>NC_140733.1:7905000-8507380 GCF_050655825.1 Lonchura striata | reverse complement strand
CCCCTAACCCTAACCCTAACCCTAACCCTAACCCTAACCCTAACCCTAACCCTAACCCTAACCCTAACCCTAACCCTAACCCTAACCCTAACCCTAACCCTAACCCTAACCCTAACCCTAACCCTAACCCTAACCCTAACCCTAACCCTAACCCTAACCCTAACCCTAACCCTAACCCTAACCCTAACCCTAACCCTAACCCTAACCCTAACCCTAACCCTAACCCTAACCCTAACCCTAACCCTAACCCTAACCCTAACCCTAACCCTAACCCTAACCCTAACCCTAACCCTAACCCTAACCCTAACCCTAACCCTAACCCTAACCCTAACCCTAACCCTAACCCTAACCCTAACCCTAACCCTAACCCTAACCCTAACCCTAACCCTAACCCTAACCCTAACCCTAACCCTAACCCTAACCCTAACCCTAACCCTAACCCTAACCCTAACCCTAACCCTAACCCTAACCCTAACCCTAACCCTAACCCTAACCCTAACCCTAACCCTAACCCTAACCCTAACCCTAACCCTAACCCTAACCCTAACCCTAACCCTAACCCTAACCCTAACCCTAACCCTAACCCTAACCCTAACCCTAACCCTAACCCTAACCCTAACCCTAACCCTAACCCTAACCCTAACCCTAACCCTAACCCTAACCCTAACCCTAACCCTAACCCTAACCCTAACCCTAACCCTAACCCTAACCCTAACCCTAACCCTAACCCTAACCCTAACCCTAACCCTAACCCTAACCCTAACCCTAACCCTAACCCTAACCCTAACCCTAACCCTAACCCTAACCCTAACCCTAACCCTAACCCTAACCCTAACCCTAACCCTAACCCTAACCCTAACCCTAACCCTAACCCTAACCCTAACCCTAACCCTAACCCTAACCCTAACCCTAACCCTAACCCTAACCCTAACCCTAACCCTAACCCTAACCCTAACCCTAACCCTAACCCTAACCCTAACCCTAACCCTAACCCTAACCCTAACCCTAACCCTAACCCTAACCCTAACCCTAACCCTAACCCTAACCCTAACCCTAACCCTAACCCTAACCCTAACCCTAACCCTAACCCTAACCCTAACCCTAACCCTAACCCTAACCCTAACCCTAACCCTAACCCTAACCCTAACCCTAACCCTAACCCTAACCCTAACCCTAACCCTAACCCTAACCCTAACCCTAACCCTAACCCTAACCCTAACCCTAACCCTAACCCTAACCCTAACCCTAACCCTAACCCTAACCCTAACCCTAACCCTAACCCTAACCCTAACCCTAACCCTAACCCTAACCCTAACCCTAACCCTAACCCTAACCCTAACCCTAACCCTAACCCTAACCCTAACCCTAACCCTAACCCTAACCCTAACCCTAACCCTAACCCTAACCCTAACCCTAACCCTAACCCTAACCCTAACCCTAACCCTAACCCTAACCCTAACCCTAACCCTAACCCTAACCCTAACCCTAACCCTAACCCTAACCCTAACCCTAACCCTAACCCTAACCCTAACCCTAACCCTAACCCTAACCCTAACCCTAACCCTAACCCTAACCCTAACCCTAACCCTAACCCTAACCCTAACCCTAACCCTAACCCTAACCCTAACCCTAACCCTAACCCTAACCCTAACCCTAACCCTAACCCTAACCCTAACCCTAACCCTAACCCTAACCCTAACCCTAACCCTAACCCTAACCCTAACCCTAACCCTAACCCTAACCCTAACCCTAACCCTAACCCTAACCCTAACCCTAACCCTAACCCTAACCCTAACCCTAACCCTAACCCTAACCCTAACCCTAACCCTAACCCTAACCCTAACCCTAACCCTAACCCTAACCCTAACCCTAACCCTAACCCTAACCCTAACCCTAACCCTAACCCTAACCCTAACCCTAACCCTAACCCTAACCCTAACCCTAACCCTAACCCTAACCCTAACCCTAACCCTAACCCTAACCCTAACCCTAACCCTAACCCTAACCCTAACCCTAACCCTAACCCTAACCCTAACCCTAACCCTAACCCTAACCCTAACCCTAACCCTAACCCTAACCCTAACCCTAACCCTAACCCTAACCCTAACCCTAACCCTAACCCTAACCCTAACCCTAACCCTAACCCTAACCCTAACCCTAACCCTAACCCTAACCCTAACCCTAACCCTAACCCTAACCCTAACCCTAACCCTAACCCTAACCCTAACCCTAACCCTAACCCTAACCCTAACCCTAACCCTAACCCTAACCCTAACCCTAACCCTAACCCTAACCCTAACCCTAACCCTAACCCTAACCCTAACCCTAACCCTAACCCTAACCCTAACCCTAACCCTAACCCTAACCCTAACCCTAACCCTAACCCTAACCCTAACCCTAACCCTAACCCTAACCCTAACCCTAACCCTAACCCTAACCCTAACCCTAACCCTAACCCTAACCCTAACCCTAACCCTAACCCTAACCCTAACCCTAACCCTAACCCTAACCCTAACCCTAACCCTAACCCTAACCCTAACCCTAACCCTAACCCTAACCCTAACCCTAACCCTAACCCTAACCCTAACCCTAACCCTAACCCTAACCCTAACCCTAACCCTAACCCTAACCCTAACCCTAACCCTAACCCTAACCCTAACCCTAACCCTAACCCTAACCCTAACCCTAACCCTAACCCTAACCCTAACCCTAACCCTAACCCTAACCCTAACCCTAACCCTAACCCTAACCCTAACCCTAACCCTAACCCTAACCCTAACCCTAACCCTAACCCTAACCCTAACCCTAACCCTAACCCTAACCCTAACCCTAACCCTAACCCTAACCCTAACCCTAACCCTAACCCTAACCCTAACCCTAACCCTAACCCTAACCCTAACCCTAACCCTAACCCTAACCCTAACCCTAACCCTAACCCTAACCCTAACCCTAACCCTAACCCTAACCCTAACCCTAACCCTAACCCTAACCCTAACCCTAACCCTAACCCTAACCCTAACCCTAACCCTAACCCTAACCCTAACCCTAACCCTAACCCTAACCCTAACCCTAACCCTAACCCTAACCCTAACCCTAACCCTAACCCTAACCCTAACCCTAACCCTAACCCTAACCCTAACCCTAACCCTAACCCTAACCCTAACCCTAACCCTAACCCTAACCCTAACCCTAACCCTAACCCTAACCCTAACCCTAACCCTAACCCTAACCCTAACCCTAACCCTAACCCTAACCCTAACCCTAACCCTAACCCTAACCCTAACCCTAACCCTAACCCTAACCCTAACCCTAACCCTAACCCTAACCCTAACCCTAACCCTAACCCTAACCCTAACCCTAACCCTAACCCTAACCCTAACCCTAACCCTAACCCTAACCCTAACCCTAACCCTAACCCTAACCCTAACCCTAACCCTAACCCTAACCCTAACCCTAACCCTAACCCTAACCCTAACCCTAACCCTAACCCTAACCCTAACCCTAACCCTAACCCTAACCCTAACCCTAACCCTAACCCTAACCCTAACCCTAACCCTAACCCTAACCCTAACCCTAACCCTAACCCTAACCCTAACCCTAACCCTAACCCTAACCCTAACCCTAACCCTAACCCTAACCCTAACCCTAACCCTAACCCTAACCCTAACCCTAACCCTAACCCTAACCCTAACCCTAACCCTAACCCTAACCCTAACCCTAACCCTAACCCTAACCCTAACCCTAACCCTAACCCTAACCCTAACCCTAACCCTAACCCTAACCCTAACCCTAACCCTAACCCTAACCCTAACCCTAACCCTAACCCTAACCCTAACCCTAACCCTAACCCTAACCCTAACCCTAACCCTAACCCTAACCCTAACCCTAACCCTAACCCTAACCCTAACCCTAACCCTAACCCTAACCCTAACCCTAACCCTAACCCTAACCCTAACCCTAACCCTAACCCTAACCCTAACCCTAACCCTAACCCTAACCCTAACCCTAACCCTAACCCTAACCCTAACCCTAACCCTAACCCTAACCCTAACCCTAACCCTAACCCTAACCCTAACCCTAACCCTAACCCTAACCCTAACCCTAACCCTAACCCTAACCCTAACCCTAACCCTAACCCTAACCCTAACCCTAACCCTAACCCTAACCCTAACCCTAACCCTAACCCTAACCCTAACCCTAACCCTAACCCTAACCCTAACCCTAACCCTAACCCTAACCCTAACCCTAACCCTAACCCTAACCCTAACCCTAACCCTAACCCTAACCCTAACCCTAACCCTAACCCTAACCCTAACCCTAACCCTAACCCTAACCCTAACCCTAACCCTAACCCTAACCCTAACCCTAACCCTAACCCTAACCCTAACCCTAACCCTAACCCTAACCCTAACCCTAACCCTAACCCTAACCCTAACCCTAACCCTAACCCTAACCCTAACCCTAACCCTAACCCTAACCCTAACCCTAACCCTAACCCTAACCCTAACCCTAACCCTAACCCTAACCCTAACCCTAACCCTAACCCTAACCCTAACCCTAACCCTAACCCTAACCCTAACCCTAACCCTAACCCTAACCCTAACCCTAACCCTAACCCTAACCCTAACCCTAACCCTAACCCTAACCCTAACCCTAACCCTAACCCTAACCCTAACCCTAACCCTAACCCTAACCCTAACCCTAACCCTAACCCTAACCCTAACCCTAACCCTAACCCTAACCCTAACCCTAACCCTAACCCTAACCCTAACCCTAACCCTAACCCTAACCCTAACCCTAACCCTAACCCTAACCCTAACCCTAACCCTAACCCTAACCCTAACCCTAACCCTAACCCTAACCCTAACCCTAACCCTAACCCTAACCCTAACCCTAACCCTAACCCTAACCCTAACCCTAACCCTAACCCTAACCCTAACCCTAACCCTAACCCTAACCCTAACCCTAACCCTAACCCTAACCCTAACCCTAACCCTAACCCTAACCCTAACCCTAACCCTAACCCTAACCCTAACCCTAACCCTAACCCTAACCCTAACCCTAACCCTAACCCTAACCCTAACCCTAACCCTAACCCTAACCCTAACCCTAACCCTAACCCTAACCCTAACCCTAACCCTAACCCTAACCCTAACCCTAACCCTAACCCTAACCCTAACCCTAACCCTAACCCTAACCCTAACCCTAACCCTAACCCTAACCCTAACCCTAACCCTAACCCTAACCCTAACCCTAACCCTAACCCTAACCCTAACCCTAACCCTAACCCTAACCCTAACCCTAACCCTAACCCTAACCCTAACCCTAACCCTAACCCTAACCCTAACCCTAACCCTAACCCTAACCCTAACCCTAACCCTAACCCTAACCCTAACCCTAACCCTAACCCTAACCCTAACCCTAACCCTAACCCTAACCCTAACCCTAACCCTAACCCTAACCCTAACCCTAACCCTAACCCTAACCCTAACCCTAACCCTAACCCTAACCCTAACCCTAACCCTAACCCTAACCCTAACCCTAACCCTAACCCTAACCCTAACCCTAACCCTAACCCTAACCCTAACCCTAACCCTAACCCTAACCCTAACCCTAACCCTAACCCTAACCCTAACCCTAACCCTAACCCTAACCCTAACCCTAACCCTAACCCTAACCCTAACCCTAACCCTAACCCTAACCCTAACCCTAACCCTAACCCTAACCCTAACCCTAACCCTAACCCTAACCCTAACCCTAACCCTAACCCTAACCCTAACCCTAACCCTAACCCTAACCCTAACCCTAACCCTAACCCTAACCCTAACCCTAACCCTAACCCTAACCCTAACCCTAACCCTAACCCTAACCCTAACCCTAACCCTAACCCTAACCCTAACCCTAACCCTAACCCTAACCCTAACCCTAACCCTAACCCTAACCCTAACCCTAACCCTAACCCTAACCCTAACCCTAACCCTAACCCTAACCCTAACCCTAACCCTAACCCTAACCCTAACCCTAACCCTAACCCTAACCCTAACCCTAACCCTAACCCTAACCCTAACCCTAACCCTAACCCTAACCCTAACCCTAACCCTAACCCTAACCCTAACCCTAACCCTAACCCTAACCCTAACCCTAACCCTAACCCTAACCCTAACCCTAACCCTAACCCTAACCCTAACCCTAACCCTAACCCTAACCCTAACCCTAACCCTAACCCTAACCCTAACCCTAACCCTAACCCTAACCCTAACCCTAACCCTAACCCTAACCCTAACCCTAACCCTAACCCTAACCCTAACCCTAACCCTAACCCTAACCCTAACCCTAACCCTAACCCTAACCCTAACCCTAACCCTAACCCTAACCCTAACCCTAACCCTAACCCTAACCCTAACCCTAACCCTAACCCTAACCCTAACCCTAACCCTAACCCTAACCCTAACCCTAACCCTAACCCTAACCCTAACCCTAACCCTAACCCTAACCCTAACCCTAACCCTAACCCTAACCCTAACCCTAACCCTAACCCTAACCCTAACCCTAACCCTAACCCTAACCCTAACCCTAACCCTAACCCTAACCCTAACCCTAACCCTAACCCTAACCCTAACCCTAACCCTAACCCTAACCCTAACCCTAACCCTAACCCTAACCCTAACCCTAACCCTAACCCTAACCCTAACCCTAACCCTAACCCTAACCCTAACCCTAACCCTAACCCTAACCCTAACCCTAACCCTAACCCTAACCCTAACCCTAACCCTAACCCTAACCCTAACCCTAACCCTAACCCTAACCCTAACCCTAACCCTAACCCTAACCCTAACCCTAACCCTAACCCTAACCCTAACCCTAACCCTAACCCTAACCCTAACCCTAACCCTAACCCTAACCCTAACCCTAACCCTAACCCTAACCCTAACCCTAACCCTAACCCTAACCCTAACCCTAACCCTAACCCTAACCCTAACCCTAACCCTAACCCTAACCCTAACCCTAACCCTAACCCTAACCCTAACCCTAACCCTAACCCTAACCCTAACCCTAACCCTAACCCTAACCCTAACCCTAACCCTAACCCTAACCCTAACCCTAACCCTAACCCTAACCCTAACCCTAACCCTAACCCTAACCCTAACCCTAACCCTAACCCTAACCCTAACCCTAACCCTAACCCTAACCCTAACCCTAACCCTAACCCTAACCCTAACCCTAACCCTAACCCTAACCCTAACCCTAACCCTAACCCTAACCCTAACCCTAACCCTAACCCTAACCCTAACCCTAACCCTAACCCTAACCCTAACCCTAACCCTAACCCTAACCCTAACCCTAACCCTAACCCTAACCCTAACCCTAACCCTAACCCTAACCCTAACCCTAACCCTAACCCTAACCCTAACCCTAACCCTAACCCTAACCCTAACCCTAACCCTAACCCTAACCCTAACCCTAACCCTAACCCTAACCCTAACCCTAACCCTAACCCTAACCCTAACCCTAACCCTAACCCTAACCCTAACCCTAACCCTAACCCTAACCCTAACCCTAACCCTAACCCTAACCCTAACCCTAACCCTAACCCTAACCCTAACCCTAACCCTAACCCTAACCCTAACCCTAACCCTAACCCTAACCCTAACCCTAACCCTAACCCTAACCCTAACCCTAACCCTAACCCTAACCCTAACCCTAACCCTAACCCTAACCCTAACCCTAACCCTAACCCTAACCCTAACCCTAACCCTAACCCTAACCCTAACCCTAACCCTAACCCTAACCCTAACCCTAACCCTAACCCTAACCCTAACCCTAACCCTAACCCTAACCCTAACCCTAACCCTAACCCTAACCCTAACCCTAACCCTAACCCTAACCCTAACCCTAACCCTAACCCTAACCCTAACCCTAACCCTAACCCTAACCCTAACCCTAACCCTAACCCTAACCCTAACCCTAACCCTAACCCTAACCCTAACCCTAACCCTAACCCTAACCCTAACCCTAACCCTAACCCTAACCCTAACCCTAACCCTAACCCTAACCCTAACCCTAACCCTAACCCTAACCCTAACCCTAACCCTAACCCTAACCCTAACCCTAACCCTAACCCTAACCCTAACCCTAACCCTAACCCTAACCCTAACCCTAACCCTAACCCTAACCCTAACCCTAACCCTAACCCTAACCCTAACCCTAACCCTAACCCTAACCCTAACCCTAACCCTAACCCTAACCCTAACCCTAACCCTAACCCTAACCCTAACCCTAACCCTAACCCTAACCCTAACCCTAACCCTAACCCTAACCCTAACCCTAACCCTAACCCTAACCCTAACCCTAACCCTAACCCTAACCCTAACCCTAACCCTAACCCTAACCCTAACCCTAACCCTAACCCTAACCCTAACCCTAACCCTAACCCTAACCCTAACCCTAACCCTAACCCTAACCCTAACCCTAACCCTAACCCTAACCCTAACCCTAACCCTAACCCTAACCCTAACCCTAACCCTAACCCTAACCCTAACCCTAACCCTAACCCTAACCCTAACCCTAACCCTAACCCTAACCCTAACCCTAACCCTAACCCTAACCCTAACCCTAACCCTAACCCTAACCCTAACCCTAACCCTAACCCTAACCCTAACCCTAACCCTAACCCTAACCCTAACCCTAACCCTAACCCTAACCCTAACCCTAACCCTAACCCTAACCCTAACCCTAACCCTAACCCTAACCCTAACCCTAACCCTAACCCTAACCCTAACCCTAACCCTAACCCTAACCCTAACCCTAACCCTAACCCTAACCCTAACCCTAACCCTAACCCTAACCCTAACCCTAACCCTAACCCTAACCCTAACCCTAACCCTAACCCTAACCCTAACCCTAACCCTAACCCTAACCCTAACCCTAACCCTAACCCTAACCCTAACCCTAACCCTAACCCTAACCCTAACCCTAACCCTAACCCTAACCCTAACCCTAACCCTAACCCTAACCCTAACCCTAACCCTAACCCTAACCCTAACCCTAACCCTAACCCTAACCCTAACCCTAACCCTAACCCTAACCCTAACCCTAACCCTAACCCTAACCCTAACCCTAACCCTAACCCTAACCCTAACCCTAACCCTAACCCTAACCCTAACCCTAACCCTAACCCTAACCCTAACCCTAACCCTAACCCTAACCCTAACCCTAACCCTAACCCTAACCCTAACCCTAACCCTAACCCTAACCCTAACCCTAACCCTAACCCTAACCCTAACCCTAACCCTAACCCTAACCCTAACCCTAACCCTAACCCTAACCCTAACCCTAACCCTAACCCTAACCCTAACCCTAACCCTAACCCTAACCCTAACCCTAACCCTAACCCTAACCCTAACCCTAACCCTAACCCTAACCCTAACCCTAACCCTAACCCTAACCCTAACCCTAACCCTAACCCTAACCCTAACCCTAACCCTAACCCTAACCCTAACCCTAACCCTAACCCTAACCCTAACCCTAACCCTAACCCTAACCCTAACCCTAACCCTAACCCTAACCCTAACCCTAACCCTAACCCTAACCCTAACCCTAACCCTAACCCTAACCCTAACCCTAACCCTAACCCTAACCCTAACCCTAACCCTAACCCTAACCCTAACCCTAACCCTAACCCTAACCCTAACCCTAACCCTAACCCTAACCCTAACCCTAACCCTAACCCTAACCCTAACCCTAACCCTAACCCTAACCCTAACCCTAACCCTAACCCTAACCCTAACCCTAACCCTAACCCTAACCCTAACCCTAACCCTAACCCTAACCCTAACCCTAACCCTAACCCTAACCCTAACCCTAACCCTAACCCTAACCCTAACCCTAACCCTAACCCTAACCCTAACCCTAACCCTAACCCTAACCCTAACCCTAACCCTAACCCTAACCCTAACCCTAACCCTAACCCTAACCCTAACCCTAACCCTAACCCTAACCCTAACCCTAACCCTAACCCTAACCCTAACCCTAACCCTAACCCTAACCCTAACCCTAACCCTAACCCTAACCCTAACCCTAACCCTAACCCTAACCCTAACCCTAACCCTAACCCTAACCCTAACCCTAACCCTAACCCTAACCCTAACCCTAACCCTAACCCTAACCCTAACCCTAACCCTAACCCTAACCCTAACCCTAACCCTAACCCTAACCCTAACCCTAACCCTAACCCTAACCCTAACCCTAACCCTAACCCTAACCCTAACCCTAACCCTAACCCTAACCCTAACCCTAACCCTAACCCTAACCCTAACCCTAACCCTAACCCTAACCCTAACCCTAACCCTAACCCTAACCCTAACCCTAACCCTAACCCTAACCCTAACCCTAACCCTAACCCTAACCCTAACCCTAACCCTAACCCTAACCCTAACCCTAACCCTAACCCTAACCCTAACCCTAACCCTAACCCTAACCCTAACCCTAACCCTAACCCTAACCCTAACCCTAACCCTAACCCTAACCCTAACCCTAACCCTAACCCTAACCCTAACCCTAACCCTAACCCTAACCCTAACCCTAACCCTAACCCTAACCCTAACCCTAACCCTAACCCTAACCCTAACCCTAACCCTAACCCTAACCCTAACCCTAACCCTAACCCTAACCCTAACCCTAACCCTAACCCTAACCCTAACCCTAACCCTAACCCTAACCCTAACCCTAACCCTAACCCTAACCCTAACCCTAACCCTAACCCTAACCCTAACCCTAACCCTAACCCTAACCCTAACCCTAACCCTAACCCTAACCCTAACCCTAACCCTAACCCTAACCCTAACCCTAACCCTAACCCTAACCCTAACCCTAACCCTAACCCTAACCCTAACCCTAACCCTAACCCTAACCCTAACCCTAACCCTAACCCTAACCCTAACCCTAACCCTAACCCTAACCCTAACCCTAACCCTAACCCTAACCCTAACCCTAACCCTAACCCTAACCCTAACCCTAACCCTAACCCTAACCCTAACCCTAACCCTAACCCTAACCCTAACCCTAACCCTAACCCTAACCCTAACCCTAACCCTAACCCTAACCCTAACCCTAACCCTAACCCTAACCCTAACCCTAACCCTAACCCTAACCCTAACCCTAACCCTAACCCTAACCCTAACCCTAACCCTAACCCTAACCCTAACCCTAACCCTAACCCTAACCCTAACCCTAACCCTAACCCTAACCCTAACCCTAACCCTAACCCTAACCCTAACCCTAACCCTAACCCTAACCCTAACCCTAACCCTAACCCTAACCCTAACCCTAACCCTAACCCTAACCCTAACCCTAACCCTAACCCTAACCCTAACCCTAACCCTAACCCTAACCCTAACCCTAACCCTAACCCTAACCCTAACCCTAACCCTAACCCTAACCCTAACCCTAACCCTAACCCTAACCCTAACCCTAACCCTAACCCTAACCCTAACCCTAACCCTAACCCTAACCCTAACCCTAACCCTAACCCTAACCCTAACCCTAACCCTAACCCTAACCCTAACCCTAACCCTAACCCTAACCCTAACCCTAACCCTAACCCTAACCCTAACCCTAACCCTAACCCTAACCCTAACCCTAACCCTAACCCTAACCCTAACCCTAACCCTAACCCTAACCCTAACCCTAACCCTAACCCTAACCCTAACCCTAACCCTAACCCTAACCCTAACCCTAACCCTAACCCTAACCCTAACCCTAACCCTAACCCTAACCCTAACCCTAACCCTAACCCTAACCCTAACCCTAACCCTAACCCTAACCCTAACCCTAACCCTAACCCTAACCCTAACCCTAACCCTAACCCTAACCCTAACCCTAACCCTAACCCTAACCCTAACCCTAACCCTAACCCTAACCCTAACCCTAACCCTAACCCTAACCCTAACCCTAACCCTAACCCTAACCCTAACCCTAACCCTAACCCTAACCCTAACCCTAACCCTAACCCTAACCCTAACCCTAACCCTAACCCTAACCCTAACCCTAACCCTAACCCTAACCCTAACCCTAACCCTAACCCTAACCCTAACCCTAACCCTAACCCTAACCCTAACCCTAACCCTAACCCTAACCCTAACCCTAACCCTAACCCTAACCCTAACCCTAACCCTAACCCTAACCCTAACCCTAACCCTAACCCTAACCCTAACCCTAACCCTAACCCTAACCCTAACCCTAACCCTAACCCTAACCCTAACCCTAACCCTAACCCTAACCCTAACCCTAACCCTAACCCTAACCCTAACCCTAACCCTAACCCTAACCCTAACCCTAACCCTAACCCTAACCCTAACCCTAACCCTAACCCTAACCCTAACCCTAACCCTAACCCTAACCCTAACCCTAACCCTAACCCTAACCCTAACCCTAACCCTAACCCTAACCCTAACCCTAACCCTAACCCTAACCCTAACCCTAACCCTAACCCTAACCCTAACCCTAACCCTAACCCTAACCCTAACCCTAACCCTAACCCTAACCCTAACCCTAACCCTAACCCTAACCCTAACCCTAACCCTAACCCTAACCCTAACCCTAACCCTAACCCTAACCCTAACCCTAACCCTAACCCTAACCCTAACCCTAACCCTAACCCTAACCCTAACCCTAACCCTAACCCTAACCCTAACCCTAACCCTAACCCTAACCCTAACCCTAACCCTAACCCTAACCCTAACCCTAACCCTAACCCTAACCCTAACCCTAACCCTAACCCTAACCCTAACCCTAACCCTAACCCTAACCCTAACCCTAACCCTAACCCTAACCCTAACCCTAACCCTAACCCTAACCCTAACCCTAACCCTAACCCTAACCCTAACCCTAACCCTAACCCTAACCCTAACCCTAACCCTAACCCTAACCCTAACCCTAACCCTAACCCTAACCCTAACCCTAACCCTAACCCTAACCCTAACCCTAACCCTAACCCTAACCCTAACCCTAACCCTAACCCTAACCCTAACCCTAACCCTAACCCTAACCCTAACCCTAACCCTAACCCTAACCCTAACCCTAACCCTAACCCTAACCCTAACCCTAACCCTAACCCTAACCCTAACCCTAACCCTAACCCTAACCCTAACCCTAACCCTAACCCTAACCCTAACCCTAACCCTAACCCTAACCCTAACCCTAACCCTAACCCTAACCCTAACCCTAACCCTAACCCTAACCCTAACCCTAACCCTAACCCTAACCCTAACCCTAACCCTAACCCTAACCCTAACCCTAACCCTAACCCTAACCCTAACCCTAACCCTAACCCTAACCCTAACCCTAACCCTAACCCTAACCCTAACCCTAACCCTAACCCAAACCCTAACCCTAACCCTAACCCTAACCCTAACCCTAACCCTAACCCTAACCCTAACCCTAACCCTAACCCTAACCCTAACCCTAACCCTAACCCTAACCCTAACCCTAACCCTAACCCTAACCCTAACCCTAACCCTAACCCTAACCCTAACCCTAACCCTAACCCTAACCCTAACCCTAACCCTAACCCTAACCCTAACCCTAACCCTAACCCTAACCCTAACCCTAACCCTAACCCTAACCCTAACCCTAACCCTAACCCTAACCCTAACCCTAACCCTAACCCTAACCCTAACCCTAACCCTAACCCTAACCCTAACCCTAACCCTAACCCTAACCCTAACCCTAACCCTAACCCTAACCCTAACCCTAACCCTAACCCTAACCCTAACCCTAACCCTAACCCTAACCCTAACCCTAACCCTAACCCTAACCCTAACCCTAACCCTAACCCTAACCCTAACCCTAACCCTAACCCTAACCCTAACCCTAACCCTAACCCTAACCCTAACCCTAACCCTAACCCTAACCCTAACCCTAACCCTAACCCTAACCCTAACCCTAACCCTAACCCTAACCCTAACCCTAACCCTAACCCTAACCCTAACCCTAACCCTAACCCTAACCCTAACCCTAACCCTAACCCTAACCCTAACCCTAACCCTAACCCTAACCCTAACCCTAACCCTAACCCTAACCCTAACCCTAACCCTAACCCTAACCCTAACCCTAACCCTAACCCTAACCCTAACCCTAACCCTAACCCTAACCCTAACCCTAACCCTAACCCTAACCCTAACCCTAACCCTAACCCTAACCCTAACCCTAACCCTAACCCTAACCCTAACCCTAACCCTAACCCTAACCCTAACCCTAACCCTAACCCTAACCCTAACCCTAACCCTAACCCTAACCCTAACCCTAACCCTAACCCTAACCCTAACCCTAACCCTAACCCTAACCCTAACCCTAACCCTAACCCTAACCCTAACCCTAACCCTAACCCTAACCCTAACCCTAACCCTAACCCTAACCCTAACCCTAACCCTAACCCTAACCCTAACCCTAACCCTAACCCTAACCCTAACCCTAACCCTAACCCTAACCCTAACCCTAACCCTAACCCTAACCCTAACCCTAACCCTAACCCTAACCCTAACCCTAACCCTAACCCTAACCCTAACCCTAACCCTAACCCTAACCCTAACCCTAACCCTAACCCTAACCCTAACCCTAACCCTAACCCTAACCCTAACCCTAACCCTAACCCTAACCCTAACCCTAACCCTAACCCTAACCCTAACCCTAACCCTAACCCTAACCCTAACCCTAACCCTAACCCTAACCCTAACCCTAACCCTAACCCTAACCCTAACCCTAACCCTAACCCTAACCCTAACCCTAACCCTAACCCTAACCCTAACCCTAACCCTAACCCTAACCCTAACCCTAACCCTAACCCTAACCCTAACCCTAACCCTAACCCTAACCCTAACCCTAACCCTAACCCTAACCCTAACCCTAACCCTAACCCTAACCCTAACCCTAACCCTAACCCTAACCCTAACCCTAACCCTAACCCTAACCCTAACCCTAACCCTAACCCTAACCCTAACCCTAACCCTAACCCTAACCCTAACCCTAACCCTAACCCTAACCCTAACCCTAACCCTAACCCTAACCCTAACCCTAACCCTAACCCTAACCCTAACCCTAACCCTAACCCTAACCCTAACCCTAACCCTAACCCTAACCCTAACCCTAACCCTAACCCTAACCCTAACCCTAACCCTAACCCTAACCCTAACCCTAACCCTAACCCTAACCCTAACCCTAACCCTAACCCTAACCCTAACCCTAACCCTAACCCTAACCCTAACCCTAACCCTAACCCTAACCCTAACCCTAACCCTAACCCTAACCCTAACCCTAACCCTAACCCTAACCCTAACCCTAACCCTAACCCTAACCCTAACCCTAACCCTAACCCTAACCCTAACCCTAACCCTAACCCTAACCCTAACCCTAACCCTAACCCTAACCCTAACCCTAACCCTAACCCTAACCCTAACCCTAACCCTAACCCTAACCCTAACCCTAACCCTAACCCTAACCCTAACCCTAACCCTAACCCTAACCCTAACCCTAACCCTAACCCTAACCCTAACCCTAACCCTAACCCTAACCCTAACCCTAACCCTAACCCTAACCCTAACCCTAACCCTAACCCTAACCCTAACCCTAACCCTAACCCTAACCCTAACCCTAACCCTAACCCTAACCCTAACCCTAACCCTAACCCTAACCCTAACCCTAACCCTAACCCTAACCCTAACCCTAACCCTAACCCTAACCCTAACCCTAACCCTAACCCTAACCCTAACCCTAACCCTAACCCTAACCCTAACCCTAACCCTAACCCTAACCCTAACCCTAACCCTAACCCTAACCCTAACCCTAACCCTAACCCTAACCCTAACCCTAACCCTAACCCTAACCCTAACCCTAACCCTAACCCTAACCCTAACCCTAACCCTAACCCTAACCCTAACCCTAACCCTAACCCTAACCCTAACCCTAACCCTAACCCTAACCCTAACCCTAACCCTAACCCTAACCCTAACCCTAACCCTAACCCTAACCCTAACCCTAACCCTAACCCTAACCCTAACCCTAACCCTAACCCTAACCCTAACCCTAACCCTAACCCTAACCCTAACCCTAACCCTAACCCTAACCCTAACCCTAACCCTAACCCTAACCCTAACCCTAACCCTAACCCTAACCCTAACCCTAACCCTAACCCTAACCCTAACCCTAACCCTAACCCTAACCCTAACCCTAACCCTAACCCTAACCCTAACCCTAACCCTAACCCTAACCCTAACCCTAACCCTAACCCTAACCCTAACCCTAACCCTAACCCTAACCCTAACCCTAACCCTAACCCTAACCCTAACCCTAACCCTAACCCTAACCCTAACCCTAACCCTAACCCTAACCCTAACCCTAACCCTAACCCTAACCCTAACCCTAACCCTAACCCTAACCCTAACCCTAACCCTAACCCTAACCCTAACCCTAACCCTAACCCTAACCCTAACCCTAACCCTAACCCTAACCCTAACCCTAACCCTAACCCTAACCCTAACCCTAACCCTAACCCTAACCCTAACCCTAACCCTAACCCTAACCCTAACCCTAACCCTAACCCTAACCCTAACCCTAACCCTAACCCTAACCCTAACCCTAACCCTAACCCTAACCCTAACCCTAACCCTAACCCTAACCCTAACCCTAACCCTAACCCTAACCCTAACCCTAACCCTAACCCTAACCCTAACCCTAACCCTAACCCTAACCCTAACCCTAACCCTAACCCTAACCCTAACCCTAACCCTAACCCTAACCCTAACCCTAACCCTAACCCTAACCCTAACCCTAACCCTAACCCTAACCCTAACCCTAACCCTAACCCTAACCCTAACCCTAACCCTAACCCTAACCCTAACCCTAACCCTAACCCTAACCCTAACCCTAACCCTAACCCTAACCCTAACCCTAACCCTAACCCTAACCCTAACCCTAACCCTAACCCTAACCCTAACCCTAACCCTAACCCTAACCCTAACCCTAACCCTAACCCTAACCCTAACCCTAACCCTAACCCTAACCCTAACCCTAACCCTAACCCTAACCCTAACCCTAACCCTAACCCTAACCCTAACCCTAACCCTAACCCTAACCCTAACCCTAACCCTAACCCTAACCCTAACCCTAACCCTAACCCTAACCCTAACCCTAACCCTAACCCTAACCCTAACCCTAACCCTAACCCTAACCCTAACCCTAACCCTAACCCTAACCCTAACCCTAACCCTAACCCTAACCCTAACCCTAACCCTAACCCTAACCCTAACCCTAACCCTAACCCTAACCCTAACCCTAACCCTAACCCTAACCCTAACCCTAACCCTAACCCTAACCCTAACCCTAACCCTAACCCTAACCCTAACCCTAACCCTAACCCTAACCCTAACCCTAACCCTAACCCTAACCCTAACCCTAACCCTAACCCTAACCCTAACCCTAACCCTAACCCTAACCCTAACCCTAACCCTAACCCTAACCCTAACCCTAACCCTAACCCTAACCCTAACCCTAACCCTAACCCTAACCCTAACCCTAACCCTAACCCTAACCCTAACCCTAACCCTAACCCTAACCCTAACCCTAACCCTAACCCTAACCCTAACCCTAACCCTAACCCTAACCCTAACCCTAACCCTAACCCTAACCCTAACCCTAACCCTAACCCTAACCCTAACCCTAACCCTAACCCTAACCCTAACCCTAACCCTAACCCTAACCCTAACCCTAACCCTAACCCTAACCCTAACCCTAACCCTAACCCTAACCCTAACCCTAACCCTAACCCTAACCCTAACCCTAACCCTAACCCTAACCCTAACCCTAACCCTAACCCTAACCCTAACCCTAACCCTAACCCTAACCCTAACCCTAACCCTAACCCTAACCCTAACCCTAACCCTAACCCTAACCCTAACCCTAACCCTAACCCTAACCCTAACCCTAACCCTAACCCTAACCCTAACCCTAACCCTAACCCTAACCCTAACCCTAACCCTAACCCTAACCCTAACCCTAACCCTAACCCTAACCCTAACCCTAACCCTAACCCTAACCCTAACCCTAACCCTAACCCTAACCCTAACCCTAACCCTAACCCTAACCCTAACCCTAACCCTAACCCTAACCCTAACCCTAACCCTAACCCTAACCCTAACCCTAACCCTAACCCTAACCCTAACCCTAACCCTAACCCTAACCCTAACCCTAACCCTAACCCTAACCCTAACCCTAACCCTAACCCTAACCCTAACCCTAACCCTAACCCTAACCCTAACCCTAACCCTAACCCTAACCCTAACCCTAACCCTAACCCTAACCCTAACCCTAACCCTAACCCTAACCCTAACCCTAACCCTAACCCTAACCCTAACCCTAACCCTAACCCTAACCCTAACCCTAACCCTAACCCTAACCCTAACCCTAACCCTAACCCTAACCCTAACCCTAACCCTAACCCTAACCCTAACCCTAACCCTAACCCTAACCCTAACCCTAACCCTAACCCTAACCCTAACCCTAACCCTAACCCTAACCCTAACCCTAACCCTAACCCTAACCCTAACCCTAACCCTAACCCTAACCCTAACCCTAACCCTAACCCTAACCCTAACCCTAACCCTAACCCTAACCCTAACCCTAACCCTAACCCTAACCCTAACCCTAACCCTAACCCTAACCCTAACCCTAACCCTAACCCTAACCCTAACCCTAACCCTAACCCTAACCCTAACCCTAACCCTAACCCTAACCCTAACCCTAACCCTAACCCTAACCCTAACCCTAACCCTAACCCTAACCCTAACCCTAACCCTAACCCTAACCCTAACCCTAACCCTAACCCTAACCCTAACCCTAACCCTAACCCTAACCCTAACCCTAACCCTAACCCTAACCCTAACCCTAACCCTAACCCTAACCCTAACCCTAACCCTAACCCTAACCCTAACCCTAACCCTAACCCTAACCCTAACCCTAACCCTAACCCTAACCCTAACCCTAACCCTAACCCTAACCCTAACCCTAACCCTAACCCTAACCCTAACCCTAACCCTAACCCTAACCCTAACCCTAACCCTAACCCTAACCCTAACCCTAACCCTAACCCTAACCCTAACCCTAACCCTAACCCTAACCCTAACCCTAACCCTAACCCTAACCCTAACCCTAACCCTAACCCTAACCCTAACCCTAACCCTAACCCTAACCCTAACCCTAACCCTAACCCTAACCCTAACCCTAACCCTAACCCTAACCCTAACCCTAACCCTAACCCTAACCCTAACCCTAACCCTAACCCTAACCCTAACCCTAACCCTAACCCTAACCCTAACCCTAACCCTAACCCTAACCCTAACCCTAACCCTAACCCTAACCCTAACCCTAACCCTAACCCTAACCCTAACCCTAACCCTAACCCTAACCCTAACCCTAACCCTAACCCTAACCCTAACCCTAACCCTAACCCTAACCCTAACCCTAACCCTAACCCTAACCCTAACCCTAACCCTAACCCTAACCCTAACCCTAACCCTAACCCTAACCCTAACCCTAACCCTAACCCTAACCCTAACCCTAACCCTAACCCTAACCCTAACCCTAACCCTAACCCTAACCCTAACCCTAACCCTAACCCTAACCCTAACCCTAACCCTAACCCTAACCCTAACCCTAACCCTAACCCTAACCCTAACCCTAACCCTAACCCTAACCCTAACCCTAACCCTAACCCTAACCCTAACCCTAACCCTAACCCTAACCCTAACCCTAACCCTAACCCTAACCCTAACCCTAACCCTAACCCTAACCCTAACCCTAACCCTAACCCTAACCCTAACCCTAACCCTAACCCTAACCCTAACCCTAACCCTAACCCTAACCCTAACCCTAACCCTAACCCTAACCCTAACCCTAACCCTAACCCTAACCCTAACCCTAACCCTAACCCTAACCCTAACCCTAACCCTAACCCTAACCCTAACCCTAACCCTAACCCTAACCCTAACCCTAACCCTAACCCTAACCCTAACCCTAACCCTAACCCTAACCCTAACCCTAACCCTAACCCTAACCCTAACCCTAACCCTAACCCTAACCCTAACCCTAACCCTAACCCTAACCCTAACCCTAACCCTAACCCTAACCCTAACCCTAACCCTAACCCTAACCCTAACCCTAACCCTAACCCTAACCCTAACCCTAACCCTAACCCTAACCCTAACCCTAACCCTAACCCTAACCCTAACCCTAACCCTAACCCTAACCCTAACCCTAACCCTAACCCTAACCCTAACCCTAACCCTAACCCTAACCCTAACCCTAACCCTAACCCTAACCCTAACCCTAACCCTAACCCTAACCCTAACCCTAACCCTAACCCTAACCCTAACCCTAACCCTAACCCTAACCCTAACCCTAACCCTAACCCTAACCCTAACCCTAACCCTAACCCTAACCCTAACCCTAACCCTAACCCTAACCCTAACCCTAACCCTAACCCTAACCCTAACCCTAACCCTAACCCTAACCCTAACCCTAACCCTAACCCTAACCCTAACCCTAACCCTAACCCTAACCCTAACCCTAACCCTAACCCTAACCCTAACCCTAACCCTAACCCTAACCCTAACCCTAACCCTAACCCTAACCCTAACCCTAACCCTAACCCTAACCCTAACCCTAACCCTAACCCTAACCCTAACCCTAACCCTAACCCTAACCCTAACCCTAACCCTAACCCTAACCCTAACCCTAACCCTAACCCTAACCCTAACCCTAACCCTAACCCTAACCCTAACCCTAACCCTAACCCTAACCCTAACCCTAACCCTAACCCTAACCCTAACCCTAACCCTAACCCTAACCCTAACCCTAACCCTAACCCTAACCCTAACCCTAACCCTAACCCTAACCCTAACCCTAACCCTAACCCTAACCCTAACCCTAACCCTAACCCTAACCCTAACCCTAACCCTAACCCTAACCCTAACCCTAACCCTAACCCTAACCCTAACCCTAACCCTAACCCTAACCCTAACCCTAACCCTAACCCTAACCCTAACCCTAACCCTAACCCTAACCCTAACCCTAACCCTAACCCTAACCCTAACCCTAACCCTAACCCTAACCCTAACCCTAACCCTAACCCTAACCCTAACCCTAACCCTAACCCTAACCCTAACCCTAACCCTAACCCTAACCCTAACCCTAACCCTAACCCTAACCCTAACCCTAACCCTAACCCTAACCCTAACCCTAACCCTAACCCTAACCCTAACCCTAACCCTAACCCTAACCCTAACCCTAACCCTAACCCTAACCCTAACCCTAACCCTAACCCTAACCCTAACCCTAACCCTAACCCTAACCCTAACCCTAACCCTAACCCTAACCCTAACCCTAACCCTAACCCTAACCCTAACCCTAACCCTAACCCTAACCCTAACCCTAACCCTAACCCTAACCCTAACCCTAACCCTAACCCTAACCCTAACCCTAACCCTAACCCTAACCCTAACCCTAACCCTAACCCTAACCCTAACCCTAACCCTAACCCTAACCCTAACCCTAACCCTAACCCTAACCCTAACCCTAACCCTAACCCTAACCCTAACCCTAACCCTAACCCTAACCCTAACCCTAACCCTAACCCTAACCCTAACCCTAACCCTAACCCTAACCCTAACCCTAACCCTAACCCTAACCCTAACCCTAACCCTAACCCTAACCCTAACCCTAACCCTAACCCTAACCCTAACCCTAACCCTAACCCTAACCCTAACCCTAACCCTAACCCTAACCCTAACCCTAACCCTAACCCTAACCCTAACCCTAACCCTAACCCTAACCCTAACCCTAACCCTAACCCTAACCCTAACCCTAACCCTAACCCTAACCCTAACCCTAACCCTAACCCTAACCCTAACCCTAACCCTAACCCTAACCCTAACCCTAACCCTAACCCTAACCCTAACCCTAACCCTAACCCTAACCCTAACCCTAACCCTAACCCTAACCCTAACCCTAACCCTAACCCTAACCCTAACCCTAACCCTAACCCTAACCCTAACCCTAACCCTAACCCTAACCCTAACCCTAACCCTAACCCTAACCCTAACCCTAACCCTAACCCTAACCCTAACCCTAACCCTAACCCTAACCCTAACCCTAACCCTAACCCTAACCCTAACCCTAACCCTAACCCTAACCCTAACCCTAACCCTAACCCTAACCCTAACCCTAACCCTAACCCTAACCCTAACCCTAACCCTAACCCTAACCCTAACCCTAACCCTAACCCTAACCCTAACCCTAACCCTAACCCTAACCCTAACCCTAACCCTAACCCTAACCCTAACCCTAACCCTAACCCTAACCCTAACCCTAACCCTAACCCTAACCCTAACCCTAACCCTAACCCTAACCCTAACCCTAACCCTAACCCTAACCCTAACCCTAACCCTAACCCTAACCCTAACCCTAACCCTAACCCTAACCCTAACCCTAACCCTAACCCTAACCCTAACCCTAACCCTAACCCTAACCCTAACCCTAACCCTAACCCTAACCCTAACCCTAACCCTAACCCTAACCCTAACCCTAACCCTAACCCTAACCCTAACCCTAACCCTAACCCTAACCCTAACCCTAACCCTAACCCTAACCCTAACCCTAACCCTAACCCTAACCCTAACCCTAACCCTAACCCTAACCCTAACCCTAACCCTAACCCTAACCCTAACCCTAACCCTAACCCTAACCCTAACCCTAACCCTAACCCTAACCCTAACCCTAACCCTAACCCTAACCCTAACCCTAACCCTAACCCTAACCCTAACCCTAACCCTAACCCTAACCCTAACCCTAACCCTAACCCTAACCCTAACCCTAACCCTAACCCTAACCCTAACCCTAACCCTAACCCTAACCCTAACCCTAACCCTAACCCTAACCCTAACCCTAACCCTAACCCTAACCCTAACCCTAACCCTAACCCTAACCCTAACCCTAACCCTAACCCTAACCCTAACCCTAACCCTAACCCTAACCCTAACCCTAACCCTAACCCTAACCCTAACCCTAACCCTAACCCTAACCCTAACCCTAACCCTAACCCTAACCCTAACCCTAACCCTAACCCTAACCCTAACCCTAACCCTAACCCTAACCCTAACCCTAACCCTAACCCTAACCCTAACCCTAACCCTAACCCTAACCCTAACCCTAACCCTAACCCTAACCCTAACCCTAACCCTAACCCTAACCCTAACCCTAACCCTAACCCTAACCCTAACCCTAACCCTAACCCTAACCCTAACCCTAACCCTAACCCTAACCCTAACCCTAACCCTAACCCTAACCCTAACCCTAACCCTAACCCTAACCCTAACCCTAACCCTAACCCTAACCCTAACCCTAACCCTAACCCTAACCCTAACCCTAACCCTAACCCTAACCCTAACCCTAACCCTAACCCTAACCCTAACCCTAACCCTAACCCTAACCCTAACCCTAACCCTAACCCTAACCCTAACCCTAACCCTAACCCTAACCCTAACCCTAACCCTAACCCTAACCCTAACCCTAACCCTAACCCTAACCCTAACCCTAACCCTAACCCTAACCCTAACCCTAACCCTAACCCTAACCCTAACCCTAACCCTAACCCTAACCCTAACCCTAACCCTAACCCTAACCCTAACCCTAACCCTAACCCTAACCCTAACCCTAACCCTAACCCTAACCCTAACCCTAACCCTAACCCTAACCCTAACCCTAACCCTAACCCTAACCCTAACCCTAACCCTAACCCTAACCCTAACCCTAACCCTAACCCTAACCCTAACCCTAACCCTAACCCTAACCCTAACCCTAACCCTAACCCTAACCCTAACCCTAACCCTAACCCTAACCCTAACCCTAACCCTAACCCTAACCCTAACCCTAACCCTAACCCTAACCCTAACCCTAACCCTAACCCTAACCCTAACCCTAACCCTAACCCTAACCCTAACCCTAACCCTAACCCTAACCCTAACCCTAACCCTAACCCTAACCCTAACCCTAACCCTAACCCTAACCCTAACCCTAACCCTAACCCTAACCCTAACCCTAACCCTAACCCTAACCCTAACCCTAACCCTAACCCTAACCCTAACCCTAACCCTAACCCTAACCCTAACCCTAACCCTAACCCTAACCCTAACCCTAACCCTAACCCTAACCCTAACCCTAACCCTAACCCTAACCCTAACCCTAACCCTAACCCTAACCCTAACCCTAACCCTAACCCTAACCCTAACCCTAACCCTAACCCTAACCCTAACCCTAACCCTAACCCTAACCCTAACCCTAACCCTAACCCTAACCCTAACCCTAACCCTAACCCTAACCCTAACCCTAACCCTAACCCTAACCCTAACCCTAACCCTAACCCTAACCCTAACCCTAACCCTAACCCTAACCCTAACCCTAACCCTAACCCTAACCCTAACCCTAACCCTAACCCTAACCCTAACCCTAACCCTAACCCTAACCCTAACCCTAACCCTAACCCTAACCCTAACCCTAACCCTAACCCTAACCCTAACCCTAACCCTAACCCTAACCCTAACCCTAACCCTAACCCTAACCCTAACCCTAACCCTAACCCTAACCCTAACCCTAACCCTAACCCTAACCCTAACCCTAACCCTAACCCTAACCCTAACCCTAACCCTAACCCTAACCCTAACCCTAACCCTAACCCTAACCCTAACCCTAACCCTAACCCTAACCCTAACCCTAACCCTAACCCTAACCCTAACCCTAACCCTAACCCTAACCCTAACCCTAACCCTAACCCTAACCCTAACCCTAACCCTAACCCTAACCCTAACCCTAACCCTAACCCTAACCCTAACCCTAACCCTAACCCTAACCCTAACCCTAACCCTAACCCTAACCCTAACCCTAACCCTAACCCTAACCCTAACCCTAACCCTAACCCTAACCCTAACCCTAACCCTAACCCTAACCCTAACCCTAACCCTAACCCTAACCCTAACCCTAACCCTAACCCTAACCCTAACCCTAACCCTAACCCTAACCCTAACCCTAACCCTAACCCTAACCCTAACCCTAACCCTAACCCTAACCCTAACCCTAACCCTAACCCTAACCCTAACCCTAACCCTAACCCTAACCCTAACCCTAACCCTAACCCTAACCCTAACCCTAACCCTAACCCTAACCCTAACCCTAACCCTAACCCTAACCCTAACCCTAACCCTAACCCTAACCCTAACCCTAACCCTAACCCTAACCCTAACCCTAACCCTAACCCTAACCCTAACCCTAACCCTAACCCTAACCCTAACCCTAACCCTAACCCTAACCCTAACCCTAACCCTAACCCTAACCCTAACCCTAACCCTAACCCTAACCCTAACCCTAACCCTAACCCTAACCCTAACCCTAACCCTAACCCTAACCCTAACCCTAACCCTAACCCTAACCCTAACCCTAACCCTAACCCTAACCCTAACCCTAACCCTAACCCTAACCCTAACCCTAACCCTAACCCTAACCCTAACCCTAACCCTAACCCTAACCCTAACCCTAACCCTAACCCTAACCCTAACCCTAACCCTAACCCTAACCCTAACCCTAACCCTAACCCTAACCCTAACCCTAACCCTAACCCTAACCCTAACCCTAACCCTAACCCTAACCCTAACCCTAACCCTAACCCTAACCCTAACCCTAACCCTAACCCTAACCCTAACCCTAACCCTAACCCTAACCCTAACCCTAACCCTAACCCTAACCCTAACCCTAACCCTAACCCTAACCCTAACCCTAACCCTAACCCTAACCCTAACCCTAACCCTAACCCTAACCCTAACCCTAACCCTAACCCTAACCCTAACCCTAACCCTAACCCTAACCCTAACCCTAACCCTAACCCTAACCCTAACCCTAACCCTAACCCTAACCCTAACCCTAACCCTAACCCTAACCCTAACCCTAACCCTAACCCTAACCCTAACCCTAACCCTAACCCTAACCCTAACCCTAACCCTAACCCTAACCCTAACCCTAACCCTAACCCTAACCCTAACCCTAACCCTAACCCTAACCCTAACCCTAACCCTAACCCTAACCCTAACCCTAACCCTAACCCTAACCCTAACCCTAACCCTAACCCTAACCCTAACCCTAACCCTAACCCTAACCCTAACCCTAACCCTAACCCTAACCCTAACCCTAACCCTAACCCTAACCCTAACCCTAACCCTAACCCTAACCCTAACCCTAACCCTAACCCTAACCCTAACCCTAACCCTAACCCTAACCCTAACCCTAACCCTAACCCTAACCCTAACCCTAACCCTAACCCTAACCCTAACCCTAACCCTAACCCTAGCCCTAACCCTAACCCTAGGCCCTAACCCTAACCCTAACCCTAACCCTAACCCTAACCCTAACCCTAACCCTAACCCTAACCCTAACCCTAACCCTAACCCTAACCCTAACCCTAACCCTAACCCTAACCCTAACCCTAACCCTAACCCTAACCCTAACCCTAACCCTAACCCTAACCCTAACCCTAACCCTAACCCTAACCCTAACCCTAACCCTAACCCTAACCCTAACCCTAACCCTAACCCTAACCCTAACCCTAACCCTAACCCTAACCCTAACCCTAACCCTAACCCTAACCCTAACCCTAACCCTAACCCTAACCCTAACCCTAACCCTAACCCTAACCCTAACCCTAACCCTAACCCTAACCCTAACCCTAACCCTAACCCTAACCCTAACCCTAACCCTAACCCTAACCCTAACCCTAACCCTAACCCTAACCCTAACCCTAACCCTAACCCTAACCCTAACCCTAACCCTAACCCTAACCCTAACCCTAACCCTAACCCTAACCCTAACCCTAACCCTAACCCTAACCCTAACCCTAACCCTAACCCTAACCCTAACCCTAACCCTAACCCTAACCCTAACCCTAACCCTAACCTAACCCTAACCCTAACCCTAACCCTAACCCTAACCCTAACCCTAACCCTAACCCTAACCCTAACCCTAACCCTAACCCTAACCCTAACCCTAACCCTAACCCTAACCCTAACCCTAACCCTAACCCTAACCCTAACCCTAACCCTAACCCTAACCCTAACCCTAACCCTAACCCTAACCCTAACCCTAACCCTAACCCTAACCCTAACCCTAACCCTAACCCTAACCCTAACCCTAACCCTAACCCTAACCCTAACCCTAACCCTAACCCTAACCCTAACCCTAACCCTAACCCTAACCCTAACCCTAACCCTAACCCTAACCCTAACCCTAACCCTAACCCTAACCCTAACCCTAACCCTAACCCTAACCCTAACCCTAACCCTAACCCTAACCCTAACCCTAACCCTAACCCTAACCCTAACCCTAACCCTAACCCTAACCCTAACCCTAACCCTAACCCTAACCCTAACCCTAACCCTAACCCTAACCCTAACCCTAACCCTAACCCTAACCCTAACCCTAACCCTAACCCTAACCCTAACCCTAACCCTAACCCTAACCCTAACCCTAACCCTAACCCTAACCCTAACCCTAACCCTAACCCTAACCCTAACCCTAACCCTAACCCTAACCCTAACCCTAACCCTAACCCTAACCCTAACCCTAACCCTAACCCTAACCCTAACCCTAACCCTAACCCTAACCCTAACCCTAACCCTAACCCTAACCCTAACCCTAACCCTAACCCTAACCCTAACCCTAACCCTAACCCTAACCCTAACCCTAACCCTAACCCTAACCCTAACCCTAACCCTAACCCTAACCCTAACCCTAACCCTAACCCTAACCCTAACCCTAACCCTAACCCTAACCCTAACCCTAACCCTAACCCTAACCCTAACCCTAACCCTAACCCTAACCCTAACCCTAACCCTAACCCTAACCCTAACCCTAACCCTAACCCTAACCCTAACCCTAACCCTAACCCTAACCCTAACCCTAACCCTAACCCTAACCCTAACCCTAACCCTAACCCTAACCCTAACCCTAACCCTAACCCTAACCCTAACCCTAACCCCTAACCCTAACCCTAACCCTAACCCTAACCCTAACCCTAACTAACCCTAACCCTAAACCTAACCCTAACCCTAACCCTTACCGTAACCCTAACCCTAACCCTTACCGTAACCCTAACCCACTAACCCTAACCCACTAACCCTAACCCTAACCCTAACCCCCTAACCCTAACCCTAACCCCCTAACCCTAACCCCCTAACCCTAACCCTAACCCTAACCCACTAACCCTAACCCTAACCCACTAACCCTAACCCACTAACCCTAACCCTAACCCCCTAACCCTAACCCCCTAACCCTAACCCCCTAACCCTAACCCCCTAACCCTAACCCTAACCCACTAACCCTAACCCTAACCCCCTAACCCTAACCCCCTAACCCTAACCCTAACCCCCTAACCCTAACCCTAACCCTAAACCCCTAAACCTAACCCTAACCCCCTAACCCTAACCCTAACCCTCTAACCCTCACCCTAACCCCCTAACCCTAACCCTAACCCCCTAACCCCCTAACCCTAACCCTAACCCTAACCCCCTAACCCCCTAACCCCCTAACCCTAACACTAACCCTAACCCTTACCCCCTAACCCTAACCCTAACCTCCTAACCCCCTAACCCTAACCCTAACCCTAACCCTAACCCTAACCCCCTAACCCTAACCCTAACCCTAACCCCCTAACCGCCTAACCCTAACCCTAACCCTAACCCTAACCCTAACCCTAACCCTAACCCTAACCCCACCTCAAACTTGTGCTGCCCTGATAGACCCAAGGGAGCCCTACAAACTGAAATCAGGAACCTGGACTGCTGAGTTTTCTTTCCCAGGGAAAATGGAAAAAGGATGTGCCTAGGGGCCCCTGGCCCTGGGCCCTTGGCCCTGACTGCAAAAAATCCTTATATCGCAGGATGGACCCCACACTGAAGTTGTCCCCACCTCAAACTTGTTCTGCCGTGATACACCCAAGGGAGCCCTACAAACTGACATCAGGAACCTGGACTGCTGAGTTTTCTTTCCCAGGGAAAATGGCCAAAGGATGTGCACAGGGGCCCCTGGCCCTGACTAAAAAGAATCCTTATATCGAAGGATGGACCCCACACCGAAGTTGTCCCCACCTCAAACTTGTGCTGCCCTGATAGACCCAAGGGAGCCCTACAAACTGACATCAGGAACCTGGACTGCTGAGTTTTCTTTTCCAGGGAAAATGGAAAAAGGATGTGCCCAGGGGCCCCTGGCCCTGACTGCAGAAAAATCCTTATATCGAAGGATGGACCCCACACCGAAGATGTCCCCACCTCAAACTTGTGCTGCCCTGATAGACCCAAGGGAGCCCTACAAACTGACATCAGGAACCTGGACTGCTGAGTTTTCTTTCCAAGGGAAAATGGAAAAAGGATGTGCCCAGGGGCCCCTGGCCCTGACTGCAAAAAATCCTTATATCGAAGCATGGACCCCAGACCGAAGTTGTCCCCACCTCAAATTGTCCTGCCCTGATAGACCCAAGGGAGCCCTACAAACTGACATCAGGAACCTGGACTGCTGAGTTTTCTTTCCCAGGGAAAATGGAAAAAGGATGTGCCCAGGGGCCCCTGGCCTGGACTGCAAAAAATCCTTATATCGAAGGATGGAGCCCACACGAAAGTTGTGCCCACCTCAAAGTTGTGCTGCCCTGATAGACCCAAGGGAGCCCTACAAACTGACATCAGCAACCTGGACTGCTGAGTTTTCTTTCCCAGGGAAAATGGAAAAAGGATGTGCCCAGGGGCCCCTGGCCCTGGGCAGGGACCTCACTGCAAAAAATCCTTATATCGAAGGATGGACCCCACACCGAAGTTGTCCCCACCTCAAACTTGTGCTGCCCTGATAGACCCAAGGGAGCCCTACAAACTGACATCAGGAACCTGGACTGCTGAGTTTTCTTTCCCAGGGAAAATGGAAAAAGGATGTGCCCAGGGGCCCCTGGCCCTGACTGCAAAAAAATCCTTATATCGAAGGATGGACCCCACACCGAAGTTGTCCCCACCTCAAACTTGTGCTGCCCTGATAGACCCAAGGGAGCCCTACAAACTGACATCAGGAACCTGGACTGCTGAGTTTTCTTTCCCAGGGAAAATGGAAAAAGGATGTGCCCAGGGGCCCCTGGCCTGGACTGCAAAAAATCCTTATATCGAAGGATGGAGCCCACACCGAAGTTGTCCCCACCTCAAACTTGTGCTGCCCTGATAGACCCAAGGGAGCCCTACAAACTGACATCAGGAACCTGGACTGCTGAGTTTTCTTTCCCAGGGAAAATGGAAAAAGGATGTGCCCAGGGGCCCCTGGCCCTGACTGCAAAAAATCCTTATATCGAAGGATGGACCCGAGACCAAAGTTGTCCCCACCTCAAACTTGTGCTGCCCTGATAGACCCAAGGGAGCCCTACAAACTGACATCAGGAACCTGGACTGCTGAGTTTTCTTTCCCAGGGAAAATGGAAAAAGGATGTGCCCAGGGGCCCCTGGCCTGGACTGCAAAAAATCATTATATCGAAGGATGGAGCCCACACAAAAGTTGTGCCCACCTCAAACTTGTGCTGCCCTGATAGACCCAAGGGAGCCCTACAAACTGACATCAGGAACCTGGACTGCTGAGTTTTCTTTCCCAGGGAAAATGGAAAAAGGATGTGCCCGGGGGCCCCTGGCCCTGACTGCAAAAAATCCTTATATCGAAGGATGGACCCCACACCGAAGTTGTCCCCACCTCAAACTTGTGCTGCCCTGATAGACCCAAGGGAGCCCTACAAACTGACATCAGGTACCTGGACTGCTGAGTTTTCTTTCCCAGGGAAAATGGCCAAAGGATGTGCCCAGGGGCCCCTGGCACTGGGCAGGGACCTCACTGCAAAGAATCCTTATATCGAAGGATGGACCCCACACCGAAGTTGTCCCCACCTCAAACTTGTGCTGCCCTGATAGACCCAAGGGAGCCCTACAAACTGACATCAGGAACCTGGACTGCTGAGTTTTCTTTCCCAGGGAAAATTGAAAAAGGATGTGCCCAGGGGCCCCTGGCCCTGACTGCAAAGAATCCTTATATCGAAGGATGGACCCCACACCGAAGTTGTCCCCACCTCAAACTAGTGCTGCCCTGATAGACCCAAGGGAACCCTACAAACTGACATCAGGAAACTGGACTGCTGAGTTTTCTTTCCCAGGGAAAATGGAAAAAGGATGTGCCCAGGGTTCCCTGGCCCTGGGCTGGGGCCTCACTGCAAAAAAACCTTACATCGAAGGATGGACCCCAGACCGAATTTGTCCCCACCTCAAACTTGTGCTGCCCTGATAGACCCAAGGGAGCCCTACAAACTGACATCAGGAACCTGGACTGCTGAGTTTTCTTTCCCAGGGAAAATGGAAAAAGGATGTGCCCAGGGGCCCCTAGCCCTGACTGCAAAAAATCCTTATATCGAAGGATGGAGCCCACACCGAAGTTGTCCCCTCCGCAAACTTGTGCTGCCCTGATAGACCCAAGGGAGCCCTACAAACTGACATCAGGAACCTGGACTGCTGAGTTTTCTTTCCCAGGGAAAATGGAAAAAGGATGTGCCCAGGGGCCCCTGGCCCTGGGCCCCGGGCCCTGACTGCAAAAAATCCATATATCGAAGGATGGACCCAACACCGAAGTTGTCCCCACCTCAAACTTGTGCTGCCCTGATAGACCCAAGGGAACCCTACAAATTGACATCAGGAACCTGGACTGCTGAGTTTTCTTTCCCAGGGAAAATGGAAAAAGGATGTGCCCAGGGGCCCCTGGCCCTGACTGCAAAAAATCCTTATATCGAAGGATGGACCCCACACCGAAGTTGTCCCCACCTCAAACTTGTGCTGCCCTGATAGACCCAAGGGAGCCCTACAAACTGACATCAGGAACCTGGACTGCTGAGTTTTCTTTCCCAGGGAAAATGGAAAAAGGATGTGCCCAGGGGCCCCTGGCCCTGGGCCCCGGGCCCTGACTGCAAAAAATCCATATATCGAAGGATGGACCCAACACCGAAGTTGTCCCCACCTCAAACTTGTGCTGCCCTGATAGACCCAAGGGAACCCTACAAATTGACATCAGGAACCTGGACTGCTGAGTTTTCTTTCCCAGGGAAAATGGAAAAAGGATGTGCCCAGGGGCCCCTGGCCCTGACTGCAAAAAATCCTTATATCGAAGGATGGACCCCACACCGAAGTTGTCCCCACCTCAAACTTGTGCTGCCCTGATAGACCCAAGGGAGCCCTACAAACTGACATCAGGAACCTGGACTGCTGAGTTTTCTTTCCCAGGGAAAATGGAAAAAGGATGTGCCCAGGGGCCCCTGGCCCTGACTGCAATAAATCCTTATATCGAAGGATGGACCCAACACCGAAATTGTCCCCACCTCAAACTTGTGCTGCCCTGATAGACCCAAGGGAGCCCTACAAACTGACATCAGGAACCTGGACTGCTGAGTTTTCTTTCCCAGGGAAAATGGAAAAAGGATGTGCCCAGGGGCCCCTGGCCCTGACTGCAAAAAATCCTTATATCGAAGGATGGACCCACACCGAAGTTGTCCCCACCTCAAACTTGTGCTGCCCTGATAGACCCAAGGGAGCCCTACAGACTGACATCAGGAACCTGGACTGCTGAGTTTTCTTTCCCAGGGAAAATGGAAAAAGGATGTGCCCAGGGGCCTCACTGCAAAGAATCCTTATATCGAAGGATGGACCCCACACCGAAGTTGTCCCCACCTCAAACTTGTGCTGCCCTTATAGACCCAAGGGAGCCCTACAAACTGACATCAGGAGCCTGGACTGCTGAGTTTTCTTTCCCAGGGAAAATGGAAAAAGGATGTGCCCAGGGGCCCCTGACTGCAAAAAATCCTTATATCGAAGGATGGACCCCACACCGAAGATGTCCCCACCTCAAACTTGTGCTGCCCTGATAGACCCAAGGGAGCCCTAAAAACTGACATCAGGAACCTGGACTGCTGAGTTTTCTTTCCCAGGGAAAATGGAAAAAGGATGTGCCCAGGGGCCCCTGGCCCTGACTGCAAAAAATCCTTATATCGAAGGATGGACCCCACACCGAAGTTGTCCCCACCTCAAACTTGTGCTGCCCTGATAGACCCAAGGGAGCCCTACAGACTGACATCAGGAACCTGGACTGCTGAGTTTTCTTTCCCAGGGAAAATGGAAAAAGGATGTGCCCAGGGGCCCCTGGCACTGGGCTGGGGCCTCACTGCAAAGAATCCTTATATCGAAGGATGGACCCCACACCGAAGTTGTCCCCACCTCAAACTTGTGCTGCCCTGATAGACCCAAGGGAGCCCTACAAACTGACATCAGGAACCTGGACTGCTGAGTTTTCTTTCCCAGGGAAAATGGAAAAAGGATGTGCCCAGGGGCCCCTGGCCCTGACTGCAAAAAATCCTTATATCGAAGGATGGACCCCACACCGAAGTTGTCCCCACCTCAAACTTGTGCTGCCCTGATAGACCCAAGGGAGCCCTACAAACTGACATCAGGAACCTGGACTGCTGAGTTTTCTTTCCCAGGGAAAATGGAAAAAGGATGTGCCCAGGGGCCCCTGGCCCTGACTGCAATAAATCCTTATATCGAAGGATGGACCCAACAGCGAAATTGTCCCCACCTCAAACTTGTGCTGCCCTGATAGACCCAAGGGAGCCCTACAAACTGACATCAGGAACCTGGACTGCTGAGTTTTCTTTCCCAGGGAAAATGGAAAAAGGATGTGCCCAGGGGCCCCTGGACATGGGCTGGGGCCACACTGCAAAGAATCCTTATATCGAAGGATGGACCCCACACCGAAGTTGTCCCCACCTCAAACTTGTGCTGCCCTGATAGACCCAAGGGAACCCTACAAACTGACATCAGGAACCTGGACTGCTGAGTTTTCTTTCCCAGGGAAAATGGAAAAAGGATGTGCCCAGGGGCCCCTGGCTCTGGGCTGGGGCCTCACTGCAAAGAATCCTTATATTGAAGGATGGACCCCACACCAAAGTTGTCCCCACCCCAAACTTGTGCTGCCCTGATAGACCCAAGGGAGCCCTACAAACTGACATCAGGAACCTGGACTGGTGAGTTTTCTTTCCCAGGGAAAATGGAAAAAGGATGTGCCCAGGGGCCCCTGGCCCTGACTGCAAAGAATCCTTATATCGAAGGATGGACCTCACACCGAAGTTGTCCCCACCTCAAACTTGTGCTGCCCTGATAGACCCAAGGGAGCCCTACAAACTGACATCAGCAACCTGGACTGCTGAGTTTTCTTTCCCAGGGAAAATGGAAAAAGGATGTGCCCAGGGGCCCCTGGCCCTGACTGCAAAGAATCCTTATATCGAAGGATGGACCCCACACCAAAGATGTCCCCACCTCAAACTTGTGCTGCCCTGATAGACCCAAGGGAGCCCTACAAACTGACATCAGGAACCTGGACTGCTGAGTTTTCTTTCCCAGGGAAAATGGAAAAAGGATGTGCCCAGGGGCCCCTGGCCCTGACTGCAAAAAATCCTTATATCGAAGGATGGACCCCACACCGAAGTTGTCCCCACCTCAAACTTGTGCTGCCCTGATAGACCCAAGGGAGCCCTACAAACTGACATCAGGAACCTGGACTGCTGAGTTTTCTTTCCCAGGGAAAATGGAAAAAGGAGGTGCCCAGGGGCCCCTGGCCCTGACTGCAATAAATCCTTATATCGAAGGATGGACCCCACACCGAAGTTGTCCCCACCTCAAACTTGTGCTGCCCTGATAGACCCAAGGGAGCCCTACAAACTGACATCAGGAACCTGGACTGCTGAGTTTTCTTTCCCAGGGAAAATGGAAAAAGGATGTGCCCAGGGGCCCCTGGCCCTGACTGCAAAGAATCCTTATATCGAAGGATGGACCTCACACCGAAGTTGTCCCCACCTCAAACTTGTGCTGCCCTGATAGACCCAAGGGAGCCCTACAAACTGACATCAGGAACCTGGATTGCTGAGTTTTCTTTCCCAGGGAAAATGGAAAAAGGATGTGCCCAGGGGCCCCTGGCCCTGACTGCAATAAATCCTTATATCGAAGGATGGACCCCACACCGAAGTTGTCCCCACCTCAAACTTGTGCTGCCCTGATAGACCCAAGGGAGCCCTACAAACTGACATCAGGAACCTGGACTGCTGAGTTTTCTTTCCCAGGGAAAATGGAAAAAGGATGTGCCCAGGGGCCCCTGGCCCTGGGCCCCGGGCCCTGACTGCAAAAAATCCTTATATCGAAGGATGGACCCAACACCGAAGTTGTCCCCACCTCAAACTTGTGCTGCCCTGATAGACCCAAGGGAACCCTACAAACTGACATCAGGAACCTGGACTGCTGAGTTTTCTTTCCCAGGGAAAATGGAAAAAGGATGTGCCCAGGGGCCCCTGGCCCTGACTGCAAAAAATCCTTATATCGAAGGATGGACCCCACACCGAAGTTGTCCCCACCTCAAACTTATGCTGCCCTGATAGACCCAAGGGAGCCCTACAAACTGACATCAGGAACCTGGACTGCTGAGTTTTCTTTCCCAGGGAAAATGGAAAAAGGATGTGCCCAGGGGCCCCTGGCCCTGACTGCAAAAAATCCTTATATCGAAGGATGGACCCCACACCAAAGTTGTCCCCACCTCAAACTTGTGCTGCCCTGATAGACCCAAGGGAGCCCTACAAACTGACATCAGGAACCTGGACTGCTGAGTTTTCTTTCCCAGGGAAAATGGAAAAAGGATGTGCCCAGGGGCCTCACTTCAAAGAATCCTTATATCGAAGGATGGACCCCAGACCGAAGTTGTCCCCACCTCAAACTTGTGCTGCCCTGATAGACCCAAGGGAGCCCTACAAACTGACATCAGGAACCTGGACTGCTGAGTTTTCTTTCCCAGGGAAAATGGAAAAAGGATGTGCCCAGGGGCCCCTGACTGCAAAAAATCCTTATATCGAAGGATGGACCCCACACCGAAGATGTCCCCACCTCAAACTTGTGCTGCCCTGATAGACCCAAGGGAGCCCTACAAACTGACATCAGGAACCTGGACTGCTGAGTTTTCTTTCCCAGGGAAAATGGAAAAAGGAAGTGCCCAGGGGCCCCTGGCCCTGACTGCAAAAAATCCTTATATCGAAGGATGGACCCCACACCGAAGTTGTCCCCACCTCAAACTTGTGCTGCCCTGATAGACCCAAGGGAGCCCTACAAACTGACATCAGGAACCTGGACTGCTGAGTTTTCTTTCCCAGGGAAAATGGAAAAAGGATGTGCCCAGGGGCCCCTGGCCCTGACTGCAAAAAATCCTTATATCGAAGGATGGACCCCACACCGAAGTTGTCCCCACCTCAAACTTGTGCTGCCCTGAAAGACCCAAGGGAGCCCTACAAACTGACATCAGGAACCTGGACTGCTGAGTTTTCTTTCCCAGAGAAAATGAAAAAAGGATGTGCCCAGGGGCCCCTGACCCTGGGCTGGGGCCTCACTGCAAAGAATCCTTATATCGAAGGATGGACCCCACACCAAAGTTGTCCCCACCTCAAACTTGTGCTGCCCTGATAGACCCAAGGGAGCCCTACAAACTGACATCAGGAACCTGGACTGCTGAGTTTTCTTTCCCAGGGAAAATGGAAAAAGGATGTGCCCAGGGGCCTCACTGCAAAGAATCCTTATATCGAAGGATGGACCCCACACCGAAGTTGTCCCCACCTCAAACTTGTGCTGCCCTGATAGACCCAAGGGATCCCTACAAACTGACATAAGGAACCTGGACTGCTGAGTTTTCTTTCCCAGGGAAAATGGAAAAAGGATGTGCCCAGGGGCCCCTGGCCCTGACTGCAAAAAATCCTTATATCGAAGGATGGACCCCACACCGAAGTTGTCCCCACCTCAAACTTGTGCTGCCCTGATAGACCCAAGGGAGCCCTACAAACTGACATCAGGAACCTGGACTGCTGAGTTTTCTTTCCCAGGGAAAATGGAAAAAGGATGTGCCCAGGGGCCCCTGGTCCTGGGCTGGGGCCTCACTGCAAAGAATCCTTATATCGAAGGATGGACCCCACACCGAAGTTGTCCCCACCTCAAACTTGTGCTGCCCTGATAGACCCAAGGGAGCCCTACAAACTGACATCAGGAACCTGGACTGCTGAGTTTTCTTTCCCAGGGAAAATGGAAAAAGGATGTGCCCAGGGGCCTCACTGCAAAGAATCCTTATATCGAAGGATGGACCCCAGACCGAAGTTGTCCCCACCTCAAACTTGTGCTGCCCTGATAGACCCAAGGGAGCCCTACAAACTGACATCAGGAACCTGGACTGCTGAGTTTTCTTTCCCAGGGAAAATGGAAAAAGGTTGTGCCCAGGGGCCCCTGACTGCAAAAAATCCTTATATCGAAGGATGGACCCCACACCGAAGATGTCCCCACCTCAAACTTGTGCTGACCTGATAGACCCAAGGGAGCCCTACAAACTGACATCAGGAACCTGGACTGCTGAGTTTTCTTTCCCAGGGAAAATGGAAAAAGGATGTGCCCAGGGGCCCCTGGCGCTGAGCTGGGGCCTCACTGCAAAGAATCCTTATATCGAAGGATGGACCCCACACCGAAGTTGTCCCCACCTCAAACTTGTGCTGCCCTGATAGACCCAAGGGAGCCCTAAAAACTGACATCAGGAACCTGGACTGCTGAGTTTTCTTTCCCAGGGAAAATGGAAAAAGGATGTGCCCAGGGGCCCCTGGCCCTGACTGCAAAAAATCCTTATATCGAAGGATGGACCCCACACCGAAGTTGTCCCCACCTCAAACTTGTGCTGCCCTGAAAGACCCAAGGGAGCCCTACAAACTGACATCAGGAACCTGGACTGCTGAGTTTTCTTTCCCAGGGAAAATGAAAAAAGGATGTGCCCAGGGGCCCCTGACCCTGGGCTGGGGCCTCACTGCAAAGAATCCTTATATCGAAGGATGGACCCCACACCGAAGTTGTCCCCACCTCAAACTTGTGCTGCCCTGATAGACCCAAGGGAGCCCTACAAACTGACATCAGGAACCTGGACTGCTGAGTTTTCTTTCCCAGGGAAAATGGAAAAAGGATGTGCCCAGGGGCCTCACTGCAAAGAATCCTTATATCGAAGGATGGACCCCAGACCGAAGTTGTCCCCACCTCAAACTTGTGCTGCCCTGATAGACCCAAGGGAGCCCTACAAACTGACATCAGGAACCTGGACTGCTGAGTTTTCTTTCCCAGGGAAAATGGAAAAAGGATGTGCCCAGGGGCCCCTAGCCCTGACTGCAAAAAATCCTTATATCGAAGGATGGAGCCCACACCGAAGTTGTCCCCTCCGCAAACTTGTGCTGCCCTGATAGACCCAAGGGAGCCCTACAAACTGACATCAGGAACCTGGACTGCTGAGTTTTCTTTCCCAGGGAAAGTGACCGAAGGATGTGCCCAGGGGCCCCTGGCCCTGACTGCAAAAAATCCTTATATCGAAGGATGGACCCCACACCGAAGTTGTCGCCACCTCAAACTTGTGCTGCCCTGATAGACCCAAGGGAGCCCTAAAAACTGACATCAGGAACCTGGACTGCTGAGTTTTCTTTCCCAGGGAAAATGGAAAAAGGATGTGCCCAGGGGCCCCTGGCCCTGGGCCCCGGGCCCTGACTGCAAAAAATCCATATATCGAAGGATGGACCCAACACCGAAGTTGTCCCCACCTCAAACTTGTGCTGCCCTGATAGACCCAAGGGAACCCTACAAATTGACATCAGGAACCTGGACTGCTGAGTTTTCTTTCCCAGGGAAAATGGAAAAAGGATGTGCCCAGGGGCCCCTGGCCCTGACTGCAAAAAATCCTTATATCGAAGGATGGACCCCACACCGAAGTTGTCCCCACCTCAAACTTGTGCTGCCCTGATAGACCCAAGGGAGCCCTACAAACTGACATCAGGAACCTGGACTGCTGAGTTTTCTTTCCCAGGGAAAATGGAAAAAGGATGTGCCCAGGGGCCCCTGGCCCTGACTGCAAAAAATCCTTATATCGAAGGATGGACCCGAGACCGAAGTTGTCCCCACCTCAAACTTGTGCTGCCCTGATAGACCCAAGGGAGCCCTACAAACTGACATCAGGAACCTGGACTGCTGAGTTTTCTTTCCCAGGGAAAATGGAAAAAGGATGTGCCCAGGGGCCTCACTGCAAAGAATCCTTATATCGAAGGATGGACCCCACACCGAAGTTGTCCCCACCTCAAACTTGTGCTGCCCTTATAGACCCAAGGGAGCCCTACAAACTGACATCAGGAACCTGGACTGCTGAGTTTTCTTTCCCAGGGAAAATGGAAAAAGGATGTGCCCAGGGGCCCCTGACTGCAAAAAATCCTTATATCGAAGGATGGACCCCACACCGAAGATGTCCCCACCTCAAACTTGTGCTGCCCTGATAGACCCAAGGGAGCCCTACAAACTGACATCAGGAACCTGGACTGCTGAGTTTTCTTTCCCAGGGAAAATGGAAAAAGGATGTGCCCAGGGGCCCCTGGCCCTGACTGCAAAAAATCCTTATATCGAAGGATGGACCCCACACCGAAGTTGTCCCCACCTCAAACTTGTGCTGCCCTGATAGACCCAAGGGAGCCCTACAGACTGACATCAGGAACCTGGACTGCTGAGTTTTCTTTCCCAGGGAAAATGGAAAAAGGATGTGCCCAGGGGCCCCTGGCACTGGGCTGGGGCCTCACTGCAAAGAATCCTTATATCGAAGGATGGACCCCACATCGAAGTTGTCCCCACCTCAAACTTGTGCTGCCCTGATAGACCCAAGGGAGCCCTACAAACTGACATCAGGAACCTGGACTGCTGAGTTTTCTTTCCCAGGGAAAATGGAAAAAGGATGTGCCCAGGGGCCCCTGGCCCTGACTGCAAAAAATCCTTATATCGAAGGATGGACCCCACACTGAAGTTGTCCCCACCTCAAACTTGTGCTGCCCTGATAGACCCAAGGGAGCCCTAAAAACTGACATCAGGAACCTGGACTGCTGAGTTTTCTTTCCCAGGGAAAATGGAAAAAGGATGTGCCCAGGGGCCCCTGGCCCTGACTGCAATAAATCCTTATATCGAAGGATGGACCCAACAGCGAAATTGTCCCCACCTCAAACTTGTGCTGCCCTGATAGACCCAAGGGAGCCCTACAAACTGACATCAGGAACCTGGACTGCTGAGTTTTCTTTCCCAGGGAAAATGGAAAAAGGATGTGCCCAGGGGCCCCTGGACATGGGCTGGGGCCACACTGCAAAGAATCCTTATATCGAAGGATGGACCCCACACCGAAGTTGTCCCCACCTCAAACTTGTGCTGCCCTGATAGACCCAAGGGAACCCTACAAACTGACATCAGGAACCTGGACTGCTGAGTTTTCTTTCCCAGGGAAAATGGAAAAAGGATGTGCCCAGGGGCCCCTGGCTCTGGGCTGGGGCCTCACTGCAAAGAATCGTTATATTGAAGGATGGACCCCACACCGAAGTTGTCCCCACCCCAAACTTGTGCTGCCCTGATAGACCCAAGGGAGCCCTACAAACTGACATCAGGAACCTGGACTGGTGAGTTTTCTTTCCCAGGGAAAATGGAAAAAGGATGTGCCCAGGGGCCCCTGGCCCTGACTGCAAAAAATCATTATATCGAAGGATGGAGCCCACACAAAAGTTGTGCCCACCTCAAACTTGTGCTGCCCTGATAGACCCAAGGGAGCCCTACAAACTGACATCAGGAACCTGGACTGCTGAGTTTTCTTTCCCAGGGAAAATGGAAAAAGGATGTGCCCGGGGGCCCCTGGCCCTGACTGCAAAGAATCCTTATATCGAAGGATGGACCCCACACCGAAGTTGTCCCCACCTCAAACTTGTGCTGCCCTGATAGACCCAAGGGAGCCCTACAAACTGACATCAGGAACCTGGACTGCTGAGTTTTCTTTCCCAGGGAAAATGGAAAAAGGATGTGCCCAGGGTTCCCTGGCCCTGGGCTGGGGCCTCACTGCAAAAAAACCTTACATCGAAGGATGGACCCCAGACCGAAGTTGTCCCCACCTCAAACTTGTGCTGCCCTGATAGACCCAAGGGAGCCCTACAAACTGACATCAGGAACCTGGACTGCTGAGTTTTCTTTCCCAGGGAAAATGGAAAAAGGATGTGCCCAGGGGCCCCTAGCCCTGACTGCAAAAAATCCTTATATCGAAGGATGGAGCCCACACCGAAGTTGTCCCCTCCGCAAACTTGTGCTGCCCTGATAGACCCAAGGGAGCCCTACAAACTGACATCAGGAACCTGGACTGCTGAGTTTTCTTTCCCAGGGAAAGTGACCGAAGGATGTGCCCAGGGGCCCCTGGCCCTGACTGCAAAAAATCCTTATATCGAAGGATGGACCCCACACCGAAGTTGTCCCCACCTCAAACTTGTGCTGCCCTGATAGACCCAAGGGAGCCCTAAAAACTGACATCAGGAACCTGGACTGCTGAGTTTTCTTTCCCAGGGAAAATGGCCAAAGGATGTGCCCAGGAGCCCCTGGCCCTGGGCTGGGCCCTGACTGCAAAGAATCCTTATATCAAAGGATGGAGCCCAGACCGAAGTTGTCCCCACCTCAAACTTGTGCTGCCCTGATAGACCCAAGGGAGCCCTACAAACTGACATCAGGAACCTGGACTGCTGAGTTTTCTTTCCCAGGGAAAATGGAAAAAGGATGTGCCCAGGGGCCCCTTGCCCTGACTGCAAAAAATCCTTATATCAAAGGATGGACCACACACCGAAGTTGTCCCCACCTCAAACTTGTGCTGCCCTGATAGACCCAAGGGAGCCCCACAAACTGACATCAGGAACCTGTATTGCTGAGTTTTCTTTTTACGGGGAAAAGGGACAAAGCTTTTGCCCAGGGGCCCCTGGCCCTGGGCCGGGCCAGCACTGCAAAAAATCCTTATATCGAAGGATGGAGCCCAGACCGAAGTTGTCCCCACCTCAAACTTGTGCTGCCCTGATAGACCCAAGGGAGACCTACAAACTGACATGAGGAACCTGGACTGCTGAGTTTTCTTTCCCAGGGAAAATGGAAAAAGGATGTGCCCAGGGGCCCGTGGCCCTGGGCTGGGCCCTGACTGCAAAGAATCCTTATATCGAAGGATGGACCCCACACCGAAGTTGTCCCCACCTCAAACTTGTGCTGCCCTGATACACCCAAGAGAACCCTACAAACTGACATCAGGAACCTGGACTGCTGAGTTTTCTTTCCCAGGGAAAATGGCCAAAGGATGTGCCCGGGGGCCCCTGGACCTGGGCTGGCACCTCACTGCCAAAAATCCTTATATTGAAGGATGGACCCCACACCGAAGTTGTCCCCACCTCAAACTTGTGCTGCCCTGATACACCCAAGGGAGCCCTACAAACTGACATCAGGAACCTGGACTGCTGAGTTTTCTTTCCCAGGGAAAATGGCCAAAGGATGTGCCCAAGAGCCCCTGGCCCTGGGCTGGGCCCTGACTGCAAAGAATCCTTATATCAAAGGATGGAGCCCAGACCGAAGTTGTCCCCACCTCAAACTTGTGCTGCCCTGATAGACCCAAGGGAGCCCTACAAACTGACATCAGGAACCTGGACTGCTGAGTTTTCTTTCCCAGGGAAAATGGAAAAAGGATGTGCCCAGGGGCCCCTGGCCCTGACTGCAAAAAATCCTCATGTCGAAGGATGGACCACACACCGAAGTTGTCCCCACCTCAGACTTGTGCTGCCCTGATAGACCCAAGGGAGCCCTACAAACTGACATCAGGAACCTGTATTGCTGAGTTTTCTTTTTACGGGGAAAAGGGACAAAGCTTTTGCCCAGGGGCCCCTGGCCCTGGGCCGGGCCAGCACTGCAAAAAATCCTTATATCGAAGGATGGAGCCCAGACCGAAGTTGTCCCCACCTCAAACTTGTGCTGCCCTGATACACCCAAGGGAGCCCTACAAACTGACATCAGGAACCTGGACTGCTGAGTTTTCTTTCCCAGGCAAAATGGCCAAAGGATGTGCCCGGGGGCCCCTGGCCCTGGGCTGGGCCCTGACTGCCAAAAATCCTTAAATTGAAGGATGGACCCCACACCGAAGTTGTCCCCACCTCAAACTTGTGCTGCCCTGATAGACCCAAGGGAGCCCTACAAACTGACATCAGGGACCTGGACTGCTGAGTTTTCTTTCCCAGGGAAAATGGCCAAAGGATGTGCCCAGGGCCCCTGGCCCTGGGCTGGGACCTCACTGCAAAAAATCCTTATATCGAAGGATGGAGCCCACACCGAAGTTGTCCCCACCTCAAACTTGTGCTTCCCTGATAGACCCAAGGGAGCCCTACAAACTGACATCAGGAACCTGGACTGCTGAGTTTTCTTTCCCAGGGAAAATGGCCAGATGGTGTGCCCAGGGGCCCCTGGCCATGAGCTGGGCCAGCACTGCAAAAAGTCCTTATATCGAAAGATGGACCCCAGACCGAAGTTGTCCCCACCTCAAACTTGTGCTGCCCTGATAGACCCAAGGGAGCCCTGCAAACTGACATCAGGAACCTGGACTGCTGAGTTTTCTTTCCCAGGGAAAATGGCCAAAGGATGTGCCCAGGGGCCCCTAGCCCTGACTGCAAAAAATCCTTATATCGAAAATGGACCCCACACCGAAGTTATCCCCACCTCAAACTTGTGCTGCCCTGATAGACCCAAGGGAGCCCTACAAACTGACATCAGGAACCTGGACTGCTGAGTTTTCTTTTTACAGGGAAAAGAGACAAAGCTTTTGCCCAGGGGCCCCTGGCCCTGGGCCGGGCCAGCACTGCAAGAAATCCTTATATCGAAGGATGGAGCCCAGACCGAAGTTGTCCCCACCTCAAACTTGTGCTGCCCTGATAGACCCAAGGGAGCCCTACAAACTGACATCAGGAACCTGGACTGCTGAGTTTTCTTTCCCAAGGAAAATGGCCAAAGGATGTGCCCAGGGGCCCCTAGCCCTGGGCTTGGACCTCACTGCAAAAAATCCTTATATCAAAGGATGGAGCCCAGACCGAAGATGTCCCCACCTCAAAATTGTGCTGCCCTGATAGACCCAAGGGAGCCCTACAAACTGACATCAGGAACCTGGACTGCTGAGTTTTCTTTCCCAGGGAAAATGGAAAAAGGATGTGCCCAGGGGCCCCTGGCCCTGACTGCAAAGAATCCTTATATCGAAGGATGGACCCCACACCGAAGTTGTCCCCACCTCAAACTTGTGCTGCCCTGATAGACCCAAGGGAGCCCTACAAATTGACATCAGGAACCTGGACTGCTGAGTTTTCTTTCCCAGGGAAAATGGCCAAAGGATGTGCCCAGGGGACCCTGGCCCTGACTGCAAAAAATCCTTATATCGAAGGATGGACCCCACACCGAAGTTGTCCCCACCTCAAACTTGTACTGCCGTGATACACCCTAGGGAGCCCTACAAACTGACATCAGGAACCTGGACTGCTGAGTTTTCTTTCCCAGGGAAAATGGAAAAAGGATGTGCCCGGGGGCCCCTGGCCCTGACTGCAAAGAATCCTTATATCGAAGGATGGACCTCACACCGAAGTTGTCCCCACCTCAAACTTGTGCTGCCCTGATAGACCCAAGGGAGCCCTACAAACTGACATCAGGAACCTGGACTGCTGAGTTTTCTTTCCCAGGGAAAATGGAAAAAGGATGTGCCCAGGGGCCCCTGGCCCTGACTGCAAAGAATCCTTATATCGAAGGATGGACCCCACACCAAAGTTGTCCCCACCTCAAACTTGTGCTGCCCTGATACACCCAAGGGAGCCCTACAAACTGACATCAGGAACCTGGACTGCTGAGTTTTCTATCCCAGGGAAAATGGAAAAAGGATGTGCCCAGGGGCCCCTGGCCCTGACTGCAAAAAATCCTTATATCGAAGGATGGACCCCACACCGAAGTTGTCCCCACCTTAAACTTGTGCTGCCCTGATAGACCCAAGGGAGCCCTACAAACTGACATCAGGAACCTGGACTGCTGAGTTTTCTTTCCCAGGGAAAATGGCCAAAGGATGTGCCCAGGGGCCCCTGGCCCTGACTGCAAAGAATCCTTATATCGAAGGATGGACCCCACACCGAAGTTGTCCCCACCTCAAACTTGTGCTGCCCTGATAGACCCAAGGGAGACCTACAAATTGACATCAGGAACCTGGACTGCTGAGTTTTCTTTCCCAGGGAAAATGGCCAAAGGATGTGCCCAGGGGACCCTTGCCCTGACAGCAAAGAATCCTTATATCGAAGGATGGACCACACACCGAAGTTGTCCCCACCTCAAACTTGTGCTGCCCTGATAGACCCAAGGGAGCCCTAAAAACTGACATCAGGAACCTGTATTGCTGAGTTTTCTTTTTACAGGGAAAAGGGACAAAGCTTTTGCCCAGGGGCCCCTGGCCCTGGGCCGGGCCCTGACTGCAAAAAATCCTTATATCGAAGGATAGAGCCCACACCGAAGTTGTCCCCACCTCAAACTTGTGCTGCCCTGATAGACCCAAGGGAGCCCTACAAACTGACATCAGGAACCTGGACTGCTGAGTTTTCTTTCCCAGGGAAAATGGAAAAAGGATGTGCCCAGGAGCCCCTGGCCCTGGGCAGGGCCCTGACTGCAAAGAATCCTTATATCGAAGGATGGACCCCACACCGAAGTGTCCCCACCTCAAACTTGTGCTGCCCTGATAGACCCAAGGGAGCCCTACAAACTGACATCAGGAACCTGGACTGCTGAGTTTTCTTTCCCAGGGAAAATGGCCAAAGGATGTGCCCAGGGGCCCCTAGCCCTGACTGCAAAAAAATCCTTATATCGAAAGATGGACCCCACACCGAAGTTGTCCCCACCTCAAACTTGTGCTGCCCTGATAGACCCAAGGGAGCCCTACAAACTGACATCAGGAACCTGGACTGCTGAGTTTTCTTTCCCAGGGAAAATGGAAAAAGGATGTGCCCAGGGGCCTATTGCCCTGACAGCAAAGAATCCTTATATCGAAGGATGGACCACACACCGAAGTTGTCCCCACCTCAAACTTGTGCTGCCCTGATAGACCCAAGGGAGCCCTACAAACTGACATCAGGAACCTGTATTGCTGAGTTTTCTTTTTACAGGGAAAAGGGACAAAGCTTTTGCCCAGGGGCCCCTGGCCCTGGGCTGGGACCTCACTGCAAAAAATCCTTATATCGAAGGATGGAGCCCACACCGAAGTTGTCCCCACCTCAAACTTGTGCTGCCCTGATAGACCCAAGGGAGCCCTACAAACTGACATCAGGAACCTGGACTGCTGAGTTTTCTTTCCCAAGGAAAATGGCCAAAGGATGTGCCCAGGGGCCCCTAGCCCTGGGCTTGTACCTCACTGCAAAAAATCCTTATATCAAAGGATGGAGCCCAGACCGAAGATGTCCCCACCTCAAAATTGTGCTGCCCTGATAGACCCAAGGGAGCCCTACAAACTGACATCAGGAACCTGGACTGCTGAGTTTTCTTTCCCAGGCAAAATGGCCAAAGGATGTGCCCAGGGGCCCCTGGACCTGGGCTGGGCCCTGACTGCAAAAAATCCTTATATCGAAGGATGGAGCCCAGACCAAAATTGTTCCCACCTCAAACTTGTGCTGCCCTGATACACGCAAGGGAGCCCTACAAACTGACATCAGGAACCTTGACTGCTGAGTTTTCTTTCCCAAGGAAAATGGAAAAAGTATATGCCCAGGGGCCCCTGGCCCTGGGCTGGGCCGTGACTGCAAAAAATCCTTATATCGAAGGATGGAACCCACACCGAAGTTGTCCCCACCTCAAACTTGTGCTGCCCTGATAGACCCAAGGGAGCCCTACAAACTGACATCAGGAACCTGGACTGCTGAGTTTTCTTTCCCAGGGAAAATGGCTGCAGGTCCTGAAGGGAACAAAAAGGGCTCCCGGCCTTTGCCTCTGTTCTCTAACATTCCCCAAAAGGCATCGCAGTCCCGGAAGAGGTGTTTGTCATGCAGGCTGCCAAAATAAAGTCTTGTAAAATTCTAGCTCTGCCTTTTTTTTAACGTGTTCTTACTTCCTATTTATGTAATCGCAGAAAGCAAGGAAAGAATAAATGTGTCTGGTTCCCACTATTGCTCTGTGCAGGCATTTTTAAAGCCTGCTGTAGTTCTATCCTCTTTTTCCACTCCAAGCTTCACTTTTCCCCCGTTTTTCAATGTCTGCTGCTTTGGGTTTCCCAGGCAGGGCTGGGTTCCTCGGCAGGGGTCTTAGGAGTTGGTGCAGATTCCGCTTTTTCCGAAGGTGTATCAAAGTGTGCCGGCAAAAGGATTGTTTTCTCCAGGAAAAAGCTTTCTCTCAATGACCATCAATGCATGTATGTGTTTTAATCTTGTAACCAGGTGAATTAAGAAAAGCCGACACCTGTAGCAGAGTTTTGTTGGATCTGTGTCTGTGAGAAGTGGGCTGTGTGCTGGAGAGGGAGAGACCAAGAGATGCTGTTGGAGAGTGGCAACAGCGGCAGGTGTGAGCTGCTAACTTGATGAGGGCTCAGAGCAGACACAGGTGTGAGCTGTTAAGATGATGAGGAAGAGGGGCGGATCCCTCTGGGGGGAGGTTATTTAAGGGCGAGGCTTTTCCTCATCCTGCTTTTGCATGGAGCTGCTGGAGAAGAGGAGTTTATGGGGGCCTCCCAGGGCTGTCTCATGGAAGGACGGTGAGTACATTGAACATGGTTTGGGGGATCACCTGGGCACATCCTTTGGCCATTTACCCTGGGAAAGAAAACTCAGCAGTCCAGGTTCCTGATGTCAGTTTGTAGGGCTCCCTTCAGTCTATCAGGGCAGCACAAGTTTGAGTTGAGGACAACTTCGGTCTGGGCTCCATCCTTCCATATAAGGATTTTTAGCAGTCAGGGCCAGGGGCCCCTGGGCACATCCTTTGGCCATTTTCCCTGGGAAAGAAAACTCAGCAGTCCAGGTTCCTGATGTCAGCTTGTAGGGCTCCCTTGGGTCTATCAGGGCAGCACAAGTTTGAGGTGGGGACAACTTCGGTGTAGGGTCCATCCTTTGATATAAGGATTCTTTGCAGTGAGGCCCCAGCCCAGGTCCAGGGGCCACTGGCACATCCTTTTTCCATTTTCCCTGGGAAAGAAAACTCTGCAGTCCAGGTTCCTGATGTCAGTTTGTAGGGCTCCCTTGGGTCTATCAGGGCAGCACAAGTTTGAGGTGGGGACAACTTCGGTGTGGGGTCCATCCTTCGATATAAGGATTTTTTGCAGTCAGGGCCAGGGGCCCCTGGGCACATCCTTTTTCCATTTTCCCTGGGAAAGAAAACTCAGCAGTCCAGGTTCCTGATGTCAGTTTGTAGGGCTCCCTTGGGTCTATCAGGGCAGCAGAAGTTTGAGGTGGGGACAACTTCGGTGTGGGGTCCATCCTTCGATATAAGGATTTTTTGTAGTGAGGGCCCTGTCCAGGGCCAGGGGCCCCTGGGCACCTCCTTTTTCCATTTTCCCTGGGAAAGAAAACTCAGCAGTCCAGGTTCCTGATGTCAGTTTGTAGGGCTCCCTTGGGTCTATCAGGGCCGCACAAGTTTGAGGTGGCGACAACTTCGGTGTGGGGTCCATCCTTCGATATAAGGATTTTTTGCAGTCAGGGCCCTGCCAAGGTCCAGGGGCCCCTGGGCACATCCTTTTTCCATTTTCCCTGGGAAAGAAAACTCAGCAGTCCAGGTTCCTGATGTCAGTTTGTAGGGCTCCCTTGGGTCTATCAGGGCAGCACAAGTTTGAGGTGGGGACAAATTCGGTGTGGGGTCCATCCTTCGGTATATGGATTTTTTGCAGTCAGGGCCAGGGGCCCCTGGGCACATCCTTTTTCCATTTTCCCTGGGAAAGAAAACTCAGCAGTCCAGGTTCCTGATGTCAGTTTGTAGGGCTCCCTTGGGTCTATCAGGGCCGCACAAGTTTGAGGTGGGGACAACTTCGGTGTGGGGTCCATCCTTCGATATAAGGATTTTTTGCAGTGAGGCCCCTGCCCAGGGCCAGGGGCCCCCAGGAACATCCTTTTCCCATTTTCCCTGGGAAAGAAAACTCTGCAGTCCAGGTTCCTGATGTCAGTTTGTAGGGCTCCCTTGGGTCTATCAGGGCAGCACAAGTTTGAGGTGGGGACAACTTCGGTGTGGGGTCCATCCTTCGATATAAGGATTTTTTGCAGTCAGGGCCAGGGGCCCCTGGGCACATCCTTTTTCCATTTTCCCTGGGAAAGAAAACTCAGCAGTCCAGGTTCCTGATGTCAGTTTGTAGGGCTCCCTTGGGTCTATCAGGGCAGCAGAAGTTTGAGGTGGGGACAACTTCGGTGTGGGGTCCATCCTTCGATATAAGGATTTTTTGTAGTGAGGGCCCTGTCCAGGGCCAGGGGCCCCTGGGCACCTCCTTTTTCCATTTTCCCTGGGAAAGAAAACTCAGCAGTCCAGGTTCCTGATGTCAGTTTGTAGGGCTCCCTTGGGTCTATCAGGGCCGCACAAGTTTGAGGTGGCGACAACTTCGGTGTGGGGTCCATCCTTCGATATAAGGATTTTTTGTAGTGAGGCCCCTGCCAAGGTCCAGGGGCCCCTGGGCACATCCTTTTTCCATTTTCCCTGGGAAAGAAAACTCAGCAGTCCAGGTTCCTGATGTCAGTTTGTAGGGCTCCCTTGGGTCTATCAGGGCAGCACAAGTTTGAGGTGGGGACAAATTCGGTGTGGGGTCCATCCTTCGGTATATGGATTTTTTGCAGTCAGGGCCAGGGGCCCCTGGGCACATCCTTTTTCCATTTTCCCTGGGAAAGAAAACTCAGCAGTCCAGGTTCCTGATGTCAGTTTGTAGGGCTCCCTTGGGTCTATCAGGGCCGCACAAGTTTGAGGTGGGGACAACTTCGGTGTGGGGTCCATCCTTCGATATAAGGATTTTTTGCAGTGAGGCCCCTGCCCAGGGCCAGGGGCCCCCAGGAACATCCTTTTTCCATTTTCCCTGGGAAAGAAAACTCAGCAGTCCAGGTTCCTGATGTCAGTTTGTAGGGCTCCCTTGGGTCTATCAGGGCAGCACAAGTTTGAGGTGGGGACAAATTCGGTGTGGGCGCCATCCTTCGATATAAGGAGTTTTTGCAGTCAGGGCCAGGGGCCCCTGGGCACATCCTTTTTCCATTTTCCCTGGGAAAGAAAACTCAGCAGTCCAGGTTCCTGATTTCAGTTTGTAGGGCTCCCTTGGGTCTATCAGGGCAGCACAAGTTTGAGGTGGGGACAACTTCGGTCTGGGGTCCATCCTTCGATATAAGGATTTTTGCAGTCAGGCCCCAGCCCAGGACCAGGGGCCCCCGGGCACATCCTATTTCCATTTTCCCTGGGAAAGAAAACTCAGCAGTCCAGGTTCCTGATGTCAGTTTGTAGGGCTCCCTTGGGTCTATCAGGGCGGCACAAATTTGCCGTGGGGACAACTTCGGTGTGGGTTCCATCCTTCGATATAAGGATTTTTTGCAGTCAGGGCCAGGGGCCCCTGGGCACATCCTATTTCCATTTTCCCTGGGAAAGAAAACTCAGCAGTCCAGGTTCCTGATGTCAGTTTGTAGGGCTCCCTTGGGTCTATCAGGGCAGCACAAGTTTGAGGAGGGGACAATTTCGGTGTGGGGTCCATCCTTCGATATAAGGATTTTTTGTAGTGAGGCCCCAGCCCAGGGCCAGGGGCCCCTGGGCACATCCTTTTTCCATTTTCCCTGGGAAAGAAAACTCCGCAGTCCAGGTTCCTGATGTCAGTTTGTAGGGCGCCCTTGGGTGTATCAGGGCAGCAGAAGTTTGAGGTGGGGACAACTTCAGTGTGGGCTCCATCCTTCGATATAAGGATTCTTCGCAGTCAGGGCCAGGGGCCCAGGGCCAGGGGCCCCTGGGCAAATCCTTTTTCCATTTTCCCTGGGAAAGAAAAATCAGCAGTCCAGGTTCCTGATGTCAGTTTGTAGGGCTCCCTTGGGTCTATCAGGGCAGCACAAGTTTGAGGAGGGGACAACTTCGGTGTGGGGTCCATCCTTCGATATAAGGATTCTTTGCAGTCAGGGCCAGGGACCCCTGGGCACATCCTTTTTCCATTTTTCCTGGGAAAGAAAACTCAGCAGTCCAGGTTCCTGATGTCAGTTTGTAGGGCTCCCTTGGGTCTATCAGGGCAGCACAAGTTTGAGGTGGGGACAACTTTGGTGTGGGCTCCATCATTCGATATATTGATTTTGTGCACTCAGGGCCAGGGGCCCCCAGGAACATCCTTTGGCCATTTTCCCTGGGAAAGAAAACTCAGCAGTCCAGGTTCCTGATGTCAGGTTGTAGGGCTCCCTTGGGTCTATCAGGGCAGCACAAGTTTGAGGTGGGGACAACTTCGGTGTGGGGTCCATCCTTCAATATAAGGATTTTTTGCAGTCAGGGCCAGGGGCCCAGGGCCAGGGGCTCCTGGGCACATCCTTTTTCCATTTTCCCTGGGAAAGAAAACTCAGCAGTCCAGGTTCCTGATGTCAGTTTGTAGGGCTCCCTTGGGTCTATCAGGGCAGCACAAGTTTGAGGTGGCGACAACTTCAGTGTGGGCTCCATCCTTCGATATAAGGATTTTTTGCAGTCAGGGCCAGGGGCCCCTGGGCACATCCTTTTTCCATTTTCCCTGGGAAAGAAAACTCAGCAGTCCAGGTTCCTGATGTCAGTTTGTAGGGCTCCCTTGGGTCTATCAGGGCAGCACAAGTTTGAGGTGGGGACAACTTCGGTGTGGGGTCCATCCTTCGATATAAGGATTTTTTGCAGTCAGGGCCAGGGTCCCCTGGGCACATCCTTTTTCCATTTTCCCTGGGAAAGAAAACTCAGCAGTCCAGGTTCCTGATGTCAGTTTGTCGGGCTCCCTTGGGTCTATCAGGGCAGCACAAGTTTGAGGTGGCGACAACTTCGGTGTGGGGTCCATCCTTCGATATAAGGATTTTTTGCAGTCAGGGCCAGGGGCCCCTGGGCACATCCTTTGGCCATTTTCCCTGGGAAAGAAAACTCAGCAGTCCAGGTTCCTGATGTCAGTTTGTAGGGCTCCCTTGGGTCTATCAGGGCAGCACAAGTTTGAGGTGGGGACAACTTCGGTGTGGGGTCCATCCTTCGATATAAGGATTTTTTGCAGTGAGGCCCCTGCCCAGGGCCAGGGGCCCCTGGGCACATCCTTTTTCCATTTTCCCTGGGAAAGAAAACTCAGCAGTCCAGGTTCCTGATGTCAGTTTGTAGGGCTCCCTTGGGTCTATCAGGGCAGCACAAGTTTGAGGTGGGGACAACTTTGGTGTGGGCTCCATCATTCGATATATTGATTTTGTGCACTCAGGGCCAGGGGCCCCTGGGCACATCCTTTGGCCATTTTCCCTGGGAAAGAAAACTCCGCAGTCCAGGTTGCTGATGTCAGTTTGTAGGGCTCCCTTGGGTCTATCAGGGCAGCACAAGTTTGAGGTGGGGACAACTTCGGTGTGGGGTCATCGTTTGATATAAGGTTTTTTTGTAGTGATGGCTCAGCCCACGGCCAGGGAACCCTGGGCACATCCTTTTTCCATTTTCCCTGGGAAAGAAAACTCAGCAGTCCAGGTTCCTGATGTCAGTTTGTAGGGCTCCCTTGGGTCTATCAGGGCAGCACAAGTTTGAGGTGGGGACAACTTCGGTGTGGGGTCCATCCTTCGTTATAAGGATATTTTGCAGTCAGGGCCAGGGTCCCCTGGGCACATCCTTTTTCCATTTTCCCTGGGAAAGAAAACTCAGCAGTCCAGGTTCCTGATGTCAGTTTGTAGGGCTCCCTTGGGTCTATCAGGGCAGCACAAGTTTGAGGTGGGGACAACTTCGGTCTGGGGTCCATCCTTCGATATAAGGATTTTTTGCAGTAAGGCCCCTGCCCAGGGCCAGGGGCCCCTGGGCACATCCTTTTTCCATTTTCCCTGGGAAAGAAGACTCAGCAGTCCAGGTTCCTGATGTCAGTTTGTAGGGCTCCCTTGGGTCTATCAGGGCAGCACAAGTTTGAGGTTGGGACTACATCGATGTGGGGTCCATCCTTCGATATAAGGATTTTTTGCAGTCAGGGCCAGGGGCCCCTGGGCACATCCTTTTTCCATTTTCCCTGGGAAAGAAAACTCAGCAGTCCAGGTTCCTGATGTCAGTTTGTAGGGCTCCCTTGGGTCAATCAGGGCAGCACAAGTTTGAGGTGGGGACAAATTCGGTGTGGGCTCCATCCTTCGATATAAGGAGTTTTTGCAGTGATGCCGTAGCCCAGGGCCAGGGGCCCCTGGGCACATCCTTTGGCCATTTTCCCTGGGAAAGAAAACTCAGCAGTCCAGGTTCCTGATGTCAGTTTGCAGGGCTCCCTTGGGTCTATCAGGGCAGCACAAGTTTGAGGAGGGGACAACTTCGGTGTGGGGTCCATTCTTCGATATAAGGATTCTTTGCAGTCAGGGCCAGGGACCCCTGGGCACATCCTTTTTCCATTTTCCCTGGGAAAGAAAACTCAGCAGTCCAGGTTCCTGATGTCAGTTTGTAGGGCTCCCTTGGGTCTATCAGGGCAGCACAAGTTTGAGGTGGGGACAATTTTGGTGTGGGGTCCATCCTTCGATATAAGGATTTTTTGTAGTGATGGCTCAGCCCAGGGCCAGGGGCCCCTGGGCACATCCTTTTTCCATTTTCCCTGGGAAAGAAAACTCAGCAGTCCAGGTTCCTGATGTCAGTTTGTAGGGCTCCCTTGGGTCTATCAGGGAAGAACAAGTATGAGGTGGGGACAACTTCGGTGGGGGGTCCATCCTTCGATATAAGGATTTTTTGCAGTCAGAGCCAGGGGCCCCTGGGCACATCCTTTTTCCATTTTCCCTGGGAAAGAAAACTCAGCAGTCCAGGTTCCTGATGTCAGTTTGTAGGGCTCCCTTGGGTCTATCAGGGCAGCACAAGTTTGAGGTGGGGACAACTTCGGTGTGGGGTCCATCCTTCAATATAAGGATTTTTTGCAGTCAGGGCCAGGGGCCCAGGGCCAGGGGCTCCTGGGCACATCCTTTTTCCATTTTCCCTGGGAAAGAAAACTCAGCAGTCCAGGTTCCTGATGTCAGTTTGTAGGGCTCCCTTGGGTCTATCAGGGCAGCACAAGTTTGAGGTGGGGACAACTTCGGTGTGGGGTCCATCCTTCGATATTAGGATTTTTTGCAGTCAGGGCCAGGGGCCCCTGGGCACAACCTTTTTCCATTTTCCCTGGGAAAGAAAACTCAGCAGTCCAGGTTCCTGATGTCAGTTTGTAGGGCTCCCTTGGGTCTATCAGGGCAGCACAAGTTTGACGTGGGGACAACTTCGGTGTGGGGTCCATCCTTCAATATAAGGATTTTTGTAGTGAGGCCCCAACCCAGGGCCAGGGGCCCCTAGGCACATCCTTTTTCCATTTTCCCTGGGAAAGAAAACCCAGCAGTCCAGGTTCCTGGTGTCAGTTTGTAGGGCTCCCTTGGGTCTATCAGGGCAGCACAAGTTTGAGGTGGGGACAACTTCGGTGTGGGGTCCATCCTTCGATATAAGGATTTTTTGCAGTCAGGGCCAGGGGCCCACGGGCAGGGGCCCCTGGGCACATCCTTTTTCCATTTTCCCTGGGAAAGAAAACTCAGCAGTCCAGGTTCCTGATGTCAGTTTGTAGGGCTCCCTTGGGTCTATCAGGGCAGCACAAGTTTGAGGTGGGGACAAATTCGGTGTGGGCTCCATCCTTCGATATAAGGATTTTTTGTAGTGACGGCCCTGTCCAGGGCCAGGGACCCCTGGGCACATCCTTTTTCCATTTTCCCTGGGAAAGAAAACTCAGCAGTCCAGGTTCCTGATGTCAGTTTGTAGGGCTCCCTTGGGTCTATCAGGGCAGCACAAGTTTGAGGTGGCGACAATTTCGGTGTGGGGTCCATCCTTCGATATATGGATTTTTTGCAGTCAGGGCCAGGGGCCCCTGGGCACATCCTTTGGCCATTTTCCCTGGGAAAGAAAACTCAGCAGTCCAGGTTCCTGATGTCAGTTTGTAGGGCTCCCTTGGGTCTATCAGGGCAGCACAAGTTTGAGGTGGGGACAACTTCGGTGTGGGGTCCATCCTTCGATATAAGGATTTTTTGCAGTGAGGCCCCTGCCCAGGGCCAGGGGCCCCTGGGCACATCCTTTTTCCATTTTCCCTGGGAAAGAAAACTCAGCAGTCCAGGTTCCTGATGTCAGTTTGTAGGGCTCCCTTGGGTCTATCAGGGCAGCACAAGTTTGAGGTGGGGACAAATTCGGTGTGGGGTCCATCCTTCGATATATGGATTTTTTGCAGTCAGGGCCAGGGGCCCCATGGCACATCCTTTTTCCATTTTCCCTGGGAAAGAAAACTCAGCAGTCCAGGTTCCTGATGTCAGTTTGTAGGGCTCCCTTGGGTCTATCAGGGCCGCACAAGTTTGAGGTGGTGACAACTTCGGTGTGGGGTCCATCCTTCGATATAAGGATTTTTTGCAGTGAGGCCCCTGCCCAGGGCCAGGGGCCCCTGGGCACATCCTTTTTCCATTTTCCCTGGGAAAGAAAACTCAGCAGTCCAGGTTCCTGATGTCAGTTTGTAGGGCTCCCTTGGGTCTATCAGGGCAGCACAAGTTTGAGGTGGGGACGACTTCGGTGTGGGCTCCATCCTTCGATATAAGGAGTTTTTGCAGTCAGGGCCAGGGGCCCCTGGGCACATCCTTTTTCCATTTTCCCTGGGAAAGAAAACTCAGCAGTCCAGGTTCCTGATGTCAGTTTGTAGGGCTCCCTTGGGTCTATCAGGGCAGCACAAGTTTGAGGTTGGGACAACTTCGATGTGGGCTCCATCCTTCGATATAAGGATTTTTTGCAGTCAGGGCCAGGGGCCCCTGGGCACATCCTTTTTCCATTTTCCCTGGGAAAGAAAACTCAGCAGTCCAGGTTCCTGATGTCAGTTTGTAGGGCTCCCTTGGGTCTATCAGGGCATCACAAGTTTGAGGTGGGGACAACTTCGGTGTGGGGTCCATCCTTCGATATAAGGATTCTTTGCAGTCAGGCCGCAGCCCAGGACCAGGGGCCCCTGGGCACATCCTTTTTCCATTTTCCCTGGGAAAGAAAACTCAGCAGTCCAGGTTCCTGATGTCAGTTTGTAGGGCTCCCTTGGGTCTATCAGGGCGGCACAAATTTGCGGTGGGGACAACTTCGGTGTGGGTTCCATCCTTCGATATAAGGATTTTTTGCAGTCAGGGCCAGGGGCCCCTGGGCACATCCTATTTCCATTTTCCCTGGGAAAGAAAACTCAGCAGTCCAGGTTCCTGATGTCAGTTTGTAGGGCTCCCTTGGGTCTATCAGGGCAGCACAAGTTTGAGGTGGGGACAATTTCGGTGTGGGGTCCATCCTTCGATATAAGGATTTGTTGTAGTGAGGCCCCAGCCCAGGGCCAGGGGCCCCTGGGCACATTCTTTTTCCATTTTCCCTGGGAAAGAAAACTCCGCAGTCCAGGTTCCTGATGTCAGTATGTAGGGCTCCCTTGAGTGTATCAGGGCAGCACAGCTTTGAGGTGGGGACAACTTCAGTGTGGGCTCCATCCTTCGATATAAGGATTCTTTGCAGTCAGGGCCAGGGGCCCAGGGCCAGGGGCCCCTGGGCAAATCCTTTTTCCATTTTCCCTGGGAAAGAAAACTCAGCAGTCCAGGTTCCTGATGTCAGTTTGTAGGGCTCCCTTGGGTCTATCAGGGCAGCACAAGTTTGAGGAGGGGACAACTTCGGTGTGGGGTCCATCCTTCGATATAACGATTCTTTGCAGTCAGGGCCAGGGACCCCTGGGCACATCCTTTTTCCATTTTTCCTGGGAAAGAAAACTCAGCAGTCCAGGTTCCTGATGTCAGTTTGTAGGGCTCCCTTGGGTCTATCAGGGCAGCACAAGTTTGAGGTGGGGACAAATTCGGTGTGGGCTCCATCCTTCGATATAAGGATTTTTTGTAGTGAGGGCCCTGTCCAGGGCCAGGGGCCCCTGGGCACATCCTTTTTCCATTTTCCCTGGGAAAGAAAACTCAGCAGTCCAGGTTCCTGATGTCAGTTTGTAGGGCTCCCTTGGGTCTATCAGGGCAGCACAAGTTTGAGGTGGGGACAACTTCGGTGTGGGGTCCATCCTTCGATATAAGGATTTTTTGCAGTCAGGGCCAGGGGCCCCTGGGCACATCCTTTTTCCATTTTCCCTGGGAAAGAAAACTCAGCAGTCCAGGTTCCTGATGTCAGTCTGTAGGGCTCCCTTGGGTCTATCAGGGCAGCACAAGTTTGAGGTGGGGACAACTTCGGTGTGGGGTCCATCCTTCGATATAAGGATTTTTTGCAGTGAGGCCCCTGCCCAGGGCCAGGGGCCCCTGGGCACATCCTTTTTCCATTTTCCCTGGGAAAGAAAACTCAGCAGTCCAGGTTCCTGATGTCAGTTTGTAGGGCTCCCTTGGGTCTATCAGGGCAGCACAAGTTTGAGGTGGGGACAAATTCGGTGTGGGGTCCATCCTTCGATATATGGATTTTTTTCAGTCAGGGCCAGGGGCCCCTGGGCACATCCTTTTTCCATTTTCCCTGGGAAAGAAAACTCAGCAGTCCAGGTTCCTGATGTCAGTTTGTAGGGCTCCCTTGGGTCTATCAGGGCATCACAAGTTTGAGGTGGGGACAACTTCGGTGTGGGGTCCATCCTTCGATATAAGGATTCTTTGCAGTCAGGCCGCAGCCCAGGACCAGGGGCCCCTGGGCACATCCTTTTTCCATTTTCCCTGGGAAAGAAAACTCAGCAGTCCAGGTTCCTGATGTCAGTTTGTAGGGCTCCCTTGGGTCTATCAGGGCGGCACAAATTTGCGGTGGGGACAACTTCGGTGTGGGTTCCATCCTTCGATATAAGGATTTTTTGCAGTCAGGGCCAGGGGCCCCTGGGCACATCCTATTTCCATTTTCCCTGGGAAAGAAAACTCAGCAGTCCAGGTTCCTGATGTCAGTTTGTAGGGCTCCCTTGGGTCTATCAGGGCAGCACAAGTTTGAGGTGGGGACAATTTCGGTGTGGGGTCCATCCTTCGATATAAGGATTTGTTGTAGTGAGGCCCCAGCCCAGGGCCAGGGGCCCCTGGGCACATTCTTTTTCCATTTTCCCTGGGAAAGAAAACTCCGCAGTCCAGGTTCCTGATGTCAGTATGTAGGGCTCCCTTGAGTGTATCAGGGCAGCACAGCTTTGAGGTGGGGACAACTTCAGTGTGGGCTCCATCCTTCGATATAAGGATTCTTTGCAGTCAGGGCCAGGGGCCCAGGGCCAGGGGCCCCTGGGCAAATCCTTTTTCCATTTTCCCTGGGAAAGAAAACTCAGCAGTCCAGGTTCCTGATGTCAGTTTGTAGGGCTCCCTTGGGTCTATCAGGGCAGCACAAGTTTGAGGAGGGGACAACTTCGGTGTGGGGTCCATCCTTCGATATAACGATTCTTTGCAGTCAGGGCCAGGGACCCCTGGGCACATCCTTTTTCCATTTTTCCTGGGAAAGAAAACTCAGCAGTCCAGGTTCCTGATGTCAGTTTGTAGGGCTCCCTTGGGTCTATCAGGGCAGCACAAGTTTGAGGTGGGGACAAATTCGGTGTGGGCTCCATCCTTCGATATAAGGATTTTTTGTAGTGAGGGCCCTGTCCAGGGCCAGGGGCCCCTGGGCACATCCTTTTTCCATTTTCCCTGGGAAAGAAAACTCAGCAGTCCAGGTTCCTGATGTCAGTTTGTAGGGCTCCCTTGGGTCTATCAGGGCAGCACAAGTTTGAGGTGGGGACAACTTCGGTGTGGGGTCCATCCTTCGATATAAGGATTTTTTGCAGTCAGGGCCAGGGGCCCCTGGGCACATCCTTTTTCCATTTTCCCTGGGAAAGAAAACTCAGCAGTCCAGGTTCCTGATGTCAGTCTGTAGGGCTCCCTTGGGTCTATCAGGGCAGCACAAGTTTGAGGTGGGGACAACTTCGGTGTGGGGTCCATCCTTCGATATAAGGATTTTTTGCAGTGAGGTCCCTGCCCAGGGCCAGGGGCCCCTGGGCACATCCTTTTTCCATTTTCCCTGGGAAAGAAAACTCAGCAGTCCAGGTTCCTGATGTCAGTTTGTAGGGCTCCCTTGGGTCTATCAGGGCAGCACAAGTTTGAGGTGGGGACAAATTCGGTGTGGGGTCCATCCTTCGATATATGGATTTTTTTCAGTCAGGGCCAGGGGCCCCTGGGCACATCCTTTTTCCATTTTCCCTGGGAAAGAAAACTCAGCAGTCCAGGTTCCTGATGTCAGTTTGTAGGGCTCCCTTGGGTCTATCAGGGCCGCACAAGTTTGAGGTGGTGACAACTTCGGTGTGGGGTCCATCCTTCGATATAAGGATTTTTTGCAGTGAGGCCCCTGCCCAGGGCCAGGGGCCCCTGGGCACATCCTTTTTCCATTTTCCCTGGGAAAGAAAACTCAGCAGTCCAGGTTCCTGATGTCAGTTTGTAGGGCTCCCTTGGGTCTATCAGGGCAGCACAAGTTTGAGGTGGCGACAACTTCAGTGTGGGCTCCATCCTTCGATATAAGGATTTTTTGCAGTCAGGGCCAGGGGCCCCTGGGCACATCCTTTTTCCATTTTCCCTGGGAAAGAAAACTCAGCAGTCCAGGTTCCTGATGTCAGTTTGTAGGGCTCCCTTGGGTGTATCAGGGCAGCACAAGTTTGAGGTGGGGACAACTTCGGTGTGGGGTCCATCCTTCGATATAAGGATTTTTTGCAGTCAGGGCCAGGGTCCCCTGGGCACATCCTTTTTCCATTTTCCCTGGGAAAGAAAACTCAGCAGTCCAGGTTCCTGATGTCAGTTTGTCGGGCTCCCTTGGGTCTATCAGGGCAGCACAATTTTGAGGTGGGGATAACTTCGGTGTGGGGTCCATCCTTCGATATAAGGATTTTTTGCAGTCAGGGCCAGGGGCCCCTGGGCACATCCTTTGGCCATTTTCCCTGGGAAAGAAAACTCAGCAGTCCAGGTTCCTGATGTCAGTTTGTAGGGCTCCCTTGGGTCTATCAGGGCAGCACAAGTTTGAGGTGGGGACAACTTCGGTGTGGGGTCCATCCTTCGATATAAGGATTTTTTGCAGTGAGGCCCCTGACCAGGAGCAGGGGCCCCTGGGCACATCCTTTTTCCATTTTCCCTGGGAAAGAAAACTCAGCAGTCCAGGTTCCTGATGTCAGTTTGTAGGGCTCCCTTGGGTCTATCAGGGCAGCACAAGTTTGAGGTGGGGACAACTTTGGTGTGGGCTCCATCATTCGATATATTGATTTTGTGCACTCAGGGCCAGGGGCCCCTGGGCACATCCTTTGGCCATTTTCCCTGGGAAAGAAAACTCAGCAGTCCAGGTTCCTGATGTCAGTTTGTAGGGCTCCCTTGGGTCTATCAGGGCAGCACAAGTTTGAGGTGGGGACAACTTCGTTGTGGGGTCCATCCTTCGATATAAGGATTTTTTGCAGTCAGGGCCAGGGGCCCCTGGGCACATCCTTTTTCCATTTTCCCTGGGAAAGAAAACTCAGCAGTCCAGGTTCCTGATGTCAGTTTGTAGGGCTCCCTTGGGTCTATCAGGGCAGCACAAGTTTGAGGTGGGGACAAATTCGGTGTGGGCTCCATCCTTCGATATAAGGATTTTTTGTAGTGAGGGCCCTGTCCAGGGTCAGGGGCCCCTGGGCACATCCTTTTTCCATTTTCCCTGGGAAAGAAAACTCAGCAGTCCAGGTTCCTGATGTCAGTTTGTAGGGCTCCCTTGGGTGTATCAGGGCAGCACAAGTTTGAGGTGGGGACAACTTCGGTGTGGGGTCCATCCTTCGATATAAGGATTTTTTGCAGTCAGGGCCAGGGTCCCCTGGGCACATCCTTTTTCCATTTTCCCTGGGAAAGAAAACTCAGCAGTCCAGGTTCCTGATGTCAGTTTGTCGGGCTCCCTTGGGTCTATCAGGGCAGCACAATTTTGAGGTGGGGATAACTTCGGTGTGGGGTCCATCCTTCGATATAAGGATTTTTTGCAGTCAGGGCCAGGGGCCCCTGGGCACATTCTTTTTCCATTTTCCCTGGGAAAGAAAACTCAGCAGTCCAGGTTCCTGATGTCAGTTTGTAGGGCTCCCTTGGGTCTATCAGGGCAGCACAAGTTTGAGGTGGGGACAACTTCGGTGTGGGGTCCATCCTTCGATATAAGGATTTTTTGCAGTGAGGCCCCTGACCAGGAGCAGGGGCCCCTGGGCACATCCTTTTTCCATTTTCCCTGGGAAAGAAAACTCAGCAGTCCAGGTTCCTGATGTCAGTTTGTAGGGCTCCCTTGGGTCTATCAGGGCAGCACAAGTTTGAGGTGGGGACAACTTTGGTGTGGGCTCCATCATTCGATATATTGATTTTGTGCACTCAGGGCCAGGGGCCCCTGGGCACATCCTTTGGCCATTTTCCCTGGGAAAGAAAACTCCGCAGTCCAGGTTGCTGATGTCAGTTTGTAGGGCTCCCTTGGGTCTATCAGGGCAGCACAAGTTTGAGGTGGGGACAACTTCGGTGTGGGGTCATCGTTTGATATAAGGTTTTTTTGTAGTGATGGCTCAGCCCACGGCCAGGGAACCCTGGGCACATCCTTTTTCCATTTTCCCTGGGAAAGAAAACTCAGCAGTCCAGGTTCCTGATGTCAGTTTGTAGGGCTCCCTTGGGTCTATCAGGGCAGCACAAGTTTGAGGTGGGGACAACTTCGGTGTGGGGTCCATCCTTCGTTATAAGGATATTTTGCAGTCAGGGCCAGGGTCCCCTGGGCACATCCTTTTTCCATTTTCCCTGGGAAAGAAAACTCAGCAGTCCAGGTTCCTGATGTCAGTTTGTAGGGCTCCCTTGGGTCTATCAGGGCAGCACAAGTTTGAGGTGGGGACAACTTCGGTGTGGGGTCCATCCTTCGATATAAGGATTTTTTGCAGTAAGGCCCCTGCCCAGGGCCAGGGGCCCCTGGGCACATCCTTTTTCCATTTTCCCTGGGAAAGAAGACTCAGCAGTCCAGGTTCCTGATGTCAGTTTGTAGGGCTCCCTTGGGTCTATCAGGGCAGCACAAGTTTGAGGAGGGGACAACTTCGGTGTGGGGTCCATTCTTCGATATAAGGATTCTTTGCAGTCAGGGCCAGGGACCCCTGGGCACATCCTTTTTCCATTTTCCCTGGGAAAGAAAACTCAGCAGTCCAGGTTCCTGATGTCAGTTTGTAGGGCTCCCTTGGGTCTATCAGGGCAGCACAAGTTTGAGGTGGGGACAATTTTGGTGTGGGGTCCATCCTTCGATATAAGGATTTTTTGTAGTGATGGCTCAGCCCAGGGCCAGGGGCCCCTGGGCACATCCTTTTTCCATTTTCCCTGGGAAAGAAAACTCAGCAGTCCAGGTTCCTGATGTCAGTTTGTAGGGCTCCCTTGGGTCTATCAGGGAAGCACAAGTATGAGGTGGGGACAACTTCGGTGGGGGGTCCATCCTTCGATATAAGGATTTTTTGCAGTCAGGGCCAGGGGCCCCTGGGCACATCCTTTTTCCATTTTCCCTGGGAAAGAAAACTCAGCAGTCCAGGTTCCTGATGTCAGTTTGTAGGGCTCCCTTGGGTCTATCAGGGCAGCACAAGTTTGAGGTGGGGACAAATTCGGTGTGGGCTCCATCCTTCGATATAAGGATTTTTTGTAGTGACGGCCCTGTCCAGGGCCAGGGACCCCTGGGCACATCCTTTTTCCATTTTCCCTGGGAAAGAAAACTCAGCAGTCCAGGTTCCTGATGTCAGTTTGTAGGGCTCCCTTGGGTCTATCAGGGCAGCACAAGTTTGAGGTGGCGACAATTTCGGTGTGGGGTCCATCCTTCGATATATGGATTTTTTGCAGTCAGGGCCAGGGGCCCCTGGGCACATCCTTTGGCCATTTTCCCTGGGAAAGAAAACTCAGCAGTCCAGGTTCCTGATGTCAGTTTGTAGGGCTCCCTTGGGTCTATCAGGGCAGCACAAGTTTGAGGTGGGGACAACTTCGGTGTGGGGTCCATCCTTCGATATAAGGATTTTTTGCAGTGAGGCCCCTGCCCAGGGCCAGGGGCCCCTGGGCACATCCTTTTTCCATTTTCCCTGGGAAAGAAAACTCAGCAGTCCAGGTTCCTGATGTCAGTTTGTAGGGCTCCCTTGGGTCTATCAGGGCAGCACAAGTTTGAGGTGGGGACAAATTCGGTGTGGGGTCCATCCTTCGATATATGGATTTTTTGCAGTCAGGGCCAGGGGCCCCTGGGCACATCCTTTTTCCATTTTCCCTGGGAAAGAAAACTCAGCAGTCCAGGTTCCTGATGTCAGTTTGTAGGGCTCCCTTGGGTCTATCAGGGCCGCACAAGTTTGAGGTGGGGACAACTTCGGTGTGGGGTCCATCCTTCGATATAAGGATTTTTTGCAGTGAGGCCCCTGCCCAGGGCCAGGGGCCCCTGGGCACATCCTTTTTCCATTTTCCCTGGGAAAGAAAACTCAGCAGTCCAGGTTCCTGATGTCAGTTTGTAGGGCTCCCTTGGGTCTATCAGGGCAGCACAAGTTTGAGGTGGGGACAACTTCGGTGTGGGCGCCATCCTTCGATATAAGGAGTTTTTGCAGTCAGGGCCAGGCGCCCCTGGGGACATCCTTTTTCCATTTTCCCTGGGAAAGAAAACTCAGCAGTCCAGGTTCCTGATGTCAGTTTGTAGGGCTCCCTTGGGTCTATCAGGGCAGCACAAGTTTGAGGTTGGGACAACTTCGATGTGGGCTCCATCCTTCGATATAAGGATTTTTTGCAGTCAGGGCCAGGGGCCCCTGGGCACATCCTTTTTCCATTTTCCCTGGGAAAGAAAACTCAGCAGTCCAGGTTCCTGATGTCAGTTTGTAGGGCTCCCTTGGGTCTATCAGGGCAGCACAAGTTTGAGGTGGGGACAACTTCGGTGTGGGGTCCATCCTTCGATATAAGGATTCTTTGCAGTCAGGCCGCAGCCCAGGACCAGGGGCCCCTGGGCACATCCTTTTTCCATTTTCCCTGGGAAAGAAAACTCAGCAGTCCAGGTTCCTGATGTCAGTTTGTAGGGCTCCCTTGGGTCTATCAAGGCGGCACAAATTTGCGGTGGGGACAACTTCGGTGTGGGTTCCATCCTTCGATATAAGGATTTTTTGCAGTCAGGGCCAGGGGCCCCTGGGCACATCCTATTTCCATTTTCCCTGGGAAAGAAAACTCAGCAGTCCAGGTTCCTGATGTCAGTTTGTAGGGCTCCCTTGGGTCTATCAGGGCAGCACAAGTTTGAGGTGGGGACAATTTCGGTGTGGGGTCCATCCTTCGATATAAGGATTTGTTGTAGTGAGGCCCCAGCCCAGGGCCAGGGGCCCCTGGGCACATTCTTTTTCCATTTTCCCTGGGAAAGAAAACTCCGCAGTCCAGGTTCCTGATGTCAGTATGTAGGGCTCCCTTGAGTGTATCAGGGCAGCAGAAGTTTGAGGTGGGGACAACTTCAGTGTGGGCTCCATCCTTCGATATAAGGATTCTTTGCAGTCAGGGCCAGGGGCCCAGGGCCAGGGGCCCCTGGGCAAATCCTTTTTCCATTTTCCCTGGGAAAGAAAACTCAGCAGTCCAGGTTCCTGATGTCAGTTTGTAGGGCTCCCTTGGGTCTATCAGGGCAGCACAAGTTTGAGGAGGGGACAACTTCGGTGTGGGGTCCATCCTTCGATATAACGATTCTTTGCAGTCAGGGCCAGGGACCCCTGGGCACATCCTTTTTCCATTTTTCCTGGGAAAGAAAACTCAGCAGTCCAGGTTCCTGATGTCAGTTTGTAGGGCTCCCTTGGGTCTATCAGGGCAGCACAAGTTTGAGGTGGGGACAACTTCGGTGTGGGGTCCATCCTTCGATATAAGGATTTTTTGTAGTGAGGGCCCTGTCCAGGGCCAGGGGCCCCTGGGCACATCCTTTTTCCATTTTCCCTGGGAAAGAAAACTCAGCAGTCCAGGTTCCTGATGTCAGTTTGTAGGGCTCCCTTGGGTCTATCAGGGCAGCACAAGTTTGAGGTGGGGACAACTTCGGTGTGGGGTCCATCCTTCGATATAAGGATTTTTTGCAGTCAGGGCCAGGGGCCCCTGGGCACATCCTTTTTCCATTTTCCCTGGGAAAGAAAACTCAGCAGTCCAGGTTCCTGATGTCAGTCTGTAGGGCTCCCTTGGGTCTATCAGGGCAGCACAAGTTTGAGGTGGGGACAACTTCGGTGTGGGGTCCATCCTTCGATATAAGGATTTTTTGCAGTGAGGCCCCTGCCCAGGGCCAGGGGCCCCTGGGCACATCCTTTTTCCATTTTCCCTGGGAAAGAAAACTCAGCAGTCCAGGTTCCTGATGTCAGTTTGTAGGGCTCCCTTGGGTCTATCAGGGCAGCACAAGTTTGAGGTGGGGACAACTTCGGTGTGGGGTCCATCCTTCGATATAAGGATTTTTTGCAGTAAGGCCCCTGCCCAGGGCCAGGGGCCCCTGGGCACATCCTTTTTCCATTTTCCCTGGGAAAGAAGACTCAGCAGTCCAGGTTCCTGATGTCAGTTTGTAGGGCTCCCTTGGGTCTATCAGGGCAGCACAAGTTTGAGGAGGGGACAACTTCGGTGTGGGGTCCATTCTTCGATATAAGGATTCTTTGCAGTCAGGGCCAGGGACCCCTGGGCACATCCTTTTTCCATTTTCCCTGGGAAAGAAAACTCAGCAGTCCAGGTTCCTGATGTCAGTTTGTAGGGCTCCCTTGGGTCTATCAGGGCAGCACAAGTTTGAGGTGGGGACAATTTTGGTGTGGGGTCCATCCTTCGATATAAGGATTTTTTGTAGTGATGGCTCAGCCCAGGGCCAGGGGCCCCTGGGCACATCCTTTTTCCATTTTCCCTGGGAAAGAAAACTCAGCAGTCCAGGTTCCTGATGTCAGTTTGTAGGGCTCCCTTGGGTCTATCAGGGAAGCACAAGTATGAGGTGGGGACAACTTCGGTGTGGGGTCCATCCTTCGATATAAGGATTTTTTGCAGTCAGGGCCAGGGGCCCCTGGGCACATCCTTTTTCCATTTTCCCTGGGAAAGAAAACTCAGCAGTCCAGGTTCCTGATGTCAGTTTGTAGGGCTCCCTTGGGTCTATCAGGGCAGCACAAGTTTGAGGTGGGGACAACTTCGGTGTGGGGTCCATCCTTCGATATAAGGATTCTTTGCAGTCAGGCCGCAGCCCAGGACCAGGGGCCCCTGGGCACATCCTTTTTCCATTTTCCCTGGGAAAGAAAACTCAGCAGTCCAGGTTCCTGATGTCAGTTTGTAGGGCTCCCTTGGGTCTATCAGGGCGGCACAAATTTGCGGTGGGGACAACTTCGGTGTGGGTTCCATCCTTCGATATAAGGATTTTTTGCAGTCAGGGCCAGGGGCCCCTGGGCACATCCTATTTCCATTTTCCCTGGGAAAGAAAACTCAGCAGTCCAGGTTCCTGATGTCAGTTTGTAGGGCTCCCTTGGGTCTATCAGGGCAGCACAAGTTTGAGGTGGGGACAATTTCGGTGTGGGGTCCATCCTTCGATATAAGGATTTGTTGTAGTGAGGCCCCAGCCCAGGGCCAGGGGCCCCTGGGCACATTCTTTTTCCATTTACCCTGGGAAAGAAAACTCCGCAGTCCAGGTTCCTGATGTCAGTATGTAGGGCTCCCTTGAGTGTATCAGGGCAGCAGAAGTTTGAGGTGGGGACAACTTCAGTGTGGGCTCCATCCTTCGATATAAGGATTCTTTGCAGTCAGGGCCAGGGGCCCAGGGCCAGGGGCCCCTGGGCAAATCCTTTTTCCATTTTCCCTGGGAAAGAAAACTCAGCAGTCCAGGTTCCTGATGTCAGTTTGTAGGGCTCCCTTGGGTCTATCAGGGCAGCACAAGTTTGAGGAGGGGACAACTTCGGTGTGGGGTCCATCCTTCGATATAACGATTCTTTGCAGTCAGGGCCAGGGACCCCTGGGCACATCCTTTTTCCATTTTTCCTGGGAAAGAAAACTCAGCAGTCCAGGTTCCTGATGTCAGTTTGTAGGGCTCCCTTGGGTCTATCAGGGCAGCACAAGTTTGAGGTGGGGACAACTTCGGTGTGGGGTCCATCCTTCGATATAAGGATTTTTTGTAGTGAGGGCCCTGTCCAGGGCCAGGGGCCCCTGGGCACATCCTTTTTCCATTTTCCCTGGGAAAGAAAACTCAGCAGTCCAGGTTCCTGATGTCAGTTTGTAGGGCTCCCTTGGGTCTATCAGGGCAGCACAAGTTTGAGGTGGGGACAACTTCGGTGTGGGGTCCATCCTTCGATATAAGGATTTTTTGCAGTCAGGGCCAGGGGCCCCTGGGCACATCCTTTTTCCATTTTCCCTGGGAAAGAAAACTCAGCAGTCCAGGTTCCTGATGTCAGTCTGTAGGGCTCCCTTGGGTCTATCAGGGCAGCACAAGTTTGAGGTGGGGACAACTTCGGTGTGGGGTCCATCCTTCGATATAAGGATTTTTTGCAGTGAGGCCCCTGCCCAGGGCCAGGGGCCCCTGGGCACATCCTTTTTCCATTTTCCCTGGGAAAGAAAACTCAGCAGTCCAGGTTCCTGATGTCAGTTTGTAGGGCTCCCTTGGGTCTATCAGGGCAGCACAAGTTTGAGGTGGGGACAACTTCGGTGTGGGGTCCATCCTTCGATATAAGGATTTTTTGCAGTCAGGGCCAGGGGCCCCTGGGCACATCCTTTTTCCATTTTCCCTGGGAAAGAAAACTCAGCAGTCCAGGTTCCTGATGTCAGTTTGTAGGGCTCCCTTGGGTCTATCAGGGCTGCACAAGTTTGAGGTGGTGACAACTTCGGTGTGGGGTCCATCCTTCGATATAAGGATTTTTTGCAGTGAGGCCCCTGCCCAGGGCCAGGGGCCCCTGGGCACATCCTTTTTCCATTTTCCCTGGGAAAGAAAACTCAGCAGTCCAGGTTCCTGATGTCAGTTTGTAGGGCTCCCTTGGGTCTATCAGGGCAGCACAAGTTTGAGGTGGGGACAACTTCGGTGTGGGGTCCATCCTTCGATATAAGGATTTTTTGCAGTCAGGGCCAGGGGCCCAGCCCAGGGGCCCCTGGGCACATCCTTTTTCCATTTTCCCTGGGAAAGAAAACTCAGCAGTCCAGGTTCCTGATGTCAGTTTGTAGGGCTCCCTTGGGTCTATCAGGGCCGCACAAGTTTGAGGTGGGGACAACTTCGGTGTGGGGTCCATCCTTCGATATAAGGATTTTTTGCAGTGAGGCCCCTTGCCCAGGGCCAGGGGCCCCTGGGCACATCCTTTTTCCATTTTCCCTGGGAAAGAAAACTCAGCAGTCCAGGTTCCTGATGTCAGTTTGTAGGGCTCCCTTGGGTCTATCAGGGCGGCACAAGTTTGAGGTGGGGACAACTTCGGTGTGGGCTCCATCCTTCAATATAAGGATTTTTTGCAGTCAGGGCCAGGGGCCCAGGGCCAGGGGCTCCTGGGCACATCCTTTTTCCATTTTCCCTGGGAAAGAAAACTCAGCAGTCCAGGTTCCTGATGTCAGTTTGTAGGGCTCCCTTGGGTCTATCAGGGCAGCACAAGTTTGAGGTGGGGACAACTTCGGTGTGGGGTCCATCCTTCAATATAAGGATTTTTTGCAGTCAGGGCCAGGGGCCCCTGGGCACATCCTTTTTCCATTTTCCCTGGGAAAGAAAACTCAGCAGTACAGGTTCCTGATGTCAGTTTGTAGGGCTCCCTTGGGTGTATCAGGGCAGCACAAGTTTGAGGTGGGGACAACTTCGGTGTGGGGTCCATCCTTCAATATAAGGATTTTTGTAGTGAGGCCCCAACCCAGGGCCAGGGGCCCCTGGGCACATCCTTTTTCCATTTTCCCTGGGAAAGAAAACTCAGCAGTCCAGGTTCCTGATGTCAGTTTGTAGGGCTCCCTTGGGTCTATCAGGGCAGCACAAGTTTGAGGTGGGGACAACTTCGGTGTGGGGTCCATCCTTGGATATAAGGATTTTTTACAGTCAGGGCCAGGGGCCCCTGGGCACACCCTTTGGCCATTTTCCCTGGGAAAGAAAACTCAGCAGTCCAGGTTCCTGATGTCAGTTTGTAGGGCTCCCTTGGGTCTATCAGGGCCGCACAAGTTTGAGGTGGGGACAACTTCGGTGTGGGGTCCATCCTTCGATATAAGGATTTTTTGCAGTGAGGCCCCTGCCCAGGGCCACGGGCCCCTGGGCACATCCTTTTTCCATTTTCCCTGGGAAAGAAAACTCAGCAGTCCAGGTTCCTGATGTCAGTTTGTAGGGCTCCCTTGGGTCTATCAGGGCAGCACAAGTTTGAGGTTGGGACAACTTCGATGTGGGGTCCATCCTTCGATATAAGGATTTTTTGCAGTCAGGGCCAGGGGCCCCTGGGCACATCCTTTTTCCATTTTCCCTGGGAAAGAAAACTCAGCAGTCCAGGTTCCTGATGTCAGATTGTAGGGCTCCCTTGGGTCTATCAGGGCAGCACAAGTTTGAGGTGGGGACAAATTCGGTGTGGGCTCCATCCTTCGATATAAGGATTTTTTGCAGTGATGCCGTAGCCCAGGGCCAGGGGCCCCTGGGCACATCCTTTGGCCATTTTCCCTGGGAAAGAAAACTCAGCAGTCCAGGTTCCTGATGTCAGTTTGTAGGGCTCCCTTGGGTCTATCAGGGCAGCACAAGTTTGAGGTGGGGACAACTTCGGTGTGGGGTCCATCCTTCGATATAAGGATTTTTTGCAGTCAGGGCCAGGGGCCCCTGGGCACATCCTTTTTCCATTTTCCCTGGGAAAGAAAACTCAGCAGTCCAGGTTCCTGATGTCAGTTTGTAGGGCTCCCTTGGGTCTATCAGGGCAGCACAAGTTTGAGGTGGGGACAAATTCGGTGTGGGCTCCATCCTTGGATATAAGGATTTTTTACAGTCAGGGCCAGGGGCCCCTGGGCACACCCTTTGGCCATTTTCCCTGGGAAAGAAAACTCAGCAGTCCAGGTTCCTGATGTCAGTTTGTAGGGCTCCCTTGGGTCTATCAGGGCCGCACAAGTTTGAGGTGGGGACAACTTCGGTGTGGGGTCCATCCTTCGATATAAGGATTTTTTGCAGTGAGGCCCCTGCCCAGGGCCACGGGCCCCTGGGCACATCCTTTTTCCATTTTCCCTGGGAAAGAAAACTCAGCAGTCCAGGTTCCTGATGTCAGTTTGTAGGGCTCCCTTGGGTCTATCAGGGCAGCACAAGTTTGAGGTTGGGACAACTTCGATGTGGGGTCCATCCTTCGATATAAGGATTTTTTGCAGTCAGGGCCAGGGGCCCCTGGGCACATCCTTTTTCCATTTTCCCTGGGAAAGAAAACTCAGCAGTCCAGGTTCCTGATGTCAGATTGTAGGGCTCCCTTGGGTCTATCAGGGCAGCACAAGTTTGAGGTGGGGACAAATTCGGTGTGGGCTCCATCCTTCGATATAAAGATTTTTTGCAGTGATGCCGTAGCCCAGGGCCAGGGGCCCCTGGGCACATCCTTTGGCCATTTTCCCTGGGAAAGAAAACTCAGCAGTCCAGGTTCCTGATGTCAGTTTGTAGGGCTCCCTTGGGTCTATCAGGGCAGCACAAGTTTGAGGTGGGGACAACTTCGGTGTGGGGTCCATCCTTCGATATAAGGATTTTTTGCAGTGAGGTCCCTGCCCAGGGCCAGGGGCCCCTGGGCACATCCTTTTTCCATTTTCCCTGGGAAAGAAAACTCAGCAGTCCAGGTTCCTGATGTCAGTTTGTAGGGCTCCCTTGGGTCTATCAGGGCAGCACAAGTTTGAGGTGGGGACAAATTCGGTGTGGGGTCCATCCTTCGATATATGGATTTTTTTCAGTCAGGGCCAGGGGCCCCTGGGCACATCCTTTTTCCATTTTCCCTGGGAAAGAAAACTCAGCAGTCCAGGTTCCTGATGTCAGTTTGTAGGGCTCCCTTGGGTCTATCAGGGCCGCACAAGTTTGAGGTGGTGACAACTTCGGTGTGGGGTCCATCCTTCGATATAAGGATTTTTTGCAGTGAGGCCCCTGCCCAGGGCCAGGGGCCCCTGGGCACATCCTTTTTCCATTTTCCCTGGGAAAGAAAACTCAGCAGTCCAGGTTCCTGATGTCAGTTTGTAGGGCTCCCTTGGGTCTATCAGGGCAGCACAAGTTTGAGGTGGGGACAACTTCGGTGTGGGGTCCATCCTTCGATATAAGGATTTTTTGCAGTCAGGGCCAGGGGCCCAGCCCAGGGGCCCCTGGGCACATCCTTTTTCCATTTTCCCTGGGAAAGAAAACTCAGCAGTCCAGGTTCCTGATGTCAGTTTGTAGGGCTCCCTTGGGTCTATCAGGGCCGCACAAGTTTGAGGTGGGGACAACTTCGGTGTGGGGTCCATCCTTCGATATAAGGATTTTTTGCAGTGAGGCCCCTGCCCAGGGCCAGGGGCCCCTGGGCACATCCTTTTTCCATTTTCCCTGGGAAAGAAAACTCAGCAGTCCAGGTTCCTGATGTCAGTTTGTAGGGCTCCCTTGGGTCTATCAGGGCGGCACAAGTTTGAGGTGGGGACAACTTCGGTGTGGGCTCCATCCTTCAATATAAGGATTTTTTGCAGTCAGGGCCAGGGGCCCAGGGCCAGGGGCTCCTGGGCACATCCTTTTTCCATTTTCCCTGGGAAAGAAAACTCAGCAGTCCAGGTTCCTGATGTCAGTTTGTAGGGCTCCCTTGGGTCTATCAGGGCAGCACAAGTTTGAGGTGGGGACAACTTCGGTGTGGGGTCCATCCTTCAATATAAGGATTTTTTGCAGTCAGGGCCAGGGGCCCCTGGGCACAACCTTTTTCCATTTTCCCTGGGAAAGAAAACTCAGCAGTACAGGTTCCTGATGTCAGTTTGTAGGGCTCCCTTGGGTGTATCAGGGCAGCACAAGTTTGAGGTGGGGACAACTTCGGTGTGGGGTCCATCCTTCAATATAAGGATTTTTGTAGTGAGGCCCCAGCCCAGGGCCAGGGGCCCCTGGGCACATCCTTTTTCCATTTTCCCTGGGAAAGAAAACTCAGCAGTCCAGGTTCCTGATGTCAGTTTGTAGGGCTCCCTTGGGTCTATCAGGGCAGCACAAGTTTGAGGTGGGGACAACTTCGGTGTGGGGTCCATCCTTCGATATAAGGATTTTTTGCAGTCAGGGCCAGGGGCCCACGGCCAGGGGCCCCTGGGCACATCCTTTTTCCATTTTCCCTGGGAAAGAAAACTCAGCAGTCCAGGTTCCTGATGTCAGTTTGTAGGGCTCCCTTGGGTCTATCAGGGCAGCACAAGTTTGAGGTGGGGACAAATTCGGTGTGGGCTCCATCCTTCGATATAAGGATTTTTTGTAGTGAGGGCCCTGTCCAGGGCCAGGGGCCCCTGGGCACATCCTTTTTCCATTTTCCCTGGGAAAGAAAACTCAGCAGTCCAGGTTCCTGATGTCAGTTTGTAGGGCTCCCTTGGGTCTATCAGGGCAGCACAAGTTTGAGGTGGCGACAACTTCGGTGTGGGGTCCATCCTTTGATATAAGGATTTTTTGCAGTCAGGGCCAGGGGCCCCTGGGCACATCCTTTGGCCATTTTCCCTGGGAAAGAAAACTCAGCAGTCCAGGTTCCTGATGTCAGTTTGTAGGGCTCCCTTGGGTCTATCAGGGCAGCACAAGTTTGAGGTGGGGACAACTTCGGTGTGGGGTCCATCCTTCGATATAAGGATTTTTTGCAGTCAGGGCCAGGGGCCCCTGGGCACATCCTTTTTCCATTTTCCCTGGGAAAGAAAACTCTGCAGTCCAGGTTCCTGATGTCAGTTTGTAGGGCTCCCTTGGGTCTATCAGGGCAGCACAAGTTTGAGGTGGGGACAACTTCGGTGTGGGGTCCATCCTTCGATATAAGGATTTTTTGCAGTGAGGCCCCTGCCCAGGACCAGGGGCCCCTGGGCACATCCTTTTTCCATTTTCCCTGGGAAAGAAAACTCAGCAGTCCAGGTTCCTGATGTCAGTTTGTAGGGCTCCCTTGGGTGTATCAGGGCAGCACAGCTTTGAGGTGGGGACAAATTCGGTGTGGGCTACATCCTTCGATATAAGGATTTTTTGCAGTCAGGGCCAGGGGCCCCTGGGCACATCCTTTTTCCATTTTCCCTGGGAAAGTAAACTCAGCAGTCCAGGTTCCTGATGTCAGTTTGTAGGGCTCCCTTGGGTCTATCAGGGCAGCACAAGTTTGAGTTGGGGACAACTTCGGTGTGGGGTCCATCCTTCGATATAAGGATTTTTTGCAGTCAGGGCTAGGGGCCCCTGGGCACATCCTTTGGCCATTTTCCCTGGGAAAGAAAACTCAGCAGTCCAGGTTCCTGATGTCAGTTTGTAGGGCTCCCTTGGGTCTATCAGGGCAGCACAAGTTTGAGGTGGGGACAACTTCGGTGTGGGGTCCATCCTTCGATATAAGGATTTTTTGCAGTCAGGGCTAGGGGCCCCTGGGCACATCCTTTGGCCATTTTCCCTGGGAAAGAAAACTCAGCAGTCCAGGTTCCTGATGTCAGTTTGTAGGGCTCCCTTGGGTCTATCAGGGCAGCACAAGTTTGAGGTGGGGACAACTTCGGTGTGGGGTGCATCCTTCGATATAAGGATTTTTTGCAGTCAGGGCCAGGGGCCCCTGGGCACATCCTTTTTCCATTTTCCCTGGGAAAGAAAACTCAGCAGTCCAGGTTCCTGATGTCAGTTTGTAGGGCTCCCTTGGGTCTATCAGGGCAGCACAAGTTTGAGGTGGGGACAACTTCGGTGTGGGGTCCATCCTTCGATATAAGGATTTTTTGCAGTGAGGCCCCTGCCCAGGACCAGGGGCCCCTGGGCACATCCTTTTTCCATTTTCCCTGGGAAAGAAAACTCAGCAGTCCAGGTTCCTGATGTCAGTTTGTAGGGCTCCCTTGGGTCTATCAGGGCAGCACAGCTTTGAGGTGGGGACAAATTCGGTGTGGGCTACATCCTTCGATATAAGGATTTTTTGCAGTCAGGGCCAGGGGCCCCTGGGCACATCCTTTTTCCATTTTCCCTGGGAAAGAAAACTCAGCAGTTCAGGTTCCTGATGTCAGTTTGTAGGGCTCCCTTGGGTCTATCAGGGCAGCACAAGTTTGAGGTGGGGACAACTTCGGTGTGGGGTCCATCCTTCAATATAAGGATTTTTGTAGTGAGGCCCCAACCCAGGGCCAGGGGCCCCTGGGCACATCCTTTTTCCATTTTCCCTGGGAAAGAAAACTCAGCAGTCCAGGTTCCTGATGTCAGTTTGTAGGGCTCTCTTGGGTCTATCAGGGCAGCACAAGTTTGAGGTGGGGACAACTTCGGTGTAGGGTCCATCCTTCGATATAAGGATTCTTTGCAGTGAGGCCCCAGCCCAGGTCCAGGGGCCACTTGCACATCCTTTTTCCATTTTCCCTGGGAAAGAAAACTCAGCAGTCCAGGTTCCTGATGTCAGTTTGTAGGGCTCCCTTGGGTGTATCAGGGCAGCACAGGTTTGAGGTGGGGACAAATTCGGTGTGGGGTCCATACTTCGATATAAGGATTTTTTGCAGTCAGGGCCAGGGGCCCCTGGGCACATCCTTTTTCCATTTTCCCTGGGAAAGAAAACTCAGCAGTCCAGGTTCCTGATGTCAGTTTGTAGGGCTCCCTTGGGTCTATCAGGGCAGCACAAGTTTGAGGTGGGGACAACTTTGGTGTGGGCTCCATCATTCGATATATTGATTTTGTGCACTCAGGGCCAGGGGCCCCCAGGAACATCCTTTGGCAATTTTCCCTGGGAAAGAAAACTCCGCAGTCCAGGTTCCTGATGTCAGTTTGTAGGGCTCCTTTGGGTGTATCAGGGCCGCACAATTTTGAGGTGGGGACAACTTCGGTGTGGGGTCCATCCTTCGATATAAGGATTTTTTGCAGTCAGGGCCAGGGGCCCCTGGGCACATCCTTTTTCCATTTTCCCTGGGAAAGAAAACTCAGCAGTCCAGGTTCCTGATGTCAGTTTGTAGGGCTCCCTTGGGTCTATCAGGGCAGCACAAGTTTGAGGTGGGGACAACTTCGGTGTGGGGTCATCGTTTGATATAAGGTTTTTTTGTAGTGATGGCTCAGCCCACGGCCAGGGAACCCTGGGCACATCCTTTTTCTATTGTCCCTGGGAAAGAAAACTCAGCAGTCCAGGTTCCTGATGTCAGTTTGTAGGGCTCCCTTGGGTCTATCAGGGCAGCACAAGTTTGAGGTGGGGACAACTTTGGTGTGGGGTCCATCCTTCGATATAAGGATTTTTTGCAGTCAGGGCCAGGGGCCCCTGGGCACATCCTTTTTCCATTTTCCCTGGGAAAGAAAACTCAGCAGTCCAGGTTCCTGATGTCAGCTTGTAGGGCTCCCTTGGGTCTATCAGGGCAGCACAAGTTTGAGGTGGGGACAACTTCGGTGTAGGGTCCATCCTTAGATATAAGGATTCTTTGCAGTCAGGCCCCAGCCCAGGTCCAGGGGCCACTGGCACATCCTTTTTCCATTTTCCCTGGGAAAGAAAACTCAGCAGTCCAGGTTCCTGATGTCAGTTTGTAGAGCTCCCTTGGGTCTATCAGGGCAGCACAAGTTTGAGGTGGGGACAACTTCGGTGTGGGGTCCATCCTTCGATATAAGGATTTTTTGCAGTCAGGGCCAGGGGCCCCTGGGCACATCCTTTTTCCATTTTCCCTGGGAAAGAAAACTCAGCAGTCCAGGTTCCTGATGTCAGTTTGTAGGGCTCCCTTGGGTCTATCAGGGCAGCACAAGTTTGAGGTGGGGACAACTTCGGTGTGGGGTCCATCCTTCGTTATAAGGATTCTTTGCAGTCAGGGCCAGGAGCCCCTGGGCACATCCTTTTTCCATTTTCCCTGGGAAAGAAAACTCAGCAGTCCAGGTTCCTGATGTCAGTTTGTAGGGCTCCCTTGGGTCTATCAGGGCAGCACAAGTTTGAGGTGGGGACAACTTCGGTGTGGGGTCCATCCTTCGATATAAGGATTTTTTGCAGTGAGGCCCCTGCCCAGGAGCAGGGGCCCCTGGGCACATCCTTTTTCCATTTTCCCTGGGAAAGAAAACTCAGCAGTCCAGGTTCCTGATGTCAGTTTGTAGGGCTCCCTTGGGTCTATCAGGGCAGCACAAGTTTGAGGTGGGGACAACTTCGGTGTGGGCTCCATCATTCGATATAAGGATTTTTTGCAGTCAGGGCCAGGGGCCCCTGGGCACATCCTTTTTCCATTTTCCCTGGGAAAGAAAACTCAGCAGTCCAGGTTCCTGATGTCAGTTTGTAGGGCTCCCTTGGGTGTATCAGGGCAGCACAAGTTTGAGGTGGGGACAACTTCGGTGTGGGGTCCATCCTTCGATATAAGGATTCTTTGCAGTCAGGGCCAGGGGCCCCTGGGCACATCCTTTTTCCATTTTCCCTGGGAAAGAAAACTCAGCAGTCCAGGTTCCTGATGTCAGTTTGTAGGGCTCCCTTGGGTCTATCAGGGCAGCAGAAGTTTGAGGTGGGGACAACTTCGTTGTGGGGTGCATCCTTCGATATAAGGATTTTTTGCAGTCAGGGCCAGGGGCCCCTGGGCACATCCTTTTTCCATTTTCCCTGGGAAAGAAAACTCAGCAGTCCAGGTTCCTGATGTCAGTTTGTAGGGCTCCCTTGGGTCTATCAGGGCAGCACAAGTTTGAGGTGGGGACAACTTCGGTGTGGGGTCCATCCTTCGTTATAAGGATTCTTTGCAGTCAGGGCCAGGGGCCCCTGGGCACATCCTTTTTCCATTTTCCCTGGGAAAGAAAACTCAGCAGTCCAGGTTCCTGATGTCAGTTTGTAGGGCTCCCTTGGGTCTATCAGGGCAGCGCAAGTTTGAGGTGGGGACAACTTCGGTGTGGGGTCCATCCTTCGATATAAGGATGTTTTGCAGTCAGGGCCAGAGGCCCCTGGGCACATCCTTTTTCCATTTTCCCTGGGAAAGAAAAGTCAGCAGTCCAGGTTCCTGATGTCAGTTTGTAGGGCTCCCTTGGGTCTATCAGGGCAGCACAAGTTTGAGGTGGGGACAACTTCGGTGTGGGGTCCATCCTTCGATATAAGGATTCTTTGCAGTCAGGGCCAGGGGCCCCTGTGCACATCCTTTTTCCATTTTCCCTGGGAAAGAAAACTCAGCAGTCCAGGTTCCTGATGTCAATTTGTAGGGCTCCCTTGGGTATATCAAGGCAGCACAAGTTTGAGGTGGGGACAACTTCGGTGTGGGGTCCATCCTTCGATATAAGGATTTTTTGCAGTCAGGGCCAGGGGCCCCTGGGCACATCCTTTTTCCATTTTCCCTGGGAAAGAAAACTCAGCAGTCCAGGTTCCTGATGTCAGTTTGTAGGGCTCCCTTGGGTGTATCAGGGCAGCACAAGTTTGAGGTGGGGACAACTTTGGTGTGGGGTCCATCCTTCGATATAAGGATTTTTTGCAGTCAGGGCCAGGGGCCCCTGGGCACATCCTTTTTCCATTTTCCCTGGGAAAGAAAACTCAGCAGTCCAGGTTCCTGATGTCAGTTTGTAGGGCTCCCTTGGGTCTATCAGGGCAGCACAAGTTTGAGGTGGGGACAACTTCGGTGTGGGGTCCATCCTTCGATATAAGGATTTTTTGCAGTCAGGGCCAGGGGCCCCTGGGCACATCCTTTGGCCATTTTCCCTGGGAAAGAAAACTCAGCAGTCCAGGTTCCTGATGTCAGTTTGTAGGGCTCCCTTGGGTCTATCAGGGCAGCACAATTTTGAGGTGGGGACAACTTCGATGTGGGGTCCATCCTTCGATATAAGGATTCTTTGCAGTGAGGCCCCAGCCCAGGGCCAGGGGCCCCTGGGCACATCCTTTTTCCATTTTCCCTGGGAAAGAAAACTCAGCAGTCCAGGTTCCTGATGTCAGTTTGTAGAGCTCCCTTGGGTCTATCAGGGCAGCACAAGTTTGAGGTGGGGACAACTTCGGTGTGGGGTGCATCCTTCGATATATAGATTTTTTGCAGTCAGGGCCAGGGGCCCCTGGGCACATCCTTTTTCCATTTTCCCTGGGAAAGAAAACTCAGCAGTCCAGGTTCCTGATGTCAGTTTGTAGGGCTCCCTTGGGTCTATCAGGGCAGCACAAGTTTGAGGTGGGGACAACTTCGGTGTGGGTTCCATCCTTCGATATAAGGATTTTTTGCAGTCAGGGCCAGGGACCCAGGGCAACGGGCCCCTGGGCACATCCTTTTTCCATTTTCCCTGGGAAAGAAAACTCAGCAGTCCAGGTTCCTGATGTCAGTTTGTAGGGCTCCCTTGGGTGTATCAGGGCAGCACAAGTTTGAGGTGGGGACAACTTCGGTGTGGGGTCCATCCTTCGATATAAAGATTTTTTGCAGTCAGGGCCAGGGGTCCCCGGGCACATCCTTTTTCCATTTTCCCTGGGAAAGAAAACTCAGCAGTCCAGGTTCCTGATGTCAGTTTGTAGGGCTCCCTTGGGTCTATCAGGGCAGCACAAGTTTGAGGTGGGGACAACTTCGGTGTGGGGTCCATCCTTCGATATAAGGATTCTTTGCAGTCAGGGCCAGGGGCCCCTGTGCACATCCTTTTTCCATTTTCCCTGGGAAAGAAAACTCAGCAGTCCAGGTTCCTGATGTCAATTTGTAGGGCTCCCTTGGGTCTATCAAGGCAGCACAAGTTTGAGGTGGGGACAACTTCGGTGTGGGGTCCATCCTTCGATATAAGGATTTTTTGCAGTCAGGGCCAGGGGCCCCTGGGCACATCCTTTTTCCATTTTCCCTGGGAAAGAAAACTCAGCAGTCCAGGTTCCTGATGTCAGTTTGTAGGGCTCCCTTGGGTGTATCAGGGCAGCACAATTTTGAGGTGGGGACAACTTCGGTGTGGGGTCCATCCTTCGATATAAGGATTTTTTGCAGTCAGGGCCAGGGGCCCCTGGGCACATCCTTTTTCCATTTTCCCTGGGAAAGAAAACTCAGCAGTCCAGGTTCCTGATGTCAGTTTGTAGGGCTCCCTTGGGTGTATCAGGGCAGCACAAGTTTGAGGTGGGGACAACTTCGGTGTGGGGTCCATCCTTCGATATAAGGATTTTTTGCAGTCAGGGCCAGGGGCCCCTGGGCACATCCTTTGGCCATTTTCCCTGGGAAAGAAAACTCAGCAGTCCAGGTTCCTGATGTCAGTTTGTAGGGCTCCCTTGGGTCTATCAGGGCAGCACAATTTTGAGGTGGGGACAACTTCGATGTGGGGTCCATCCTTCGATATAAGCATTCTTTGCAGTGAGGCCCCAGCCCAGGGCCAGGGGCCCCTGGGCACATCCTTTTTCCATTTTCCCTGGGAAAGAAAACTCAGCAGTCCAGGTTCCTGATGTCAGTTTGTAGGGCTCCCTTGGGTCTATCAGGGCAGCACAAGTTTGAGGTGGGGACAACTTCGGTGTGGGGTCCATCCTTCGAAATAAGGATATTTTGCAGTTAGGCCCCAGCCCACGGCCAGGGGCCCCTGGGCACATCCTTTTTCCATTTTCCCTGGGAAAGAAAACTCAGCAGTCCAGGTTCCTGGTGTCAGTTTGTAGGGCTCCCTTGGGTCTATCAGGGCAGCACAGCTTTGAGGTGGGGACAAATTCGGTGTGGGCTACATCCTTCGATATAAGGATTTTTTGCAGTCAGGGCCAGGGGCCCCTGGGCACATCCTTTTTCCATTTTCCCTGGGAAAGAAAACTCAGCAGTTCAGGTTCCTGATGTCAGTTTGTAGGGCTCCCTTGGGTCTATCAGGGCAGCACAAGTTTGAGGTGGGGACAACTTCGGTGTGGGGTCCATCCTTCAATATAAGGATTTTTGTAGTGAGGCCCCAACCCAGGGCCAGGGGCCCCTGGGCACATCCTTTTTCCATTTTCCCTGGGAAAGAAAACTCAGCAGTCCAGGTTCCTGATGTCAGTTTGTAGGGCTCTCTTGGGTCTATCAGGGCAGCACAAGTTTGAGGTGGGGACAACTTCGGTGTAGGGTCCATCCTTCGATATAAGGATTCTTTGCAGTGAGGCCCCAGCCCAGGTCCAGGGGCCACTTGCACATCCTTTTTCCATTTTCCCTGGGAAAGAAAACTCAGCAGTCCAGGTTCCTGATGTCAGTTTGTAGGGCTCCCTTGGGTGTATCAGGGCAGCACAGGTTTGAGGTGGGGACAAATTCGGTGTGGGGTCCATACTTCGATATAAGGATTTTTTGCAGTCAGGGCCAGGGGCCCCTGGGCACATCCTTTTTCCATTTTCCCTGGGAAAGAAAACTCAGCAGTCCAGGTTCCTGATGTCAGTTTGTAGGGCTCCCTTGGGTCTATCAGGGCAGCACAAGTTTGAGGTGGGGACAACTTTGGTGTGGGCTCCATCATTCGATATATTGATTTTGTGCACTCAGGGCCAGGGGCCCCCAGGAACATCCTTTGGCAATTTTCCCTGGGAAAGAAAACTCCGCAGTCCAGGTTCCTGATGTCAGTTTGTAGGGCTCCTTTGGGTGTATCAGGGCCGCACAATTTTGAGGTGGGGACAACTTCGGTGTGGGGTCCATCCTTCGATATAAGGATTTTTTGCAGTCAGGGCCAGGGGCCCCTGGGCACATCCTTTTTCCATTTTCCCTGGGAAAGAAAACTCAGCAGTCCAGGTTCCTGATGTCAGTTTGTAGGGCTCCCTTGGGTCTATCAGGGCAGCACAAGTTTGAGGTGGGGACAACTTCGGTGTGGGGTCATCGTTTGATATAAGGTTTTTTTGTAGTGATGGCTCAGCCCACGGCCAGGGAACCCTGGGCACATCCTTTTTCTATTGTCCCTGGGAAAGAAAACTCAGCAGTCCAGGTTCCTGATGTCAGTTTGTAGGGCTCCCTTGGGTCTATCAGGGCAGCACAAGTTTGAGGTGGGGACAACTTTGGTGTGGGGTCCATCCTTCGATATAAGGATTTTTTGCAGTCAGGGCCAGGGGCCCCTGGGCACATCCTTTTTCCATTTTCCCTGGGAAAGAAAACTCAGCAGTCCAGGTTCCTGATGTCAGCTTGTAGGGCTCCCTTGGGTCTATCAGGGCAGCACAAGTTTGAGGTGGGGACAACTTCGGTGTAGGGTCCATCCTTAGATATAAGGATTCTTTGCAGTCAGGCCCCAGCCCAGGTCCAGGGGCCACTGGCACATCCTTTTTCCATTTTCCCTGGGAAAGAAAACTCAGCAGTCCAGGTTCCTGATGTCAGTTTGTAGAGCTCCCTTGGGTCTATCAGGGCAGCACAAGTTTGAGGTGGGGACAACTTCGGTGTGGGGTCCATCCTTCGATATAAGGATTTTTTGCAGTCAGGGCCAGGGGCCCCTGGGCACATCCTTTTTCCATTTTCCCTGGGAAAGAAAACTCAGCAGTCCAGGTTCCTGATGTCAGTTTGTAGGGCTCCCTTGGGTCTATCAGGGCAGCACAAGTTTGAGGTGGGGACAACTTCGGTGTGGGGTCCATCCTTCGTTATAAGGATTCTTTGCAGTCAGGGCCAGGAGCCCCTGGGCACATCCTTTTTCCATTTTCCCTGGGAAAGAAAACTCAGCAGTCCAGGTTCCTGATGTCAGTTTGTAGGGCTCCCTTGGGTCTATCAGGGCAGCACAAGTTTGAGGTGGGGACAACTTCGGTGTGGGGTCCATCCTTCGATATAAGGATTTTTTGCAGTGAGGCCCCTGCCCAGGAGCAGGGGCCCCTGGGCACATCCTTTTTCCATTTTCCCTGGGAAAGAAAACTCAGCAGTCCAGGTTCCTGATGTCAGTTTGTAGGGCTCCCTTGGGTCTATCAGGGCAGCACAAGTTTGAGGTGGGGACAACTTCGGTGTGGGCTCCATCATTCGATATAAGGATTTTTTGCAGTCAGGGCCAGGGGCCCCTGGGCACATCCTTTTTCCATTTTCCCTGGGAAAGAAAACTCAGCAGTCCAGGTTCCTGATGTCAGTTTGTAGGGCTCCCTTGGGTGTATCAGGGCAGCACAAGTTTGAGGTGGGGACAACTTCGGTGTGGGGTCCATCCTTCGATATAAGGATTCTTTGCAGTCAGGGCCAGGGGCCCCTGGGCACATCCTTTTTCCATTTTCCCTGGGAAAGAAAACTCAGCAGTCCAGGTTCCTGATGTCAGTTTGTAGGGCTCCCTTGGGTCTATCAGGGCAGCAGAAGTTTGAGGTGGGGACAACTTCGTTGTGGGGTGCATCCTTCGATATAAGGATTTTTTGCAGTCAGGGCCAGGGGCCCCTGGGCACATCCTTTTTCCATTTTCCCTGGGAAAGAAAACTCAGCAGTCCAGGTTCCTGATGTCAGTTTGTAGGGCTCCCTTGGGTCTATCAGGGCAGCACAAGTTTGAGGTGGGGACAACTTCGGTGTGGGGTCCATCCTTCGTTATAAGGATTCTTTGCAGTCAGGGCCAGGGGCCCCTGGGCACATCCTTTTTCCATTTTCCCTGGGAAAGAAAACTCAGCAGTCCAGGTTCCTGATGTCAGTTTGTAGGGCTCCCTTGGGTCTATCAGGGCAGCGCAAGTTTGAGGTGGGGACAACTTCGGTGTGGGGTCCATCCTTCGATATAAGGATGTTTTGCAGTCAGGGCCAGAGGCCCCTGGGCACATCCTTTTTCCATTTTCCCTGGGAAAGAAAAGTCAGCAGTCCAGGTTCCTGATGTCAGTTTGTAGGGCTCCCTTGGGTCTATCAGGGCAGCACAAGTTTGAGGTGGGGACAACTTCGGTGTGGGGTCCATCCTTCGATATAAGGATTCTTTGCAGTCAGGGCCAGGGGCCCCTGTGCACATCCTTTTTCCATTTTCCCTGGGAAAGAAAACTCAGCAGTCCAGGTTCCTGATGTCAATTTGTAGGGCTCCCTTGGGTATATCAAGGCAGCACAAGTTTGAGGTGGGGACAACTTCGGTGTGGGGTCCATCCTTCGATATAAGGATTTTTTGCAGTCAGGGCCAGGGGCCCCTGGGCACATCCTTTTTCCATTTTCCCTGGGAAAGAAAACTCAGCAGTCCAGGTTCCTGATGTCAGTTTGTAGGGCTCCCTTGGGTGTATCAGGGCAGCACAAGTTTGAGGTGGGGACAACTTTGGTGTGGGGTCCATCCTTCGATATAAGGATTTTTTGCAGTCAGGGCCAGGGGCCCCTGGGCACATCCTTTTTCCATTTTCCCTGGGAAAGAAAACTCAGCAGTCCAGGTTCCTGATGTCAGTTTGTAGGGCTCCCTTGGGTCTATCAGGGCAGCACAAGTTTGAGGTGGGGACAACTTCGGTGTGGGGTCCATCCTTCGATATAAGGATTTTTTGCAGTCAGGGCCAGGGGCCCCTGGGCACATCCTTTGGCCATTTTCCCTGGGAAAGAAAACTCAGCAGTCCAGGTTCCTGATGTCAGTTTGTAGGGCTCCCTTGGGTCTATCAGGGCAGCACAATTTTGAGGTGGGGACAACTTCGATGTGGGGTCCATCCTTCGATATAAGGATTCTTTGCAGTGAGGCCCCAGCCCAGGGCCAGGGGCCCCTGGGCACATCCTTTTTCCATTTTCCCTGGGAAAGAAAACTCAGCAGTCCAGGTTCCTGATGTCAGTTTGTAGAGCTCCCTTGGGTCTATCAGGGCAGCACAAGTTTGAGGTGGGGACAACTTCGGTGTGGGGTGCATCCTTCGATATATAGATTTTTTGCAGTCAGGGCCAGGGGCCCCTGGGCACATCCTTTTTCCATTTTCCCTGGGAAAGAAAACTCAGCAGTCCAGGTTCCTGATGTCAGTTTGTAGGGCTCCCTTGGGTCTATCAGGGCAGCACAAGTTTGAGGTGGGGACAACTTCGGTGTGGGTTCCATCCTTCGATATAAGGATTTTTTGCAGTCAGGGCCAGGGACCCAGGGCAACGGGCCCCTGGGCACATCCTTTTTCCATTTTCCCTGGGAAAGAAAACTCAGCAGTCCAGGTTCCTGATGTCAGTTTGTAGGGCTCCCTTGGGTGTATCAGGGCAGCACAAGTTTGAGGTGGGGACAACTTCGGTGTGGGGTCCATCCTTCGATATAAAGATTTTTTGCAGTCAGGGCCAGGGGTCCCCGGGCACATCCTTTTTCCATTTTCCCTGGGAAAGAAAACTCAGCAGTCCAGGTTCCTGATGTCAGTTTGTAGGGCTCCCTTGGGTCTATCAGGGCAGCACAAGTTTGAGGTGGGGACAACTTCGGTGTGGGGTCCATCCTTCGATATAAGGATTCTTTGCAGTCAGGGCCAGGGGCCCCTGTGCACATCCTTTTTCCATTTTCCCTGGGAAAGAAAACTCAGCAGTCCAGGTTCCTGATGTCAATTTGTAGGGCTCCCTTGGGTCTATCAAGGCAGCACAAGTTTGAGGTGGGGACAACTTCGGTGTGGGGTCCATCCTTCGATATAAGGATTTTTTGCAGTCAGGGCCAGGGGCCCCTGGGCACATCCTTTTTCCATTTTCCCTGGGAAAGAAAACTCAGCAGTCCAGGTTCCTGATGTCAGTTTGTAGGGCTCCCTTGGGTGTATCAGGGCAGCACAATTTTGAGGTGGGGACAACTTCGGTGTGGGGTCCATCCTTCGATATAAGGATTTTTTGCAGTCAGGGCCAGGGGCCCCTGGGCACATCCTTTTTCCATTTTCCCTGGGAAAGAAAACTCAGCAGTCCAGGTTCCTGATGTCAGTTTGTAGGGCTCCCTTGGGTGTATCAGGGCAGCACAAGTTTGAGGTGGGGACAACTTTGGTGTGGGGTCCATCCTTCGATATAAGGATTTTTTGCAGTCAGGGCCAGGGGCCCCTGGGCACATCCTTTTTCCATTTTCCCTGGGAAAGAAAACTCAGCAGTCCAGGTTCCTGATGTCAGTTTGTAGGGCTCCCTTGGGTCTATCAGGGCAGCACAAGTTTGAGGTGGGGACAACTTCGGTGTGGGGTCCATCCTTCGATATAAGGATTTTTTGCAGTCAGGGCCAGGGGCCCCTGGGCACATCCTTTGGCCATTTTCCCTGGGAAAGAAAACTCAGCAGTCCAGGTTCCTGATGTCAGTTTGTAGGGCTCCCTTGGGTCTATCAGGGCAGCACAATTTTGAGGTGGGGACAACTTCGATGTGGGGTCCATCCTTCGATATAAGGATTCTTTGCAGTGAGGCCCCAGCCCAGGGCCAGGGGCCCCTGGGCACATCCTTTTTCCATTTTCCCTGGGAAAGAAAACTCAGCAGTCCAGGTTCCTGATGTCAGTTTGTAGAGCTCCCTTGGGTCTATCAGGGCAGCACAAGTTTGAGGTGGGGACAACTTCGGTGTGGGGTGCATCCTTCGATATATAGATTTTTTGCAGTCAGGGCCAGGGGCCCCTGGGCACATCCTTTTTCCATTTTCCCTGGGAAAGAAAACTCAGCAGTCCAGGTTCCTGATGTCAGTTTGTAGGGCTCCCTTGGGTCTATCAGGGCAGCACAAGTTTGAGGTGGGGACAACTTCGGTGTGGGTTCCATCCTTCGATATAAGGATTTTTTGCAGTCAGGGCCAGGGACCCAGGGCAACGGGCCCCTGGGCACATCCTTTTTCCATTTTCCCTGGGAAAGAAAACTCAGCAGTCCAGGTTCCTGATGTCAGTTTGTAGGGCTCCCTTGGGTGTATCAGGGCAGCACAAGTTTGAGGTGGGGACAACTTCGGTGTGGGGTCCATCCTTCGATATAAAGATTTTTTGCAGTCAGGGCCAGGGGTCCCCGGGCACATCCTTTTTCCATTTTCCCTGGGAAAGAAAACTCAGCAGTCCAGGTTCCTGATGTCAGTTTGTAGGGCTCCCTTGGGTCTATCAGGGCAGCACAAGTTTGAGGTGGGGACAACTTCGGTGTGGGGTCCATCCTTCGATATAAGGATTCTTTGCAGTCAGGGCCAGGGGCCCCTGTGCACATCCTTTTTCCATTTTCCCTGGGAAAGAAAACTCAGCAGTCCAGGTTCCTGATGTCAATTTGTAGGGCTCCCTTGGGTCTATCAAGGCAGCACAAGTTTGAGGTGGGGACAACTTCGGTGTGGGGTCCATCCTTCGATATAAGGATTTTTTGCAGTCAGGGCCAGGGGCCCCTGGGCACATCCTTTTTCCATTTTCCCTGGGAAAGAAAACTCAGCAGTCCAGGTTCCTGATGTCAGTTTGTAGGGCTCCCTTGGGTGTATCAGGGCAGCACAATTTTGAGGTGGGGACAACTTCGGTGTGGGGTCCATCCTTCGATATAAGGATTTTTTGCAGTCAGGGCCAGGGGCCCCTGGGCACATCCTTTTTCCATTTTCCCTGGGAAAGAAAACTCAGCAGTCCAGGTTCCTGATGTCAGTTTGTAGGGCTCCCTTGGGTGTATCAGGGCAGCACAAGTTTGAGGTGGGGACAACTTCGGTGTGGGGTCCATCCTTCGATATAAGGATTTTTTGCAGTCAGGGCCAGGGGCCCCTGGGCACATCCTTTGGCCATTTTCCCTGGGAAAGAAAACTCAGCAGTCCAGGTTCCTGATGTCAGTTTGTAGGGCTCCCTTGGGTCTATCAGGGCAGCACAATTTTGAGGTGGGGACAACTTCGATGTGGGGTCCATCCTTCGATATAAGCATTCTTTGCAGTGAGGCCCCAGCCCAGGGCCAGGGGCCCCTGGGCACATCCTTTTTCCATTTTCCCTGGGAAAGAAAACTCAGCAGTCCAGGTTCCTGATGTCAGTTTGTAGGGCTCCCTTGGGTCTATCAGGGCAGCACAAGTTTGAGGTGGGGACAACTTCGGTGTGGGGTCCATCCTTCGAAATAAGGATATTTTGCAGTTAGGCCCCAGCCCACGGCCAGGGGCCCCTGGGCACATCCTTTTTCCATTTTCCCTGGGAAAGAAAACTCAGCAGTCCAGGTTCCTGGTGTCAGTTTGTAGGGCTCCCTTGGGTCTATCAGGGCAGCACAAGTTTGAGGTGGGGACAATTTCGGTGTGGGTTCCATCCTTCGATATAAGGATTTTTTGCAGTCAGGGCCAGGGACCCAGGGCCAGGGGCTCCTGGGCACATCCTTTTTCCATTTTCCCTGGGAAAGAAAACTCAGCAGTCCAGGTTCCTGATGTCAGTTTGTAGGGCTCCCTTGGGTGTATCAGGGCAGCACAAGTTTGAGGTGGGGACAACTTCGGTGTGGGGTCCATCCTTTGATATAAGGATTTTTTGCAGTCAGGGCCAGGGGCCCCTGGGCACATCCTTTGGCCATTTTCCCTGGGAAAGAAAACTCAGCAGTCCAGGTTCCTGATGTCAGTTTGTAGGGCTCCCTTGGGTCTATCAGGGCAGCACAAGTTTGAGGTGGGGACAACTTCGGTGTGGGGTCCATCCTTCGATATAAGGATTTTTTGCAGTGAGTCCCCTGCCCAGGAGCAGGGGCCCCTGGGCACATCCTTTTTCCATTTTCCCTGGGAAAGAAAACTCAGCAGTCCAGGTTCCTGGTGTCAGTTTGTAGGGCTCCCTTGGGTCTATCAGGGCAGCACAAGTTTGAGGTTGGGACAACGTCGATGTGGGGTCCATCCTTCGATATAAGGATTTTTTGCAGTCAGGGCCAGGGGCCCCTGGGCACATCCTTTTTCCATTTTCCCTGGGAAAGAAAACTCAGCAGTCCAGGTTCCTGATGTCAGATTGTAGGGCTCCCTTGGGTCTATCAGGGCAGCACAAGTTTGAGGTGGGGACAAATTCGGTGTGGGCTCCATCCTTCGATATAAGGATTTTTTGCAGTGATGGCGTAGCCCAGGGCCAGGGGCCCCTGGGCACATCCTTTGGCCATTTTCCCTGGGAAAGAAAACTCAGCAGTCCAGGTTCCTGATGTCAGTTTGTAGGGCTCCCTTGGGTGTATCAGGGCAGCACAAGTTTGAGGTGGGGACAACTTCGGTGTGGGGTCCATCCTTCGATATAAGGATTTTTTGCTGTGAGGCCCCTGCCCAGGAGCAGGGGCCCCTGGGCACATCCTTTTTCCATTTTCCCTGGGAAAGAAAACTCAGCAGTCCAGGTTGCTGATGTCAGTTTGTAGGGCTCCTTTGGGTGTATCAGGGCCGCACAATTTTGAGGTGGGGACAACTTTGGTGTGGGGTCCATCCTTCGATATAAGGATTTTTTGCAGTCAGGGCCAGGGGCCCCTGGGCACATCCTTTTTCCATTTTCCCTGGGAAAGAAAACTCAGCAGTCCAGGTTCCTGATGTCAGTTTGTAGGGCTCCCTTGGGTCTATCAGGGCAGCGCAAGTTTGAGGTGGGGACAACTTCGGTGTAGGGTCCATCCTTCGATATAAGGATGTTTTGCAGTCAGGGCCAGAGGCCCCTGGGCACATCCTTTTTCCATTTTCCCTGGGAAAGAAAACTCAGCAGTCCAGGTTCCTGATGTCAGTTTGTAGGGCTCCCTTGGGTCTATCAGGGCAGCACAAGTTTGAGGTGGGGACAACTTCGGTGTGGGGTCCATCCTTCGATATAAGGATTTTTTGCAGTCAGGGCCAGGGGCCCCTGGGCACATCCTTTTTCCATTTTCCCTGGGAAAGAAAACTCAGCAGTCCAGGTTCCTGATGTCAATTTGTAGGGCTCCCTTGGGTGTATCAAGGCAGCACAAGTTTGAGGTGGGGACAACTTCGGTGTGGGGTCCATCCTTCGATATAAGGATTTTTTGCAGTCAGGGCCAGGGGCCCCTGGGCACATCCTTTTTCCATTTTCCCTGGGAAAGAAAACTCAGCAGTCCAGGTTCCTGATGTCAGTTTGTAGGGCTCCCTTGGGTCTATCAGGGCAGCACAAGTTTGAGGTGGGGACAACTTTGGTGTGGGCTCCATCCTTCGATATAAGGATTTTTTGCAGTCAGGGCCAGGGGCCCCTGGGCACATCCTTTTTCCATTTTCCCTGGGAAAGAAAACTCAGCAGTCCAGGTTCCTGATGTCAGTTTGTAGGGCTCCCTTGGGTGTATCAGGGCAGCACAAGTTTGAGGTGGGGACAACTTCGGTGTGGGGTCCATCCTTCGATATAAGGATTTTTTGCAGTCAGGGCCAGGGGCCCCTGGGCACATCCTTTGGCCATTTTCCCTGGGAAAGAAAACTCAGCAGTCCAGGTTCCTGATGTCAGTTTGTAGGGCTCCCTTGGGTCTATCAGGGCAGCACAATTTTGAGGTGGGGACAACTTCGATGTGGGGTCCATCCTTCGATATAAGGATTCTTTGCAGTGAGGCCCCAGCCCAGGGCCAGGGGCCCCTGGGCACATCCTTTTTCCATTTTCCCTGGGAAAGAAAACTCAGCAGTCCAGGTTCCTGATGTCAGTTTGTAGAGCTCCCTTGGGTCTATCAGGGCAGCACAAGTTTGACGTGGGGACAATTTCGGTGTGGGTTCCATCCTTCGATATAAGGATTTTTTGCAGTCAGGGCCAGGGACCCAGGGCCAGGGGCTCCTGGGCACATCCTTTTTCCATTTTCCCTGGGAAAGAAAACTCAGCAGTCCAGGTTGCTGATGTCAGTTTGTAGGGCTCCTTTGGGTGTATCAGGGCCGCACAATTTTGAGGTGGGGACAACTTTGGTGTGGGGTCCATCCTTCGATATAAGGATTTTTTGCAGTCAGGGCCAGGGGCCCCTGGGCACATCCTTTTTCCATTTTCCCTGGGAAAGAAAACTCAGCAGTCCAGGTTCCTGATGTCAGTTTGTAAGGCTCCCTTGGGTCTATCAGGGCAGCGCAAGTTTGAGGTGGGGACAACTTCGGTGTGGGGTCCATCCTTCGATATAAGGATGTTTTGCAGTCAGGGCCAGAGGCCCCTGGGCACATCCTTTTTCCATTTTCCCTGGGAAAGAAAACTCAGCAGTCCAGGTTCCTGATGTCAGTTTGTAGGGCTCCCTTGGGTCTATCAGGGCAGCACAAGTTTGAGGTGGGGACAACTTCGGTGTGGGGTCCATCCTTCGATATAAGGATTTTTTGCAGTCAGGGCCAGGGGCCCCTGGGCACATCCTTTTTCCATTTTCCCTGGGAAAGAAAACTCAGCAGTCCAGGTTCCTGATGTCAATTTGTAGGGCTCCCTTGGGTGTATCAAGGCAGCACAAGTTTGAGGTGGGGACAACTTCGGTGTGGGGTCCATCCTTCGATATAAGGATTTTTTGCAGTCAGGGCCAGGGGCCCCTGGGCACATCCTTTTTCCATTTTCCCTGGGAAAGAAAACTCAGCAGTCCAGGTTCCTGATGTCAGTTTGTAGGGCTCCCTTGGGTGTATCAGGGCAGCACAAGTTTGAGGTGGGGACAACTTTGGTGTGGGGTCCATCCTTCGATATAAGGATTTTTTGCAGTCAGGGCCAGGGGCCCCTGGGCACATCCTTTTTCCATTTTCCCTGGGAAAGAAAACTCAGCAGTCCAGGTTCCTGATGTCAGTTTGTAGGGCTCCCTTGGGTGTATCAGGGCAGCACAAGTTTGAGGTGGGGACAACTTCGGTGTGGGGTCCATCCTTCGATATAAGGATTTTTTGCAGTCAGGGCCAGGGGCCCCTGGGCACATCCTTTGGCCATTTTCCCTGGGAAAGAAAACTCAGCAGTCCAGGTTCCTGATGTCAGTTTGTAGGGCTCCCTTGGGTCTATCAGGGCAGCACAATTTTGAGGTGGGGACAACTTCGATGTGGGGTCCATCCTTCGATATAAGGATTCTTTGCAGTGAGGCCCCAGCCCAGGGCCAGGGGCCCCTGGGCACATCCTTTTTCCATTTTCCCTGGGAAAGAAAACTCAGCAGTCCAGGTTCCTGATGTCAGTTTGTAGAGCTCCCTTGGGTCTATCAGGGCAGCACAAGTTTGACGTGGGGACAACTTCGGTGTGGGGTGCATCCTTCGATATATAGATTTTTTGCAGTCAGGGCCAGGGGCCCCTGGGCACATCCTTTTTCCATTTTCCCTGGGAAAGAAAACTCAGCAGTCCAGGTTCCTGATGTCAGTTTGTAGGGCTCCCTTGGGTCTATCAGGGCAGCACAAGTTTGAGGTGGGGACAACTTCGGTGTGGGGTCCATCCTTCGAAATAAGGATATTTTGCAGTTAGGCCCCAGCCCACGGCCAGGGGCCCCTGGGCACATCCTTTTTCCATTTTCCCTGGGAAAGAAAACTCAGCAGTCCAGGTTCCTGGTGTCAGTTTGTAGGGCTCCCTTGGGTCTATCAGGGCAGCACAAGTTTGAGGTGGGGACAATTTCGGTGTGGGTTCCATCCTTCGATATAAGGATTTTTTGCAGTCAGGGCCAGGGACCCAGGGCCAGGGGCTCCTGGGCACATCCTTTTTCCATTTTCCCTGGGAAAGAAAACTCAGCAGTCCAGGTTCCTGATGTCAGTTTGTAGGGCTCCCTTGGGTGTATCAGGGCAGCACAAGTTTGAGGTGGGGACAACTTCGGTGTGGGGTCCATCCTTCGATATAAGGATTTTTTGCAGTCAGGGCCAGGGGTCCCCGGGCACATCCTTTTTCCATTTTCCCTGGGAAAGAAAACTCAGCAGTCCAGGTTCCTGATGTCAGTTTGTAGGGCTCCCTTGGGTCTATCAGGGCAGCACAAGTTTGAGGTGGGGACAACTTCGGTGTGGGGTCCATCCTTCGATATAAGGATTTTTTGCAGTGAGTCCCCTGCCCAGGAGCAGGGGCCCCTGGGCACATCCTTTTTCCATTTTCCCTGGGAAAGAAAACTCAGCAGTCCAGGTTCCTGGTGTCAGTTTGTAGGGCTCCCTTGGGTCTATCAGGGCAGCACAAGTTTGAGGTTGGGACAACTTCGATGTGGGGTCCATCCTTCGATATAAGGATTTTTTGCAGTCAGGGCCAGGGGCCCCTGGGCACATCCTTTTTCCATTTTCCCTGGGAAAGAAAACTCAGCAGTCCAGGTTCCTGATGTCAGATTGTAGGGCTCCCTTGGGTCTATCAGGGCAGCACAAGTTTGCGGTGGGGACAAATTCGGTGTGGGGTCCATCCTTCGATATAAGGATTTTTTGCAGTGATGCCGTAGCCCAGGGCCAGGGGCCCCTGGGCACATCCTTTGGCCATTTTCCCTGGGAAAGAAAACTCAGCAGTCCAGGTTCCTGATGTCAGTTTGTAGGGCTCCCTTGGGTCTATCAGGGCAGCACAAGTTTGAGGTGGGGACAACTTCGGTGTGGGGTCCATCCTTCGATATAAGGATTTTTTGCTGTGAGGCCCCTGCCCAGGAGCAGGGGCCCCTGGGCACATCCTTTTTCCATTTTCCCTGGGAAAGAAAACTCAGCAGTCCAGGTTCCTGATGTCAGTTTGTAGGGCTCCCTTGGGTGTATCAGGGCAGCACAGGTTTGAGGTGGGGACAAATTCGGTGTGGGGTCCATCCTTCGATATAAGGATTTTTTGCAGTCAGGGCCAGGGGCCCCTGGGCACATCCTTTTTCCATTTTCCCTGGGAAAGAAAACTCAGCAGTCCAGGTTCCTGATGTCAGTTTGTAGGGCTCCCTTGGGTCTATCAGGGCAGCACAAGTTTGAGGTGGGGACAACTTTGGTGTGGGCTCCATCATTCGATATATTGATTTTGTGCACTCAGGGCCAGGGGCTCCCAGGAACATCCTTTGGCCATTTTCCCTGGGAAAGAAAACTCCGCAGTCCAGGTTGCTGATGTCAGTTTGTAGGGCTCCTTTGGGTGTATCAGGGCCGCACAATTTTGAGGTGGGGACAACTTTGGTGTGGGGTCCATCCTTCGATATAAGGATTTTTTGCAGTCAGGGCCAGGGGCCCCTGGGCACATCCTTTTTCCATTTTCCCTGGGAAAGAAAACTCAGCAGTCCAGGTTCCTGATGTCAGTTTGTAGGGCTCCCTTGGGTCTATCAGGGCAGCACAAGTTTGAGGTGGGGACAACTTCGGTGTGGGGTCATCGTTTGATATAAGGTTTTTTTGTAGTGATGGCTCAGCCCACGGCCAGGGAACCCTGGGCACATCCTTTTTCCATTTTCCCTGGGAAAGAAAACTCAGCAGTCCAGGTTCCTCATGTCAGTTTGTAGGGCTCCCTTGGGTCTATCAGGGCAGCACAAGTTTGAGGTGGGGACAACTTCGTTGTGGGGTCCATCCTTCGATAAAAGGATTTTTTGCAGTCAGGGCCAGGGGCCCCTGGGCACATCCTTTTTCCATTTTCCCTGGGAAAGAAAACTCAGCAGTGCAGGTTCCTGATGTCAGCTTGTAGGGCTCCCTTGGGTCTATCAGGGCAGCACAAGTTTGAGGTGGGGACAACTTCGGTGTAGGGTCCATCCTTCGATATAAGGATTCTTTGCAGTCAGGCCCCAGCCCAGGTCCAGGGGCCACTGGCACATCCTTTTTCCATTTTCCCTGGGAAAGAAAACTCAGCAGTCCAGGTTCCTGATGTCAGTTTGTAGGGCTCCCTTGGGTCTATCAGGGCAGCACAAGTTTGAGGTGGGGACAAGTTCGGTGTGGGGTCCATCCTTCGATATAAGGATTTTTTGCAGTCAGGGCCAGGGGCCCCTGGGCACATCCTTTGGCCATTTTCCCTGGGAAAGAAAACTCAGCAGTCCAGGTTCCTGATGTCAGTTTGTAGGGCTCCCTTGGGTCTATCAGGGCAGCACAAGTTTGAGGTGGGGACAACTTCGGTGTGGGGTCCATCCTTCGATATAAGGATTTTTTGCAGTGAGGCCCATGCCCAGGAGCAGGGGCCCCTGGGCACATCCTTTTTCCATTTTCCCTGGGAAAGAAAACTCAGCAGTCCAGGTTCCTGATGTCAGTTTGTAGGGCTCCCTTGGGTCTATCAGGGCAGCACAAGTTTGAGGTGGGGACAACTTTGGTGTGGGGTCCATCCTTCGATATAAGGATTTTTTGCAGTCAGGGCCAGGGGCCCCTGGGCACATCCTTTTTCCATTTTCCCTGGGAAAGAAAACTCAGCAGTCCAGGTTCCTGATGTCAGTTTGTAGGGCTCCCTTGGGTGTATCAGGGCAGCACAAGTTTGAGGTGGGGACAACTTCGGTGTGGGGTCCATCCTTCGATATAAGGATTCTTTGCAGTCAGGGGCCCCTGGGCACATCCTTTTTCCATTTTCCCTGGGAAAGAAAACTCAGCAGTCCAGGTTCCTGATGTCAGTTTGTAGGGCTCCCTTGGGTCTACCAGGGCAGCAGAAGTTTGACGTGGGGACAACTTCGGTGTGGGGTGCATCCTTCGATATATGGATTTTTTGCAGTCAGGGCCAGGGGCCCCTGGGCACATCCTTTTTCCATTTTCCCTGGGAAAGAAAACTCAGCAGTCCAGGTTCCTGATGTCAGTTTGTAGGGCTCCCTTGGGTCTATCAGGGCAGCACAAGTTTGAGGTGGGGACAACTTCGGTGTGGGGTCCATCCTTCGATATAAGGATTTTTTGCAGTCAGGGCCAGGGGCCCCTGGGCACATCCTTTTTCCATTTTCCCTGGGAAAGAAAACTCAGCAGTCCAGGTTCCTGATGTCAATTTGTAGGGCTCCCTTGGGTCTATCAAGGCAGCACAAGTTTGAGGTGGGGACAACTTCGGTGTGGGGTCCATCCTTCGATATAAGGATTTTTTGCAGTCAGGGCCAGGGGCCCCTGGGCACATCCTTTTTCCATTTTCCCTGGGAAAGAAAACTCAGCAGTCCAGGTTCCTGATGTCAGTTTGTAGGGCTCCCTTGGGTCTATCAGGGCAGCACAAGTTTGAGGTGGGGACAACTTTGGTGTGGGGTCCATCCTTCGATATAAGGATTTTTTGCAGTCAGGGCCAGGGGCCCCTGGGCACATCCTTTTTCCATTTTCCCTGGGAAAGAAAACTCAGCAGTCCAGGTTCCTGATGTCAGTTTGTAGGGCTCCCTTGGGTCTATCAGGGCAGCACAAGTTTGAGGTGGGGACAACTTCGGTGTGGGGTCCATCCTTCGATATAAGGATTTTTTTGCAGTCAGGGCCAGGGGCCCCATGGCACATCCTTTGGCCATTTTCCGTGGGAAAGAAAACTCAGCAGTCCAGGTTCCTGATGTCAGTTTGTAGGGCTCCCTTGGGTCTATCAGGGCAGCACAAGTTTGAGGTGGGGACAATTTCGGTGTGGGTTCCATCCTTCGATATAAGGATTTTTTGCAGTCAGGGCCAGGGACCCAGGGTCACGGGCCCCTGGGCACATCCTTTTTCCATTTTCCCTGGGAAAGAAAACTCAGCAGTCCAGGTTCCTGATGTCAGTTTGTAGGGCTCCCTTGGGTCTATCAGGGCAGCACAAGTTTGAGGTGGGGACAACTTCGGTGTGGGGTCCATCCTTCGATATAAGGATTTTTTTGCAGTCAGGGCCAGGGGCCCCTGGGCACATCCTTTGGCCATTTTCCCTGGGAAAGAAAACTCAGCAGTCCAGGTTCCTGATGTCAGTTTGTAGGGCTCCCTTGGGTCTATCAGGGCAGCACAAGTTTGAGGTGGGGAAAATTTCGGTGTGGGTTCCATCCTTCGATATAAGGATTTTTTGCAGTCAGGGCCAGGGACCCAGGGCCACGGGCCCCTGGGCACATCCTTTTTCCATTTTCCCTGGGAAAGAAAACTCAGCAGTCCAGGTTCCTGATGTCAGTTTGTAGGGCTCCCTTGGGTGTATCAGGGCAGCACAAGTTTGAGGTGGGGACAACTTCGGTGTGGGGTCCATCCTTCGATATAAGGATTTTTTGCAGTCAGGGCCAGGGGTCCCCGGGCACATCCTTTTTCCATTTTCCCTGGGAAAGAAAACTCAGCAGTCCAGGTTCCTGATGTCAGTTTGTAGGGCTCCCTTGGGTCTATCAGGGCAGCACAAGTTTGAGGTGGGGACAACTTCGGTGTAGGGTCCATCCTTCGATATAAGGATTCTTTGCAGTCAGGCCCCAGCCCAGGTCCAGGGGCCACTGGGCACATCCTTTTTCCATTTTCCCTGGGAAAGAAAACTCAGCAGTCCAGGTTCCTGATGTCAGTTTGTAGAGCTCCCTTGGGTCTATCAGGGCAGCACAAGTTTGAGGTGGGGACAACTTCGGTGTGGGGTCCATCCTTCGATATAAGGATTTTTTGCAGTCAGGGCCAGGGGCCCCTGGGCACATCCTTTTTCCATTTTCCCTGGGAAAGAAAACTCAGCAGTCCAGGTTCCTGATGTCAGTTTGTAGGGCTCCCTTGGGTCTATCAGGGCAGCACAAGTTTGAGGTGGGGACAACTTCGGTGTGGGGTCCATCCTTCGATATAAGGATTTTTTGCAGTCAGGGCCAGGGGCCCCTGGGCACATCCTTTTTCCATTTTCCCTGGGAAAGAAAACTCAGCAGTCCAGGTTCCTGATGTCAGTTTGTAGGGCTCCCTTGGGTCTATCAGGGCAGCACAAGTTTGAGGTGGGGACAACTTCGGTGTGGGGTCCATCCTTCGATATAAGGATTTTTTGCAGTCAGGGCCAGGGGCCCCTGGGCACATCCTTTTTCCATTTTCCCTGGGAAAGAAAACTCAGCAGTCCAGGTTCCTGATGTCAGTTTGTAGGGCTCCCTTGGGTCTATCAGGGCAGCACAAGTTTGAGGTGGGGACAACTTCGGTGTGGGGTCCATCCTTCGATATAAGGATTTTTTGCAGTGAGGCCCCTGCCCAGGAGCAGGGGCCCCTGGGCACATCCTTTTTCCATTTTCCCTGGGAAAGAAAACTCAGCAGTCCAGGTTCCTGATGTCAGTTTGTAGGGCTCCCTTGGGTCTATCAGGGCAGCACAAGTTTGAGGTGGGGACAACTTTGGTGTGGGGTCCATCCTTCGATATAAGGATTTTTTGCAGTCAGGGCCAGGGGCCCCTGGGCACATCCTTTTTCCATTTTTCCTGGGAAAGAAAACTCAGCAGTCCAGGTTCCTGATGTCAGTTTGTAGGGCTCCCTTGGGTCTATCAGGGCAGCACAGGTTTGAGGTGGGGACAACTTCGGTGTGGGGTCCATCCTTCGATATAAGGATTCTTTGCAGTCAGGGCCAGGGGCCCCTGGGCACATCCTTTTTCCATTTTCCCTGGGAAAGAAAACTCAGCAGTCCAGGTTCCTGATGTCAGTTTGTAAGGCTCCCTTGGGTCTATCAGGGCAGCAGAAGTTTGACGTGGGGACAACTTCGGTGTGGGGTGCATCCTTCGATATATGGATTTTTTGCAGTCAGGGCCAGGGGCCCCTGGGCACATCCTTTTTCCATTTTCCCTGGGAAAGAAAACTCAGCAGTCCAGGTTCCTGATGTCAGTTTGTAGGGCTCCCTTGGGTCTATCAGGGCAGCACAAGTTTGAGGTGGGGACAACTTCGGTGTGGGGTCCATCCTTCGATATAAGGATTTTTTGCAGTCAGGGCCAGGGGCCCCTGGGCACATCCTTTTTCCATTTTCCCTGGGAAAGAAAACTCAGCAGTCCAGGTTCCTGATGTCAGTTTGTAAGGCTCCCTTGGGTCTATCAGGGCAGCGCAAGTTTGAGGTGGGGACAACTTCGGTGTGGGGTCCATCCTTCGATATAAGGATGTTTTGCAGTCAGGGCCAGAGGCCCCTGGGCACATCCTTTTTCCATTTTCCCTGGGAAAGAAAACTCAGCAGTCCAGGTTCCTGATGTCAGTTTGTAGGGCTCCCTTGGGTCTATCAGGGCAGCACAAGTTTGAGGTGGGGACAACTTCGGTGTGGGGTCCATCCTTCGATATAAGGATTTTTTGCAGTCAGGGCCAGGGGCCCCTGGGCACATCCTTTTTCCATTTTCCCTGGGAAAGAAAACTCAGCAGTCCAGGTTCCTGATGTCAATTTGTAGGGCTCCCTTGGGTGTATCAAGGCAGCACAAGTTTGAGGTGGGGACAACTTCGGTGTGGGGTCCATCCTTCGATATAAGGATTTTTTGCAGTCAGGGCCAGGGGCCCCTGGGCACATCCTTTTTCCATTTTCCCTGGGAAAGAAAACTCAGCAGTCCAGGTTCCTGATGTCAGTTTCTAGGGCTCCCTTGGGTGTATCAGGGCAGCACAAGTTTGAGGTGGGGACAACTTTGGTGTGGGGTCCATCCTTCGATATAAGGATTTTTTGCAGTCAGGGCCAGGGGCCCCTGGGCACATCCTTTTTCCATTTTCCCTGGGAAAGAAAACTCAGCAGTCCAGGTTCCTGATGTCAGTTTGTAGGGCTCCCTTGGGTGTATCAGGGCAGCACAAGTTTGAGGTGGGGACAACTTCGGTGTGGGGTCCATCCTTCGATATAAGGATTTTTTGCAGTCAGGGCCAGGGGCCCCTGGGCACATCCTTTGGCCATTTTCCCTGGGAAAGAAAACTCAGCAGTCCAGGTTCCTGATGTCAGTTTGTAGGGCTCCCTTGGGTCTATCAGGGCAGCACAATTTTGAGGTGGGGACAACTTCGACGTGGGGTCCATCCTTCGATATAAGGATTCTTTGCAGTGAGGCCCCAGCCCAGGGCCAGGGGCCCCTGGGCACATCCTTTTTCCATTTTCCCTGGGAAAGAAAACTCAGCAGTCCAGGTTCCTGATGTCAGTTTGTAGAGCTCCCTTGGGTCTATCAGGGCAGCACAAGTTTGACGTGGGGACAACTTCGGTGTGGGGTGCATCCTTCGATATATAGATTTTTTGCAGTCAGGGCCAGGGGCCCCTGGGCACATCCTTTTTCCATTTTCCCTGGGAAAGAAAACTCAGCAGTCCAGGTTCCTGATGTCAGTTTGTAGGGCTCCCTTGGGTCTATCAGGGCAGCACAAGTTTGAGGTGGGGACAACTTCGGTGTGGGGTCCATCCTTCGAAATAAGGATATTTTGCAGTTAGGCCCCAGCCCACGGCCAGGGGCCCCTGGGCACATCCTTTTTCCATTTTCCCTGGGAAAGAAAACTCAGCAGTCCAGGTTCCTGGTGTCAGTTTGTAGGGCTCCCTTGGGTCTATCAGGGCAGCACAAGTTTGAGGTGGGGACAATTTCGGTGTGGGTTCCATCCTTCGATATAAGGATTTTTTGCAGTCAGGGCCAGGGACCCAGGGCCAGGGGCTCCTGGGCACATCCTTTTTCCATTTTCCCTGGGAAAGAAAACTCAGCAGTCCAAGTTCCTGATGTCAGTTTGTAGGGCTCCCTTGGGTGTATCAGGGCAGCACAAGTTTGAGGTGGGGACAACTTCGGTGTGGGGTCCATCCTTCGATATAAGGATTTTTTGCAGTCAGGGCCAGGGGTCCCCGGGCACATCCTTTTTCCATTTTCCCTGGGAAAGAAAACTCAGCAGTCCAGGTTCCTGATGTCAGTTTGTAGGGCTCCCTTGGGTCTATCAGGGCAGCACAAGTTTGAGGTGGGGACAACTTCGGTGTGGGGTCCATCCTTCGATATAAGGATTTGTTGCAGTGAGTCCCCTGCCCAGGAGCAGGGGCCCCTGGGCACATCCTTTTTCCATTTTCCCTGGGAAAGAAAACTCAGCAGTCCAGGTTCCTGGTGTCAGTTTGTAGGGCTCCCTTGGGTCTATCAGGGCAGCACAAGTTTGAGGTTGGGACAACTTCGATGTGGGGTCCATCCTTCGATATAAGGATTTTTTGCAGTCAGGGCCAGGGGCCCCTGGGCACATCCTTTTTCCATTTTCCCTGGGAAAGAAAACTCAGCAGTCCAGGTTCCTGATGTCAGATTGTAGGGCTCCCTTGGGTCTATCAGGGCAGCACAAGTTTGAGGTGGGGACAAATTCGGTGTGGGGTCCATCCTTCGATATAAGGATTTTTTGCAGTGATGCCGTAGCCCAGGGCCAGGGGCCCCTGGGCACATCCTTTGGCCATTTTCCCTGGGAAAGAAAACTCAGCAGTCCAGGTTCCTGATGTCAGTTTGTAGGGCTCCCTTGGGTCTATCAGGGCAGCACAAGTTTGAGGTGGGGACAACTTCGGTGTGGGGTCCATCCTTCGATATAAGGATTTTTTGCTGTGAGGCCCCTGCCCAGGAGCAGGGGCCCCTGGGCACATCCTTTTTCCATTTTCCCTGGGAAAGAAAACTCAGCAGTCCAGGTTCCTGATGTCAGTTTGTAGGGCTCCCTTGGGTGTATCAGGGCAGCACAGGTTTGAGGTGGGGACAAATTCGGTGTGGGGTCCATCCTTCGATATAAGGATTTTTTGCAGTCAGGGCCAGGGGCCCCTGGGCACATCCTTTTTCCATTTTCCCTGGGAAAGAAAACTCAGCAGTCCAGGTTCCTGATGTCAGTTTGTAGGGCTCCCTTGGGTCTATCAGGGCAGCACAAGTTTGAGGTGGGGACAACTTTGGTGTGGGCTCCATCATTCGATATATTGATTTTGTGCACTCAGGGCCAGGGGCTCCCAGGAACATCCTTTGGCCATTTTCCCTGGGAAAGAAAACTCCGCAGTCCAGGTTGCTGATGTCAGTTTGTAGGGCTCCTTTGGGTGTATCAGGGCCGCACAATTTTGAGGTGGGGACAACTTTGGTGTGGGGTCCATCCTTCGATATAAGGATTTTTTGCAGTCAGGGCCAGGGGCCCCTGGGCACATCCTTTTTCCATTTTCCCTGGGAAAGAAAACTCAGCAGTCCAGGTTCCTGATGTCAGTTTGTAGGGCTCCCTTGGGTCTATCAGGGCAGCACAAGTTTGAGGTGGGGACAACTTCGGTGTGGGGTCATCGTTTGATATAAGGTTTTTTTGTAGTGATGGCTCAGCCCACGGCCAGGGAACCCTGGGCACATCCTTTTTCCATTTTCCCTGGGAAAGAAAACTCAGCAGTCCAGGTTCCTCATGTCAGTTTGTAGGGCTCCCTTGGGTCTATCAGGGCAGCACAAGTTTGAGGTGGGGACAACTTCGTTGTGGGGTCCATCCTTCGATATAAGGATTTTTTGCAGTCAGGGCCAGGGGCCCCTGGGCACATCCTTTTTCCATTTTCCCTGGGAAAGAAAACTCAGCAGTCCAGGTTCCTGATGTCAGCTTGTAGGGCTCCCTTGGGTCTATCAGGGCAGCACAAGTTTGAGGTGGGGACAACTTCGGTGTAGGGTCCATCCTTCGATATAAGGATTCTTTGCAGTCAGGCCCCAGCCCAGGTCCAGGGGCCACTGGCACATCCTTTTTCCATTTTCCCTGGGAAAGAAAACTCAGCAGTCCAGGTTCCTGATGTCAGTTTGTAGGGCTCCCTTGGGTCTATCAGGGCAGCACAAGTTTGAGGTGGGGACAAGTTCGGTGTGGGGTCCATCCTTCGATATAAGGATTTTTTGCAGTCAGGGCCAGGGGCCCCTGGGCACATCCTTTGGCCATTTTCCCTGGGAAAGAAAACTCAGCAGTCCAGGTTCCTGATGTCAGTTTGTAGGGCTCCCTTGGGTCTATCAGGGCAGCACAAGTTTGAGGTGGGGACAACTTCGGTGTGGGGTCCATCCTTCGATATAAGGATTTTTTGCAGTGAGGCCCATGCCCAGGAGCAGGGGCCCCTGGGCACATCCTTTTTCCATTTTCCCTGGGAAAGAAAACTCAGCAGTCCAGGTTCCTGATGTCAGTTTGTAGGGCTCCCTTGGGTCTATCAGGGCAGCACAAGTTTGAGGTGGGGACAACTTTGGTGTGGGGTCCATCCTTCGATATAAGGATTTTTTGCAGTCAGGGCCAGGGGCCCCTGGGCACATCCTTTTTCCATTTTCCCTGGGAAAGAAAACTCAGCAGTCCAGGTTCCTGATGTCAGTTTGTAGGGCTCCCTTGGGTGTATCAGGGCAGCACAAGTTTGAGGTGGGGACAACTTCGGTGTGGGGTCCATCCTTCGATATAAGGATTCTTTGCAGTCAGGGGCCCCTGGGCACATCCTTTTTCCATTTTCCCTGGGAAAGAAAACTCAGCAGTCCAGGTTCCTGATGTCAGTTTGTAGGGCTCCCTTGGGTCTACCAGGGCAGCAGAAGTTTGACGTGGGGACAACTTCGGTGTGGGGTGCATCCTTCGATATATGGATTTTTTGCAGTCAGGGCCAGGGGCCCCTGGGCACATCCTTTTTCCATTTTCCCTGGGAAAGAAAACTCAGCAGTCCAGGTTCCTGATGTCAGTTTGTAGGGCTCCCTTGGGTCTATCAGGGCAGCACAAGTTTGAGGTGGGGACAACTTCGGTGTGGGGTCCATCCTTCGATATAAGGATTTTTTGCAGTCAGGGCCAGGGGCCCCTGGGCACATCCTTTTTCCATTTTCCCTGGGAAAGAAAACTCAGCAGTCCAGGTTCCTGATGTCAATTTGTAGGGCTCCCTTGGGTCTATCAAGGCAGCACAAGTTTGAGGTGGGGACAACTTCGGTGTGGGGTCCATCCTTCGATATAAGGATTTTTTGCAGTCAGGGCCAGGGGCCCCTGGGCACATCCTTTTTCCATTTTCCCTGGGAAAGAAAACTCAGCAGTCCAGGTTCCTGATGTCAGTTTGTAGGGCTCCCTTGGGTCTATCAGGGCAGCACAAGTTTGAGGTGGGGACAACTTTGGTGTGGGGTCCATCCTTCGATATAAGGATTTTTTGCAGTCAGGGCCAGGGGCCCCTGGGCACATCCTTTTTCCATTTTCCCTGGGAAAGAAAACTCAGCAGTCCAGGTTCCTGATGTCAGTTTGTAGGGCTCCCTTGGGTCTATCAGGGCAGCACAAGTTTGAGGTGGGGACAACTTCGGTGTGGGGTCCATCCTTCGATATAAGGATTTTTTTGCAGTCAGGGCCAGGGGCCCCATGGCACATCCTTTGGCCATTTTCCGTGGGAAAGAAAACTCAGCAGTCCAGGTTCCTGATGTCAGTTTGTAGGGCTCCCTTGGGTCTATCAGGGCAGCACAAGTTTGAGGTGGGGACAATTTCGGTGTGGGTTCCATCCTTCGATATAAGGATTTTTTGCAGTCAGGGCCAGGGACCCAGGGTCACGGGCCCCTGGGCACATCCTTTTTCCATTTTCCCTGGGAAAGAAAACTCAGCAGTCCAGGTTCCTGATGTCAGTTTGTAGGGCTCCCTTGGGTCTATCAGGGCAGCACAAGTTTGAGGTGGGGACAACTTCGGTGTGGGGTCCATCCTTCGATATAAGGATTTTTTTGCAGTCAGGGCCAGGGGCCCCTGGGCACATCCTTTGGCCATTTTCCCTGGGAAAGAAAACTCAGCAGTCCAGGTTCCTGATGTCAGTTTGTAGGGCTCCCTTGGGTCTATCAGGGCAGCACAAGTTTGAGGTGGGGAAAATTTCGGTGTGGGTTCCATCCTTCGATATAAGGATTTTTTGCAGTCAGGGCCAGGGACCCAGGGCCACGGGCCCCTGGGCACATCCTTTTTCCATTTTCCCTGGGAAAGAAAACTCAGCAGTCCAGGTTCCTGATGTCAGTTTGTAGGGCTCCCTTGGGTGTATCAGGGCAGCACAAGTTTGAGGTGGGGACAACTTCGGTGTGGGGTCCATCCTTCGATATAAGGATTTTTTGCAGTCAGGGCCAGGGGTCCCCGGGCACATCCTTTTTCCATTTTCCCTGGGAAAGAAAACTCAGCAGTCCAGGTTCCTGATGTCAGTTTGTAGGGCTCCCTTGGGTCTATCAGGGCAGCACAAGTTTGAGGTGGGGACAACTTCGGTGTAGGGTCCATCCTTCGATATAAGGATTCTTTGCAGTCAGGCCCCAGCCCAGGTCCAGGGGCCACTGGGCACATCCTTTTTCCATTTTCCCTGGGAAAGAAAACTCAGCAGTCCAGGTTCCTGATGTCAGTTTGTAGAGCTCCCTTGGGTCTATCAGGGCAGCACAAGTTTGAGGTGGGGACAACTTCGGTGTGGGGTCCATCCTTCGATATAAGGATTTTTTGCAGTCAGGGCCAGGGGCCCCTGGGCACATCCTTTTTCCATTTTCCCTGGGAAAGAAAACTCAGCAGTCCAGGTTCCTGATGTCAGTTTGTAGGGCTCCCTTGGGTCTATCAGGGCAGCACAAGTTTGAGGTGGGGACAACTTCGGTGTGGGGTCCATCCTTCGATATAAGGATTTTTTGCAGTCAGGGCCAGGGGCCCCTGGGCACATCCTTTTTCCATTTTCCCTGGGAAAGAAAACTCAGCAGTCCAGGTTCCTGATGTCAGTTTGTAGGGCTCCCTTGGGTCTATCAGGGCAGCACAAGTTTGAGGTGGGGACAAGTTCGGTGTGGGGTCCATCCTTCGATATAAGGATTTTTTGCAGTCAGGGCCAGGGGCCCCTGGGCACATCCTTTTTCCATTTTCCCTGGGAAAGAAAACTCAGCAGTCCAGGTTCCTGATGTCAGTTTGTAGGGCTCCCTTGGGTCTATCAGGGCAGCACAAGTTTGAGGTGGGGACAACTTCGGTGTGGGGTCCATCCTTCGATATAAGGATTTTTTGCAGTGAGGCCCCTGCCCAGGAGCAGGGGCCCCTGGGCACATCCTTTTTCCATTTTCCCTGGGAAAGAAAACTCAGCAGTCCAGGTTCCTGATGTCAGTTTGTAGGGCTCCCTTGGGTCTATCAGGGCAGCACAAGTTTGAGGTGGGGACAACTTTGGTGTGGGGTCCATCCTTCGATATAAGGATTTTTTGCAGTCAGGGCCAGGGGCCCCTGGGCACATCCTTTTTCCATTTTTCCTGGGAAAGAAAACTCAGCAGTCCAGGTTCCTGATGTCAGTTTGTAGGGCTCCCTTGGGTCTATCAGGGCAGCACAGGTTTGAGGTGGGGACAACTTCGGTGTGGGGTCCATCCTTCGATATAAGGATTCTTTGCAGTCAGGGCCAGGGGCCCCTGGGCACATCCTTTTTCCATTTTCCCTGGGAAAGAAAACTCAGCAGTCCAGGTTCCTGATGTCAGTTTGTAAGGCTCCCTTGGGTCTATCAGGGCAGCAGAAGTTTGACGTGGGGACAACTTCGGTGTGGGGTGCATCCTTCGATATATGGATTTTTTGCAGTCAGGGCCAGGGGCCCCTGGGCACATCCTTTTTCCATTTTCCCTGGGAAAGAAAACTCAGCAGTCCAGGTTCCTGATGTCAGTTTGTAGGGCTCCCTTGGGTCTATCAGGGCAGCACAAGTTTGAGGTGGGGACAACTTCGGTGTGGGGTCCATCCTTCGATATAAGGATTTTTTGCAGTCAGGGCCAGGGGCCCCTGGGCACATCCTTTTTCCATTTTCCCTGGGAAAGAAAACTCAGCAGTCCAGGTTCCTGATGTCAGTTTGTAGGGCTCCCTTGGGTCTATCAGGGCAGCGCAAGTTTGAGGTGGGGACAACTTCAGTGTGGGGTCCATCCTTCGATATCAGGATGTTTTGCAGTCAGGGCCAGAGGCCCCTGGGCACATCCTTTTTCCATTTTCCCTGGGAAAGAAAACTCAGCAGTCCAGGTTCCTGATGTCAGTTTGTAGGGCTCCCTTGGGTCTATCAGGGCAGCACAAGTTTGAGGTGGGGACAACTTCGGTGTGGGGTCCATCCTTCGATATAAGGATTCTTTGCAGTCAGGGCCAGGGGCCCCTGTGCACATCCTTTTTCCATTTTCCCTGGGAAAGAAAGCTCAGCAGTCCAGGTTCCTGATGTCAGTTTGTAGGGCTCCCTTGGGTGTATCAGGGCAGCACAAGTCTGAGGTGGGGACAACTTCGGTGTGGGGTCCATCCTTCGATATAAGGATTTTTTGCAGTCAGGGCCAGGGGCCCCTGGGCACAACCTTTTTCCATTTTCCCTGGGAAAGAAAACTCAGCAGTCCAGGTTCCTGATGTCAGTTTGTAGGGCTCCCTTGGGTCTATCAGGGCAGCACAAGTTTGAGGTGGGGACAACTTCGGTGTGGGGTCCATCCTTCGATATCAGGATGTTTTGCAGTCAGGGCCAGAGGCCCCTGGGCACATCCTTTTTCCATTTTCCCTGGGAAAGAAAACTCAGCAGTCCAGGTTCCTGATGTCAGTTTGTAGGGCTCCCTTGGGTCTATCAGGGCAGCACAAGTTTGAGGTGGGGACAACTTCGGTGTGGGGTCCATCCTTCGATATAAGGATTCTTTGCAGTCAGGGCCAGGGGCCCCTGTGCACATCCTTTTTCCATTTTCCCTGGGAAAGAAAGCTCAGCAGTCCAGGTTCCTGATGTCAATTTGTAGGGCTCCCTTGGGTCTATCAAGGCAGCACAAGTTTGAGGTGGGGACAACTTCGGTGTGGGGTCCATCCTTCGATATAAGGATTTTTTGCAGTCAGGGCCAGGGGCCCCTGGGCACATCCTTTTTCCATTTTCCCTGGGAAAGAAAACTCAGCAGTCCAGGTTCCTGATGTCAGTTTGTAGGGCTCCCTTGGGTCTATCAGGGCAGCACAAGTTTGAGGTGGGGACAACTTCGGTGTGGGCTCCATCCTTCGATATAAGGATTTTTTGCAGTCAGGGCCAGGGGACCCTGGGCACATCCTTTTTCCATTTTCCCTGGGAAAGAAAACTCAGCAGTCCAGGTTCCTGATGTCAGTTTGTAGGGCTCCCTTGGGTCTATCAGGGCAGCACAAGTTTGAGGTGGGGACAACTTCGGTGTGGGGTCCATCCTTCGATATAAGGATTTTTTTGCAGTCAGGGCCAGGGGCCCCTGGGCACATCCTTTGGCCATTTTCCCTGGGAAAGAAAACTCAGCAGTCCAGGTTCCTGATGTCAGTTTGTAGGGCTCCCTTGGGTCTATCAGGGCAGCACAAGTTTGAGGTGGGGACAATTTCGGTGTGGGTTCCATCCTTCGATATAAGGATTTTTTGCAGTCAGGGCCAGGGACCCAGGGCCACGGGCCCCTGGGCACATCCTTTTTCCATTTTCCCTGGGAAAGAAAACTCAGCAGTCCAGGTTCCTGATGTCAGTTTGTAGGGCTCCCTTGGGTGTATCAGGGCAGCACAAGTTTGAGGTGGGGACAACTTCGGTGTGGGGTCCATCCTTCGATATAAGGATTTTTTTGCAGTCAGGGCCAGGGGCCCCATGGCACATCCTTTTTCCATTTTCCCTGGGAAAGAAAACTCAGCAGTCCAGGTTCCTGATGTCAGTTTGTAGGGCTCCCTTGGGTCTATCAGGGCAGCACAAGTTTGAGGTGGGGACAACTTCGGTGTGGGGTCCATCCTTCGATATAAGGATTTTTTGCAGTCAGGGCCAGGGACCCAGGGCCACGGTCCCCTGGGCACATCCTTTTTCCATTTTCCCTGGGAAAGAAAACTCAGCAGTCCAGGTTCCTGATGTCAGTTTGTAGGGCTCCCTTGGGTCTATCAGGGCAGCACAAGTTTGAGGTGGGGACAACTTCGGTGTGGGGTCCATCCTTCGATATAAGGATTTTTTGCAGTCAGGGCCAGGGGTCCCCGGGCACATCCTTTTTCCATTTTCCCTGGGAAAGAAAACTCAGCAGTCCAGGTTCCTGATGTCAGTTTGTAGGGCTCCCTTGGGTCTATCAGGGCAGCACAAGTTTGAGGTGGGGACAACTTCGGTCTGGGGTCCATCCTTCGATATAAGGATTTTTTGAAGTCAGGGCCAGGGGTCCCCGGGCACATCCTTTTTCCATTTTCCCTGGGAAAGAAAACTCAGCAGTCCAGGTTCCAGATGTCAGTTTGTAGGGCTCCCTTGGGTCTATCAGGGCAGCACAAGTTTGAGGTGGGGACAACTTCGGTGTGGGGTCCATCCTTCGATATAAGGATTTTTTGCAGTCAGGGCCAGGGGCCCCTGGGCACATCCTTTTTCCATTTTCCCTGGGAAAGAAAACTCAGCAGTCCAGGTTCCTGATGTCAGTTTGTAGGGCTCCCTTGGGTCTATCAGGGCAGCACAAGTTTGAGGTGGGGACAACTTCGGTGTGGGGTCCATCCTTCGATATAAGGATTTTTTGCAGTCAGGGCCAGGGGCCCCTGGGCACATCCTTTTTCCATTTTCCCTGGGAAAGAAAACTCAGCAGTCCAGGTTCCTGATGTCAGTTTGTAGGGCTCCCTTGGGTCTATCAGGCAAGCACAATTTTGAGGTGGGGACAATTTCGGTGTGGGGTCCATCCTTCGATATAAGGATTCTTTGGAGTGAGGCCCCAGCCCAGGGCCAGGGGCCCCTGGGCACATCCTTTTTCCATTTTCCCTGGGAAAGAAAACTCAGCAGTCCAGGTTCCTGATGTCAGTTTGTAGGGCTCCCTTGGGTCTATCAGGGCAGCACAAGTTTGAGGTGGGGACAGCTTTGGTGTGGGGTCCATCCTTCCATATAAGGATTTTTTGCAGTCAGGGCCAGGGGCCCCTGGGCACATCCTTTTTCCATTTTCCCTGGGAAAGAAAACTCAGCAATCCAGGTTCCTGATGTCAGTTTGTAGGGCTCCTTTGGGTCTATCAGGGCAGCACAAGTTTGAGGTGGGGACAACTTCGGTGTGGGGTGCATCCTTCGATATAAGGATTTTTTGCAGTCAGGGCCAGGGGCCCCAGGGCACATCCTTTTTCCATTTTCCCTGGGAAAGAAAACTCAGCAGTCCAGGTTCCTGATGTCAGTTTGTAGGGCTCCCTTGGGTCTATCAGGGTAGCACAATTTTGAGGTGGGGACAACTTCGGTGTGAGGTCCATCCTTCGATATAAGGATTTTTTGTAGTGAGGGCCCTGTCCAGGGCTAGGGGACCCTGGGCACAACCTTTTTCCATTTTCCCTGGGAAAGAAAACTCAGCAGTCCAGGTTCCTGATGTCAGTTTGTAGGGCTCCCTTGGGTCTATCAGGGCAGCACAAGTTTGAGGTGGGGACAACTTCGGTGTGGGCTCCATCCTTCGATATAAGGATTTCTTGTAGTGAGGTCCCTGCCCAAGGCCAGCCGCCCCTGGGCACATCCTTTTTCCATTTTCCCTGGGAAAGAAAACTCAGCAGTCCAGGTTCCTGATGTCAGTTTGTAGGGCTCCCTTGGGTCTATCAGGGCAGCACAAGTTTGAGGTGGGGACAACTTCGGTGTGGGGTCCATCCTTCGATATAAGGATTCTTTGCAATGAGGTCCCTACCCTGGTCCAGGGGCCCCCGGGCACATCCTTTTTCCATTTTCCCTGGGAAAGAAAACTCAGCAGTCCAGGTTCCTGATGTCAGTTTGTAGGGCTCCCTTGGGTGTATCAGGGCAGCACAAGTTTGAGGTGGGGACAACTTCGGTGTGGGGTCCATCCTTCGATATAAGGATTCTTTGCAATGAGGTCCCTACCCTGGTCCAGGGGCCCCCGGGCACATCCTTTTTCCATTTTCCCTGGGAAAGAAAACTCACCAGTCCAGGTTCCTGCTGTCAGTTTGTAGGGCTCCCTTGGGTCTATCAGGGCAGCACAAGTTTGAGGTGGGGACAACTTCTATCTCGGGTCCATCCTTCGATAAAAGGATTCTTTGCAGTCAGGGCCCAGCCCAGGGCCAGGGGCCCCAGGGCACATCCTTTTTCCATTTTCCCTGGGAAAGAAAACTCAGCAGTCCAGGTTCCTGATGTCAGTTTGTAGGGCTCCCTTGGGTCTATCAGGGCAGCACAAGTTTGAGGTGGGGACAACTTCGGTGTGGGGTCCATCCTTCGATATAAGGATTTCTTGTAGTGAGGTCCCTGCTAAAGGCCAGCGGCCCGTGGCCACAACCTTTTTCCATTTTCCCTGGGAAAGAAAACTCAGCAGTCCAGGTTCCTGATGTCAGTTTGTAGGGCTCCTTTGGGTCTATCAGGGCAGCACAAGTTTGAGGTGGGGACAACTTCGGTGTGGGGTGCATCCTTCGATATAAGGATATTTTGCAGTCAGGGCCAGGGGCCCCAGGGCACATCCTTTTTCCATTTTCCCTGGGAAAGAAAACTCAGCAGTCCAGGTTCCTGATGTCAGTTTGTAGGGCTCCCTTGGGTCTATCAGGGTAGCACAATTTTGAGGTGGGGACAACTTCGGTGTGGGGTCCATCCTTCGATATAAGGATTTTTTGTAGTGAGGGCCCTGTCCAGGGCTAGGGGACCCTGGGCACAACCTTTTTCCATTTTCCCTGGGAAAGAAAACTCAGCAGTCCAGGTTCCTGATGTCAGTTTGTAGGGCTCCCTTGGGTCTATCAGGGCAGCACAAGTTTGAGGTGGGGACAACTTCGGTGTGGGGTCCATCCTTCGATATAAGGATTTCTTGTAGTGAGGTCCCTGCCCAAGGCCAGCCGCCCCTGGGCACATCCTTTTTCCATTTTCCCTGGGAAAGAAAACTCAGCAGTCCAGGTTCCTGATGTCAGTTTGTAGGGCTCCCTTGGGTCTATCAGGGCAGCACAAGTTTGAGGTGGGGACAACTTCGGTGTGGGCTCCATCCTTCGATATAAGGATTTTTTGCAGTCAGGGCCAGGGGACCCTGGGCACATCCTTTTTCCATTTTCCCTGGGAAAGAAAACTCAGCAGTCCAGGTTCCTGATGTCAGTTTGTAGGGCTCCCTTGGGTGTATCAGGGCAGCACAAGTTTGAGGTGGGGACAACTTCGGTGTGGGGTCCATCCTTCGATATAAGGATTCTTTGCAATGAGGTCCCTACCCTGGTCCAGGGGCCCCCGGGCACATCCTTTTTCCATTTTCCCTGGGAAAGAAAACTCAGCAGTCCAGGTTCCTGATGTCAGTTTGTAGGGCTCCCTTGGGTCTATCAGGGCAGCACAAGTTTGAGGTGGGGACAACTTCGGCCTGGGGTCCATCCTTCGATATAAGGATTTTTTGCAGTCAGGGCCAGGGGCCCAGGGCCACGGGCCCCTGGGCACATCCTTTTTCCATTTTCCCTGGGAAAGAAAACTCAGCAGTCCAGGTTCCTGATGTCAGTTTGTAGGGCTCCCTTGGGTGTATCACGGCAGCACAAGTTTGAGGTGGGGACAACTTCGGTGTGGGGTCCATCCTTCGATATAAGGATTTTTTGCAGTCAGGGCCAGGGGTCCCCGGGCACATCCTTTTTCCATTTTCCCTGGGAAAGAAAACTCAGCACTCCAGGTTCCTGATGTCAGTTTGTAGGGCTCCCTTGGGTCTATCAGGGCAGCACAAGTTTGAGGTGGGGACAACTTCGGTGTGGGGTCCATCCTTCGATATAAGGATTTTTTGAAGTCAGGGCCAGGGGTCCCCGGGCACAACCTTTTTCCATTTTCCCTGGGAAAGAAAACTCAGCAGTCCAGGTTCCAGATGTCAGTTTGTAGGGCTCCCTTGGGTCTATCAGGGCAGCACAAGTTTGAGGTGGGGACAACTTCGGTGTGGGGTCCATCCTTCGATATAAGGATTTTTTGCAGTCAGGGCCAGGGGCCCCTGGGCACATCCTTTTTCCATTTTCCCTGGGAAAGAAAACTCAGCAGTCCAGGTTCCTGATGTCAGTTTGTAGGGCTCCCTTGGGTCTATCAGGGCAGCACAAGTTTGAGGTGGGGACAACTTCGGTGTGGGCTCCATCCTTCGATATAAGGATTTTTTGTAGTGAGGGCCCTGTCCAGGGCTAGGGGACCCTGGGCACAACCTTTTTCCATTTTCCCTGGGAAAGAAAACTCAGCAGTCCAGGTTCCTGATGTCAGTTTGTAGGGCTCCCTTGGGTCTATCAGGGCAGCACAAGTTTGAGGTGGGGACAACTTCGGTGTGGGGTCCATCCTTCGATATAAGGATTTCTTGTAGTGAGGTCCCTGCCCAAGGCCAGCCGCCCCTGGGCACATCCTTTTTCCATTTTCCCTGGGAAAGAAAACTCAGCAGTCCAGGTTCCTGATGTCAGTTTGTAGGGCTCCCTTGGGTCTATCAGGGCAGCACAAGTTTGAGGTGGGGACAACTTCGGTGTGGGCTCCATCCTTCGATATAAGGATTTTTTGCAGTCAGGGCCAGGGGACCCTGGGCACATCCTTTTTCCATTTTCCCTGGGAAAGAAAGCTCAGCAGTCCAGGTTCCTGATGTCAGTTTGTAGGGCTCCCTTGGGTGTATCAGGGCAGCACAAGTCTGAGGTGGGGACAACTTCGGTGTGGGGTCCATCCTTCGATATAAGGATTCTTTGCAATGAGGTCCCTACCCTGGTCCAGGGGCCCCCGGGCACATCCTTTTTCCATTTTCCCTGGGAAAGAAAACTCAGCAGTCCAGGTTCCTGATGTCAGTTTGTAGGGCTCCCTTGGGTCTATCAGGGCAGCACAAGTTTGAGGTGGGGACAACTTCGGTGTGGGGTCCATCCTTCGATATAAGGATTTTTTTGCAGTCAGGGCCAGGGGCCCCTGGGCACATCCTTTGGCCATTTTCCCTGGGAAAGAAAACTCAGCAGTCCAGGTTCCTGATGTCAGTTTGTAGGGCTCCCTTGGGTCTATCAGGGCAGCACAAGTTTGAGGTGGGGACAACTTCGGTTTGGGGTCCATCCTTCGATATAAGGATTTTTTGAAGTCAGGGCCAGGGGTCCCCGGGCACATCCTTTTTCCATTTTCCCTGGGAAAGAAAACTCAGCAGTCCAGGTTCCAGATGTCAGTTTGTAGGGCTCCCTTGGGTCTATCAGGGCAGCACAAGTTTGAGGTGGGGACAACTTCGGTGTGGGGTCCATCCTTCGATATAAGGATTTTTTGCAGTCAGGGCCAGGGGCCCCTGGGCACATCCTTTTTCCATTTTCCCTGGGAAAGAAAACTCAGCAGTCCAGGTTCCTGATGTCAGTTTGTAGGGCTCCCTTGGGTGTATCAGGGCAGCACAAGTTTGAGGTGGGGACAACTTCGGTGTGGGGTCCATCCTTCGATATAAGGATTTTTTGCAGTCAGGGCCAGGGGCCCCTGTGCACATCCTTTTTCCATTTTCCCTGGGAAAGAAAACTCAGCAGTCCAGGTTCCTGATGTCAGTTTGTAGGGCTCCCTTGGGTCTATCAGGCAAGCACAATTTTGAGGTGGGGACAATTTCGGTGTGGGCTCCATCCTTCGATATAAGGATTCTTTGGAGTGAGGCCCCAGCCCAGGGCCAGGGGCCCCTGGGCACATCCTTTTTCCATTTTCCCTGGGAAAGAAAACTCAGCAGTCCAGGTTCCTGATGTCAGTTTGTAGGGCTCCCTTGGGTCTATCAGGGCAGCACAAGTTTGAGGTGGGGACAGCTTTGGTGTGGGGTCCATCCTTCGATATAAGGATTTTTTGCAGTCAGGGCCAGGGGCCCCTGGGCACATCCTTTTTCCATTTTCCCTGGGAAAGAAAACTCAGCAGTCCAGGTTCCTGATGTCAGTTTGTAGGGCTCCCTTGGGTCTATCAGGGCAGCACAAGTTTGAGGTGGGGACAACTTCGGTGTGGGGTGCATCCTTCGATATAAAGATTTTTTGCAGTCAGGGCCAGGGGCCCCTGGGCACAACCTTTGGCCATTTTCCCTGGGAAAGAAAACTCAGCAGTCCAGGTTCCTGATGTCAGTTTGTAGGGCTCCCTTGGGTCTATCAGGGCAGCACAGGTTTGAGGTGGGGACAACTTCGGTGTGGGCTCCATCCTTCGATATAAAGATTCTTTGCAGTCAGGCCCCAACCCAGGGCCAGGGGCCCCTGTGCACATCCTTTTTCCATTTTCCCTGGGAAAGAAAACTCAGCAGTCCAGGTTCCTGATGTCAGTTTGTAGGGCTCCCTTGGGTCTATCAGGGCAGCACAAGTTTGAGGTGGGGACAACTTCGGTGTGGGGTCCATCCTTCGATATAAGGATTATTTGCAGTCAGGGCCAGGGGCCCCTGGGCACATCCTTTTTCCATTTTCCCTGGGAAAGAAAACTCAGCAGCCCAGGTTCCTGATGTCAGTTTGTAGGGCTCCCTTGGGTCTATCAGGGCAGCACAAGTTTGAGGTGGGGACAAGTTCTATCTCGGGTCCATCCTTCGATAAAAGGATTCTTTGCAGTCAGGGCCCAGCCCAGGGCCAGGGGCTTCAGGGCACATCCTTTTTCCATTTTCCCTGGGAAAGAAAACTCAGCAGTCCAGGTTCCTGATGTCAGTTTGTAGGACTCCCTTGGGTGTATCAGGGCAGCACAAGTTTGAGGCGGGGACAACTTCGGTGTGGGGTCCATCCTTCGATATAAGGATTTCTTGTAGTGAGGTCCCTGCTAAAGGCCAGTGGCCCGTGGCCACAACCTTTTTCCATTTTCCCTGGGAAAGAAAACTCAGCAGTCCAGGTTCCTGATGTCAGTTTGTAGGGCTCCTTTGGGTCTATCAGGGCAGCACAAGTTTGAGGTGGGGACAACTTCGGTGTGGGGTACATCCTTCGATATAAGGATTTTTTGCAGTCAGGGCCAGGGGCCCCAGGGCACATCCTTTTTCCATTTTCCCTGGGAAAGAAAACTCAGCAGTCCAGGTTCCTGATGTCAGTTTGTAGGGCTCCCTTGGGTGTATCAGGGCAGCACAGCTTTGAGGTGGGGACAACTTCGGTGTGGGGTCCATCCTTCGATGTAAGGATTTTTTGTAGTGAGGGCCCTGTCCAGGGCTAGGGGACCCTGGGCACAACCTTTTTCCATTTTCCCTGGGAAAGAAAACTCAGCAGTCCAGGTTCCTGATGTCAGTTTGTAGGGCTCCCTTGGGTCTATCAGGGCAGCACAAGTTTGAGGTGGGGACAACTTCGGTGTGGGGTCCATCCTTCGATATAAGGATTTCTTGTAGTGAGGTCCCTGCCCAAGGCCAGCCGCCCCTGGGCACATCCTTTTTCCATTTTCCCTGGGAAAGAAAACTCAGCAGTCCAGGTTCCTGATGTCAGTTTGTAGGGCTCCCTTGGGTCTATCAGGGCAGCACAAGTTTGAGGTGGGGACAACTTCGGTGTGGGGTCCATCCTTCGATATAAGGATTCTTTGCAATGAGGTCCCTACCCTGGTCCAGGGGCCCCCGGGCACATCCTTTTTCCATTTTCCCTGGGAAAGAAAACTCAGCAGTCCAGGTTCCTGATGTCAGTTTGTAGGGCTCCCTTGGGTCTATCAGGGCAGCACAAGTTTGAGGTGGGGACAACTTCGGTGTGGGGTCCATCCTTCGATATAAGGATTCTTTGCAATGAGGTCCCTACCCTGGTCCAGGGGCCCCCGGGCACATCCTTTTTCCATTTTCCCTGGGAAAGAAAACTCACCAGTCCAGGTTCCTGCTGTCAGTTTGTAGGGCTCCCTTGGGTCTATCAGGGCAGCACAAGTTTGAGGTGGGGACAACTTCTATCTCGGGTCCATCCTTCGATAAAAGGATTCTTTGCAGTCAGGGCCCAGCCCAGGGCCAGGGGCCCCAGGGCACATCCTTTTTCCATTTTCCCTGGGAAAGAAAACTCAGCAGTCCAGGTTCCTGATGTCAGTTTGTAGGGCTCCCTTGGGTCTATCAGGGCAGCACAAGTTTGAGGTGGGGACAACTTCGGTGTGGGGTCCATCCTTCGATATAAGGATTTCTTGTAGTGAGGTCCCTGCTAAAGGCCAGCGGCCCGTGGCCACAACCTTTTTCCATTTTCCCTGGGAAAGAAAACTCAGCAGTCCAGGTTCCTGATGTCAGTTTGTAGGGCTCCTTTGGGTCTATCAGGGCAGCACAAGTTTGAGGTGGGGACAACTTCGGTGTGGGGTGCATCCTTCGATATAAGGATATTTTGCAGTCAGGGCCAGGGGCCCCAGGGCACATCCTTTTTCCATTTTCCCTGGGAAAGAAAACTCAGCAGTCCAGGTTCCTGATGTCAGTTTGTAGGGCTCCCTTGGGTCTATCAGGGTAGCACAATTTTGAGGTGGGGACAACTTCGGTGTGGGCTCCATCCTTCGATATAAGGATTTTTTGTAGTGAGGGCCCTGTCCAGGGCTAGGGGACCCTGGGCACAACCTTTTTCCATTTTCCCTGGGAAAGAAAACTCAGCAGTCCAGGTTCCTGATGTCAGTTTGTAGGGCTCCCTTGGGTGTATCAGGGCAGCACAAGTTTGAGGTGGGGACAACTTCGGTGTGGGGTCCATCCTTCGATATAAGGATTTCTTGTAGTGAGGTCCCTGCCCAAGGCCAGCCGCCCCTGGGCACATCCTTTTTCCATTTTCCCTGGGAAAGAAAACTCAGCAGTCCAGGTTCCTGATGTCAGTTTGTAGGGCTCCCTTGGGTCTATCAGGGCAGCACAGGTTTGAGGTGGGGACAACTTCGGTGTGGGCTCCATCCTTCGATATAAAGATTCTTTGCAGTCAGGCCCCAACCCAGGGCCAGGGGCCCCTGTGCACATCCTTTTTCCATTTTCCCTGGGAAAGAAAACTCAGCAGTCCAGGTTCCTGATGTCAGTTTGTAGGGCTCCCTTGGGTCTATCAGGGCAGCACAAGTTTGAGGTGGGGACAACTTCGGTGTGGGGTCCATCCTTCGATATAAGGATTATTTGCAGTCAGGGCCAGGGGCCCCTGGGCACATCCTTTTTCCATTTTCCCTGGGAAAGAAAACTCAGCAGCCCAGGTTCCTGATGTCAGTTTGTAGGGCTCCCTTGGGTCTATCAGGGCAGCACAAGTTTGAGGTGGGGACAAGTTCTATCTCGGGTCCATCCTTCGATAAAAGGATTCTTTGCAGTCAGGGCCCAGCCCAGGGCCAGGGGCTTCAGGGCACATCCTTTTTCCATTTTCCCTGGGAAAGAAAACTCAGCAGTCCAGGTTCCTGATGTCAGTTTGTAGGACTCCCTTGGGTGTATCAGGGCAGCACAAGTTTGAGGCGGGGACAACTTCGGTGTGGGGTCCATCCTTCGATATAAGGATTTCTTGTAGTGAGGTCCCTGCTAAAGGCCAGTGGCCCGTGGCCACAACCTTTTTCCATTTTCCCTGGGAAAGAAAACTCAGCAGTCCAGGTTCCTGATGTCAGTTTGTAGGGCTCCTTTGGGTCTATCAGGGCAGCACAAGTTTGAGGTGGGGACAACTTCGGTGTGGGGTACATCCTTCGATATAAGGATTTTTTGCAGTCAGGGCCAGGGGCCCCAGGGCACATCCTTTTTCCATTTTCCCTGGGAAAGAAAACTCAGCAGTCCAGGTTCCTGATGTCAGTTTGTAGGGCTCCCTTGGGTGTATCAGGGCAGCACAGCTTTGAGGTGGGGACAACTTCGGTGTGGGGTCCATCCTTCGATGTAAGGATTTTTTGTAGTGAGGGCCCTGTCCAGGGCTAGGGGACCCTGGGCACAACCTTTTTCCATTTTCCCTGGGAAAGAAAACTCAGCAGTCCAGGTTCCTGATGTCAGTTTGTAGGGCTCCCTTGGGTCTATCAGGGCAGCACAAGTTTGAGGTGGGGACAACTTCGGTGTGGGGTCCATCCTTCGATATAAGGATTTCTTGTAGTGAGGTCCCTGCCCAAGGCCAGCCGCCCCTGGGCACATCCTTTTTCCATTTTCCCTGGGAAAGAAAACTCAGCAGTCCAGGTTCCTGATGTCAGTTTGTAGGGCTCCCTTGGGTCTATCAGGGCAGCACAAGTTTGAGGTGGGGACAACTTCGGTGTGGGGTCCATCCTTCGATATAAGGATTCTTTGCAATGAGGTCCCTACCCTGGTCCAGGGGCCCCCGGGCACATCCTTTTTCCATTTTCCCTGGGAAAGAAAACTCAGCAGTCCAGGTTCCTGATGTCAGTTTGTAGGGCTCCCTTGGGTGTATCAGGGCAGCACAAGTTTGAGGTGGGGACAACTTCGGTGTGGGGTCCATCCTTCGATATAAGGATTCTTTGCAATGAGGTCCCTACCCTGGTCCAGGGGCCGCCGGGCACATCCTTTTTCCATTTTCCCTGGGAAAGAAAACTCACCAGTCCAGGTTCCTGCTGTCAGTTTGTAGGGCTCCCTTGGGTCTATCAGGGCAGCACAAGTTTGAGGTGGGGACAACTTCTATCTCGGGTCCATCCTTCGATAAAAGGATTCTTTGCAGTCAGGGCCCAGCCCAGGGCCAGGGGCCCCAGGGCACATCCTTTTTCCATTTTCCCTGGGAAAGAAAACTCAGCAGTCCAGGTTCCTGATGTCAGTTTGTAGGGCTCCCTTGGGTCTATCAGGGCAGCACAAGTTTGAGGTGGGGACAACTTCGGTGTGGGGTCCATCCTTCGATATAAGGATTTCTTGTAGTGAGGTCCCTGCTAAAGGCCAGCGGCCCGTGGCCACAACCTTTTTCCATTTTCCCTGGGAAAGAAAACTCAGCAGTCCAGGTTCCTGATGTCAGTTTGTAGGGCTCCTTTGGGTCTATCAGGGCAGCACAAGTTTGAGGTGGGGACAACTTCGGTGTGGGGTGCATCCTTCGATATAAGGATATTTTGCAGTCAGGGCCAGGGGCCCCAGGGCACATCCTTTTTCCATTTTCCCTGGGAAAGAAAACTCAGCAGTCCAGGTTCCTGATGTCAGTTTGTAGGGCTCCCTTGGGTCTATCAGGGTAGCACAATTTTGAGGTGGGGACAACTTCGGTGTGGGCTCCATCCTTCGATATAAGGATTTTTTGTAGTGAGGGCCCTGTCCAGGGCTAGGGGACCCTGGGCACAACCTTTTTCCATTTTCCCTGGGAAAGAAAACTCAGCAGTCCAGGTTCCTGATGTCAGTTTGTAGGGCTCCCTTGGGTGTATCAGGGCAGCACAAGTTTGAGGTGGGGACAACTTCGGTGTGGGGTCCATCCTTCGATATAAGGATTTCTTGTAGTGAGGTCCCTGCCCAAGGCCAGCCGCCCCTGGGCACATCCTTTTTCCATTTTCCCTGGGAAAGAAAACTCAGCAGTCCAGGTTCCTGATGTCAGTTTGTAGGGCTCCCTTGGGTCTATCAGGGCAGCACAAGTTTGAGGTGGGGACAACTTCGGTGTGGGCTCCATCCTTCGATATAAGGATTTTTTGCAGTCAGGGCCAGGGGACCCTGGGCACATCCTTTTTCCATTTTCCCTGGGAAAGAAAACTCAGCAGTCCAGGTTCCTGATGTCAGTTTGTAGGGCTCCCTTGGGTGTATCAGGGCAGCACAAGTTTGAGGTGGGGACAACTTCGGTGTGGGGTCCATCCTTCGATATAAGGATTCTTTGCAATGAGGTCCCTACCCTGGTCCAGGGGCCCCCGGGCACATCCTTTTTCCATTTTCCCTGGGAAAGAAAACTCAGCAGTCCAGGTTCCTGATGTCAGTTTTTAGGGCTCCCTTGGGTCTATCAGGGCAGCACAAGTTTGAGGTGGGGACAACTTCGGTCTGGGGTCCATCCTTCGATATAAGGATTTTTTGCAGTCAGGGCCAGGGGCCCAGGGCCACGGGCCCCTGGGCACATCCTTTTTCCATTTTCCCTGGGAAAGAAAACTCAGCAGTCCAGGTTCCTGATGTCAGTTTGTAGGGCTCCCTTGGGTGTATCAGGGCAGCACAAGTTTGAGGTGGGGACAACTTCGGTGTGGGGTCCATCCTTCGATATAAGGATTTTTTGCAGTCAGGGCCAGGGGTCCCCGGGCACATCCTTTTTCCATTTTCCCTGGGAAAGAAAACTCAGCACTCCAGGTTCCTGATGTCAGTTTGTAGGGCTCCCTTGGGTCTATCAGGGCAGCACAAGTTTGAGGTGGGGACAACTTCGGTGTGGGGTCCATCCTTCGATATAAGGATTTTTTGAAGTCAGGGCCAGGGGTCCCCGGGCACAACCTTTTTCCATTTTCCCTGGGAAAGAAAACTCAGCAGTCCAGGTTCCAGATGTCAGTTTGTAGGGCTCCCTTGGGTCTATCAGGGCAGCACAAGTTTGAGGTGGGGACAACTTCGGTGTGGGGTCCATCCTTCGATATAAGGATTTTTTGCAGTCAGGGCCAGGGGCCCCTGGGCACATCCTTTTTCCATTTTCCCTGGGAAAGAAAACTCAGCAGTCCAGGTTCCTGATGTCAGTTTGTAGGGCTCCCTTGGGTCTATCAGGGCAGCACAAGTTTGAGGTGGGGACAACTTCGGTGTGGGCTCCATCCTTCGATATAAGGATTTTTTGTAGTGAGGGCCCTGTCCAGGGCTAGGGGACCCTGGGCACAACCTTTTTCCGTTTTCCCTGGGAAAGAAAACTCAGCAGTCCAGGTTCCCGATGTCAGTTTGTAGGGCTCCCTTGGGTCTATCAGGGCAGCACAAGTTTGAGGTGGGGACAACTTCGGTGTGGGGTCCATCCTTCGATATAAGGATTTCTTGTAGTGAGGTCCCTGCCCAAGGCCAGCCGCCCCTGGGCACATCCTTTTTCCATTTTCCCTGGGAAAGAAAACTCAGCAGTCCAGGTTCCTGATGTCAGTTTGTAGGGCTCCCTTGGGTCTATCAGGGCAGCACAAGTTTGAGGTGGGGACAACTTCGGTGTGGGCTCCATCCTTCGATATAAGGATTTTTTGCAGTCAGGGCCAGGGGACCCTGGGCACATCCTTTTTCCATTTTCCCTGGGAAAGAAAGCTCAGCAGTCCAGGTTCCTGATGTCAGTTTGTAGGGCTCCCTTGGGTGTATCAGGGCAGCACAAGTCTGAGGTGGGGACAACTTCGGTGTGGGGTCCATCCTTCGATATAAGGATTCTTTGCAATGAGGTCCCTACCCTGGTCCAGGGGCCCCCGGGCACATCCTTTTTCCATTTTCCCTGGGAAAGAAAACTCAGCAGTCCAGGTTCCTGATGTCAGTTTGTAGGGCTCCCTTGGGTCTATCAGGGCAGCACAAGTTTGAGGTGGGGACAACTTCGGTCTGGGGTCCATCCTTCGATATAAGGATTTTTTGCAGTCAGGGCCAGGGGCCCCTGGGCACATCCTTTTTCCATTTTCCCTGGGAAAGAAAACTCAGCAGTCCAGGTTCCTGATGTCAGTTTGTAGGGCTCCCTTGGGTCTATCAGGGCAGCACAAGTTTGAGGTGGGGACAACTTCGGTGTGGGGTCCATCCTTCGATATAAGGATTTTTTTGCAGTCAGGGCCAGGGGCCCCTGGGCACATCCTTTGGCCATTTTCCCTGGGAAAGAAAACTCAGCAGTCCAGGTTCCTGATGTCAGTTTGTAGGGCTCCCTTGGGTCTATCAGGGCAGCACAAGTTTGAGGTGGGGACAATTTCGGTGTGGGTTCCATCCTTCGATATAAGGATTTTTTGCAGTCAGGGCCAGGGACCCAGGGCCACGGGCCCCTGGGCACATCCTTTTTCCATTTTCCCTGGGAAAGAAAACTCAGCAGTCCAGGTTCCTGATGTCAGTTTGTAGGGCTCCCTTGGGTGTATCAGGGCAGCACAAGTTTGAGGTGGGGACAACTTCGGTGTGGGGTCCATCCTTCGATATAAGGATTTTTTGCAGTCAGGGCCAGGGGTCCCCGGGCACATCCTTTTTCCATTTTCCCTGGGAAAGAAAACTCAGCAGTCCAGGTTCCTGATGTCAGTTTGTAGGGCTCCCTTGGGTCTATCAGGGCAGCACAAGTTTGAGGTGGGGACAACTTCGGTTTGGGGTCCATCCTTCGATATAAGGATTTTTTGAAGTCAGGGCCAGGGGTCCCCGGGCACATCCTTTTTCCATTTTCCCTGGGAAAGAAAACTCAGCAGTCCAGGTTCCAGATGTCAGTTTGTAGGGCTCCCTTGGGTCTATCAGGGCAGCACAAGTTTGAGGTGGGGACAACTTCGGTGTGGGGTCCATCCTTCGATATAAGGATTTTTTGCAGTCAGGGCCAGGGGCCCCTGGGCACATCCTTTTTCCATTTTCCCTGGGAAAGAAAACTCAGCAGTCCAGGTTCCTGATGTCAGTTTGTAGGGCTCCCTTGGGTCTATCAGGGCAGCACAAGTTTGAGGTGGGGACAACTTCGGTGTGGGGTCCATCCTTCGATATAAGGATTTTTTGCAGTCAGGGCCAGGGGCCCCTGTGCACATCCTTTTTCCATTTTCCCTGGGAAAGAAAACTCAGCAGTCCAGGTTCCTGATGTCAGTTTGTAGGGCTCCCTTGGGTCTATCAGGCAAGCACAATTTTGAGGTGGGGACAATTTCGGTGTGGCCTCCATCCTTCGATATAAGGATTCTTTGGAGTGAGGCCCCAGCCCAGGGCCAGGGGCCCCTGGGCACATCCTTTTTCCATTTTCCCTGGGAAAGAAAACTCAGCAGTCCAGGTTCCTGATGTCAGTTTGTAGGGCTCCCTTGGGTCTATCAGGGCAGCACAAGTTTGAGGTGGGGACAGCTTTGGTGTGGGGTCCATCCTTCGATATAAGGATTTTTTGCAGTCAGGGCCAGGGGCCCCTGGGCACATCCTTTTTCCATTTTCCCTGGGAAAGAAAACTCAGCAGTCCAGGTTCCTGATGTCAGTTTGTAGGGCTCCCTTGGGTGTATCAGGGCAGCACAAGTTTGAGGTGGGGACAACTTCGGTGTGGGGTGCATCCTTCGATATAAAGATTTTTTGCAGTCAGGGCCAGGGGCCCCTGGGCACATCCTTTTTCCATTTTCCCTGGGAAAGAAAACTCAGCAGTCCAGGTTCCTGATGTCAGTTTGTAGGGCTCCCTTGGGTCTATCAGGGCAGCACAGGTTTGAGGTGGGGACAACTTCGGTGTGGGCTCCATCCTTCGATATAAAGATTCTTTGCAGTCAGGCCCCAACCCAGGGCCAGGGGCCCCTGTGCACATCCTTTTTCCATTTTCCCTGGGAAAGAAAACTCAGCAGTCCAGGTTCCTGATGTCAGTTTGTAGGGCTCCCTTGGGTCTATCAGGGCAGCACAAGTTTGAGGTGGGGACAACTTCGGTGTGGGGTCCATCCTTCGATATAAGGATTCTTTGCAGTCAGGGCCAGGGGCCCCTGGGCACATCCTTTTTCCATTTTCCCTGGGAAAGAAAACTCAGCAGCCCAGGTTCCTGATGTCAGTTTGTAGGGCTCCCTTGGGTCTATCAGGGCAGCACAAGTTTGAGGTGGGGACAAGTTCTATCTCGGGTCCATCCTTCGATAAAAGGATTCTTTGCAGTCAGGGCCCAGCCCAGGGCCAGGGGCTTCAGGGCACATCCTTTTTCCATTTTCCCTGGGAAAGAAAACTCAGCAGTCCAGGTTCCTGATGTCAGTTTGTAGGACTCCCTTGGGTGTATCAGGGCAGCACAAGTTTGAGGCGGGGACAACTTCGGTGTGGGGTCCATCCTTCGATATAAGGATTTCTTGTAGTGAGGTCCCTGCTAAAGGCCAGTGGCCCGTGGCCACAACCTTTTTCCATTTTCCCTGGGAAAGAAAACTCAGCAGTCCAGGTTCCTGATGTCAGTTTGTAGGGCTCCTTTGGGTCTATCAGGGCAGCACAAGTTTGAGGTGGGGACAACTTCGGTGTGGGGTACATCCTTCGATATAAGGATTTTTTGCAGTCAGGGCCAGGGGCCCCAGGGCACATCCTTTTTCCATTTTCCCTGGGAAAGAAAACTCAGCAGTCCAGGTTCCTGATGTCAGTTTGTAGGGCTCCCTTGGGTGTATCAGGGCAGCACAGCTTTGAGGTGGGGACAACTTCGGTGTGGGGTCCATCCTTCGATGTAAGGATTTTTTGTAGTGAGGGCCCTGTCCAGGGCTAGGGGACCCTGGGCACAACCTTTTTCCATTTTCCCTGGGAAAGAAAACTCAGCAGTCCAGGTTCCTGATGTCAGTTTGTAGGGCTCCCTTGGGTCTATCAGGGCAGCACAAGTTTGAGGTGGGGACAACTTCGGTGTGGGGTCCATCCTTCGATATAAGGATTTCTTGTAGTGAGGTCCCTGCCCAAGGCCAGCCGCCCCTGGGCACATCCTTTTTCCATTTTCCCTGGGAAAGAAAACTCAGCAGTCCAGGTTCCTGATGTCAGTTTGTAGGGCTCCCTTGGGTCTATCAGGGCAGCACAAGTTTGAGGTGGGGACAACTTCGGTGTGGGGTCCATCCTTCGATATAAGGATTCTTTGCAATGAGGTCCCTACCCTGGTCCAGGGGCCCCTGTGCACATCCTTTTTCCATTTTCCCTGGGAAAGAAAACTCAGCAGTCCAGGTTCCTGATGTCAGTTTGTAGGGCTCCCTTGGGTGTATCAGGGCAGCACAAGTTTGAGGTGGGGACAACTTCGGTGTGGGGTCCATCCTTCGATATAAGGATTCTTTGCAATGAGGTCCCTACCCTGGTCCAGGGGCCCCCGGGCACATCCTTTTTCCATTTTCCCTGGGAAAGAAAACTCAGCAGTCCAGGTTCCTGATGTCAGTTTGTAGGGCTCCCTTGGGTGTATCAGGGCAGCACAAGTTTGAGGTGGGGACAACTTCGGTGTGGGGTCCATCCTTCGATATAAGGATTCTTTGCAATGAGGTCCCTACCCTGGTCCAGGGGCCCCCGGGCACATCCTTTTTCCATTTTCCCTGGGAAAGAAAACTCAGCAGTCCAGGTTCCTGATGTCAGTTTGTAGGGCTCCCTTGGGTGTATCAGGGCAGCACAAGTTTGAGGTGGGGACAACTTCGGTGTGGGGTCCATCCTTCGATATAAGGATTTCTTGTAGTGAGGTCCCTGCCCAAGGCCAGCCGCCCCTGGGCACATCCTTTTTCCATTTTCCCTGGGAAAGAAAACTCAGCAGTCCAGGTTCCTGCTGTCAGTTTGTAGGGCTCCCTTGGGTCTATCAGGGCAGCACAAGTTTGAGGTGGGGACAACTTCTATCTCGGGTCCATCCTTCGATAAAAGGATTCTTTGCAGTCAGGGCCCAGCCCCGGGCCAGGGGCCCCAGGGCACATCCTTTTTCCATTTTCCCTGGGAAAGAAAACTCAGCAGTCCAGGTTCCTGATGTCAGTTTGTAGGGCTCCCTTGGGTCTATCAGGGCAGCACAAGTTTGAGGTGGGGACAACTTCGGTGTGGGGTCCATCCTTCGATATAAGGATTTCTTGTAGTGAGGTCCCTGCTAAAGGCCAGCGGCCCGTGGCCACAACCTTTTTCCATTTTCCCTGGGAAAGAAAACTCAGCAGTCCAGGTTCCTGATGTCAGTTTGTAGGGCTCCTTTGGGTCTATCAGGGCAGCACAAGTTTGAGGTGGGGACAACTTCGGTGTGGGGTGCATCCTTCGATATAAGGATTTTTTGCAGTCAGGGCCAGGGGCCCCAGGGCACATCCTTTTTCCATTTTCCCTGGGAAAGAAAACTCAGCAGTCCAGGTTCCTGATGTCAGTTTGTAGGGCTCCCTTGGGTCTATCAGGGTAGCACAATTTTGAGGTGGGGACAACTTCGGTGTGGGGTCCATCCTTCGATATAAGGATTTTTTGTAGTGAGGGCCCTGTCCAGGGCTAGGGGACCCTGGGCACAACCTTTTTCCATTTTCCCTGGGAAAGAAAACTCAGCAGTCCAGGTTCCTGATGTCAGTTTGTAGGGCTCCCTTGGGTCTATCAGGGCAGCACAAGTTTGAGGTGGGGACAACTTCGGTGTGGGGTCCATCCTTCGATATAAGGATTTCTTGTAGTGAGGTCCCTGCCCAAGGCCAGCCGCCCCTGGGCACATCCTTTTTCCATTTTCCCTGGGAAAGAAAACTCAGCAGTCCAGGTTCCTGATGTCAGTTTGTAGGGCTCCCTTGGGTCTATCAGGGCAGCACAAGTTTGAGGTGGGGACAACTTCGGTGTGGGCTCCATCCTTCGATATAAGGATTTTTTGCAGTCAGGGCCAGGGGACCCTGGGCACATCCTTTTTCCATTTTCCCTGGGAAAGAAAACTCAGCAGTCCAGGTTCCTGATGTCAGTTTGTAGGGCTCCCTTGGGTGTATCAGGGCAGCACAAGTTTGAGGTGGGGACAACTTCGGTGTGGGGTCCATCCTTCGATATAAGGATTCTTTGCAATGAGGTCCCTACCCTGGTCCAGGGGCCCCCGGGCACATCCTTTTTCCATTTTCCCTGGGAAAGAAAACTCAGCAGTCCAGGTTCCTGATGTCAGTTTGTAGGGCTCCCTTGGGTCTATCAGGGCAGCACAAGTTTGAGGTGGGGACAACTTCGGTGTGGGGTCCATCCTTCGATATAAGGATTCTTTGCAATGAGGTCCCTACCCTGGTCCAGGGGCCCCCGGGCACATCCTTTTTCCATTTTCCCTGGGAAAGAAAACTCAGCAGTCCAGGTTCCTGATGTCAGTTTGTAGGGCTCCCTTGGGTCTATCAGGGCAGTACAAGTTTGAGGTGGGGACAACTTCGGTCTGGGGTCCATCCTTCGATATAAGGATTTTTTGCAGTCAGGGCCAGGGGCCCCAGGGCAAATCCTTTTTCCATTCTCCTGGGAAAGAAAACTCAGCAGTCCAGGTTCCTGATGTCAGTTTGTAGGGCTCCCTTGGGTCTATCAGGGCAGCACAAGTTTGAGGTGGGGACAACTTCGGTGTGGGGTCCATCCTTCGATATAAGGATTTTTTGCAGTCAGGGCCAGGGGCCCCTGGGCACATCCTTTTTCCATTTTCCCTGGGAAAGAAAACTCAGCAGTCCAGGTTCCTGATGTCAGTTTGTAGGGCTCCCTTGGGTCTATCAGGGCAGCACAAGTTTGAGGTGGGGACAACTTCGGTGTGGGGTCCATTCTTCGATATAAGGATTCTTTGCAGTGAGGTCGCAGCCCTGGGCGAGGGGCCCCTGGGCACATTCTTTTTCCATTTTCCCTGGGAAAGAAAACTCAGCAGTCCAGGTTCCTGATGTCAGTTTGTAGGGCTGCCTTGGGTCTATCAGGGCAGTAGAAGTTTGAGTTGGTCACAGCTTCGGTGTGGGGTCCATCCTTTGTTATATGGATTATTTGCAGTCAGGGCTAGGTGCCCCTGGGCACAACCTTTTTCAATTTTCCCTGGGAAAGAAAACTCAGCAGTCCAGGTTCCTGATGTCAGTTTGTAGGGCTCCCTTGGGTCTATCAGGGCAGCACAAGTTTGAGGTGGGGACAACTTCGGTGTGGGCTCCATCCTTCGATATAAGGATTTTTTGCAGTCAGGGCCAGGGGCCCCTGGGCACATCCTTTTTCCATTTTCCCTGGGAAAGAAAACTCAGCAGTCCAGGTTCCTGATGTCAGTTTGTAGGGCTCCCTTGGGTCTATCAGGGCAGCAGAATTTTGTGGTGGGGATAACTTCGGTGTGGGGTCCATCCTTCGATATAAGGATTTTTTGCAGTCAGCGCCAGGGGCCCAGGGCAGGGGCCCCTGGGCACATCCTTTTTCCATTTTCCCTGGGAAAGAAAACTCAGCAGTCCAGGTTCCTGATGTCAGTCTGTAGGGCTGCCTTGGGTCTATCAGGGCAGCACAAGTTTGAGGTGGGGACAACTTCGGTGTGGGGTCCATCCTTCGATATAAGGATTTTTTGCAGTCATGGCCAGGGTCCCCTGGGCACATCCTTTTTCCATTTTCCCTGGGAAAGAAAACTCAGCAGTCCAGGTTCCTGATGTCAGTTTGTAGGGCTGCCTGGGGTCTATCAGGGGAGCACAAGTTTGAGGTGGGGACAGCTTCAGTGTGGGGTCCATCCTTCGATATAAGGATTATTTGCAGTCAGGGCCAGGGGCCCCTGGGCACATCCTTTTTCCATTTTCCCTGGGAAAGAAAACTCAGCAGCCCAGGTTCCTGATGTCAGTTTGTAGGGCTCCCTTGGGTCTATCAGGGCAGCACAAGTTTGAGGTGGGGACAACTTCTGTCTCGGGTCCATCCTTCGATAAAGGGATTCTTTGCAGTGAGGCCCCAGCCCAGGGCCAGGGGCCCCTGGGCAGATCCTTTTTCCATTTTCCCTGGGAAAGAAAACTCAGCAGTCCAGGTCCCTGATGTCAGTTTGTAGGGCTCCCTTGGGTCTATCAGGGCAGCACAAGTTTGAGGTGGGGACAACTTTGGTGTGGGCTCCATCCTTCGATATAAGGATTCTTTGCAGTCAGGGCCAGGGGCCCCTGGGCACATCCTTTGGCCATTTTCCCTGGGAAAGAAAACTCAGCAGTCCAGGTTCCTGATGTCAGTTTGTAGGGCTCCCTTGGGTCTATCAGGGCAGCACAAGTTTGAGGTGGGGACAACTTCGGTGTGGGGTCCATCCTTCGATATAAGGATTCTTTGTAGTGAGGCCCCAGCCCAGGGCCAGGGGCCCCTGGGCACATCCTTTGGCCATTTTCCCTGGGAATGAAATCTCAGCAGTCCAGGTTCCTGATGTCAGTTTGTAGGGCTCCCTTGGGTCTATCAGGGCAGCACAAGTTTGAGGTGGGGACAACTTCAGTGTGGGATCCATCCTTCTATATATGGATTTTTTGCAGTCAGGGCCAGGGGCCCCTGGGCACATCCTTTGGCCATTTTCCCTGGGAAAGGAAACTCAGCAGTCCCGGTTCCTGATGTCAGTTTGTAGGGCTCCCTTGGGTCTATCAGGGCAACACAAGTTTGAGGTGGGGACAACTTCGGTCTGGGGTCCATCCTTCAATATAAAGATTTTTTGCAGTCGGGACCCAGCTTAGGTTCAGGGGCTCCTGGGCACGTCCTTTGCCATTTTCCCTGGGAAAGAAAACTCACCAGTCCAGGTTCCTGATGTCAGTTTGTAGGGCTCCCTTGGGTCTATCAGGGCAGCACGAGTTTGAGGTGGGTGCTCTTTGGGCCTGGGTTATATTTTTCTATGTTCATATTTTCTGCACTCAGTTGTCCACGCATGGACGCAAGGTTCTGTGCGCTAATTCCAGATCTTTTCCCTAGGAAAGCACGCTCGCCAGTCTTGGTTCCTGAAGTCAGTTTGCGATTTGTGCTTGGGATCATCAAAGCAACCCCTCATCGACATGAAAGCAGCTTGGGTCCACAACACATCCTTCTCCATTCAGATTTTCAAGGGGCAACCCTTTTTTCGTGGCCCCTGGCTCTTGGGCTCTGTCGCTGGCCCTATTCTGTGTGAAACATGGCTCACTCTCTACACTTCCTGATGTCAGTGTCAAGGAGGTGCTGGCAGCAGTTTTTCTCCTGGATAAATCCTGTGCCATTCAGAACAAAAAGATGTAGAAAGTCACTTGGGGCCACAGGCCTTGTGACCCGACCTCTGCCCATTTTCCGTGTAAAACCAACCTCACTCTCCCTGTGTGTTGATGTGTGTTTACTGGAGGCGTGCTGCTCTCCAAAGGCAGTGAGAGTTCCTGGTGGTGGCAGATGTGGTCTGCGAGAAATCATTCACTGTTTGCAATTTTGGTAGCACAATTCCTGTTTGGCCAGGGGAAAGATTGTTAATTATCTTGGCAATGAAAATCTGGCACCCCATTGTTTAAGGGTCTGGCAAAGGCCTGCGTAGGGAAGGGAACACCCCACAGGACCTTTCTTCACCTCATCCCCCACTCCTAGGTGTAGCAGCTCCCCGTGTGAGCAGCTGCTTTCAGTGCAGCTACCTGGGCACACCTGCACAGGGAGCTGCTAATCCAGAGGGGCTAACAGGGGTATCCCAAGTGTCCCTCCAAGAGCTATGGCTGGAACATCCAGCAGGGACCGGGGAGCAGCTGGACCCACCCGGGCACGAGCATCCCTTTGAGAAAATGCCAAGGGAAGAGCCCTCTTGCCAAGGGGCAGCACCTGAGCAGGCCGGGCAGCATGTGGGGTTCCACGGGAGAGCTTTCAACTTTCCCCTTTTATTGTGTCAGTCCCTCCTTAGAACCCCCAGACCTTCCACAGCGCTCCCAGAAAAATGAGGGGTTATGGAGAGAAAAGGGGTTTAAATTGTGGGAAAAAGCTTCCTTTTCCATTATTTCTTGTGTTCAAATCATGAAGGAATCCATTTCCCCTGCAATTTGTAATGCATGGTGTATTCAATATATATTCAAGTACTGTTTATAGAAAGATTTTTTTTTTTGTTTTTGTTTTTATTTGGTTAGAGGCAGGGCATTAATGGAAAAAATATGAATATACATTTTATTTTGATATCGTTCTAAATATGGAAATATATATTCAATGTATACAGATATATATAAAAATATAAAATAGAAATAAAAATAGTATTAGGAAGAGATAGACTATAAATAACACCATACATCAATCTACATTTAAAATGTAAATTTGACTATAAATGCTAAAAATAGAAATAAATTTAAATGGAGTTTAAATAAAGGGTTTTTTTAAAAGATTTTTACTTGGATAGAGTCAGGTTTTTATTTTAATCAATATAAACCTTTTAGAACTCTAAATCTAACTATAGAAATATGTAAGCAATCTATTAAGATATGTATAAAAATATAAAATATAATAAAATATAATAAATGGAATAAATGTAAGGAATTATGAAAATACAATTATATATCAATATACATTATAAATCCGAATGTGAATATAAATGTGAAAAATGTAAAAATAAACTTTGTTGAAATGCAGTTTAAGAGGAAAGGTTTTTTCTTTCGGTTCCTATCGGGTCAGAGGCAGGGTTTTTGTTCCGTTCTTTCCCGCGCGGATCTTTGGGGCATTCGCTGCTGACGGCGCAGTGCTGCCGCCGTGTGGGCAGAGAGCGGCACTGCAGCCCGCCGCCCGCGGCCGCCATCTTAGGAGTGGCGAGGACGTTGAAATTCGAGGACCCATGTCTGTTTTTTACACTGCCTGAATTGCCCGCACCGCCGGTGCCCCGCAACGGGATTTTCCGCGGCGTTTCTGGTATCGTGCACACGGGCCGTGGGGTCAGCAGCGCCGCAAGCGTGCGGATTTTTGGCGGGAGCCGACAGGCATCGGCAAAAAACGCCTGTCACCATCACGGTCCCCACGGGCCGCCATCTTGTCGCGGACTCACTTGACAAGTGCTGCCGCCTTGTGGACAAAGGCCGGTACTGCAGCCCCGCAGCCAGCGTGACCCCAAAACCACCGAGACGGCCCCGGGACCCCCAAAATTCCTTTCGGGACCCCAAAAACACCCCTGGGACCCCCAAAATTCCCTTCGGGACCCAGAACACCCCCTGGGACCCCCAAAATTCCCTTCAGAACCCAGAAAACCCCCCTGGGACCACCAAAATTCCCTTCAGGACCCCGAAAACCCCCCTGGGACCCCCAAAATTCCCAGCAGGGTCCCCGAAATTCATCCTGGGAAGCCCCAAAACTCTTTGAGACCCCAAAATTCCCTTCAAGATGCCAAAATTCCTCATGGGACCCCCCAAAACCCCACTGAGACCCCCAAAATTCCCATCAGGGTCACCAAAATTATTTCTGGGACTCCCAAAAACTTGGTGAGACCCCAAAATTCTTTTCAGGACCCCAAAACCTCACCCAGGACCCAAAAAATTCTACTCCGGACCCCCAAAATTCCCCCCAAAAACCCCCAGAGACCCTCAAAATTCTCCCCAGGACTCCAAAAACCCCCTTGGACGCTCAAAATTCCCTTCGGGACGCCAAACGCCCCCCCTGGGACTCCCAAAATTCCATTCGGGCCCCCAAAAACCCCACTGGGACCCCCAAAATTCCCATCAGGGTCCCCAAAATTCCTTCTGGGACCTCCCAAAAACTTCGTGAGACACCAAAACTTCCTTCAGGACCCCAAAAGTCCTCATGGGACCCTCCAAAAAGTCCCAGAGACCCCAAAATTCTCTTCAGTAACCAAACTCCCCCCTGGGACTCCCAAAATTCTACACGGGACCCCCAAAATTCCTCCCAAAAACCGCCTGGGACCCCCAAAATTCTCCCCAGGACTCCAAAACCCCCCCAGGGACCCAAAAAAACCTATCAGGGACCCCGAAATTCCACCTGGGACCCCCCAAAACCCCCTGAGACCCCTAAAATTCCCTTCAGGACCCCAACCCACCCCCGTGGGATCCCCAAAATTCTACCCGGGACCCCCAAAATTCCTCCCAAAAACCCCCTGGGACGCCCCAAATTCCCTTCAGCACCACAAAACCCCCCCTGGGACTCCCAAAATTCCCATTAGGACCCCAAAACCCCCCCTGGGACCCCCAAAATTCCCTTCAAAACCCCAAACCCTCCCCCAGGACCCACAAAATTCTACTCGGGACCCCCAAAATTCCTCCCAAAAAAACCCTGAGACCCTGAAAATTCTCCCCAGGACTCCAAAACTCCCCCTGGGACAGCCAAAATTCCCTTTGCGTCCCCAAAACCCCCCGTGGGACCCACAAAATTCTACCCGGGACTCCCAAAATTCCTCCCAAAACCCCCCTAGAACTCCCAAAATTCCCTTCGGGACCCCAAAACCCCCCCTGGGACCCCCAAAATTCCCTTCAGGACCCCAAAATTCCTCCTGGGAGCCCACAAATACTTCCAGAGACCCCCAAAATTCCCTTCAGAACCCCAAACCCGCCCCAAGACCCACAAAATTCTACTCTGGACCCCCAAAATTCCTCCCAAAAAACCCCTGAGACCCACAAAATTCTCCCCAGGACTCCAAAACCCCCCTTGGGACTCCCAAAATTCCCTTCAGAACCCCAAACCCACCCCCAGGACCCCCAAAATTATAATCGGGACCCCCGAAATTCCTCCCAAAAAACCCCTGAGACCATCAAAATTCTCCCCAGGACTCCAAAACCCCCCCTGGGACTCCCAAAATTCCCTTCGGGACCCCAAAACCCACCTGGGAGCCCCAAAATTCCCTTCAGGACCCCAAAATTCCTTCTGGGACCGCCCCCCACAAACTCCCAGAGACCCAAAAATTCCCTTCAGGACCCCAAACCCCCCCTGGGACCCAAAAAATTCTACCCGGGACCCCAAAAATTCCTCCCAAAAAACGTCTGACACCATCAAAACTCTCCCCAGGACTCCAAAACCCCCCGTGGGACCCCCAAAATTCCCATCACGGTCCCCAAAATTCCCTCCTGGGATGCCCCAAAAACTCCCTGAGACCCAAAAATTCCTTTCAGGACCTCAAAACCTCTCCCAGGACCCACAAAATTCTCCCCAGGACTACAAAACTCCCCCTGGGATGGCCAAAATTCCCTTTGCGACCCCAAAAGCCCCCCTGGGACACCCAAAATTCTACCCGGGACTCCCAAAATTCCTCCCAAAAACCCCCTGGGACGCCCAAAATTCCCTTTGGGACCACAAAACACACACTTGGACCCCCAAAATTCCCTTCAGGACCCCAAAATTCCTCCTGGGACCCCCCAAAAACTTGGTGAGACCCCCAAAATTCTCTTCAGAACCCCAAAACCCCCCTGGGACCCAAAAAATTCTACCCGGGACCCCCAAAATTCCTCCCAAAAAATCCCTGAGACCCTCAAAATTCTCCCCAGGACTCCAAAACCCCCCCTGGAACGCCTAAAATTCCCTTTGGGACACCAAAAACCCCCCTCGGGGAACCTAAAAATTCCCATCAGGGTCCCCGAAATTCCTCCAGGAACCCCCCAAAACTCCTTGAGACCCCCAAAGTTCCCTTCAGGTCCCCAAACCCACCCCCAGAACCCCCAAAATTCTACTCGGGACCCCAGAAATTCCTCCCAAAAAAACCCTGAGACCATCAAAATTCTCCCCAGGACTACAATCCCCCCCCCGGGACTCCCAAAATTCCCTTTGGGACCCCAAAACACCCCTGGGATCCCCAGAATTCCCATCAGGGTCCCCGAAATATCTCCTGGGACCCCCCAAAAACTCCCAGAGACTCCAAAATTCCCTTCAGGACCATAAACCCCCCCCCAGGACCCCCAAAATTCTCCCCAGGACTCCAAAACCCCCCATCAGGGTCCCACAAAATTCCCTTCAGGACCCCAAACCCTCCCCAGGACACACAAAATTCTACCCGGGACCCCCAAAATTCCTCCCAAAAAACCCCTGAGACCCCTAAAATTCTCCCCAGGACACCACAAGCCCCCCTGGGACACCCAAAATTCCCATCAGGGTCCCTGAAATTCCTCCTGGGAGACCCAAAACCCCACTGAGACCCCCAAAATTCCCTTCGGGACCCCAAAACCCTCCACCGGGAGCCCCAAAATTCCCATCAGGGTCCCCAAAATTCTTTCTGGGACCCCCCAAAAACTTCCTGAGACCCCAAAATTCACTTCTGGACCCCAAACCCCCCCACCCCCAGGACCCCGAAAATTCTACTCGGGACCCCCAAAATTCCTCCCAAAAACTCCCTGAGACCCTCAAAATTCTCCCCAGGACTCCAAAACCCCCCCTGGGACCCAAAAAAACCTATCAGGGACCCCGAAATTCCACCTGGGACCCCCAAAAACCCCCTGAGACCCCTAAAATTCCCTTCAGGACTCCAACCCACCCCCGTGGGATCCCCAAAATTCTACCCGGGACCCCCAAAATTCCTCCCAAAAACCCCCTGGGACGCCCAAAATTCCCTTCAGGACCACAAAACCCCCCCTGGGACTCCCAAAATTCCCATTAGGACCCCAAAACCCCCCCTGGGACCCCCAAAATTCCCTTCAAAACCCCAAACCCTCCCCCAGGACCCACAAAATTCTACTCGGGACCCCCAAAATTCCTCCCAAAAAAACCCTGAGACCCTGAAAATTCTCCCCAGGACTCCAAAACTCCCCTTGGGACTCCCAAAATTCCCTTTGCGACCCCAAAACCCCCCGTGGGACCCACAAAATTCTACCCGGGACTCCCAAAATTCCTCCCAAAACCCCCCTAGAACCCCAAAATTCCCTTCGGGACCCCAAAACCCCCCCTGGGACCCCCAAAATTCCCTTCAGGACCCCAAAATTCCTCCTGGGACCCCCCAAATACTTCCAGAGACCCCCAAAATTCCCTTCAGAACGCCAAACCCGCCCCAAGACCCACAAAATTCTACTCGGGACCCCCAAAATTCCTCCCAAAAAACCCCTGAGACCATCAAAATTCTCCCCAGGACTCCAAAACCCCCCCTGGTACTCCCAAAATTCCCTTCGGGACCCCAAAACCCACCTGGGAGCCCCAAAATTCCCTTCAGGACCCCAAAATTCCTTCTGGGACCGCCCCCCACAAACTCCCAGAGACCCAAAAATTCCCTTCAGGACCCCAAACCCCCCCTGGGACCCAAAAAATTCTACCCGGGACCCCAAAAATTCCTCCCAAAAAACGCCTGACACCATCAAAACTCTCCTCAGGACTCCAAAACCCCCCGTGGGACCCCCAAAATTCCCATCACGGTCCCCAAAATTCCCTCCTGGGATGCCCCAAAAACTCCCTGAGACCCAAAAATTCCTTTCAGGACCTCAAAACCTCTCCCAGGACCCACAAAATTCTCCCCAGGACTACAAAACTCCCCCTGGGATGGCCAAAATTCTCTTTGTGACCCCAAAAGCCCCCCTGGGACACCCAAAATTCTACCCGGGACTCCCAAAATTCCTCCCAAAAACCCCCTGGGACGCCCAAAATTCCCTTTGGGACCACAAAACACACACTTGGACCCCCAAAATTCCCTTCAGGACCCCAAAATTCCTCCTGGGACCCCCCAAAAACTTGGTGAGACCCCCAAAATTCTCTTCAGAACCCCAAACCCCCCCTGGGACCCAAAAAATTCTACCCGGGACCCCCAAAATTCCTCCCAAAAAATCCCTGAGACCCTCAAAATTCTCCCCAGGACTCCAAAACCCCCCCTGGAACGCCTAAAATTCCCTTTGGGACACCAAAAACCCCCCTCGGGGAACCTAAAAATTCCCATCAGGGTCCCCGAAATTCCTCCAGGGACCCCCCAAAACTCCTTGAGACCCCCAAAGTTCCCTTCAGGTCCCCAAACCCACCCCCAGAACCCCCAAAATTCTACTCGGGACCCCAGAAATTCCTCCCAAAAAAACCCTGAGACCATCAAAATTCTCCCCAGGACTACAATCCCCCCCCCTGGGACTCCCAAAATTCCCTTTGGGACCCCAAAACACCCCTGGGATCCCCAGAATTCCCATCAGGGTCCCTGAAATATCTCCTGGGACCCCCCAAAAACTCCCAGAGACTCCAAAATTCCCTTCAGGACCATAAACCCCCCCCAGGACCCCCAAAATTCTCCCCAGGACTCCAAAACCCCCCATCAGGGTCCCACAAAATTCCCTTCAGGACCCCAAAATTCCTCCTGGGCCCCCCCCAAAACTCCTTGACACCCCAAAATTCCCTTCAGGACCCCAACAGTCCTCATGGGACCCCCCAAAACCCCCTGAGACCCCTAAAAATTCCTATCAGGGTCCCCGAAATTCCTCCTGGGTCACCCCAAAAACTTTGTGAGACTCCAAAATTCCCTTCAGGACACCAAAACCACCCCCAGGACCCTTAAAATTCTAGTCGGGACCCCCAAAATTCCTCCCAAAACCCCCCTGAGACCCTCAAAATTCTCCCCAGGACTCCAAAACCCCCCCTGGGACTCCCAAAATTCCCTTCGGGACCCCAAAACTTCCACTGGGACCCGCCAAATTCCCATCAGGGTCCCCAAAATTCTTTCTGGGACCCCCCAAAAACTTCGTGAGACCCCAAAATTCCATTCAGAACCCCAAAACCTCCCCCAGGACCCCCAAAATTCTACCCGGGACCCCCAAAATTCCTCCCAAAAACCCTCCCCAGGACCCCCAAAATTCTCCCCAGGACTCCAATACCCCCCCTGGGACACCCAAAATTCCCTTCAGGACACCAAAACACCCCCTGGGACTTCCAAAATTCCCTTTGGGACCCCAAAACCCCCCCCGGGACCCCCAAAATTTCCATCAGGGTCCTTGAAATTCCTCCTGGGATACCCAAAACCCCACTGAGACCCCCAAAATTCCCTTTGGGACCCCAAAACCCCCCGCCCGGGAGCCCCAAAATTCTCATCAGGGTCCCCAAAATTCTTTCTGGGACCCCCAAAAACTTTGTGAGACTCCAAAATTCCCTTCAGGACCCCAAACCCACCTCCTGGGACTCCCAAAATTCCCTTCAGGACAACAAAACCCCCCCTGGGACTCCCAAAATTCCCTTTGGGACCACAAAACCCCCCCTGGGACCCCCAAATTTCCCTTCAGGACCCTTGTGGGAACTCATAATGTCTCTCAGACATTTTTAGTGGTTCCAGGCCTTGGTCAGAAGCATTTGGGACCCTGGCAGGCAGCTGAAAAACAGCTGTGATTGTGAGTTTGAGCCATGGAATGAGTTACCAATTTTGGAGGTGGAACAAGCAATCACAAAAGGTTAGATAGTATAGTAAAAGTAATTACAAAGTAGAGGGGAAATTTTTTTAGTATTGTACAGGGGGGTTTTAGCACCTGTACAGGGGGGTTTTCACTTTGTACATGGAGGTCAGAAGTTCTAAGATGGAGGAAAGTGGGCTGATCCTGTTCTTCCTCCTTCTTTTTCCTTACCTCCATGTTCTTGGTGATGTTGGCACTCACAGATTGGTTTAGAGTAGAAAAACACTTGGCAACATAGGTAGTAGGTACTGGAGAATAATTGTAAACATGTAATACATAATATATCTTATAAAAGATAGCAGCAGCCCTGGGTGGGGGGAGAGATGAAGAAGACAGCAGATCGAGAGGATGTCAGGGGGTGTGTGTGCCTCTATCCAGGCCGCTGATCAAACAGCCGCAGTCCAAGAACATAATCTGTTAGATAACTAGCGATAAACTGCCTTGAGACCGAACAGCTAAAGCCTGCGGAGTTTTTCTTTGGAAGCACGGGTTGGAGGAGGAATTTCACCACCATATGAGACCCCAGAGAAAGGCTGGGGTTCTCACAAACCCCAAATTCCTCCTGGGACCCCCCACGAACTCCCAGAGACCCCCAAAATTCCCTTCGGGACCCCAAACCCCCCCCAGGACCCTCAAAATTCTAGTCGGGACCCCCAAAATTCCTCCCAAAAACCCCCTGAGACCATCAAAATTGCCTTCGGGACTCCAAAACCCCTCCTGGAATGCCCAGAATTCCATTTGGGACCCCAAAAACCCCCCTAGGGCCTCCAAAATTCCCATCAGGGTCCCCGAAATCCCTCCTGGGACCCCCCAAGATTACTTGAGACCCCAAATTTCCCTTCAGGACTCCAAAATTTCTACTGGAACCCCCCAAAAACTCCCAGAGACCCCCAAAATTCCCTTCAGAACCCCAAACCCTCCCCAGGACCCACAAAATTCCACTCGGGACCCCCAAAATTCTACTCAAAAACCCCCTGAGACCCTCAAAATTCTCCCCAGGACTCCAAAACTCCCCCTGGGATGCCCAAAATTCCCTTTGGGACCCCAAACCCCCCCCTGGGACCCCCAAAATTCTCATCAAGGTCCCCAAAATTCCTTCTGGGATCCCCCAAAAACCCCTGAGACCCTAAAATTCCCTTCCGAAACCCAAAATCTCCCCCAGGACCCCCAAAATTCTACTCGGGACCACCAAAATTTCTCCCAAAAACCCCTGAGACCCTCAAATTTTTCCCCAGGACTCCAAAACCCCCCCGGGAGGCCCAAAATTCCCTTCAGGACCCCAAAACCCCCCTGGGACTTCCAAATTTCCCTTTAGGACCCCTGAAATTCCTCCTGGGACCCCAAAAACTCCCTGAGAACCCCCCAAAAACCTCTCCAGGACCTCAAAACCACCCCGGGACCCCCAAAATTCCCATCAGGATCCCCAAAATTCCTCCTGGGACCCCCCCAAAACTCCCTGAGACCCCAAAATTCCCTTCAGGACCCCCAAACCCCCCATGGGACCCCCAAAATTCCCTTCGGGACCCCAGAACACCCCCTGGACCCCCAAAATTCTACTCGTCACCCCAAAACACCTTCTGGGACCTCCAAATTTCTCTTTAGGACCCCTGAAATTTTTCCTGGTTCCCCAAAAACTCCCTGAGACCCCCCCAAAAACCTCTCCAGGACCTCAAAACACCCCCTGGGACCCCCAAAATTCCCATCAAGGTCCCCAAAATTTCTTCTGGGACCCCCCAAAAACTCTCTGAGACCCCCTAAATTCCCTTCATGACTCCCCAAAAACCCCCTGACACCCCAAAAATTCCTCCTGGGATGCTGCAAAGACCTTCCAGAGCCCCCCAGGACCCCCCCAATTTTGGGTCCCCCCCCAATTCGGGGTTCCCCCCGATTTTTAGGTCCCCAGGCTGGTGGCTCATGAGGACGACCCCAACTCGGACCCCGAACGCCCCCCGGATTCAGCCCTCCATGTGTCCTTGGTATCAGAGGCTGGAATTGCAGAGTTGCCACTTTACCCGCAGACGTAATTTTTGATGTGGTTGTGCCACTTGAACAGTATTTGAAATCTGTTTGTGCTCTTGCAGCAGCATTTCCGAACCACAATGGAAATTTAGCCCTTCTGCCTGGGGCTGCTCACAGAATCGTGGAATCCCAGAAGGGTTTGGATGGGAAGGCACCTTTATTTAAAGCTCGTCCCGTTCCACCCCTGCCATGGGCAGGGACACCTTCCACCATGCCAGGGTGCTCCAAGCCCTGTCCAGCCTGGCCTTGGACACTTCCAGGGATCCGGGGGCAGCCACAGCTTCTGTGGGCAACCTGTGCTGGACAGCAGCTTTGAAAGGCAGAGTGAAGTACAGCTGTGATTTTTGTGCTGCCCCTAACATTGTATTGCCTGGCAAATGTGCCTTTGGGGTTTTTTGGGGTTTTTTGGTTTTTTTTTTTTTAGTTTTTTTGGGTGGTTTTTTTTTTAAATTTTTGTGACTAAAAAGCTACCTTGTGTTCCTGGAATGTTGCATTCTACCTCTGTTGTTTTCCCAGTCAGTCTGGATCCTCTGCTTACATTTTTTCCTTCACTTATTAGATGTCATGGATGTGCTGGCTGTTCTGATGGAGGGCAGTGATGGCTTAGATGAAGGAATTGGGTTCTCTTTAAATGAAGACGTGATTATCCAAACATTTCCCTTCAGTGCTGTTGTCCCTGCTGCATGAGCAGCCAGGAATATGCTGTTGTTTCAGTCTGAAAATGGAACAGGTACAGGGTTTTTTTTATGTTTTATGTGTCATTTCTAGCAGTGGAGTGAAAGCAGCATCACTTCTACCCTCTTGTAATAATTTTTTACCATTTATCATTTTTTACCTTGAGGCATTTTATTATCTTCCCTGCAAGCAGCAGGAGGTGCAGATTCACGGTGCTTTGTGCTCAGGAGGGGCATTGAAGCTCTGTAGGTGCTTCTGCCCTTTTTCCCTGACCCTGAAGAGAAGGGACACTGTCCCTGCATGGACAGTCTTGGTGTGGAAGTAGCTGGCCTCAGTAACAGCGTTTTAAGGGCAGAGCGTGGCGATCAGGAGAGGAAGGTGTTTCCCATGCCTGTGGGCAGCTCTTCCCGAGATCAGGGAGAGGGGACTGCCTTGTTAAGTAGGAAGTGGGTGCGTTTCCCAAGGAAAACTTCAGAAATTAAGCTCCAGGGGCAAACACTGTGAGGTTCTACCACCTCCTTGAGGACATCCTTAAAACCACAGGGGCATCAGCAGGGCTTGGAGCAGGACTGGCCAACCCCAGAGCACCTCACGAAGCCCTCTGTGTGTCTGTGGCAGTCGAGTAGCACCTGGGGGGTGCTGAAAGTCCCAGTTCTGAGAGAAAATTCTGTTTAACTCGTACACGTTGGCTGGGTGTGTCCCCCCAGTACAGCTCGGTTCTTCTCTGAGGCGGTGCCTGGCAGGGTCTCTCCCTGTTAAGGGCTGGGCGTGTTTTTGGCACAACACAGTGAAGGTGGATTATTTGCTTAAGCAAGAGCTGATGATGTCTGGAGGGTTTTTCAGGTACCTCAGCGGCCAGGAGCACCTGTCTAGGTCACTAGGAACACTTTTTGATCTCGATCAGTTCTTTTCTGCGTGAGGCTCTGTCGGCTGCTGGCAAGGCCCAAAGTAAGGAAGGTTGCCCCAGTGTCCGTGCTCATGTCAATAGTTTAATTTATTTGGCTTTTCTAGGAGCAGACATCGTGGAGGACCTTGGTGCTGTTTTCACTGGCCTCCTGCACTCTCTGAGAGAACCCCTTGCTCCCTGCGTGACGTTCCAGCTCTGTGACAAAGCTGATAAGTATCCTCAGCTCTACCAGTTTAACCAATACTATAGACTCTGGATGCCCAAGCAGTCCCAGGCACCTGTGGTATGGAATCCCTGAAGTCACTGAATTCTTGAGCCAGTATTCCTATAAAATCCTCGCAGTCGACAGAGGTAACATTTCCATCAGAAACAGCGTTTTTATTGAGGAGGTAATTCTGCATCTCTTGTTGATCGTGCTGGGGACACATGTTTGCTCCAGGGCTTTTCTCTGATGACACAAGAGGTCTCTGTGGTGTTTGGGAGGCGATGCCAGGGCTCAGGGCTCATACAGAGACTCCTCACCGGGCACAGCAGAGCCTGGTGTGTGCTGTGGCCTCTGTTTACAGCGCCCGGAGTTCCCCCGGGTGGGTGGAGGATCACAGGCCCCTGGGCTGGGTTTGGTGAGTTTTTCTCAGCTCAGCAGTGTGAACACTCCAGATGCCCCTGGGGACACTGCTGGACAGCATCCATCCGCTCTCTCCATCCACTCATTTGTACCCAGGAATGTAGGAAACTCTGACTGGGGACGGGCAGTAGTTCTGAAAATCATGCCCTAGCCTTTTTCTTCAGGAACGAACCAAGCGAGTGCCCTGAAACCAGCGGAGCAGCTGCAGGGGCTGAAGGGAACAGAAAGGGCTCCCCGGCACCTTTTGCCTCCGTTCTCTGCCATTCCCCAAAAGGCGTCGCAGTCCCTGAAGAGGTGTTTGTCATGCAGCCTGCCAAAATAAAGACCTGTAAAATCCTAGCTCTGCCTTTTGTTTAACGTGTTCTTACTTCCTATTTATGTCATCACAGAAAGCAAGGAAAGAAGAAATGTGTCTGGTTCCCACTATTGCTCCGTGCAGGCATTTTTAAAGGCTGCTGTACTTCTGTCCTCTTTTTCCACTCCAAGCTTGACTTTTCCCCTCCTTTTTTGAGGTCTGCTGCTTTGGGTGTCCCAGGCAGGGCTGGGTTCCTCGGCAGGGGTCTTAGGAGTTGGTGCAGATTCTGCTTTTTCCGAAGGTGTATCAAAGTGTGCCGGCAAAAGGACTGTTTTCTCCAGGGGAAAGCTTTCTCTCAAAGACCATCAATGCATGTATGTGTTTTAATCGTGTAACCAGGTGGATTAAGAAAAGCCGACACCTGTAGCAGATTTTTGTTGGATCTGTGTCTGTGAGAAGTCGGCTGTGTGCTGGAGAGGGAGAGAGCAAGAGACGCTGTTGGAGAGTGGATGAAGTGCCAGGTGTGAGCTGTTAGCATGATGAGGGCTCAGAGCAGCCACAGGTGTGAGCTGTTAAGTTGATGAGGGCTCAGAGCAGCCACAGGTGTGAGCTGTCAGGATGATGATGAGGGGCGGGGTCCCTCCGGGGGGAGGTTAATTAAGGGCGAGGTTTTGCCCCAGCCCGTTTTCGCATGGAGCTGCTGGAGAAGAGGAGTTTATGGGGAGCTCCCGGGACTGTCTCATGGAAGGACGGTGAGTGCTTTGGACTGGGTCCGGGGGATCACCTGGACACATCCTTTGCCACTTTCCCTAGGAAAGAAAACTCAGCAGTCCAGGTTCCTGATGTCAGTTTGTAGGGCTCCCTTGGGACTATCAAGGCAGCACAAGGTTGAGGTGAGGACAACTTAGGTGTGGGGACCATCATTCGATATAAGGACTTTTTGCTGTCAGTCCCAGCCCAGTGTGGGGGGCCCCTGGGCACATCCTTTTTCCATTTTCCCAGGGAAAGAAAACTCAGCAGTCCAGGTTCCTGATGTCAGTTTGTAGGGCTCCCTTGGGTCTATCAGGGCAGCACAAGTTTGAGGTGGGGACAACTTCGGTGTGGGGTCCATCCTTCGATATAAGGATTTTTTACAGTCAGGGCCAGGGGCCCCTGGGCACATCCTTTTTCCATTTTCCCTGGGAAAGAAAACTCAGCAGTCCAGGTTCCTGATGTCAGTTTGTAGGGCTCCCTTGGGTCTATCAGGGTAGCACAAGTTTGAGGTGGGGACAACTTCGGTGTGGGGTCCATCCTTCGATATAAGGATTCTTTGCAGTCAGGGCCAGGGGCCCAGGGCCAGGGGACCCTGGGCACATCCTTTGGCCATTTTCCCTGGGAAAGAAAACTCAGCAGTCCAGGTTCCTGATGTCAGTTTGTAGGGCTCCCTTGGGTCTATCAGGGTAGCACAAGTTTGAGGTGGGGACAGCTTCGGTGTGGGGTCCGTCCTTCGATATAAGGATTTTTTGCAGTGAGGTCCCTGCCCAGGGCCAGGGGCCCCTTGGCACATCCTTTGGCCATTTTCCCTGGGAAAGAAAACTCAGCAGTCCAGGTTCCTGATGTCAGTTTGTAGGGCTCCCTTGGGTCTATCAGGGCAGCACAAGTTTGAGGTGGGGACAACTTCGGTGTGGGGTCTATCCTTCGATATAAGGATTTTTTGTAGTGAGGTCCCTGCCCAGGGCCAGGGGCCCCTGGGCACATCCTTTTTCCATTTTCCCTGGGAAAGAAAACTCAGCAGTCCAGGTTCCTGATGTCAGTTTGTAGGGCTCCCTTGGGTCTATCAGGGCAGCACAAGTTTGAGGTGGGGACAACTTCGGTGTGTGGTCCATCCTTCGATATAAGGATTTTTTGCAGTCAGGGCCAGGGGCCCCTGGGCACATCCTTTTTCCATTTTCCCTGGGAAAGAAAACTCAGCAGTCCAGGTTCCTGATGTCAGTTTGTAGAGCTCCCTTGGGTCTATCAGGGCAGCACAAGTTTGAGGTTGCAATAACTTTGGTGTGGGGTCCATCCTTCGATATAAGGATTTTTTGCAGTGAGGCCCCTGCCCAGGGCCAGGGGCCCCTGGGCACATCCTTTTTCCATTTTCCCTGGGAAAGAAAACTCAGCAGTCCAGGTTCCTGATGTCAGTTTGTAGGGCTCCCTTGGGTCTATCAGGGTAGCACAAGTTTGAGGTGGGGACAACTTCGGTGTGGGGTCCATCCTTTGATATAAGAATTTTTTGCAGTCAGGGCCAGGGGCCCAGGACCAGGGGCCCATGGGCACAACCTTTTTCCATTTTCCCTGGGAAAGAAAACTCAGCAGTCCAGGTTCCTGATGTCAGTTTGTAGGGCTCCCTTGGGTCTATCAGGGCAGCACAAGTTTGAGGTGGGGACAACTTCGGTGTGGGGTCCATCCTTCGATATAAGGAGTCTTTGCAGTCAGGCCCAAGCCCAGGACCAGGGGCCCCTGGGCCCATCCTTTTTCCATTTTCCCTGGGAAAGAAAACTCAGCAGTCCAGGTTCCTGATGTCAGTTTGTAGGGCTCCCTTGGGTGTATCAGGGCAGCACAAGTTTGAGGTGGGGACAACTTTGGTGTGGGGTCCATCCTTCAATATAAGGATTTTTTGCAGTCAGGGCCAGGGGCCCGTGGGCACTGCCTTTTTCCATTTTCCCTGGGAAAGAAAATTCAGCAGTCCAGGTTCCTGATGTCAGTTTGTAGGGCTCCCTTGGGTCTATCAGGGCAGCACAAGTTTAAGGTGGGGACAGCTTCGGTGTGGGGTCCATCCTTCGATATAAGGATTCTTTGCAGTCAGGTCCCAGCCCAGCGCCAGGGGCCCCTGGGCACATCCTTTTTCCATTTTCCCTGGGACAGAAAACTCAGCAGTCCAGGTTCCTGATGTCAGTTTGTAGGGCTCCCTTGGGTCTATCAGGGTAGCACAAGTTTGAGGTGGGGACAACTTCGGTGTGGGGTCCATCCTTCGATATAAGAATTTTTTGCAGTCAGGGCCAGGGGCCCCTGGGCACATCCTTTTTCCATTTTCCCTGGGAAAGAAAACTCAGCAGTCCAGGTTCCTGATGTCAGTTTGTAGGGCTCCCTTGGGTGTATCAGGGCAGCACATGTTTGAGGTGGGGACAACTTCGGTGTGGGGTCCATCCTTCGATATAAGGAGTCTTTGCAGTCAGGCCCAAGCCCAGGACCAGGGGCCCCTGGGCACATCCTTTTTCCATTTTCCCTGGGAAAGAAAACTCAGCAGTCCAGGTTCCTGATGTCAGTTTGTAGGGCTCCCTTGGGTCTATCAGGGCAGCACAAGTTTGAGGTGGGGACAATTTTGGTGTGGGGTCCATCCTTCAATATAAGGATTTTTTGCAGTGAGGGCCAGGGGCCCGTGGGCACAGCCTTTTTCCATTTTCCCTAGGAATGAAAATTCAGCAGTCCAGGTTCCTGATGTCAGTTTGTAGGGCTCCCTTGGGTCTATCAGGGCAGCACAAGTTTGAGAAGGGGACAGCTTCGGTGTGGGGTCCATCCTTCGATACAAGGATTCTTTGCAGTCAGAGCCCTGACCAGGGCCGGGGGACCCTGGGCACATCCTTGGACCATTTTCCCTGGGAAAGAAAACTCAGCAGTCCAGGTTCCTGATGTCAGTTTGTAGGGCTCCCTTGGGTCTATCAGGGCAGCACAAGTTTGAGGTGGGGACAACTTCGGTGTGGGGTCCATCCTTCGATATAAGGATTTTTTACAGTCAGGGCCCGGGGCCCCTGGGCACATCCTTTTTCCATTTTCCCTGGGAAAGAGAACTCAGCAGTCCAGGTTCCTGATGTCAGTTTGTAGGGCTCCCTTGCGTCTATCAGGGTAGCACAAGTTTGAGGTGGGGACAACTTCGGTGTGGGCTCCATCCTTCGATATAAGGATTTTTTGCAGTGAGGCCCAGCCCAGGGCCCGGGGCCCCAGGGCACATCCTTTTTCCATTTTCCCTGGGAAAGAAAACTCAGCAGTCCAGGTTCCTGATGTCAGTTTGTAGGGCTCCCTTGGGTGTATGAGGGCAGCACAAGTTTGAGGTGGGGACATCTTCGGTGTGGGGTCCATCCTTCGATATAAGGATTCTTTGCAGTCAGGGCCAGGGGCCGCTGGGCACATCCTTTTTCCATTTTCCCTGGGAAAGAAAACTCAGCAGTCCAGGTTCCTGATGTCAGTTTGTAGAGCTCCCTTGGGTCTATCAGGGCAGCACAAGTTTGAGGTGGGGACAACTTCGGTGTGGGCTCCATCCTTCGATATAAGGATTTTTTGCAGTGAGGTCCCTGTCCAGGGCCAGGGGCCCCTGGGCACATCCTTTTTCCATTTTCCCTGGGAAAGAAAACTCAGCAGTCCAGGTTCCTGATGTCAGTTTGTAGGGCTCCCTTGGGTCTATCAGGGCAGCACAAGTTTGAGGTGGGGACAGCTTTGGTGTGGGGTCCATCCTTCGATATAAGGATTTTTTGCAGTCGGGGCCAGGGGCCCCTGGGCACATCCTTTTTCCATTTTCCCTGGGAAAGCAAACTCAGCAGTCCAGGTTCCTGATGTCAGTTTGTAGGGCTCCCTTGGGTCTATCAGGGTAGCACAAGTTTGAGGTTGCAACAACTTTGGTGCAGGCTTCATCCTTCGATATAAGAATTTTTTGCAGTGAGGCCCCTGTCCAGCCCAGGGGCCCCTGGGCACATCCTTTTTCCATTTTCCCTGGGAAAGAAAACTCAGCAGTCCAGGTTCCTGATGTCAGCTTGTAGGGCTCCCTTGGGTGTATCAGGGCAGCACAAGTTTGAGGTGGGAACAACTTCGGTGTGGGTTGCATCCTTCGATATAAAGATTTTTTGCAGTCAGGGCCAGGAGCCCCTGGGCACATCCTTTTTCCATTTTCCCTGGGAAAGAAAACTCAGCAGTCCAGGTTCCTGATGTCTGTTTGTAGGGCTCCCTTGGGTCTATCAGGGCAGCGCAAGTTTGAGGTGGGGACAACTTCGGTGTGGGGTCCATCCTTCGATATAAGGATTTTTTGCAGTCAGGGCCAGGGGCCCCTGGGCACATCCTTTTTCCATTTTCCCTGGGAAAGAAAACTCAGCAGTCCAGGTTCCTGATGTCAGTTTGTAGGGCTCCCTTGCGTCTATCAGGGTAGCACAAGTTTGAGGTGGGGACAACTTCGGTGTGGGCTCCATCCTTCGATATAAGGATTTTTTGCAGTGAGGCCCAGCCCAGGGCCCGGGGCCCCAGGGCACATCCTTTTTCCATTTTCCCTGGGAAAGAAAACTCAGCAGTCCAGGTTCCTGATGTCAGTTTGTAGGGCTCCCTTGGGTGTATGAGGGCAGCACAAGTTTGAGGTGGGGACATCTTCGGTGTGGGGTCCATCCTTCGATATAAGGATTCTTTGCAGTCAGGGCCAGGGGCCGCTGGGCACATCCTTTTTCCATTTTCCCTGGGAAAGAAAACTCAGCAGTCCAGGTTCCTGATGTCAGTTTGTAGAGCTCCCTTGGGTCTATCAGGGCAGCACAAGTTTGAGGTGGGGACAACTTCGGTGTGGGCTCCATCCTTCGATATAAGGATTTTTTGCAGTGAGGTCCCTGTCCAGGGCCAGGGGCCCCTGGGCACATCCTTTTTCCATTTTCCCTGGGAAAGAAAACTCAGCAGTCCAGGTTCCTGATGTCAGTTTGTAGGGCTCCCTTGGGTCTATCAGGGCAGCACAAGTTTGAGGTGGGGACAACTTCGGTGTGGGCTCCATCCTTCGATATAAGGATTTTTTGCAGTCGGGGCCAGGGGCCCCTGGGCACATCCTTTTTCCATTTTCCCTGGGAAAGAAAACTCAGCAGTCCAGGTTCCTGATGTCAGTTTGTAGGGCTCCCTTGGGTCTATCAGGGTAGCACAAGTTTGAGGTTGCAACAACTTTGGTGCAGGCTTCATCCTTCGATATAAGAATTTTTTGCAGTGAGGCCCCTGTCCAGCCCAGGGGCCCCTGGGCACATCCTTTTTCCATTTTCCCTGGGAAAGAAAACTCAGCAGTCCAGGTTCCTGATGTCAGTTTGTAGGGCTCCCTTGGGTGTATCAGGGCAGCACAAGTTTGAGGTGGGAACAACTTCGGTGTGGGTTGCATCCTTCGATATAAAGATTTTTTGCAGTCAGGGCCAGGAGCCCCTGGGCACATCCTTTTTCCTTTTTCCCTGGGAAAGAAAACTCAGCAGTCCAGGTTCCTGATGTCAGTTTGTAGGGCTCCCTTGGGTCTATCAGGGCAGCACAAGTTTGAGGTGGGGACAACTTCGGTGTGGGGTCCATCCTTCCATATAAGGATTCTTTGCAGTCAGGGCCAGGGACCCCTGGGCACATCCTTTTTCAATTTTCCCTGGGAAAGAAAACTCAGCAGTCCAGGTTCCTGATGTCAGTTTGTAGGGCTCCCTTGGGTCTATCAGGGTAGCAGAAGTTTGATGTGCGGACTACTTCAGTATATGCTCCATCCTTCGATATAAGGATTTTTTGCAGTCAGGGCCAGAGGCCCCTGGGCACATCCTTTTTCCATTTTCCCTGGGAAAGAAAACTCAGCAGTCCAGGTTCCTGATGTCAGTTTGTAGGGCTCCCTTGGGTCTATCAGGGCAGCACAAGTTTGAGGTGGGGACAACTTCGGTGTCGGCTCCATCCTTCGATATAAGGATTTTTTGCAGTCAGGGCCAGGGGTCCCCGGGCACATCCTTTGGCCATTTTCCCTGGGAAAGAAAACTCAGCAGTCCAGGTTCCTGATGTCATTTTTTAGGGCTCCATTGGGTCTATCAGGGCAGCACAAGTTTGAGGTGGGGACAACTTCGGTGTGGGGTCCATCCTTCGATATAAGGATTCTTTGCAGTCAGGGCCAGGGGCCCCTGGGCACATCCTTTTTCCATTTTCCCTGGGAAAGAAAACTCAGCAGTCCAGGTTCCTGATGTCAGTTTGTAGGGCTGCCTTGGGTCTATCAGGGCAGCACAAGTTTGAGGTGGGGACAACTTCAGTGTGGGGTCCATCCTTCGATATAAGGATTTTTTGCAGTCAGGGCCAGGGGCCCCTGGGCACATCCTTTTTCCATTTTCCCTGGGAAAGAAAACTCAGCAGTCCAGGTTCCTGATGTCAGTTTGTAGGGCTCCCTTGGGTCTATCAGGCAAGCACAATTTTGAGGTGGGGACAACTTCGGTGTGGGTTCCATCCTTCGATATAAGGATTCTATGCAGTGAGGCCCCAGCCCAGGGCCAGGGGCCCCTGGGCACATCCTTTTTCCATTTTCCCTGGGAAAGAAAAGTCAGTAGTCCAGGTTCCTGATGTCAGTTTGTAGGGCTCCCTTGGGTCTATCAGGGCAGCACAAGTTTGAGGTGGGGACAACTTCGGTGTGGGGTCCATCCTTCGATATAAGGATTTTTTGCAGTGAGGCCCCAGCCCAGGGCCAGGGGCCCCTGTGCACATCCTTTTTCCATTTTCCCTGGGAAAGAAAACTCAGCAGTCCAGGTTCCTGATGTCAGTTTGTAGGGCTCCCTTGGGTCTATCAGGGCAGCACAAGTTTGAGGTGGGGACAACTTCGGTGTGGGTTCCATCCTTCGATATAAGGATTTTTTGCAGTGAGGCCCAGCCCAGGGCCCGGGGCCCCTGGGCACATCCTTTTTCATTTTCCCTGGGAAAGAAAACTCAGCAGTCCAGGTTCCTGATGTCAGTTTGTAGGGCTCCCTTGGGTGTATCAGGGCAGCACAAGTTTGACGTGGGGACAACTTCGGTGTAGGGTCCATCCTTCGATATAAGGATTTTTTTCAGTGAGGCCCAGCCCAGTGCCAGGGGCCCCAGGGCACATCCTTTTTCCATTTTCCCTGGGAAAGAAAACTCAGCAGTCCAGGTTCCTGATGTCAGTTTGTAGGGCTCCTTTGGGTCTATCAGGGTAGCACAAGTTTGAGGTTGCAACAACTTTGGTGTGGGGTGCATCCTTCGATGTAAGGATTTTTTGTAGTGAGGCCCCAGCCCAGGGCCAGGGGCCGCTGGGCACATCCTTTTTCCATTTTCCCTGGGAAAAAAAACTCAGCACACCAGGTTCCTGATGTCAGTTTGTAGGGCTCCCTTGGGTCTATCAGGGCAGCACAAGTTTGAGGTGGGGACAACTTCGGTGTGGGCTCCATCCTTCGATATAAGGATTTTTTGCAGTCAGGGCCAGGGGCCCCTGGGCACATCCTTTTTCCATTTTCCCTGGGAAAGAAAACTCAGCAGTCCAGGTTCCTGATGTCAGTTTGTAGGGCTCCCTTGGGTCTATCAGGGCAGCACAAGTTTGAGGTGGGGACATCTTCGGTGTGGGCTCCATCCTTCGATATAAGGATTTTTTGCAGTCAGGGCCAGGGGCCCAGGGCCAGGGGCCCCCGGGCACATCCTTTTTCCATTTTCCCTGGGAAAGAAAACTCAGCAGTCCAGGTTCCTGATGTCAGTTTGTAGGGCTCCCTTGGGTCTATCAGGGCAGCACAAGTTTGAGGTGGGGACAACTGCGGTCTGGGCTCCATCCTTCGATATAAGGATTCTTTGCAGTCAGTGCCAGGGGCCCCCGGGCACATCCTTTGGCCATTTTCCCTGGGAAAGAAAACTCAGCAGTCCAGGTTCCTGATGTCAGTTTGTAGGGCTCCCTTGGGTCTATCAGGGCAGCACAAGTTTGAGGTGGGGACAACTTTGGTGTGGGGTCCATCCTTCGATATAAGGATTTTTTGCAGTCAGGGCCAGGGGCCCCTGTGCACATCCTTTCTCCATTTTCCCTGGGAAAGAAAACTCAGCAGTCCAGGTTCCTGACGTCAGTTTGTAGGGCTTCCTTGGGTGTATCAGGGCAGCACAAGTTTGAGTTGGGGACAACTTCGGTGTGGGGTGCATCCTTCGATACAAAGATTTTTTGCAGTCAGGGCCAGGGGCCCCTGGGCACATCCTTTTTCCATTTTCCCTGGGAAAGAAAACTCAGCAGTCCAGGTTCCTGATGTCAGTTTGTAGGGCTCCCTTGGGTGTATCAGGGCAGCACAAGTTTGAGGTGGGGACAACTTCGGTGTGGGGTCCATCCTTCGATATAAGGATTTTTTGCAGTGAGGCCCCTGTCCAGGGCCAGGGGCCCCTGTGCACATCCTTTTTCCATTTTCCCTGGGAAAGAAAACTCAGCAGTCCAGGTTCCTGATGTCAGTTTGTAGGGCTCCCTTGGGTCTATCAGGGCAGCACAAGTTTGAGGTGGGGACAACTTTGGTGTGGGGTCCATCCTTCGATATAAGGATTTCTTGTTGAGAGTCCCCTGCCAAGGGCCAGGGGCCGCTGGGCACATCCTTTTTCCATTTTCCCTGGGAAAGAAAACTCAGCAGTCCAGGTTCCTGATGTCAGTTTGTAGGGCTCCCTTGGGTCTATCAGGGCAGCACAAGTTTGAGGTGGGGACAACTTCGGTGTGGGGTCCATCCTTCGATATAAGGATTTTTTGCAGTCAGGGCCAGGGGCCCCTGGGCACATCCTTTTTCCATTTTCCCTGGGAAAGAAAACTCAGCAGTCCAGGTTCCTGATGTCAGTTTGTAGAGCTCCCTTGGGTCTCTCAGGGCAGCACAAGTTTGAGGTGGGGACAACTTCGGTGTGTGGTCCATCCTTCGATATAAGGATTTTTTGCAGTGAGGGCCCTGCCCAGGGCCAGGGGCCCCTGGGCACATCCTTTTTCCATTTTCCCTGGGAAAGAAAACTCAGCAGTCCAGGTTCCTGATGTCAGTTTGTAGGGCTCCCTTGGGTGTATCAGGGTAGCACAAGTTTGAGGTGGGGACAACTTCGGTCTGGTCTCCATCCTTCGATATAAGGATTTTTTGCAGTCAGTGCCAGGGGCCCCTGGGCACATCCTTTGGCCATTTTCCCTGGGAAAGAAAACTCAGCAGTACAGGTTCCTGATGTCAGTTTGTAGGGCTCCCTTGGGTCTATCAGGGCAGCACGAGTTTGAGGTGGGGACAACTTTGGTGTGGGGTCCATCCTTCGATATAAGGATTTTTTGCAGTCAGGGCCAGGGGCCCCTGTGCACATCCTTTTCCCATTTTCCCTGGGAAAGAAAACTCAGCAGTCCAGGTTCCTGATGTCAGTTTGTAGGGCTCCCTTGGGTCTATCAGGGCAGCACAAGTTTGAGGTGGGGACAACTTCGGTGTGGGGTCAATCCTTCGATATAAGGATTTTTTGCAGTCAGGGCCAGGGGCCCCTGGGCACATCCTTTTTCCATTTTCCCTGGGAAAGAAAACTCAGCAGTCCAGGTTCCTGATGTCAGTTTGTAGGGCTCCCTTGGGTCTATCAGGGCAGCACAAGTTTGAGGTGGGGACAACTTCGGTGTGGGGTCCATCCTTTGATATATGGATTTCTTGTAGTGAGGTCCCGGTCCAGTGCCAGGGGCCCCTGTGCACATCCTTTTTCCATTTTCCCTGGGAAAGAAAACTCAGCAGTCCAGGTTCCTGATGTCAGTTTGTAGAGCTCCCTTGGGTCTATCAGGGCAGCACAAGTTTGAGGTGGGGACAACTTTGGTGTGGGGTCCATCCTTCGATATAAGGATTCTTTGCAGTCAGGGCCAGGGGCCCCCTGGCACATCCTTTGGCCACTTTCCCTGGGAAAGAAAACTCAGCAGTCCCGGTTCCTGATGTCAGTTTGTAGGGCTCCCTTGGGTCTATCAGGGCAGCACAAGTTTGAGATGGGGACAACTTCGGTGTGGGGTCCATCCTTCGATATAAGGATTTTTTGCAGTGAGGCCCAGCCCAGGGCCAGGAGCCCCTGGGCACATCCTTTTTCCATTTTCCCTGGGAAAGAAAACTCAGCAGTCCAGGTTCCTGATGTCAGTTTGTAGGGCTCCCTTGGGTGTATCAGGGCAGCACAAGTTTGAGGTGGGGACAACTTCGGTGTGGGGTCCATCCTTCGATATAAGGATTCTTTGCAGTCAGGGCCAGGGGCCCCTGGGCACATCCTTTTTCCATTTTCCCTGGGAAAGAAAACTCAGCAGTCCAGGTTCCTGATGTCAGTTTGTAGGGCTCCCTTGGGTCTATCAGGGCAGCACAAGTTTGAGGTGGGGACAACTTCGGTGTGGGGTCCATCCTTCGATATAAGGATTTTTTGCAGTCAGGGCCAGGGGCCCCTGGGCACATCCTTTTTCCATTTTCCCTGGGAAAGAAAACTCAGCAGTCCAGGTTCCTGATGTCAGTTTGTAGGGCTCCCTTGGGTCTATCAGGGCAGCACAAGTTTGAGGTGGGGACAACTTCGGTGTGGGGTCCATCCTTCGATATAAGGATTTTTTGCAGTGTGGCCACAGCCCAGGGCCAGGGGCCCCTGTGCACATCCTTTTTCCATTTTCCCTGGGAAAGAAAACTCAGCAGTCCAGGTTCCTGATGTCAGTTTGTAGGGCTCCCTTGGGTGTATCAGGGCAGCACAAGTTTGAGGTGGGGACAAATTCGGTGTGGGGTCCATCCTTCGATATAAGGATTTTTTGCAGTCAGGGCCAGGGGCCCCTGGGCACATCTTTTTTCCATTTTCCCTGGGAAAGAAAACTCAGCAGTCCAGGTTCCTGATGTCAGTTTGTAGGGCTCCCTTGGGTCTATCAGGGCAGCACAAGTTTTAGGTGGGGACATCTTCGGTGTGGGGTCCATCCTTCGATATAAGGATTCTTTGCAGTGAGGCCCCAGCCCAGATCCAGGGGCCCCTGGGCACATCCTTTTTCCATTTTCCCTGGGAAAGAAAACTCAGCAGTCCAGGTTCCTGATGTCAGTTTGTAGGGCTCCCTTGGGTGTATCAGGGCAGCACAAGTTTGAGGTGGGGACAAATTCGGTGTGGGCTCCATCCTTCGATATAAGGATTTTTTGCAGTCAGGGCCAGGGGCCCCTGGGCACATCCTTTTTCCATTTTCCCTGGGAAAGAAAACTCAGCAGTCCAGGTTCCTGATGTCAGTTTGTAGGGCTCCCTTGGGTCTATCAGGGTAGCACAAGTTTGAGGTTGCAACAACTTTGGTGCAGGCTTCATCCTTCGATATAAGAATTTTTTGCAGTGAGGCCCCTGTCCAGCCCAGGGGCCCCTGGGCACATCCTTTTTCCATTTTCCCTGGGAAAGAAAACTCAGCAGTCCAGGTTCCTGATGTCAGCTTGTAGGGCTCCCTTGGGTGTATCAGGGCAGCACAAGTTTGAGGTGGGAACAACTTCGGTGTGGGTTGCATCCTTCGATATAAAGATTTTTTGCAGTCAGGGCCAGGAGCCCCTGGGCACATCCTTTTTCCATTTTCCCTGGGAAAGAAAACTCAGCAGTCCAGGTTCCTGATGTCTGTTTGTAGGGCTCCCTTGGGTCTATCAGGGCAGCGCAAGTTTGAGGTGGGGACAACTTCGGTGTGGGGTCCATCCTTCGATATAAGGATTTTTTGCAGTCAGGGCCAGGGGCCCCTGGGCACATCCTTTTTCCATTTTCCCTGGGAAAGAAAACTCAGCAGTCCAGGTTCCTGATGTCAGTTTGTAGGGCTCCCTTGCGTCTATCAGGGTAGCACAAGTTTGAGGTGGGGACAACTTCGGTGTGGGCTCCATCCTTCGATATAAGGATTTTTTGCAGTGAGGCCCAGCCCAGGGCCCGGGGCCCCAGGGCACATCCTTTTTCCATTTTCCCTGGGAAAGAAAACTCAGCAGTCCAGGTTCCTGATGTCAGTTTGTAGGGCTCCCTTGGGTGTATGAGGGCAGCACAAGTTTGAGGTGGGGACATCTTCGGTGTGGGGTCCATCCTTCGATATAAGGATTCTTTGCAGTCAGGGCCAGGGGCCGCTGGGCACATCCTTTTTCCATTTTCCCTGGGAAAGAAAACTCAGCAGTCCAGGTTCCTGATGTCAGTTTGTAGAGCTCCCTTGGGTCTATCAGGGCAGCACAAGTTTGAGGTGGGGACAACTTCGGTGTGGGCTCCATCCTTCGATATAAGGATTTTTTGCAGTGAGGTCCCTGTCCATGGCCAGGGGCCCCTGGGCACATCCTTTTTCCATTTTCCCTGGGAAAGAAAACTCAGCAGTCCAGGTTCCTGATGTCAGTTTGTAGGGCTCCCTTGGGTCTATCAGGGCAGCACAAGTTTGAGGTGGGGACAACTTCGGTGTGGGCTCCATCCTTCGATATAAGGATTTTTTGCAGTCGGGGCCAGGGGCCCCTGGGCACATCCTTTTTCCATTTTCCCTGGGAAAGAAAACTCAGCAGTCCAGGTTCCTGATGTCAGTTTGTAGGGCTCCCTTGGGTCTATCAGGGTAGCACAAGTTTGAGGTTGCAACAACTTTGGTGCAGGCTTCATCCTTCGATATAAGAATTTTTTGCAGTGAGGCCCCTGTCCAGCCCAGGGGCCCCTGGGCACATCCTTTTTCCATTTTCCCTGGGAAAGAAAACTCAGCAGTCCAGGTTCCTGATGTCAGTTTGTAGGGCTCCCTTGGGTGTATCAGGGCAGCACAAGTTTGAGGTGGGAACAACTTCGGTGTGGGTTGCATCGTTCGATATAAAGATTTTTTGCAGTCAGGGCCAGGAGCCCCTGGGCACATCCTTTTTCCTTTTTCCCTGGGAAAGAAAACTCAGCAGTCCAGGTTCCTGATGTCAGTTTGTAGGGCTCCCTTGGGTCTATCAGGGCAGCACAAGTTTGAGGTGGGGACAACTTCGGTGTGGGGTCCATCCTTCGATATAAGGATTCTTTGCAGTCAGGGCCAGGGACCCCTGGGCACATCCTTTTTCAATTTTCCCTGGGAAAGAAAACTCAGCAGTCCAGGTTCCTGATGTCAGTTTGTAGGGCTCCCTTGGGTCTATCAGGGTAGCAGAAGTTTGATGTGCGGACTACTTCAGTATATGCTCCATCCTTCGATATAAGGATTTTTTGCAGTCAGGGCCAGAGGCCCCTGGGCACATCCTTTTTCCATTTTCCCTGGGAAAGAAAACTCAGCAGTCCAGGTTCCTGATGTCAGTTTGTAGGGCTCCCTTGGGTCTATCAGGGCAGCACAAGTTTGAGGTGGGGACAACTTCGGTGTCGGCTCCATCCTTCGATATAAGGATTTTTTGCAGTCAGGGCCAGGGGTCCCCGGGCACATCCTTTGGCCATTTTCCCTGGGAAAGAAAACTCAGCAGTCCAGGTTCCTGATGTCATTTTTTAGGGCTCCATTGGGTCTATCAGGGCAGCACAAGTTTGAGGTGGGGACAACTTCGGTGTGGGGTCCATCCTTCGATATAAGGATTCTTTGCAGTCAGGGCCAGGGGCCCCTGGGCACATCCTTTTTCCATTTTCCCTGGGAAAGAAAACTCAGCAGTCCAGGTTCCTGATGTCAGTTTGTAGGGCTGCCTTGGGTCTATCAGGGCAGCACAAGTTTGAGGTGGGGACAACTTCAGTGTGGGGTCCATCCTTCGATATAAGGATTTTTTGCAGTCAGGGCCAGGGGCCCCTGGGCACATCCTTTTTCCATTTTCCCTGGGAAAGAAAACTCAGCAGTCCAGGTTCCTGATGTCAGTTTGTAGGGCTCCCTTGGGTCTATCAGGCAAGCACAATTTTGAGGTGGGGACAACTTCGGTGTGGGTTCCATCCTTCGATATAAGGATTCTATGCAGTGAGGCCCCAGCCCAGGGCCAGGGGCCCCTGGGCACATCCTTTTTCCATTTTCCCTGGGAAAGAAAAGTCAGTAGTCCAGGTTCCTGATGTCAGTTTGTAGGGCTCCCTTGGGTCTATCAGGGCAGCACAAGTTTGAGGTGGGGACAACTTCGGTGTGGGGTCCATCCTTCGATATAAGGATTCTTTGCAGTCAGGCCCCAGCCCAGGGCCAGGGGCCCCTGTGCACATCCTTTTTCCATTTTCCCTGGGAAAGAAAACTCAGCAGTCCAGGTTCCTGATGTCAGTTTGTAGGGCTCCCTTGGGTCTATCAGGGCAGCACAAGTTTGAGGTGGGGACAACTTCGGTGTGGGTTCCATCCTTCGATATAAGGATTTTTTGCAGTGAGGCCCAGCCCAGGGCCCGGGGCCCCTGGGCACATCCTTTTTCATTTTCCCTGGGAAAGAAAACTCAGCAGTCCAGGTTCCTGATGTCAGTTTGTAGGGCTCCCTTGGGTGTATCAGGGCAGCACAAGTTTGACGTGGGGACAACTTCGGTGTAGGGTCCATCCTTCGATATAAGGATTTTTTTCAGTGAGGCCCAGCCCAGTGCCAGGGGCCCCAGGGCACATCCTTTTTCCATTTTCCCTGGGAAAGAAAACTCAGCAGTCCAGGTTCCTGATGTCAGTTTGTAGGGCTCCTTTGGGTCTATCAGGGTAGCACAAGTTTGAGGTTGCAACAACTTTGGTGTGGGGTGCATCCTTCGATGTAAGGATTTTTTGTAGTGAGGCCCCAGCCCAGGGCCAGGGGCCGCTGGGCACATCCTTTTTCCATTTTCCCTGGGAAAAAAAACTCAGCACACCAGGTTCCTGATGTCAGTTTGTAGGGCTCCCTTGGGTCTATCAGGGCAGCACAAGTTTGAGGTGGGGACAACTTCGGTGTGGGCTCCATCCTTCGATATAAGGATTTTTTGCAGTCAGGGCCAGGGGCCCCTGGGCACATCCTTTTTCCATTTTCCCTGGGAAAGAAAACTCAGCAGTCCAGGTTCCTGATGTCAGTTTGTAGGGCTCCCTTGGGTCTATCAGGGCAGCACAAGTTTGAGGTGGGGACATCTTCGGTGTGGGCTCCATCCTTCGATATAAGGATTTTTTGCAGTCAGGGCCAGGGGCCCAGGGCCAGGGGCCCCCGGGCACATCCTTTTTCCATTTTCCCTGGGAAAGAAAACTCAGCAGTCCAGGTTCCTGATGTCAGTTTGTAGGGCTCCCTTGGGTCTATCAGGGCAGCACAAGTTTGAGGTGGGGACAACTGCGGTCTGGGCTCCATCCTTCGATATAAGGATTCTTTGCAGTCAGTGCCAGGGGCCCCCGGGCACATCCTTTGGCCATTTTCCCTGGGAAAGAAAACTCAGCAGTCCAGGTTCCTGATGTCAGTTTGTAGGGCTCCCTTGGGTCTATCAGGGCAGCACAAGTTTGAGGTGGGGACAACTTTGGTGTGGGGTCCATCCTTCGATATAAGGATTTTTTGCAGTCAGGGCCAGGGGCCCCTGTGCACATCCTTTCTCCATTTTCCCTGGGAAAGAAAACTCAGCAGTCCAGGTTCCTGACGTCAGTTTGTAGGGCTTCCTTGGGTGTATCAGGGCAGCACAAGTTTGAGTTGGGGACAACTTCGGTGTGGGGTGCATCCTTCGATACAAAGATTTTTTGCAGTCAGGGCCAGGGGCCCCTGGGCACATCCTTTTTCCATTTTCCCTGGGAAAGAAAACTCAGCAGTCCAGGTTCCTGATGTCAGTTTGTAGGGCTCCCTTGGGTGTATCAGGGCAGCACAAGTTTGAGGTGGGGACAACTTCGGTGTGGGGTCCATCCTTCGATATAAGGATTTTTTGCAGTGAGGCCCCTGTCCAGGGCCAGGGGCCCCTGTGCACATCCTTTTTCCATTTTCCCTGGGAAAGAAAACTCAGCAGTCCAGGTTCCTGATGTCAGTTTGTAGGGCTCCCTTGGGTCTATCAGGGCAGCACAAGTTTGAGGTGGGGACAACTTTGGTGTGGGGTCCATCCTTCGATATAAGGATTTCTTGTTGAGAGTCCCCTGCCAAGGGCCAGGGGCCGCTGGGCACATCCTTTTTCCATTTTCCCTGGGAAAGAAAACTCAGCAGTCCAGGTTCCTGATGTCAGTTTGTAGGGCTCCCTTGGGTCTATCAGGGCAGCACAAGTTTGAGGTGGGGACAACTTCGGTGTGGGGTCCATCCTTCGATATAAGGATTTTTTGCAGTCAGGGCCAGGGGCCCCTGGGCACATCCTTTTTCCATTTTCCCTGGGAAAGAAAACTCAGCAGTCCAGGTTCCTGATGTCAGTTTGTAGAGCTCCCTTGGGTCTCTCAGGGCAGCACAAGTTTGAGGTGGGGACAACTTCGGTGTGTGGTCCATCCTTCGATATAAGGATTTTTTGCAGTGAGGGCCCTGCCCAGGGCCAGGGGCCCCTGGGCACATCCTTTTTCCATTTTCCCTGGGAAAGAAAACTCAGCAGTCCAGGTTCCTGATGTCAGTTTGTAGGGCTCCCTTGGGTGTATCAGGGTAGCACAAGTTTGAGGTGGGGACAACTTCGGTCTGGTCTCCATCCTTCGATATAAGGATTTTTTGCAGTCAGTGCCAGGGGCCCCTGGGCACATCCTTTGGCCATTTTCCCTGGGAAAGAAAACTCAGCAGTACAGGTTCCTGATGTCAGTTTGTAGGGCTCCCTTGGGTCTATCAGGGCAGCACGAGTTTGAGGTGGGGACAACTTTGGTGTGGGGTCCATCCTTCGATATAAGGATTTTTTGCAGTCAGGGCCAGGGGCCCCTGTGCACATCCTTTTCCCATTTTCCCTGGGAAAGAAAACTCAGCAGTCCAGGTTCCTGATGTCAGTTTGTAGGGCTCCCTTGGGTCTATCAGGGCAGCACAAGTTTGAGGTGGGGACAACTTCGGTGTGGGGTCAATCCTTCGATATAAGGATTTTTTGCAGTCAGGGCCAGGGGCCCCTGGGCACATCCTTTTTCCATTTTCCCTGGGAAAGAAAACTCAGCAGTCCAGGTTCCTGATGTCAGTTTGTAGGGCTCCCTTGGGTCTATCAGGGCAGCACAAGTTTGAGGTGGGGACAACTTCGGTGTGGGGTCCATCCTTTGATATATGGATTTCTTGTAGTGAGGTCCCGGTCCAGTGCCAGGGGCCCCTGTGCACATCCTTTTTCCATTTTCCCTGGGAAAGAAAACTCAGCAGTCCAGGTTCCTGATGTCAGTTTGTAGAGCTCCCTTGGGTCTATCAGGGCAGCACAAGTTTGAGGTGGGGACAACTTTGGTGTGGGGTCCATCCTTCGATATAAGGATTCTTTGCAGTCAGGGCCAGGGGCCCCCTGGCACATCCTTTGGCCACTTTCCCTGGGAAAGAAAACTCAGCAGTCCCGGTTCCTGATGTCAGTTTGTAGGGCTCCCTTGGGTCTATCAGGGCAGCACAAGTTTGAGATGGGGACAACTTCGGTGTGGGGTCCATCCTTCGATATAAGGATTTTTTGCAGTGAGGCCCAGCCCAGGGCCAGGAGCCCCTGGGCACATCCTTTTTCCATTTTCCCTGGGAAAGAAAACTCAGCAGTCCAGGTTCCTGATGTCAGTTTGTAGGGCTCCCTTGGGTGTATCAGGGCAGCACAAGTTTGAGGTGGGGACAACTTCGGTGTGGGGTCCATCCTTCGATATAAGGATTCTTTGCAGTCAGGGCCAGGGGCCCCTGGGCACATCCTTTTTCCATTTTCCCTGGGAAAGAAAACTCAGCAGTCCAGGTTCCTGATGTCAGTTTGTAGGGCTCCCTTGGGTCTATCAGGGCAGCACAAGTTTGAGGTGGGGACAACTTCGGTGTGGGGTCCATCCTTCGATATAAGGATTTTTTGCAGTCAGGGCCAGGGGCCCCTGGGCACATCCTTTTTCCATTTTCCCTGGGAAAGAAAACTCAGCAGTCCAGGTTCCTGATGTCAGTTTGTAGGGCTCCCTTGGGTCTATCAGGGCAGCACAAGTTTGAGGTGGGGACAACTTCGGTGTGGGGTCCATCCTTCGATATAAGGATTTTTTGCAGTGTGGCCACAGCCCAGGGCCAGGGGCCCCTGTGCACATCCTTTTTCCATTTTCCCTGGGAAAGAAAACTCAGCAGTCCAGGTTCCTGATGTCAGTTTGTAGGGCTCCCTTGGGTGTATCAGGGCAGCACAAGTTTGAGGTGGGGACAAATTCGGTGTGGGGTCCATCCTTCGATATAAGGATTTTTTGCAGTCAGGGCCAGGGGCCCCTGGGCACATCTTTTTTCCATTTTCCCTGGGAAAGAAAACTCAGCAGTCCAGGTTCCTGATGTCAGTTTGTAGGGCTCCCTTGGGTCTATCAGGGCAGCACAAGTTTTAGGTGGGGACATCTTCGGTGTGGGGTCCATCCTTCGATATAAGGATTCTTTGCAGTGAGGCCCCAGCCCAGATCCAGGGGCCCCTGGGCACATCCTTTTTCCATTTTCCCTGGGAAAGAAAACTCAGCAGTCCAGGTTCCTGATGTCAGTTTGTAGGGCTCCCTTGGGTGTATCAGGGCAGCACAAGTTTGAGGTGGGGACAAATTCGGTGTGGGCTCCATCCTTCGATATAAGGATTTTTTGCAGTCAGGGCCAGGGGCCCCTGGGCACATCCTTTTTCCATTTTCCCTGGGAAAGAAAACTCAGCAGTCCAGGTTCCTGATGTCAGTTTGTAGGGCTCCCTTGGGTCTATCAGGGTAGCACAAGTTTGAGGTTGCAACAACTTTGGTGCAGGCTTCATCCTTCGATATAAGAATTTTTTGCAGTGAGGCCCCTGTCCAGCCCAGGGGCCCCTGGGCACATCCTTTTTCCATTTTCCCTGGGAAAGAAAACTCAGCAGTCCAGGTTCCTGATGTCAGCTTGTAGGGCTCCCTTGGGTGTATCAGGGCAGCACAAGTTTGAGGTGGGAACAACTTCGGTGTGGGTTGCATCCTTCGATATAAAGATTTTTTGCAGTCAGGGCCAGGAGCCCCTGGGCACATCCTTTTTCCATTTTCCCTGGGAAAGAAAACTCAGCAGTCCAGGTTCCTGATGTCTGTTTGTAGGGCTCCCTTGGGTCTATCAGGGCAGCGCAAGTTTGAGGTGGGGACAACTTCGGTGTGGGGTCCATCCTTCGATATAAGGATTTTTTGCAGTCAGGGCCAGGGGCCCCTGGGCACATCCTTTTTCCATTTTCCCTGGGAAAGAAAACTCAGCAGTCCAGGTTCCTGATGTCAGTTTGTAGGGCTCCCTTGCGTCTATCAGGGTAGCACAAGTTTGAGGTGGGGACAACTTCGGTGTGGGCTCCATCCTTCGATATAAGGATTTTTTGCAGTGAGGCCCAGCCCAGGGCCCGGGGCCCCAGGGCACATCCTTTTTCCATTTTCCCTGGGAAAGAAAACTCAGCAGTCCAGGTTCCTGATGTCAGTTTGTAGGGCTCCCTTGGGTGTATGAGGGCAGCACAAGTTTGAGGTGGGGACATCTTCGGTGTGGGGTCCATCCTTCGATATAAGGATTCTTTGCAGTCAGGGCCAGGGGCCGCTGGGCACATCCTTTTTCCATTTTCCCTGGGAAAGAAAACTCAGCAGTCCAGGTTCCTGATGTCAGTTTGTAGAGCTCCCTTGGGTCTATCAGGGCAGCACAAGTTTGAGGTGGGGACAACTTCGGTGTGGGCTCCATCCTTCGATATAAGGATTTTTTGCAGTGAGGTCCCTGTCCATGGCCAGGGGCCCCTGGGCACATCCTTTTTCCATTTTCCCTGGGAAAGAAAACTCAGCAGTCCAGGTTCCTGATGTCAGTTTGTAGGGCTCCCTTGGGTCTATCAGGGCAGCACAAGTTTGAGGTGGGGACAACTTCGGTGTGGGCTCCATCCTTCGATATAAGGATTTTTTGCAGTCGGGGCCAGGGGCCCCTGGGCACATCCTTTTTCCATTTTCCCTGGGAAAGAAAACTCAGCAGTCCAGGTTCCTGATGTCAGTTTGTAGGGCTCCCTTGGGTCTATCAGGGTAGCACAAGTTTGAGGTTGCAACAACTTTGGTGCAGGCTTCATCCTTCGATATAAGAATTTTTTGCAGTGAGGCCCCTGTCCAGCCCAGGGGCCCCTGGGCACATCCTTTTTCCATTTTCCCTGGGAAAGAAAACTCAGCAGTCCAGGTTCCTGATGTCAGTTTGTAGGGCTCCCTTGGGTGTATCAGGGCAGCACAAGTTTGAGGTGGGAACAACTTCGGTGTGGGTTGCATCGTTCGATATAAAGATTTTTTGCAGTCAGGGCCAGGAGCCCCTGGGCACATCCTTTTTCCTTTTTCCCTGGGAAAGAAAACTCAGCAGTCCAGGTTCCTGATGTCAGTTTGTAGGGCTCCCTTGGGTCTATCAGGGCAGCACAAGTTTGAGGTGGGGACAACTTCGGTGTGGGGTCCATCCTTCCATATAAGGATTCTTTGCAGTCAGGGCCAGGGACCCCTGGGCACATCCTTTTTCAATTTTCCCTGGGAAAGAAAACTCAGCAGTCCAGGTTCCTGATGTCAGTTTGTAGGGCTCCCTTGGGTCTATCAGGGTAGCAGAAGTTTGATGTGCGGACTACTTCAGTATATGCTCCATCCTTCGATATAAGGATTTTTTGCAGTCAGGGCCAGAGGCCCCTGGGCACATCCTTTTTCCATTTTCCCTGGGAAAGAAAACTCAGCAGTCCAGGTTCCTGATGTCAGTTTGTAGGGCTCCCTTGGGTCTATCAGGGCAGCACAAGTTTGAGGTGGGGACAACTTCGGTGTCGGCTCCATCCTTCGATATAAGGATTTTTTGCAGTCAGGGCCAGGGGTCCCCGGGCACATCCTTTGGCCATTTTCCCTGGGAAAGAAAACTCAGCAGTCCAGGTTCCTGATGTCATTTTTTAGGGCTCCATTGGGTCTATCAGGGCAGCACAAGTTTGAGGTGGGGACAACTTCGGTGTGGGGTCCATCCTTCGATATAAGGATTCTTTGCAGTCAGGGCCAGGGGCCCCTGGGCACATCCTTTTTCCATTTTCCCTGGGAAAGAAAACTCAGCAGTCCAGGTTCCTGATGTCAGTTTGTAGGGCTGCCTTGGGTCTATCAGGGCAGCACAAGTTTGAGGTGGGGACAACTTCAGTGTGGGGTCCATCCTTCGATATAAGGATTTTTTGCAGTCAGGGCCAGGGGCCCCTGGGCACATCCTTTTTCCATTTTCCCTGGGAAAGAAAACTCAGCAGTCCAGGTTCCTGATGTCAGTTTGTAGGGCTCCCTTGGGTCTATCAGGCAAGCACAATTTTGAGGTGGGGACAACTTCGGTGTGGGTTCCATCCTTCGATATAAGGATTCTATGCAGTGAGGCCCCAGCCCAGGGCCAGGGGCCCCTGGGCACATCCTTTTTCCATTTTCCCTGGGAAAGAAAAGTCAGTAGTCCAGGTTCCTGATGTCAGTTTGTAGGGCTCCCTTGGGTCTATCAGGGCAGCACAAGTTTGAGGTGGGGACAACTTCGGTGTGGGGTCCATCCTTCGATATAAGGATTCTTTGCAGTCAGGCCCCAGCCCAGGGCCAGGGGCCCCTGTGCACATCCTTTTTCCATTTTCCCTGGGAAAGAAAACTCAGCAGTCCAGGTTCCTGATGTCAGTTTGTAGGGCTCCCTTGGGTCTATCAGGGCAGCACAAGTTTGAGGTGGGGACAACTTCGGTGTGGGTTCCATCCTTCGATATAAGGATTTTTTGCAGTGAGGCCCAGCCCAGGGCCCGGGGCCCCTGGGCACATCCTTTTTCATTTTCCCTGGGAAAGAAAACTCAGCAGTCCAGGTTCCTGATGTCAGTTTGTAGGGCTCCCTTGGGTGTATCAGGGCAGCACAAGTTTGACGTGGGGACAACTTCGGTGTAGGGTCCATCCTTCGATATAAGGATTTTTTTCAGTGAGGCCCAGCCCAGTGCCAGGGGCCCCAGGGCACATCCTTTTTCCATTTTCCCTGGGAAAGAAAACTCAGCAGTCCAGGTTCCTGATGTCAGTTTGTAGGGCTCCTTTGGGTCTATCAGGGTAGCACAAGTTTGAGGTTGCAACAACTTTGGTGTGGGGTGCATCCTTCGATGTAAGGATTTTTTGTAGTGAGGCCCCAGCCCAGGGCCAGGGGCCGCTGGGCACATCCTTTTTCCATTTTCCCTGGGAAAAAAAACTCAGCACACCAGGTTCCTGATGTCAGTTTGTAGGGCTCCCTTGGGTCTATCAGGGCAGCACAAGTTTGAGGTGGGGACAACTTCGGTGTGGGCTCCATCCTTCGATATAAGGATTTTTTGCAGTCAGGGCCAGGGGCCCCTGGGCACATCCTTTTTCCATTTTCCCTGGGAAAGAAAACTCAGCAGTCCAGGTTCCTGATGTCAGTTTGTAGGGCTCCCTTGGGTCTATCAGGGCAGCACAAGTTTGAGGTGGGGACATCTTCGGTGTGGGCTCCATCCTTCGATATAAGGATTTTTTGCAGTCAGGGCCAGGGGCCCAGGGCCAGGGGCCCCCGGGCACATCCTTTTTCCATTTTCCCTGGGAAAGAAAACTCAGCAGTCCAGGTTCCTGATGTCAGTTTGTAGGGCTCCCTTGGGTCTATCAGGGCAGCACAAGTTTGAGGTGGGGACAACTGCGGTCTGGGCTCCATCCTTCGATATAAGGATTCTTTGCAGTCAGTGCCAGGGGCCCCCGGGCACATCCTTTGGCCATTTTCCCTGGGAAAGAAAACTCAGCAGTCCAGGTTCCTGATGTCAGTTTGTAGGGCTCCCTTGGGTCTATCAGGGCAGCACAAGTTTGAGGTGGGGACAACTTTGGTGTGGGGTCCATCCTTCGATATAAGGATTTTTTGCAGTCAGGGCCAGGGGCCCCTGTGCACATCCTTTCTCCATTTTCCCTGGGAAAGAAAACTCAGCAGTCCAGGTTCCTGACGTCAGTTTGTAGGGCTTCCTTGGGTGTATCAGGGCAGCACAAGTTTGAGTTGGGGACAACTTCGGTGTGGGGTGCATCCTTCGATACAAAGATTTTTTGCAGTCAGGGCCAGGGGCCCCTGGGCACATCCTTTTTCCATTTTCCCTGGGAAAGAAAACTCAGCAGTCCAGGTTCCTGATGTCAGTTTGTAGGGCTCCCTTGGGTGTATCAGGGCAGCACAAGTTTGAGGTGGGGACAACTTCGGTGTGGGGTCCATCCTTCGATATAAGGATTTTTTGCAGTGAGGCCCCTGTCCAGGGCCAGGGGCCCCTGTGCACATCCTTTTTCCATTTTCCCTGGGAAAGAAAACTCAGCAGTCCAGGTTCCTGATGTCAGTTTGTAGGGCTCCCTTGGGTCTATCAGGGCAGCACAAGTTTGAGGTGGGGACAACTTTGGTGTGGGGTCCATCCTTCGATATAAGGATTTCTTGTTGAGAGTCCCCTGCCAAGGGCCAGGGGCCGCTGGGCACATCCTTTTTCCATTTTCCCTGGGAAAGAAAACTCAGCAGTCCAGGTTCCTGATGTCAGTTTGTAGGGCTCCCTTGGGTCTATCAGGGCAGCACAAGTTTGAGGTGGGGACAACTTCGGTGTGGGGTCCATCCTTCGATATAAGGATTTTTTGCAGTCAGGGCCAGGGGCCCCTGGGCACATCCTTTTTCCATTTTCCCTGGGAAAGAAAACTCAGCAGTCCAGGTTCCTGATGTCAGTTTGTAGAGCTCCCTTGGGTCTCTCAGGGCAGCACAAGTTTGAGGTGGGGACAACTTCGGTGTGTGGTCCATCCTTCGATATAAGGATTTTTTGCAGTGAGGGCCCTGCCCAGGGCCAGGGGCCCCTGGGCACATCCTTTTTCCATTTTCCCTGGGAAAGAAAACTCAGCAGTCCAGGTTCCTGATGTCAGTTTGTAGGGCTCCCTTGGGTGTATCAGGGTAGCACAAGTTTGAGGTGGGGACAACTTCGGTCTGGTCTCCATCCTTCGATATAAGGATTTTTTGCAGTCAGTGCCAGGGGCCCCTGGGCACATCCTTTGGCCATTTTCCCTGGGAAAGAAAACTCAGCAGTACAGGTTCCTGATGCCAGTTTGTAGGGCTCCCTTGGGTCTATCAGGGCAGCACGAGTTTGAGGTGGGGACAACTTTGGTGTGGGGTCCATCCTTCGATATAAGGATTTTTTGCAGTCAGGGCCAGGGGCCCCTGTGCACATCCTTTTCCCATTTTCCCTGGGAAAGAAAACTCAGCAGTCCAGGTTCCTGATGTCAGTTTGTAGGGCTCCCTTGGGTCTATCAGGGCAGCACAAGTTTGAGGTGGGGACAACTTCGGTGTGGGGTCAATCCTTCGATATAAGGATTTTTTGCAGTCAGGGCCAGGGGCCCCTGGGCACATCCTTTTTCCATTTTCCCTGGGAAAGAAAACTCAGCAGTCCAGGTTCCTGATGTCAGTTTGTAGGGCTCCCTTGGGTCTATCAGGGCAGCACAAGTTTGAGGTGGGGACAACTTCGGTGTGGGGTCCATCCTTTGATATATGGATTTCTTGTAGTGAGGTCCCGGTCCAGTGCCAGGGGCCCCTGTGCACATCCTTTTTCCATTTTCCCTGGGAAAGAAAACTCAGCAGTCCAGGTTCCTGATGTCAGTTTGTAGAGCTCCCTTGGGTCTATCAGGGCAGCACAAGTTTGAGGTGGGGACAACTTTGGTGTGGGGTCCATCCTTCGATATAAGGATTCTTTGCAGTCAGGGCCAGGGGCCCCCTGGCACATCCTTTGGCCACTTTCCCTGGGAAAGAAAACTCAGCAGTCCCGGTTCCTGATGTCAGTTTGTAGGGCTCCCTTGGGTCTATCAGGGCAGCACAAGTTTGAGATGGGGACAACTTCGGTGTGGGGTCCATCCTTCGATATAAGGATTTTTTGCAGTGAGGCCCAGCCCAGGGCCAGGAGCCCCTGGGCACATCCTTTTTCCATTTTCCCTGGGAAAGAAAACTCAGCAGTCCAGGTTCCTGATGTCAGTTTGTAGGGCTCCCTTGGGTGTATCAGGGCAGCACAAGTTTGAGGTGGGGACAACTTCGGTGTGGGGTCCATCCTTCGATATAAGGATTCTTTGCAGTCAGGGCCAGGGGCCCCTGGGCACATCCTTTTTCCATTTTCCCTGGGAAAGAAAACTCAGCAGTCCAGGTTCCTGATGTCAGTTTGTAGGGCTCCCTTGGGTCTATCAGGGCAGCACAAGTTTGAGGTGGGGACAACTTCGGTGTGGGGTCCATCCTTCGATATAAGGATTTTTTGCAGTCAGGGCCAGGGGCCCCTGGGCACATCCTTTTTCCATTTTCCCTGGGAAAGAAAACTCAGCAGTCCAGGTTCCTGATGTCAGTTTGTAGGGCTCCCTTGGGTCTATCAGGGCAGCACAAGTTTGAGGTGGGGACAACTTCGGTGTGGGGTCCATCCTTCGATATAAGGATTTTTTGCAGTGTGGCCACAGCCCAGGGCCAGGGGCCCCTGTGCACATCCTTTTTCCATTTTCCCTGGGAAAGAAAACTCATCAGTCCAGGTTCCTGATGTCAGTTTGTAGGGCTCCCTTGGGTGTATCAGGGCAGCACAAGTTTGAGGTGGGGACAAATTCGGTGTGGGGTCCATCCTTCGATATAAGGATTTTTTGCAGTCAGGGCCAGGGGCCCCTGGGCACATCTTTTTTCCATTTTCCCTGGGAAAGAAAACTCAGCAGTCCAGGTTCCTGATGTCAGTTTGTAGGGCTCCCTTGGGTCTATCAGGGCAGCACAAGTTTTAGGTGGGGACATCTTCGGTGTGGGGTCCATCCTTCGATATAAGGATTCTTTGCAGTGAGGCCCCAGCCCAGATCCAGGGGCCCCTGGGCACATCCTTTTTCCATTTTCCCTGGGAAAGAAAACTCAGCAGTCCAGGTTCCTGATGTCAGTTTGTAGGGCTCCCTTGGGTGTATCAGGGCAGCACAAGTTTGAGGTGGGGACAAATTCGGTGTGGGCTCCATCCTTCGATATAAGGATTTTTTGCAGTCAGGGCCAGGGGCCCCTGGGCACATCCTTTTTCCATTTTCCCTGGGAAAGAAAACTCAGCAGTCCAGGTTCCTGATGTCAGTTTGTAGGGCTCCCTTGGGTCTATCAGGGCAGCACAAGTTTGAGGTGGGGACAACTTCGGTGTGGGGTCCATCCTTCGATATAAGGATGTTTTGCAGTCAGGGCCAGGGGCCCCTGGGCACATCCTTTTTCCATTTTCGCTGGGAAAGAAACTCAGCAGTCCAGGTTCCTGATGTCAGTTTGTAGGGCTCCCTTGGGTGTATCAGGGCAGCACAAGTTTGAGGTGGGGACAACTTCGGTGTGGGGTCCATCCTTCGATATAAGGATTTTTTGCAGTCAGGGCCAGGGACCCAGGGCCACGGGCCCCTGGGCACATCCTTTTTCCATTTTCCCTGGGAAAGAAAACTCAGCAGTCCAGGTTCCTGATGTCAGTTTGTAGGGCTCCCTTGGGTGTATCAGGGCAGCACAAGTTTGAGGTGGGGACAACTTCGGTGTGGGGTCCATCCTTCGATATAAGGATTCTTTGCAGTCAGGGCCAGGGGCCCCTGGGCACATCCTTTTTCCATTTTCCCTGGGAAAGAAAACTCAGCAGTCCAGGTTCCTGATGTCAGTTTGTAGGGCTCCCTTGGGTCTATCAGGGCAGCACAAGTTTGAGGTGGGGACAACTTCGGTGTGGGGTCCATCCTTCGATATAAGGATTTTTTGCAGTCAGGGCCAGGGGCCCCTGGGCACATCCTTTTTCCATTTTCCCTGGGAAAGAAAACTCAGCAGTCCAGGTTCCTGATGTCAGTTTGTAGGGCTCCCTTGGGTCTATCAGGGCAGCACAAGTTTGAGGTGGGGACAACTTCGGTGTGGGGTCCATCCTTCGATATAAGGATTTTTTGCAGTGTGGCCAGAGCCCAGGGCCAGGGGCCCCTGTGCACATCCTTTTTCCATTTTCCCTGGGAAAGAAAACTCAGCAGTCCAGGTTCCTGATGTCAGTTTGTAGGGCTCCCTTGGGTGTATCAGGGCAGCACAAGTTTGGGGTGGGGACAAATTCGGTGTGGGGTCCATCCTTCGATATAAGGATTTTTTGCAGTCAGGGCCAGGGGCCCCTGGGCACATCTTTTTTCCATTTTCCCTGGGAAAGAAAACTCAGCAGTCCAGGTTCCTGATGTCAGTTTGTAGGGCTCCCTTGGGTCTATCAGGGCAGCACAAGTTTGAGGTGGGGACATCTTCGGTGTGGGGTCCATCCTTCGATATAAGGATTCTTTGCAGTGAGGCCCCAGCCCAGATCCAGGGGCCCCTGGGCACATCCTTTTTCCATTTTCCCTGGGAAAGAAAACTCAGCAGTCCAGGTTCCTGATGTCAGTTTGTAGGGCTCCCTTGGGTCTATCAGGGCAGCACAAGTTTGAGGTGGGGACAACTTCGGTGTGGGGTCCATCCTTCGATATAAGGATTTTTTGCAGTCAGGGCCAGGGGCCCCTGGGCACATCCTTTTTCCATTTTCCCTGGGAAAGAAAACTCAGCAGTCCAGGTTCCTGATGTCAGTTTGTAGGGCTCCCTTGGGTCTATCAGGGCAGCACAAGTTTGAGGTGGGGACAACTTCGGTGTGGGGTCCATCCTTCGATATAAGGATGTTTTGCAGTCAGGGCCAGGGGCCCCTGGGCACATCCTTTTTCCATTTTCCCTGGGAAAGAAAACTCAGCAGTCCAGGTTCCTGATGTCAGTTTGTAGGGCTCCCTTGGGTCTATCAGGGCAGCACAAGTGTGAGGTGGGGACAACTTCGGTGTGGGGTCCATCCTTCGATATAAGGATTTTTTGCAGTCAGGGCCAGGGGCCCCTGGGCACATCCTTTTTCCATTTTCCCTGGGAAAGAAAACTCAGCAGTCCAGATTCCTGATGTCAGTTTGTAGGGCTCCCTTGGGTCTATCAGGGCAGCACAAGTTTGAGGTGGGGACAACTTCGGTGTGGGGTCCATCCTTCGATATAAGGATTTTTTGCAATCAGGGCCAGGGGCCCCTGGGCACATCCTTTTATCATTTTCCCTGGGAAAGAAAACTCAGCAGTCCAAGTTCCTGATGTCAGTTTGTAGGGCTCCCTTGGGTCTATCAGGGCAGCACAAGTTAGAGGTGGGGACATCTTCGGTGTGGTGTCCATCCTTCGATATAAGGATTCTTTGCAGAGAGGCTCCAGCCAAGGGCCAGGGGACCCTGGGCACATCCTTTTTCCATTTTCCCTGGGAAAGAAACTCAGCAGTCCAGGTTCCTGATGTCAGTTTGTAGGGCTCCCTTGGGTGTATCAGGGCAGCACAAGTTTGAGGTGGGGACAACTTCGGTGTGGGTTCCATCCTTCGATATAAGGATTCTTTGCAGTCAGGGCCAGGGGCCCCTGGGCACATCCTTTTTCCATTTTCCCTGGGAAAGAAAACTCAGCAGTCCAGGTTCCTGATGTCAGTTTGTAGGGCTCCCTTGGGTCTATCAGGGCAGCACAAGTTTGAGGTGGGGACAACTTCGGTGTGGGGTCCATCCTTCGATATAAGGATTTTCTGCAGTCAGGGCCAGGGGCCCCAGGGCACATCCTTTTTCCATTTTCCCTGGGAAAGAAAACTCAGCAGTCCAGGTTCCTGATGTCAGTTTGTAGGGCTCCCTTGGGTCTATCAGGGCAGCACAAGTTTGAGGTGGGGACAACTTCGGTGTGGGGTCCATCCTTCGATATAAGGATTCTTTGCAGTCAGGCCCCAGCCCAGGGCCAGGGGCCCCTGTGCACATCCTTTTTCCATTTTCCCTGGGAAAGAAAACTCAGCAGTCCAGGTTCCTGATGTCAGTTTGTAGGGCTCCCTTGGGTCTATCAGGGCAGCACAAGTTTGAGGTGGGGACAACTTCGGTGTGGGGTCCATCCTTCGATATAAGGATTTTTTGCAGTGAGGCCCAGCCCAGGGCCAGGGGCCCCTGGGCACATCCTTTTTCATTTTCCCTGGGAAAGAAAACTCAGCAGTCCAGGTTCCTGATGTCAGTTTGTAGGGCTCCCTTGGGTGTATCAGTGTAGCACAAGTTTGAGGTGGGGACAACTTCGGTGTGGGGTCCATCCTTCGATATAAGGATTTTTTTCAGTGAGGCCCAGCCCAGGGCCAGGGGCCCCAGGGCACAACCTTTTTCCATTTTCCCTGGGAAAGAAAACTCAGCAGTCCAGGTTCCTGATGTCAGTTTGTAGAGCTCCCTTGGGTCTATCAGGGCAGCACAAGTTTGAGGTGGGGAAAACTTCGGTGTGGGGTCCATCCTTCGATATAAGGATTTTTTTCAGTGAGGCCCAGCCCAGGGCCAGGGGCCCCAGGGCACATCCTTTTTCCATTTTCCCTGGGAAAGAAAACTCAGCAGTCCAGGTTCCTGATGTCAGTTTGTAGGGCTCCCTTGGATGTATCAGAGCTGCACATGTTTGAGGTGGGGACAACTTCGGTGTGGGCTCCATCCTTCGATATAAGGATATTTTGCAGTGAGGTTCCTGTCCAGGGCCACGGGCCCCTGGGCACATCCTTTTTCCATTTTCCCTGGGAAAGAAAACTCAGCAGTCCAAGTTCCTGATGTCAGTTTGTAGGGCTCCCTTGGGTCTATCAGGGTAGCACAAGTTTGAGGTTGCAACAACTTTGGTGTGGGGTGCATCCTTCGATATAAGGATTTTTTGTAGTGAGGTTCCTGTCCAGGGCCAGGGGCCCCTGGGCACATCCTTTTTCCATTTTCCCTGGGAAAGAAAACTCAGCAGTCCAGGTTCCCGATGTCAGTTTGTAGGGCTCCCTTGGGTCTATCAGGGCAGCACAATTTTGAGGTGGGGACAACTTAGGTGTGGGGTCCATCCTTCGATATAAGGATTTCTTGTAGTGAGGTCCCTGCCAAGGGCCAGGGGCCCCTGGGCACATCCTTTTTCCATTTTCCCTGGGAAAGAAAACTCAGCAGTCCAGGTTCCTGGTGTCAGTTTTTAGGGCTCCCTTGGGTGTATCAGGGCAGCACAAGTTTGAGGTGGGGACAACTTCGGTGTGGGGTCCATCCTTCGATATAAGGATTTTTTGCAGTCAGGGCCAGGGGCCCCTGGGCACATCCTTTTTCCATTTTCCCTGGGAAAGAAAACTCAGCAGTCCAGGTTCCTGATGTCAGTTTGTAGGGCTCCCTTGGGTCTATCAGGGCAGCACAAGTTTGAGGTGGGGACAACTTCGGTGTGGGCTCCATCCTTCGATATAAGGATTTTTTGCAGTCAGGGCCAGGGGCCCAGGGCCAGGGGCCCCCGGGCACATCCTTTTTCCATTTTCCCTGGGAAAGAAAACTCAGCAGTCCAGGTTCCTGATGTCAGTTTGTAGGGCTCCCTTGGGTCTATCAGGGCAGCACAAGTTTGAGGTGGGGACAACTTCGGTGTGGGGTCCATCCTTCGATATAAGGATTCTTTGCAGTCAGTGCCAGGGGCCCCCGGGCACATCCTTTGGCCATTTTCCCTGGGAAAGAAAACTCAGCAGTCCAGGTTCCTGATGTCAGTTTGTAGGGCTCCCTTGGGTCTATCAGGGCAGCACAAGTTTGAGGTGGGGACAACTTCGGTGTGGGGTCCATCCTTCGATATAAGGATTTTTTGCAGTCAGGGCCAGGGGCCCCTGGTCACATCCTTTCTCCATTTTCCCTGGGAAAGAAAACTCAGCAGTCCAGGTTCCTGATGTCAGTTTGTAGGGCTTCCTTGGGTGTATCAGGGCAGCACAAGTTTGAGTTGGGGACAACTTCGGTGTGGGGTGCATCCTTCGATACAAAGATTTTTTGCAGTCAGGGCCAGGGGCCCCAGGGCACATCCTTTTTCCATTTTCCCTGGGAAAGAAAACTCAGCAGTCCAGGTTCCTGATGTCAGTTTGTAGGGCTCCCTTGGGTCTATCAGGGCAGCACAAGTTTGAGGTGGGGACAACTTCGGTGTGGGGTCCATCCTTCGATATAAGGATTTTTTGCAGTGAGGTCCCTGCCCAGGGCCAGGGGCCCCTGTGCACATCCTTTTTCCATTTTCCCAGGGAAAGAAAACTCAGCAGTCCAGGTTCCTGATGTCAGTTTGTAGGGCTCCTTTGGGTCTATCAGGGTAGCACAAGTTTGAGGTTGCAACAACTTTGGTGTGGGGTGCATCCTTCGATGTAAGGATTTTTTGTAGTGAGGCCCCAGCCCAGGGCCAGGGGCCGCTGGGCACATCCTTTTTCCATTTTCCCTGGGAAAAAAAACTCAGCACACCAGGTTCCTGATGTCAGTTTGTAGGGCTCCCTTGGGTCTATCAGGGCAGCACAAGTTTGAGGTGGGGACAACTTCGGTGTGGGCTCCATCCTTCGATATAAGGATTTTTTGCAGTCAGGGCCAGGGGCCCCTGGGCACATCCTTTTTCCATTTTCCCTGGGAAAGAAAACTCAGCAGTCCAGGTTCCTGATGTCAGTTTGTAGGGCTCCCTTGGGTCTATCAGGGCAGCACAAGTTTGAGGTGGGGACATCTTCGGTGTGGGCTCCATCCTTCGATATAAGGATTTTTTGCAGTCAGGGCCAGGGGCCCAGGGCCAGGGGCCCCCGGGCACATCCTTTTTCCATTTTCCCTGGGAAAGAAAACTCAGCAGTCCAGGTTCCTGATGTCAGTTTGTAGGGCTCCCTTGGGTCTATCAGGGCAGCACAAGTTTGAGGTGGGGACAACTGCGGTCTGGGCTCCATCCTTCGATATAAGGATTCTTTGCAGTCAGTGCCAGGGGCCCCCGGGCACATCCTTTGGCCATTTTCCCTGGGAAAGAAAACTCAGCAGTCCAGGTTCCTGATGTCAGTTTGTAGGGCTCCCTTGGGTCTATCAGGGCAGCACAAGTTTGAGGTGGGGACAACTTTGGTGTGGGGTCCATCCTTCGATATAAGGATTTTTTGCAGTCAGGGCCAGGGGCCCCTGGGCACATCCTTTTTCCATTTTCCCTGGGAAAGAAAACTCAGCAGTCCAGGTTCCTGATGTCAGTTTGTAGGGCTCCCTTGGGTCTATCAGGGCAGCACAAGTTTGAGGTGGGGACAACTTCGGTGTGGGCTCCATCCTTCGATATAAGGATTTTTTGCAGTCAGGGCCAGGGGCCCAGGGCCAGGGGCCCCCGGGCACATCCTTTTTCCATTTTCCCTGGGAAAGAAAACTCAGCAGTCCAGGTTCCTGATGTCAGTTTGTAGGGCTCCCTTGGGTCTATCAGGGCAGCACAAGTTTGAGGTGGGGACAACTTCGGTGTGGGGTCCATCCTTCGATATAAGGATTCTTTGCAGTCAGTGCCAGGGGCCCCCGGGCACATCCTTTGGCCATTTTCCCTGGGAAAGAAAACTCAGCAGTCCAGGTTCCTGATGTCAGTTTGTAGGGCTCCCTTGGGTCTATCAGGGCAGCACAAGTTTGAGGTGGGGACAACTTCGGTGTGGGGTCCATCCTTCGATATAAGGATTTTTTGCAGTCAGTGCCAGGGGCCCCTGGTCACATCCTTTCTCCATTTTCCCTGGGAAAGAAAACTCAGCAGTCCAGGTTCCTGATGTCAGTTTGTAGGGCTTCCTTGGGTGTATCAGGGCAGCACAAGTTTGAGTTGGGGACAACTTCGGTGTGGGGTGCATCCTTCGATACAAAGATTTTTTGCAGTCAGGGCCAGGGGCCCCAGGGCACATCCTTTTTCCATTTTCCCTGGGAAAGAAAACTCAGCAGTCCAGGTTCCTGATGTCAGTTTGTAGGGCTCCCTTGGGTCTATCAGGGCAGCACAAGTTTGAGGTGGGGACAACTTCGGTGTGGGGTCCATCCTTCGATATAAGGATTTTTTGCAGTGAGGTCCCTGCCCAGGGCCAGGGGCCCCTGTGCACATCCTTTTTCCATTTTCCCAGGGAAAGAAAACTCAGCAGTCCAGGTTCCTGATGTCAGTTTGTAGGGCTCCTTTGGGTCTATCAGGGTAGCACAAGTTTGAGGTTGCAACAACTTTGGTGTGGGGTGCATCCTTCGATGTAAGGATTTTTTGTAGTGAGGCCCCAGCCCAGGGCCAGGGGCCCCTGGGCACATCCTTTTTCCATTTTCCCTGGGAAAAAAAACTCAGCACACCAGGTTCCTGATGTCAGTTTGTAGGGCTCCCTTGGGTCTATCAGGGCAGCACAAGTTTGAGGTGGGGACAACTTCGGTGTGGGGTCCATCCTTCGATATAAGGATTTTTTGCAGTCAGGGCCAGGGGCCCCTGGTCACATCCTTTCTCCATTTTCCCTGGGAAAGAAAACTCAGCAGTCCAGGTTCCTGATGTCAGTTTGTAGGGCTTCCTTGGGTGTATCAGGGCAGCACAAGTTTGAGTTGGGGACAACTTCGGTGTGGGGTGCATCCTTCGATACAAAGATTTTTTGCAGTCAGGGCCAGGGGCCCCAGGGCACATCCTTTTTCCATTTTCCCTGGGAAAGAAAACTCAGCAGTCCAGGTTCCTGATGTCAGTTTGTAGGGCTCCCTTGGGTCTATCAGGGCAGCACAAGTTTGAGGTGGGGACAACTTCGGTGTGGGGTCCATCCTTCGATATAAGGATTTTTTGCAGTGAGGTCCCTGCCCAGGGCCAGGGGCCCCTGTGCACATCCTTTTTCCATTTTCCCAGGGAAAGAAAACTCAGCAGTCCAGGTTCCTGATGTCAGTTTGTAGGGCTCCCTTGGGTCTATCAGGGCAGCACAAGTTTGAGGTGGGGACAACTTTGGTGTGGGGTCCATCCTTCGATATAAGGATTTCTTGTTGTGAGGTCCCTGCCAAGGGCCAGGGGCCGCTGGGCACATCCTTTTTCCATTTTCCCTGGGAAAGAAAACTCGGCAGTCCAGGTTCCTGATGTCAGTTTGTAGGGCTCCCTTGGGTCTATCAGGGCAGCACAAGTTTGAGGTGGGGACAACTTCGGTGTGGGGTCCATCCTTCGATATAAGGATTTTTTGAAGTCAGGGCCAGGGGCCCCTGGGCACATCCTTTTTCCATTTTCCCTGGGAAAGAAAACTCAGCAGTCCAGGTTCCTGATGTCAGTTTGTAGGGCTCCCTTGGGTCTATCAGGGCAGCACGAGTTTGAGGTGGGGACAACTTTGGTGTGGGGTCCATCCTTCGATATAAGGATTTTTTGCAGTCATGGCGAGGGGCCCCTGTGCACATCCTTTTTCCATTTTCCCTGGGAAAGAAAACTCAGCAGTCCAGGTTCCTGATGTCAGTTTGTAGGGCTCCCTTGGGTCTATCAGGGCAGCACAAGTTTGAGTTGGGGACACCTTCGGTGTGGGGTGCATCCTTCGATACAAAGATTTTTTGCAGTCAGGGCCAGGGGCCCCTGGGCACATCCTTTTTCCATTTTCCCTGGGAAAGAAAACTCAGCAGTCCAGGTTCCTGATGTCAGTTTGTAGGGCTCCCTTGGGTCTATCAGGGCAGCACAAGTTTGAGGTGGGGACAACTTCGGTGTGGGGTCCATCCTTCGATATAAGGATTTTTTGCAGTGAGGTCCCTGCCCAGGGCCAGGGGCCCCTGGGCACATCCTTTTTCCATTTTCCCTGGGAAAGAAAACTCAGCAGTCCAGGTTCCTGATGTCAGTTTATAGGGCTCCCTTGGCTGTATCAGGGCAGCACAAGTTTGAGGTGGGGACAACTTCGGTGTGGGGTCCATCCTTCGATATAAGGATTCTTTGCAGTCAGGGCCAGGGGCCCCCTGGCACACCCTTTGGCCATTTTCCCTGGGAAAGAAAACTCAGCAGTCCAGGTTCCTGATGTCAGTTTGTAGGGCTCCCTTGGGTCTATCAGGGCAGCACAAGTTTGAGGTGGGGACAACTTCGGTGTGGGGTCCATCCTTCGATATAAGGATTTTTTGCAGTGAGGCCCAGCCCAGGGCCAGGGGCCCCTGGGCACATCCTTTTTCATTTTCCCTGGGAAAGAAAACTCAGCAGTCCAGGTTCCTGATGTCAGTTTGTAGGGCTCCCTTGGGTGTATCAGGGTAGCACAAGTTTGAGGTGGGGACAACTTCGGTGTGGGGTCCATCCTTCGATATAAGGATTTTTTTCAGTGAGGCCCAGCCCAGGGCCAGGGGCCCCAGGGCACAACCTTTTTCCATTTTCCCTGGGAAAGAAAACTCAGCAGTCCAGGTTCCTGATGTCAGTTTGTAGAGCTCCCTTGGGTCTATCAGGGCAGCACAAGTTTGAGGTGGGGACAACTTCGGTGTGGGGTCCATCCTTCGATATAAGGATTTTTTTCAGTGAGGCCCAGCCCAGGGCCAGGGGCCCCAGGGCACATCCTTTTTCCATTTTCCCTGGGAAAGAAAACTCAGCAGTCCAGGTTCCTGATGTCAGTTTGTAGGGCTCCCTTGGGTGTATCAGAGCTGCACATGTTTGAGGTGGGGACAACTTCGGTGTGGGCTCCATCCTTCGATATAAGGATATTTTGCAGTGAGGTTCCTGTCCAGGGCCACGGGCCCCTGGGCACATCCTTTTTCCATTTTCCCTGGGAAAGAAAACTCAGCAGTCCAAGTTCCTGATGTCAGTTTGTAGGGCTCCCTTGGGTCTATCAGGGTAGCACAAGTTTGAGGTTGCAACAACTTTGGTGTGGGGTGCATCCTTCGATATAAGGATTTTTTGTAGTGAGGTTCCTGTCCAGGGCCAGGGGCCCCTGGGCACATCCTTTTTCCATTTTCCCTGGGAAAGAAAACTCAGCAGTCCAGGTTCCCGATGTCAGTTTGTAGGGCTCCCTTGGGTCTATCAGGGCAGCACAAGTTTGAGGTGGGGACAACTTAGGTGTGGGGTCCATCCTTCGATATAAGGATTTCTTGTAGTGAGGTCCCTGCCAAGGGCCAGGGGCCCCTGGGCACATCCTTTTTCCATTTTCCCTGGGAAAGAAAACTCAGCAGTCCAGGTTCCCGATGTCAGTTTGTAGGGCTCCCTTGGGTGTATCAGGGCAGCACAAGTTTGAGGTGGGGACAACTTCGGTGTGGGGTCCATCCTTCGATATAAGGATTTTTTGCAGTCAGGGCCAGGGGCCCCTGGGCACATCCTTTTTCCATTTTCCCTGGGAAAGAAAACTCAGCAGTCCAGGTTCCTGATGTCAGTTTGTAGGGCTCCCTTGGGTCTATCAGGGCAGCACAAGTTTGAGGTGGGGACAACTTCGGTGTGGGCTCCATCCTTCGATATAAGGATTTTTTGCAGTCAGGGCCAGGGGCCCAGGGCCAGGGGCCCCCGGGCACATCCTTTTTCCATTTTCCCTGGGAAAGAAAACTCAGCAGTCCAGGTTCCTGATGTCAGTTTGTAGGGCTCCCTTGGGTCTATCAGGGCAGCACAAGTTTGAGGTGGGGACAACTTTGGTGTGGGGTCCATCCTTCGATATAAGGATTCTTTGCAGTCAGTGCCAGGGGCCCCCGGGCACATCCTTTGGCCATTTTCCCTGGGAAAGAAAACTCAGCAGTCCAGGTTCCTGATGTCAGTTTGTAGGGCTCCCTTGGGTCTATCAGGGCAGCACAAGTTTGAGGTGGGGACAACTTTGGTGTGGGGTCCATCCTTCGATATAAGGATTTTTTGCAGTCAGGGCCAGGGCCCCCTGGTCACATCCTTTCTCCATTTTCCCTGGGAAAGAAAACTCAGCAGTCCAGGTTCCTGATGTCAGTTTGTAGGGCTTCCTTGGGTGTATCAGGGCAGCACAAGTTTGAGTTGGGGACAACTTCGGTGTGGGGTGCATCCTTTGATATAAGGATTTTTTGCAGTCAGGGCCAGGGGCCCCAGGGCACATCCTTTTTCCATTTTCCCTGGGAAAGAAAACTCAGCAGTCCAGGTTCCTGATGTCAGTTTGTAGGGCTCCCTTGGGTCTATCAGGGCAGCACAAGTTTGAGGTGGGGACAACTTCGGTGTGGGGTCCATCCTTCGATATAAGGATTTTTTGAAGTCAGGGCCAGGGGCCCCTGGGCACACCCTTTGGCCATTTTCCCTGGGAAAGAAAACTCAGCAGTCCAGGTTCCTGATGTCAGTTTGTAGGGCTCCCTTGGGTCTATCAGGGCAGCACGAGTTTGAGGTGGGGACAACTTTGGTGTGGGGTCCATCCTTCGATATAAGGATTTTTTGCAGTCATGGCGAGGGGCCCCTGTGCACATCCTTTTTCCATTTTCCCTGGGAAAGAAAACTCAGCAGTCCAGGTTCCTGATGTCAGTTTGTAGGGCTCCCTTGGGTCTATCAGGGCAGCACAAGTTTGAGTTGGGGACACCTTCGGTGTGGGGTGCATCCTTCGATACAAAGATTTTTTGCAGTCAGGGCCAGGGGCCCCTGGGCACATCCTTTTTCCATTTTCCCTGGGAAAGAAAACTCAGCAGTCCAGGTTCCTGATGTCAGTTTGTAGGGCTCCCTTGGGTCTATCAGGGCAGCACAAGTTTGAGGTGGGGACAACTTCGGTGTGGGGTCCATCCTTCGATATAAGGATTTTTTGCATTGAGGCCCAGCCCATGTCCAGGGGCCCCTGTGCACATCCTTTTTCCATTTTCCCTGGGAAGGAAAACTCAGCAGTCCAGGTTCCTGATGTCAGTTTGTAGGGCTCCCTTGGGTCTATCAGGGCAGCACAAGTTTGAGGTGGGGACAACTTCGGTGTGGGGTCCATCCTTCGATATAAGGATTTTTTGCAGTCAGGGCCAGGGGCCCCCTGGCACACCCTTTGGCCATTTTCCCTGGGAAAGAAAACTCAGCAGTCCAGGTTCCTGATGTCAGTTTGTAGGGCTCCCTTGGGTCTATCAGGGCAGCACAAGTTTGAGGTGGGGACAACTTCGGTGTGGGGTCCATCCTTCGATATAAGGATTTTTTGCAGTGAGGCCCTGCCCAGGGCCAGGGGCCCCTGGGCACATCCTTTTTCATTTTCCCTGGGAAAGAAAACTCAGCAGTCCAGGTTCCTGATGTCAGTTTGTAGGGCTCCCTTGGGTGTATCAGGGTAGCACAAGTTTGAGGTGGGGACAACTTCGGTGTGGGGTCCATCCTTCGATATAAGGATTTTTTTCAGTGAGGCCCAGCCCAGGGCCAGGGGCCCCAGGGCACAACCTTTTTCCATTTTCCCTGGGAAAGAAAACTCAGCAGTCCAGGTTCCTGATGTCAGTTTGTAGAGCTCCCTTGGGTCTATCAGGGCAGCACAAGTTTGAGGTGGGGACAACTTCGGTGTGGGGTCCATCCTTCGATATATGGATTTTTTTCAGTGAGGCCCAGCCCAGGGCCAGGGGCCCCAGGGCACATCCTTTTTCCATTTTCCCTGGGAAAGAAAACTCAGCAGTCCAGGTTCCTGATGTCAGTTTGTAGGGCTCCCTTGGGTGTATCAGAGCTGCACATGTTTGAGGTGGGGACAACTTCGGTGTGGGCTCCATCCTTCGATATAAGGATATTTTGCAGTGAGGTTCCTGTCCAGGGCCACGGGCCCCTGGGCACATCCTTTTTCCATTTTCCCTGGGAAAGAAAACTCAGCAGTCCAAGTTCCTGATGTCAGTTTGTAGGGCTCCCTTGGGTCTATCAGGGTAGCACAAGTTTGAGGTTGCAACAACTTTGGTGTGGGGTGCATCCTTCGATATAAGAATTTTTTGTAGTGAGGTTCCTGTCCAGGGCCAGGGGCCCCTGGGCACATCCTTTTTCCATTTTCCCTGGGAAAGAAAACTCAGCAGTCCAGGTTCCCGATGTCAGTTTGTAGGGCTCCCTTGGGTCTATCAGGGCAGCACAAGTTTGAGGTGGGGACAACTTAGGTGTGGGGTCCATACTTCGATATAAGGATTTCTTGTAGTGAGGTCCCTGCCAAGGGCCAGGGGCCCCTGGGCACATCCTTTTTCCATTTTCCCTGGGAAAGAAAACTCAGCAGTCCAGGTTCCCGATGTCAGTTTGTAGGGCTCCCTTGGGTGTATCAGGGCAGCACAAGTTTGAGGTGGGGACAACTTCGGTGTGGGGTCCATCCTTCGATATAAGGATTTTTTGCAGTCAGGGCCAGGGGCTCCTGGGCACATCCTTTTTCCATTTTCCCTGGGAAAGAAAACTCAGCAGTCCAGGTTCCTGATGTCAGTTTGTAGGGCTTCCTTGGGTGTATCAGGGCAGCACAAGTTTGAGTTGGGGACAACTTCGGTGTGGGGTGCATCCTTTGATATAAGGATTTTTTGCAGTCAGGGCCAGGGGCCCAGGGCCAGGGGCCCCCGGGCACATCCTTTTTCCATTTTCCCTGGGAAAGAAAACTCAGCAGTCCAGGTTCCTGATGTCAGTTTGTAGGGCTCCCTTGGGTCTATCAGGGCAGCACAAGTTTGAGGTGGGGACAACTTCGGTGTGGGGTCCATCCTTCGATATAAGGATTCTTTGCAGTCAGTGCCAGGGGCCCCCGGGCACATCCTTTGGCCATTTTCCCTGGGAAAGAAAACTCAGCAGTCCAGGTTCCTGATGTCAGTTTGTAGGGCTCCCTTGGGTCTATCAGGGCAGCACAAGTTTGAGGTGGGGACAACTTTGGTGTGGGGTCCATCCTTCGATATAAGGATTTTTTGCAGTCAGGGCCAGGGGCCCCTGGGCACATCCTTTCTCCATTTTCCCTGGGAAAGAAAACTCAGCAGTCCAGGTTCCTGATGTCAGTTTGTAGGGCTCCCTTGGGTGTATCAGGGCAGCACAAGTTTGAGTTGGGGACAACTTCGGTGTGGGGTGCATCCTTCGATACAAAGATTTTTAGCAGTCAGGGCCAGGGGCCCCAGGGCACATCCTTTTTCCATTTTCCCTGGGAAAGAAAACTCAGCAGTCCAGGTTCCTGATGTCAGTTTGTAGGGCTCCCTTGGGTCTATCAGGGCAGCACAAGTTTGAGGTGGGGACAACTTCGGTGTGGGGTCCATCCTTCGATATAAGGATTTTTTGCAGTGAGGTCCCTGCCCAGGGCCAGGGGCCCCTGTGCACATCCTTTTTCCATTTTCCCTGGGAAAGAAAACTCAGCAGTCCAGGTTCCTGATGTCAGTTTGTAGGGCTCCCTTGGGTCTATCAGGGCAGCACAAGTTTGAGGTGGGGACAACTTTGGTGTGGGGTCCATCCTTCGATATAAGGATTTCTTGTTGTGAGGTCCCTGCCAAGGGCCAGGGGCCGCTGGGCACATCCTTTTTCCATTTTCCCTGGGAAAGAAAACTCAGCAGTCCAGGTTCCTGATGTCAGTTTGTAGGGCTCCCTTGGGTCTATCAGGGCAGCACAAGTTTGAGGTGGGGACAACTTCGGTGTGGGGTCCATCCTTCGATATAAGGATTTTTTGAAGTCAGGGCCAGGGGCCCCTGGGCACACCCTTTGGCCATTTTCCCTGGGAAAGAAAACTCAGCAGTCCAGGTTCCTGATGTCAGTTTGTAGGGCTCCCTTGGGTCTATCAGGGCAGCACGAGTTTGAGGTGGGGACAACTTTGGTGTGGGGTCCATCCTTCGATATAAGGATTTTTTGCAGTCATGGCGAGGGGCCCCTGTGCGCATCCTTTTTCCATTTTCCCTGGGAAAGAAAACTCAGCAGTCCAGGTTCCTGATGTCAGTTTGTAGGGCTCCCTTGGGTCTATCAGGGCAGCACAAGTTTGAGTTGGGGACACCTTCGGTGTGGGGTGCATCCTTCGATACAAAGATTTTTTGCAGTCAGGGCCAGGGGCCCCTGGGCACATCCTTTTTCCATTTTCCCTGGGAAAGAAAACTCAGCAGTCCAGGTTCCTGATGTCAGTTTGTAGGGCTCCCTTGGGTCTATCAGGGCAGCACAAGTTTGAGGTGGGGACAACTTCGGTGTGGGGTCCATCCTTCGATATAAGGATTTTTTGCATTGAGGCCCAGCCCATGTCCAGGGGCCCCTGTGCACATCCTTTTTCCATTTTCCCTGGGAAGGAAAACTCAGCAGTCCAGGTTCCTGATGTCAGTTTGTAGGGCTCCCTTGGGTGTATCAGGGCAGCACAAGTTTGAGGTGGGGACAACTTCGGTGTGGGGTCCATCCTTCGATATAAGGATTTTTTGCAGTCAGGGCCAGGGGCTCCTGGGCACATCCTTTTTCCATTTTCCCTGGGAAAGAAAACTCAGCAGTCCAGGTTCCTGATGTCAGTTTGTAGGGCTCCCTTGGGTCTATCAGGGCAGCACAAGTTTGAGGTGGGGACAACTTCGGTGTGGGCTCCATCCTTCGATATAAGGATTTTTTGCAGTCAGGGCCAGGGGCCCAGGGCCAGGGGCCCCCGGGCACATCCTTTTTCCATTTTCCCTGGGAAAGAAAACTCAGCAGTCCAGGTTCCTGATGTCAGTTTGTAGGGCTCCCTTGGGTCTATCAGGGCAGCACAAGTTTGAGGTGGGGACAACTTCGGTGTGGGGTCCATCCTTCGATATAAGGATTCTTTGCAGTCAGTGCCAGGGGCCCCCGGGCACATCCTTTGGCCATTTTCCCTGGGAAAGAAAACTCAGCAGTCCAGGTTCCTGATGTCAGTTTGTAGGGCTCCCTTGGGTCTATCAGGGCAGCACAAGTTTGAGGTGGGGACAACTTCGGTGTGGGCTCCATCCTTCGATATAAGGATTTTTTGCAGTCAGGGCCAGGGGCCCAGGGCCAGGGGCCCCCGGGCACATCCTTTTTCCATTTTCCCTGGGAAAGAAAACTCAGCAGTCCAGGTTCCTGATGTCAGTTTGTAGGGCTCCCTTGGGTCTATCAGGGCAGCACAAGTTTGAGGTGGGGACAACTTCGGTGTGGGCTCCATCCTTCGATATAAGGATTTTTTGCAGTCAGGGCCAGGGGCCCAGGGCCAGGGGCCCCCGGGCACATCCTTTTTCCATTTTCCCTGGGAAAGAAAACTCAGCAGTCCAGGTTCCTGATGTCAGTTTGTAGGGCTCCCTTGGGTCTATCAGGGCAGCACAAGTTTGAGGTGGGGACAACTTCGGTGTGGGGTCCATCCTTCGATATAAGGATTCTTTGCAGTCAGTGCCAGGGGCCCCCGGGCACATCCTTTGGCCATTTTCCCTGGGAAAGAAAACTCAGCAGTCCAGGTTCCTGATGTCAGTTTGTAGGGCTCCCTTGGGTCTATCAGGGCAGCACAAGTTTGAGGTGGGGACAACTTTGGTGTGGGGTCCATCCTTCGATATAAGGATATTTTGCAGTCAGGGCCAGGGGCCCCTGGGCACATCCTTTCTCCATTTTCCCTGGGAAAGAAAACTCAGCAGTCCAGGTTCCTGATGTCAGTTTGTAGGGCTCCCTTGGGTGTATCAGGGCAGCACAAGTTTGAGTTGGGGACAACTTCGGTGTGGGGTGCATCCTTCGATACAAAGATTTTTAGCAGTCAGGGCCAGGGGCCCCAGGGCACATCCTTTTTCCATTTTCCCTGGGAAAGAAAACTCAGCAGTCCAGGTTCCTGATGTCAGTTTGTAGGGCTCCCTTGGGTCTATCAGGGCAGCACAAGTTTGAGGTGGGGACAACTTCGGTGTGGGGTCCATCCTTCGATATAAGGATTTTTTGCAGTGAGGTCCCTGCCCAGGGCCAGGGGCCCCTGTGCACATCCTTTTTCCATTTTCCCTGGGAAAGAAAACTCAGCAGTCCAGGTTCCTGATGTCAGTTTGTAGGGCTCCCTTGGGTCTATCAGGGCAGCACAAGTTTGAGGTGGGGACAACTTTGGTGTGGGGTCCATCCTTCGATATAAGGATTTCTTGTTGTGAGGTCCCTGCCAAGGGCCAGGGGCCGCTGGGCACATCCTTTTTCCATTTTCCCTGGGAAAGAAAACTCAGCAGTCCAGGTTCCTGATGTCAGTTTGTAGGGCTCCCTTGGGTCTATCAGGGCAGCACAAGTTTGAGGTGGGGACAACTTCGGTCTGGGGTCCATCCTTCGATATAAGGATTTTTTGAAGTCAGGGCCAGGGGCCCCTGGGCACACCCTTTGGCCATTTTCCCTGGGAAAGAAAACTCAGCAGTCCAGGTTCCTGATGTCAGTTTGTAGGGCTCCCTTGGGTCTATCAGGGCAGCATGAGTTTGAGGTGGGGACAACTTTGGTGTGGGGTCCATCCTTCGATATAAGGATTTTTTGCAGTCATGGCGAGGGGCCCCCGGGCACATCCTTTTTCCATTTTCCCTGGGAAAGAAAACTCAGCAGTCCAGGTTCCTGATGTCAGTTTGTAGGGCTCCCTTGGGTCTATCAGGGCAGCACAAGTTTGAGGTGGGGACAACTTTGGTGTGGGGTCCATCCTTCGATATAAGGATTTTTTGCAGTCAGGGCCAGGGGCCCCTGGGCACATCCTTTCTCCATTTTCCCTGGGAAAGAAAACTCAGCAGTCCAGGTTCCTGATGTCAGTTTGTAGGGCTTCCTTGGGTGTATCAGGGCAGCACAAGTTTGAGTTGGGGACAACTTCGGTGTGGGGTGCATCCTTCGATACAAAGATTTTTAGCAGTCAGGGCCAGGGGCCCCAGGGCACATCCTTTTTCCATTTTCCCTGGGAAAGAAAACTCAGCAGTCCAGGTTCCTGATGTCAGTTTGTAGGGCTCCCTTGGGTCTATCAGGGCAGCACAAGTTTGAGGTGGGGACAACTTTGGTGTGGGGTCCATCCTTCGATATAAGGATTTTTTGCAGTGAGGTCCCTGCCCAGGGCCAGGGGCCCCTGTGCACATCCTTTTTCCATTTTCCCTGGGAAAGAAAACTCAGCAGTCCAGGTTCCTGATGTCAGTTTGTAGGGCTCCCTTGGGTCTATCAGGGCAGCACAAGTTTGAGGTGGGGACAACTTCGGTGTGGGGTCCATCCTTCGATATAAGGATTTCTTGTTGTGAGGTCCCTGCCAAGGGCCAGGGGCCGCTGGGCACATCCTTTTTCCATTTTCCCTGGGAAAGAAAACTCAGCAGTCCAGGTTCCTGATGTCAGTTTGTAGGGCTCCCTTGGGTCTATCAGGGCAGCACAAGTTTGAGGTGGGGACAACTTCGGTGTGGGGTCCATCCTTCGATATAAGGATTTTTTGCATTGAGGCCCAGCCCATGTCCAGGGGCCCCTGTGCACATCCTTTTTCCATTTTCCCTGGGAAGGAAAACTCAGCAGTCCAGGTTCCTGATGTCAGTTTGTAGGGCTCCCTTGGGTCTATCAGGGCAGCACAAGTTTGAGGTGGGGACAACTTCGGTGTGGGGTCCATCCTTCGATATAAGGATTTTTTGCAGTCAGGGCCAGGGGCCCCTGGGCACATCCTTTTTCCATTTCCCCTGGGAAAGAAAAGTCAGCAGTCCAGGTTCCTGATGTCAGTTTGTAGGGCTCCCTTGGGTCTATCAGGGCAGCACAAGTTTGAGGTGGGGACAACTTCGGTGTGGGGTCCATCCTTCGATATAAGGATTTTTTGCAGTGAGGTCCCTGCCCAGGGCCAGGGGCCCCTGGGCACATCCTTTTTCCATTTTCCCTGGGAAAGAAAAGTCAGCAGTCCAGGTTCCTGATGTCAGTTTATAGGGCTCCCTTGGGTGTATCAGGGCAGCACAAGTTTGAGGTGGGGACAACTTCGGTGTGGGGTCCATCCTTCGATATAAGGATTTTTTGCAGTCAGGGCCAGGGGCCCCCTGGCACACCCTTCGTCCATTTTCCCTGGGAAAGAAAACTCAGCAGTCCAGGTTCCTGATGTCAGTTTGTAGGGCTCCCTTGGGTCTATCAGGGCAGCACAAGTTTGAGGTGGGGACAACTTCGGTGTGGGGTCCATCCTTCGATATAAGGATTTTTTTCAGTGAGGCCCAGCCAGGACCAGGGGCCCTAGGGCACATCCTTTTTCCATTTTCCCTGGGAAAGAAAACTCAGCAGTCCCGGTTCCTGATGTCAGTTTGTAGAGCTCCCTTGGGTCTATCAGGTCAGCACAAGTTTGAGGTGGGGACAACTTCGGTGTGGGCTCCATCCTTCGATATAAGGATTTTTTGCAGTGAGGTCCCTGTCCAGGGCCAGGGGCCCCTGGGCACATCCTTTTCCCATTTTCCCTGGGAAAGAAAACTCAGCAGTCCAGGTTCCTGATGTCAGTTTGTAGGGCTCCCTTGGGTCTATCAGGGTAGCACAAGTTTGAGGTGGGGACAACTTTGGTGTGGGGTGCATCCTTCGATATAAGGATTTTTTGTAGTGAGGTCCCTGTCCAGGGCCAGGGGCCCCTGGGCACATCCTTTTTCCATTTTCCCTGGGAAAGAAAACTCAGCAGTCCAGGTTCCCGATGTCAGTTTGTAGGGCTCCCTTGGGTGTATCAGGGCAGTACAAGTTTGAGGTGGGGACAACTTCGGTGTGGGGTCCATCCTTCGATATAAGGATTTTTTGCTGTCAGGGCCAGGGGCCCAGGGCCAGGGGCCCCTGGGCACATCCTTTTTCCATTTTCCCTGGGAAAGAAAACTCAGCAGTCCAGGTTCCTGATGTCAGTTTGTAGGGTTCCCTTGGGTCTATCAGGGCAGCACAAGTTTGAGGTGGGGACAACTTCGGTGTGGGGTCCATCCTTCGATATAAGGATTTTTTGCAGTCAGGGTCAGGGGCCCCTGGGAACATCCTTTTTCCATTTCCCCTGGGAAAGAAAAGTCAGCAGTCCAGGTTCCTGATGTCAGTTTGTAGGGCTCCCTTGGGTCTATCAGGGCAGCACAAGTTTGAGGTGGGGACAACTTCGGTGTGGGGTCCATCCTTCGATATAAGGATTTTTTGCAGTGAGGTCCCTGCCCAGGGCCAGGGGCCCCTGGGCACATCCTTTTTCCATTTTCCCTGGGAAAGAAAACTCAGCAGTCCAGGTTCCTGATGTCAATTTATAGGGCTCCCTTGGGTGTATCAGGGCAGCACAAGTTTGAGGTGGGGACAACTTCGGTGTGGGGTCCATCCTTCGATATAAGGATTTTTTGCAGTCAGGGCCAGGGGCCCCCTGGCACACCCTTTGGCCATTTTCCCTGGGAAAGAAAACTCAGCAGTCCAGGTTCCTGATGTCAGTTTGTAGGGCTCCCTTGGGTCTATCAGGGCAGCACAAGTTTGAGGTGGGGACAACTTCGGTGTGGGGTCCATCCTTCGATATAAGGATTTTTTTCAGTGAGGCCCAGCCAGGACCAGGGGCCCTAGGGCACATCCTTTTTCCATTTTCCCTGGGAAAGAAAACTCAGCAGTCCCGGTTCCTGATGTCAGTTTGTAGAGCTCCCTTGGGTCTATCAGGTCAGCACAAGTTTGAGGTGGGGACAACTTCGGTGTGGGGTCCATCCTTCGATATAAGGATTTTTTGAAGTCAGGGCCAGGGGCCCCTGGGCACACCCTTTGGCCATTTTCCCTGGGAAAGAAAACTCAGCAGTCCAGGTTCCTGATGTCAGTTTGTAGGGCTCCCTTGGGTCTATCAGGGCAGCACGAGTTTGAGGTGGGGACAACTTTGGTGTGGGGTCCATCCTTCGATATAAGGATTTTTTGCAGTCATGGCGAGGGGCCCCTGTGCACATCCTTTTTCCATTTTCCCTGGGAAAGAAAACTCAGCAGTCCAGGTTCCTGATGTCAGTTTGTAGGGCTCCCTTGGGTCTATCAGGGCAGCACAAGTTTGAGTTGGGGACACCTTCGGTGTGGGGTGCATCCTTCGATACAAAGATTTTTTGCAGTCAGGGCCAGGGGCCCCTGGGCACATCCTTTTTCCATTTTCCCTGGGAAAGAAAACTCAGCAGTCCAGGTTCCTGATGTCAGTTTGTAGGGCTCCCTTGGGTCTATCAGGGCAGCACAAGTTTGAGGTGGGGACAACTTCGGTGTGGGGTCCATCCTTCGATATAAGGATTTTTTGCATTGAGGCCCAGCCCATGTCCAGGGGCCCCTGTGCACATCCTTTTTCCATTTTGCCTGGGAAGGAAAACTCAGCAGTCCAGGTTCCTGATGTCAGTTTGTAGGGCTCCCTTGGGTCTATCAGGGCAGCACAAGTTTGAGGTGGGGACAACTTCGGTGTGGGGTCCATCCTTCGATATAAGGATTTTTTGCAGTCAGGGCCAGGGGCCCCTGGGCACATCCTTTTTCCATTTCCCAAGAAAGAAAAATCAGCAGTCCAGGTTCCTGATGTCAGTTTGTAGGGCTCCCTTGGGTCTATCAGGGCAGCACAAGTTTGAGGTGGGGACAACTTCGGTGTGGGGTCCATCCTTCGATATAAGGATTTTTTGCAGTGAGGTCCCTGCCCAGGGCCAGGGGCATCTGGGCACATCCTTTTTCCATTTTCCCTGGGAAAGAAAAGTCAGCAGTCCAGGTTCCTGATGTCAGTTTATAGGGCTCCCTTGGGTGTATCAGGGCAGCACAAGTTTGAGGTGGGGACAACTTCGGTGTGGGGTCCATCCTTCGATATAAGGATTTTTTGCAGTCAGGGCCAGGGGCCCCCTGGCACACCCTTTGGCCATTTTCCCTGGGAAAGAAAACTCAGCAGTCCAGGTTCCTGATGTCAGTTTGTAGGGCTCCCTTGGGTCTATCAGGGCAGCACAAGTTTGAGGTGGGGACAACTTCGGTGTGGGGTCCATCCTTCGATATAAGGATTTTTTTCAGTGAGGCCCAGCCAGGACCAGGGGCCCTAGGGCACATCCTTTTTCCATTTTCCCTGGGAAAGAAAACTCAGCAGTCCCGGTTCCTGATGTCAGTTTGTAGAGCTCCCTTGGGTCTATCAGGTCAGCACAAGTTTGAGGTGGGGACAACTTCGGTGTGGGCTCCATCCTTCGATATAAGGATTTTTTGCAGTGAGGTCCCTGTCCAGGGCCAGGGGCCCCTGGGCACATCCTTTTCCCATTTTCCGTGGGAAAGAAAACTCAGCAGTCCAGGTTCCTGATGTCAGTTTGTAGGGCTCCCTTGGGTGTATCAGGGCAGCACAAGTTTGAGGTGGAGACAACTTCGGTGTGGGGTCCGTTCTTCGATATAAGGATTTTTTGCAGTCAGGGCCAGGGGCCCCTGGGCACATCCTTTTTCCATTTTCCCTGGGAAAGAAAACTCAGCAGTCCAGGTTCCCGATGTCAGTTTGTAGGGCTCCCTTGGGTGTATCAGGGCAGTACAAGTTTGAGGTGGGGACAACTTCGGTGTGGGGTCCATCCTTCGATATAAGGATTTTTTGCTGTCAGGGCCAGGGGCCCAGGGCCAGGGGCCCCTGGGCACATCCTTTTTCCATTTTCCCTGGGAAAGAAAACTCAGCAGTCCAGGTTCCTGATGTCAGTTTGTAGGGTTCCCTTGGGTCTATCAGGGCAGCACAAGTTTGAGGTGGGGACAACTTCGGTGTGGGGTCCATCCTTCGATATAAGGATTTTTTGCAGTCAGGGCCAGGGGCCCCTGGGCACATCCTTTTTCCATTTCCCCTGGGAAAGAAAAGTCAGCAGTCCAGGTTCCTGATGTCAGTTTGTAGGGCTCCCTTGGGTCTATCAGGGCAGCACAAGTTTGAGGTGGGGACAACTTCGGTGTGGGGTCCATCCTTCGATATAAGGATTTTTTGCAGTGAGGCCCCTACCCAGGGCCAGGGGCCCCTGGGCACATCCTTTTTCCATTTTCCCTGGGAAAGAAAACTCAGCAGTCCAGGTTCCTGATGTCAATTTATAGGGCTCCCTTGGGTGTATCAGGGCAGCACAAGTTTGAGGTGGGGACAACTTCGGTGTGGGGTCCATCCTTCGATATAAGGATTCTTTGCAGTCAGGGCCAGGGGCCCCCTGGCACACCCTTTGGCCATTTTCCCTGGGAAAGAAAACTCAGCAGTCCAGGTTCCTGATGTCAGTTTGTAGGGCTCCCTTGGGTCTATCAGGGCAGCACAAGTTTGAGGTGGGGACAACTTCGGTGTGGGGTCCATCCTTCGATATAAGGATTTTTTTCAGTGAGGCCCAGCCAGGACCAGGGGCCCTAGGGCACATCCTTTTTCCATTTTCCCTGGGAAAGAAAACTCAGCAGTCCCGGTTCCTGATGTCAGTTTGTAGAGCTCCCTTGGGTCTATCAGGTCAGCACAAGTTTGAGGTGGGGACAACTTCGGTGTGGGCTCCATCCTTCGATATAAGGATTTTTTGCAGTGAGGTCCCTGTCCAGGGCCAGGGGCCCCTGGGCACATCCTTTTCCCATTTTCCCTGGGAAAGAAAACTCAGCAGTCCAGGTTCCTGATGTCAGTTTGTAGGGCTCCCTTGGGTCTATCAGGGTAGCACAAGTTTGAGGTGGGTACAACTTTGGTGTGGGGTGCATCCTTCGATATAAGGATTTTTTGTAGTGAGGTCCCTGTCCAGGGCCAGGGGCCCCTGGGCACATCCTTTTTCCATTTTCCCTGGGAAAGAAAACTCAGCAGTCCAGGTTCCTGATGTCAGCTTGTAGGGCTCCCTTGGGTCTATCAGGGCAGCACAAGTTTGAGGTGGGGACAACTTCGGTGTGGGGTCCATTCTTCGATATAAGGATTTTTTGCAGTCAGGGCCAGGGGCCCCTGGGCACATCCTTTTTCCATTTTCCCTGGGAAAGAAAACTCAGCAGTCCAGGTTCCTGATGTCAGTTTGTAGGGCTCCCTTGGGTCTATCAGGGTAGCACAAGTTTGAGGTGGGGACAACTTCGGTGTGGGGTCCATCCTTCGATATAAGGATTTTTTGCAGTCAGGGCCAGGGGCCCCTGGGCACATCCTTTTTCCATTTTCCCTGGGAAAGAAAACTCAGCAGTCCAGGTTCCTGATGTCAGTTTGTAGGGCTCCCTTGGGTCTATCAGGGCAGCACAAGTTTGAGGTGGGGACAACTTCGGTGTGGGGTCCATCCTTCGATATATGGATTCTTTGCAGTGTGGCCCCAGCCCAGGGCCAGGGGCCCCTGGGCACATCCTTTTTCCATTTTCCCTGGGAAAGAAAACTCAGCAGTCCAGGTTCCTGATGTCAGTTTGTAGGGCTCCCTTGGGTGTATCAGGGCAGCACAAGTTTGAGGTGGGGACAAATTCGGTGTGGGCTCCATCCTTCGATATTAGGATTTTTTGCAGTCAGGGCCAGGGGCCCCTGGGCACATCTTTTTTCCATTTTCCCTGGGAAAGAAAACTCAGCAGTCCAGGTTCCTGATGTCAGTTTGTAGGGCTCCCTTGGGTCTATCAGGGCAGCACAAGTTTGCGGTGGGGACATCTTCGGTGTGGGGTCCATCCTTCGATATAAGGATTCTTTGCAGAGAGGCCCCAGCCCAGGTCCAGGGGCCCCTGGTCACATCCTTTTTCCATTTTCCCTGGGAAAGAAAACTCAGCAGTCCAGGTTCCTGATGTCAGTTTGTAGGGCTCCCTTGGGTGTATCAGGGCAGCACAAGTTTGAGGTGGGGACAACTTTGGTGTGGGGTCCATCCTTCGATATAAGGATTTTTTGCAATCAGGGCCAGGGGCCCCTGGGCACATCCTTTTATCATTTTCCCTGGGAAAGAAAACTCAGCAGTCCAAGTTCCTGTTGTCAGTTTGTAGGGCTCCCTTGGGTGTATCAGGGCAGCACAAGTTTGAGGTGGGGACAACTTCGGTGTGGGTTCCATCCTTCGATATAAGGATTTTTTGCAGTCAGGGCCAGGGACCTAGGGCCACGGGCCCCTGGGCACATCCTTTTTCCATTTTCCCTGGGAAAGAAAACTCAGCAGTCCAGGTTCCTGATGTCAGTTTGTAGGGCTCCCTTGGGTGTATCAGGGCAGCACAAGTTTGAGGTGGGGACAACTTCGGTGTGGGGTCCATCCTTCGATATAAGGATTTTTTGCAGTCAGGGCCAGGGGCCCCTGGGCACATCCTTTTTCCATTTTCCCTGGGAAAGAAAACTCAGCAGTCCAGGTTCCTGATGTCAGTTTGTAGGGCTCCCTTGGGTCTATCAGGGCAGCACAACTTTGACGTGGGGACATCTTCGGTGTGGGGTCCATCCTTCGATATAAGGATTTTTTGCAGTCAGGGCCAGGGGCCCCTGGGCACATCCTTTTTCCATTTTCCCTGTGAAAGAAAACTCAGCAGTCCAGGTTCCTGATGTCAGTTTGTAGGGCTCCCTTGGGTCTATCAGGGCAGCACAAGTTTGAGGTGGGGACAACTTCGGTGTGGGGTCCATCCTTCGATATAAGGATTCTTTGCAGTCAGGTCCCAGCCCAGGGCCAGGGGCCCCTGTGCACATCCTTTTTCCATTTTCCCTGGGAAAGAAAACTCAGCAGTCCAGGTTCCTGATGTCAGTTTGTAGGGCTCCCTTGGGTCTATCAGGGCAGCACAAGTTTGAGGTGGGGACAACTTCGGTGTGGGGTCCTTCCTTCGATATAAGGATTTTTTGCAGTGAGGCCCAGCCCAGGGCCAGGGGCCCCTGGGCACATCCTTTTTCATTTTCCCTGGGAAAGAAAACTCAGCAGTCCAGGTTCCTGATGTCAGTTTGTAGGGCTCCCTTGGGTGTATCAGGGTAGCACAAGTTTGAGGTGGGGACAACTTCGGTGTGGGGTCCATCCTTCGATATAAGGATTTTTTTCAGTGAGGCCCAGCCCAGGGCCAGGGGCCCCAGGGCACAACCTTTTTCCATTTTCCCTGGGAAAGAAAACTCAGCAGTCCAGGTTCCTGATGTCAGTTTGTAGAGCTCCCTTGGGTCTATCAGGGCAGCACAAGTTTGAGGTGGGGACAACTTCGGTGTGGGGTCCATCCTTCGATATAAGGATTTTTTTCAGTGAGGCCCAGCCCAGGGCCAGGGGCCCCAGGGCACATCCTTTTTCCATTTTCCCTGGGAAAGAAAACTCAGCAGTCCAGGTTCCTGATGTCAGTTTGTAGGGCTCCCTTGGGTGTATCAGAGCTGCACATGTTTGAGGTGGGGACAACTTCGGTGTGGGCTCCATCCTTCGATATAAGGATATTTTGCAGTGAGGTTCCTGTCCAGGGCCACGGGCCCCTGGGCACATCCTTTTTCCATTTTCCCTGGGAAAGAAAACTCAGCAGTCCAAGTTCCTGATGTCAGTTTGTAGGGCTCCCTTGGGTCTATCAGGGTAGCACAAGTTTGAGGTTGCAACAACTTTGGTGTGGGGTGCATCCTTCGATATAAGGATTTTTTGTAGTGAGGTTCCTGTCCAGGGCCAGGGGCCCCTGGGCACATCCTTTTTCCATTTTCCCTGGGAAAGAAAACTCAGCAGTCCAGGTTCCCGATGTCAGTTTGTAGGGCTCCCTTGGGTCTATCAGGGCAGCACAAGTTTGAGGTGGGGACAACTTCGGTGTGGGGTCCATCCTTCGATATAAGGATTTCTTGTAGTGAGGTCCCTGCCAAGGGCCAGGGGCCGCTGGGCACATCCTTTTTCCATTTTCCCTGGGAAAAAAAACTCAGCACACCAGGTTCCTGATGTCAGTTTGTAGGGCTCCCTTGGGTGTATCAGGGCAGCACAAGTTTGAGGTGGGGACAACTTTGGTGTGGGGTCCATCCTTCGATATAAGGATTTTTTGCAGTCAGGGCCAGGGGCCCCTGGGCACATCCTTTTTCCATTTTCCCTGGGAAAGAAAACTCAGCAGTCCAGGTTCCTGATGTCAGTTTGTAGGGCTCCCTTGGGTCTATCAGGGCAGCACAAGTTTGAGGTGGGGACAACTTCGGTGTGGGCTCCATCCTTCGATATAAGGATTTTTTGCAGTCAGGGCCAGGGGCCCAGGGCCAGGGGCCCCCGGGCACATCCTTTTTCCATTTTCCCTGGGAAAGAAAACTCAGCAGTCCAGGTTCCTGATGTCAGTTTGTAGGGCTCCCTTGGGTCTATCAGGGCAGCACAAGTTTGAGGTGGGGACAACTTTGGTGTGGGGTCCATCCTTCGATATAAGGATTTTTTGCAGTCAGGGCCAGGGGCCCCTGGTCACATCCTTTCTCCATTTTCCCTGGGAAAGAAAACTCAGCAGTCCAGGTTCCTGATGTCAGTTTGTAGGGCTCCCTTGGGTCTATCAGGGCAGCACAAGTTTGAGGTGGGGACAACTTCGGTGTGGGGTCCATCCTTTGATATAAGGATTTTTTGCAGTGAGGTCCCTGCCCAGGGCCAGGGGCCCCTGTGCACATCCTTTTTCCATTTTCCCTGGGAAAGAAAACTCAGCAGTCCAGGTTCCTGATGTCAGCTTGTAGGGCTCCCTTGGGTCTATCAGGGCAGCACAAGTTTGAGGTGGGGACAACTTTGGTGTGGGGTCCATCCTTCGATATAAGGATTTCTTGTTGTGAGGTCCCTGCCAAGGGCCAGGGGCCCCTGTGCACATCCTTTTTCCATTTTCCCTGGGAAAGAAAACTCAGCAGTCCAGGTTCCTGATGTCAGTTTGTAGGGCTCCCTTGGGTCTATCAGGGCAGCACAAGTTTGAGGTGGGGACAACTTCGGTGTGGGGTCCATCCTTCGATATAAAGATTTTTTGAAGTCAGGGCCAGGGGCCCCTGGGCACACCCTTTGGCCATTTTCCCTGGGAAAGAAAACTCAGCAGTCCAGGTTCCTGATGTCAGTTTGTAGGGCTCCCTTGGGTCTATCAGGGCAGCACGAGTTTGAGGTGGGGACAACTTTGGTGTGGGGTCCATCCTTCGATATAAGGATTTTTTGCAGTCATGGCGAGGGGCCCCTGTGCACATCCTTTTTCCATTTTCCCTGGGAAAGAAAACTCAGCAGTCCAGGTTCCTGATGTCAGTTTGTAGGGCTCCCTTGGGTCTATCAGGGCAGCACAAGTTTGAGTTGGGGACACCTTCGGTGTGGGGTGCATCCTTCGATACAAAGATTTTTTGCAGTCATGGCGAGGGGCCCCTGTGCACATCCTTTTTCCATTTTCCCTGGGAAAGAAAACTCAGCAGTCCAGGTTCCTGATGTCAGTTTGTAGGGCTCCCTTGGGTCTATCAGGGCAGCACAAGTTTGAGGTGGGGACAACTTCAGTGTGGGGTCCATCCTTCGATATAAGGATTTTTTGCATTGAGGCCCAGCCCATGTCCAGGGGCCCCTGTGCACATCCTTTTTCCATTTTCCCTGGGAAGGAAAACTCAGCAGTCCAGGTTCCTGATGTCAGTTTGTAGGGCTCCCTTGGGTCTATCAGGGCAGCACAAGTTTGAGGTGGGGACAACTTCGGTGTGGGGTCCATCCTTCGATATAAGGATTTTTTGCAGTCAGGGCCAGGCGCCCCTGGGCACATCCTTTTTCCATTTCCCCTGGGAAAGAAAAGTCAGCAGTCCAGGTTCCTGATGTCAGTTTGTAGAGCTCCCTTGGGTCTATCAGGGCAGCACAAGTTTGAGGTGGGGACAACTTTGGTGTGGGGTCCATCCTTCGATATAAGGATTTTTTTCAGTGAGGCCCAGCCCAGGGCCAGGGGCCCCAGGGCACATCCTTTTTCCATTTTCCCTGGGAAAGAAAACTCAGCAGTCCAGGTTCCTGATGTCAGTTTGTAGGGCTCCCTTGGGTGTATCAGAGCTGCACATGTTTGAGGTGGGGACAACTTCGGTGTGGGCTCCATCCTTCGATATAAGGATATTTTGCAGTGAGGTTCCTGTCCAGGGCCACGGGCCCCTGGGCACATCCTTTTTCCATTTTCCCTGGGAAAGAAAACTCAGCAGTCCAAGTTCCTGATGTCAGTTTGTAGGGCTCCCTTGGGTCTATCAGGGTAGCACAAGTTTGAGGTTGCAACAACTTTGGTGTGGGGTGCATCCTTCGATATAAGGATTTTTTGTAGTGAGGTTCCTGTCCAGGGCCAGGGGCCCCTGGGCACATCCTTTTTCCATTTTCCCTGGGAAAGAAAACTCAGCAGTCCAGGTTCCCGATGTCAGTTTGTAGGGCTCCCTTGGGTCTATCAGGGCAGCACAAGTTTGAGGTGGGGACAACTTCGGTGTGGGGTCCATCCTTCGATATAAGGATTTCTTGTAGTGAGGTCCCTGCCAAGGGCCAGGGGCCGCTGGGCACATCCTTTTTCCATTTTCCCTGGGAAAAAAAACTCAGCACACCAGGTTCCTGATGTCAGTTTGTAGGGCTCCCTTGGGTGTATCAGGGCAGCACAAGTTTGAGGTGGGGAGAACTTCGGTGTGGGGTCCATCCTTCGATATAAGGATTTTTTGCAGTCATGGCCAGGGGCCCCTGGGCACATCCTTTTTCCATTTTCCCTGGGAAAGAAAACTCAGCAGTCCAGGTTCCTGATGTCAGTTTGTAGGGCTCCCTTGGGTCTATCAGGGCAGCACAAGTTTGAGGTGGGGACAACTTTGGTGTGGGGTCCATCCTTCGATATAAGGATTTTTTGCAGTCAGGGCCAGGGGCCCAGGGCCAGGGGCCCCCGGGCACATCCTTTTTCCATTTTCCCTGGGAAAGAAAACTCAGCAGTCCAGGTTCCTGATGTCAGTTTGTAGGGCTCCCTTGGGTCTATCAGGGCAGCACAAGTTTGAGGTGGGGACAACTTCGGTGTGGGGTCCATCCTTCGATATAAGGATTTTTTGCATTGAGGCCCAGCCCATGTCCAGGGGCCCCTGTGCACATCCTTTTTCCATTTTCCCTGGGAAGGAAAACTCAGCAGTCCAGGTTCCTGATGTCAGTTTGTAGGGCTCCCTTGGGTCTATCAGGGCAGCACAAGTTTGAGGTGGGGACAACTTCGGTGTGGGGTCCATCCTTCGATATAAGGATTTTTTGCAGTCAGGGCCAGGGGCCCCTGGGCACATCCTTTTTCCATTTCCCCTGGGAAAGAAAAGTCAGCAGTCCAGGTTCCTGATGTCAGTTTGTAGGGCTCCCTTGGGTCTATCAGGGCAGCACAAGTTTGAGGTGGGGACAACTTCGGTGTGGGGTCCATCCTTCGATATAAGGATTTTTTGCAGTGAGGTCCCTGCCCAGGGCCAGGGGCCCCTGGGCACATCCTTTTTCCATTTTCCCTGGGAAAGAAAACTCAGCAGTCCAGGTTCCTGATGTCAGTTTATAGGGCTCCCTTGGGTGTATCAGGGCAGCACAAGTTTGAGGTGGGGACAACTTCGGTGTGGGGTCCATCCTTCGATATAAGGATTCTTTGCAGTCAGGGCCAGGGGCCCCCTGGCACACCCTTTGGCCATTTTCCCTGGGAAAGAAAACTCAGCAGTCCAGGTTCCTGATGTCAGTTTGTAGGGCTCCCTTGGGTCTATCAGGGCAGCACAAGTTTGAGGTGGGGACAACTTCGGTGTGGGGTCCATCCTTCGATATAAGGATTTTTTGCAGTGAGGTCCCTATCCAGGGCCTGGGGCCCCTGGGCACATCCTTTTCCCATTTTCCCTGGGAAAGAAAACTCAGCAGTCCAGGTTCCTGATGTCAGTTTGTAGGGCTCCCTTGGGTCTATCAGGGTAGCACAAGTTTGAGGTGGGGACAACTTTGGTGTGGGGTGCATCCTTCGATATAAGGATTTTTTGTAGTGAGGTCCGTGTCCAGGGCCAGGGGCCCCTGGGCACATCCTTTTTCCATTTTCCCTGGGAAAGAAAACTCAGCAGTCCAGGTTCCTGATGTCAGCTTGTAGGGCTCCCTTGGGTCTATCAGGGCAGCACAAGTTTGAGGTGGGGACAACTTCGGTGTGGGGTCCATTCTTCGATATAAGGATTTTTTGCAGTCAGGGGCAGGGGCCCCTGGGCACATCCTTTTTCCATTTTCCCTGGGAAAGAAAACTCAGCAGTCCAGGTTCCTGATGTCAGTTTGTAGGGCTCCCTTGGGTGTATCAGGGCAGTACAAGTTTGAGGTGGGGACAACTTCGGTGTGGGGTCCATCCTTCGATATAAGGATTTTTTGCTGTCAGGGCCAGGGGCCCAGGGCCAGGGGCCCCTGGGCACATCCTTTTTCCATTTTCCCTGGGAAAGAAAACTCAGCAGTCCAGGTTCCTGATGTCAGTTTGTAGGGTTCCCTTGGGTCTATCAGGGCAGCACAAGTTTGAGGTGGGGACAACTTTGGTGTGGGGTGCATCCTTCGATAGAAGGATTTTTTGCAGTCAGGGCCAGGGGCCCCTGGGCACATCCTTTTTCCATTTTCCCTGGGAAAGAAAACTCAGCAGTCCAGGTTCCTGATGTCAGTTTGTAGGGCTCCCTTGGGTCTATCAGGGCAGCACAAGTTTGAGGTGGGGACAACTTCGGTGTGGGGTCCATCCTTCGATATATGGATTCTTTGCAGTGTGGCCCCAGCCCAGGACCAGGGGCCCCTGGGCACATCCTTTTTCCATTTTCCCTGGGAAAGAAAACTCAGCAGTCCAGGTTCCTGATGTCAGTTTGTAGGGCTCCCTTGGGTGTATCAGGGCAGCACAAGTTTGAGGTGGGGACATATCGGTGTGGGCTCCATCCTTCGATATAAGGATTTTTTGCAGTCAGGGCCAGGGGCCCCTGGGCACATCTTTTTTCCATTTTCCCTGGGAAAGAAAACTCAGCAGTCCAGGTTCCTGATGTCAGTTTGTAGGGCTCCCTTGGGTCTATCAGGGCAGCACAAGTTTGAGGTGGGGACATCTTCGGTGTGGAGTCCATCCTTCGATATAAGGATTCTTTGCAGAGAGGCCCCAGCCCAGGTCCAGGGGCCCCTGGGCACATCCTTTTTCCATTTTCCCTGGGAAAGAAAACTCAGCAGTCCAGGTTCCTGATGTCAGTTTGTAGGGCTCCCTTGGGTGTATCAGGGCAGCACAAGTTTGAGGTGGGGACAACTTCGGTGTGGGGTCCATCCTTCGATATAAGGATTTTTTGCAGTCAGGGCCAGGGGCCCCTGGGCACATCCTTTTTCCATTTTCCCTGGGAAAGAAAACTCAGCAGTCCAGGTTCCTGATGTCAGTTTGTAGGGCTCCCTTGGGTCTATCAGGGCAGCACAAGTTTGAGGTGGGGAGAACTTCGGTGTGGGGTCCATCCTTCGATATACGGATGTTTTGCAGTCAGGGCCGGGGGCCCCTGGGCACATCCTTTTTCCATTTTCCCTGGGAAAGAAAACTCAGCAGTCCAGGTTCCTGATGTCAGTTTGTAGGGCTCCCTTGGGTCTATCAGGGCAGTACAAGTTTGAGGTGGGGACAACTTCGGTGTGGGGTCCATCCTTCGATATAAGGATTTTTTGCAGTGAGGTCCCTATCCAGGGCCTGGGGCCCCTGGGCACATCCTTTTCCCATTTTCCCTGGGAAAGAAAACTCAGCAGTCCAGGTTCCTGATGTCAGTTTGTAGGGCTCCCTTGGGTCTATCAGGGTAGCACAAGTTTGAGGTGGGGACAACTTTGGTGTGGGGTGCATCCTTCGATATAAGGATTTTTTGTAGTGAGGTCCCTGTCCAGGGCCAGGGGCCCCTGGGCACATCCTTTTTCCATTTTCCCTGGGAAAGAAAACTCAGCAGTCCAGGTTCCTGATGTCAGCTTGTAGGGCTCCCTTGGGTCTATCAGGGCAGCACAAGTTTGAGGTGGGGACAACTTCGGTGTGGGTTCCATTCTTCGATATAAGGATTTTTTGCAGTCAGGGCCAGGGGCCCCTGGGCACATCCTTTTTCCATTTTCCCTGGGAAAGAAAACTCAGCAGTCCAGGTTCCTGATGTCAGTTTGTAGGGCTCCCTTGGGTGTATCAGGGCAGTACAAGTTTGAGGTGGGGACAACTTCGGTGTGGGGTCCATCCTTCGATATAAGGATTTTTTGCTGTCAGGGCCAGGGGCCCAGGGCCAGGGGCCCCTGGGCACATCCTTTTTCCATTTTCCCTGGGAAAGAAAACTCAGCAGTCCAGGTTCCTGATGTCAGTTTGTAGGGTTCCCTTGGTTCTATCAGGGCAGCACAAGTTTGAGGTGGGGACAACTTCGGTGTGGGGTCCATCCTTCGATATAAGGATTTTTTGCAGTCAGGGCCAGGCGCCCCTGGGCACATCCTTTTTCCATTTTCCCTGGGAAAGAAAACTCAGCAGTCCAGGTTCCTGATGTCAGTTTGTAGGGCTCCCTTGGGTCTATCAGGGCAGCACAAGTTTGAGGTGGGGACAACTTCGGTGTGGGGTCCATCCTTCGATATATGGATTCTTTGCAGTGTGGCCCCAGCCCAGGGCCAGGGGCCCCTGGGCACATCCTTTTTCCATTTTCCCTGGGAAAGAAAACTCAGCAGTCCAGGTTCCTGATGTCAGTTTGTAGGGCTCCCTTGGGTGTATCAGGGCAGCACAAGTTTGAGGTGGGGACATATCGGTGTGGGCTCCATCCTTCGATATAAGGATTTTTTGCAGTCAGGGCCAGGGGCCCCTGGGCACATCTTTTTTCCATTTTCCCTGGGAAAGAAAACTCAGCAGTCCAGGTTCCTGATGTCAGTTTGTAGGGCTCCCTTGGGTCTATCAGGGCAGCACAAGTTTGAGGTGGGGACATCTTCGGTGTGGAGTCCATCCTTCGATATAAGGATTCTTTGCAGAGAGGCCCCAGCCCAGGTCCAGGGGCCCCTGGGCACATCCTTTTTCCATTTTCCCTGGGAAAGAAAACTCAGCAGTCCAGGTTCCTGATGTCAGTTTGTAGGGCTCCCTTGGGTGTATCAGGGCAGCACAAGTTTGAGGTGGGGACAACTTCGGTGTGGGGTCCATCCTTCGATATAAGGATTTTTTGTAGTCAGGGCCAGGGGCCCCTGGGCACATCCTTTTTCCATTTTCCCTGGGAAAGAAAACTCAGCAGTCCAGGTTCGTGATGTCAGTTTGTAGGGCTCCCTTGGGTCTATCAGGGCAGCACAAGTTTGAGGTGGGGAGAACTTCGGTGTGGGGTCCATCCTTCGATATACGGATGTTTTGCAGTCAGGGCCAGGGGCCCCTGGGCACATCCTTTTTCCATTTTCCCTGGGAAAGAAAACTCAGCAGTCCAGGTTCCTGATGTCAGTTTGTAGGGCTCCCTTGGGTCTATCAGGGCAGCACAAGTGTGAGGTGGGGACAACTTCGGTGTGGGGTCCATCCTTCGATATAAGGATTTTTTGCAGTCAGGGCCAGGGGCCCCTGGGCACATCCTTTTTCCATTTTCCCTGGGAAAGAAAACTCAGCAGTCCAGATTCCTGGTGTCAGTTTGTAGGGCTCCCTTGGGTCTATCAGGGCAGCACAAGTTTGAGGTGGGGACAACTTCGGTGTGGGGTCCATCCTTCGATATAAGGATTTTTTGCAATCAGGGCCAGGGGCCCCTGGGCACATCCTTTTATCATTTTCCCTGGGAAAGAAAACTCAGCAGTCCAAGTTCCTGATGTCAGTTTGTAGGGCTCCCTTGGGTCTATCAGGGCAGCACAAGTTAGAGGTGGGGACATCTTCGGTGTGGTGTCCATCCTTAGATATAAGGATTCTTTGCAGAGAGGCTCCAGCCAAGGGCCAGGGGACCCTGGGCACATCCTTTTTCCATTTTCCCTGGGAAAGAAACTCAGCAGTCCAGGTTCCTGATGTCAGTTTGTAGGGCTCCCTTGGGTGTATCAGGGCAGCACAAGTTTGAGGTGGGGACAACTTCGGTGTGGGTTCCATCCTTCGATATAAGGATTTTTTGCAGTCAGGGCCAGGGACCTAGGGCCACGGGCCCCTGGGCACATCCTTTTTCCATTTTCCCTGGGAAAGAAAATTCAGCAGTCCAGGCTCCTGATGTCAGTTTGTAGGGCTCCCTTGGGTGTATCAGGGCAGCACAAGTTTGAGGTGGGGACAACTTCGGTGTGGGGTCCATCCTTCGATATAAGGATTCTTTGCAGTCAGGGCCAGGGGCCCCTGGGCACATCCTTTTTCCATTTTCCCTGGGAAAGAAAACTCAGCAGTCCAGGTTCCTGATGTCAGTTTGTAGGGCTCCCTTGGGTCTATCAGGGCAGCACAAGTTTGACGTGGGGACAACTTCGGTGTGGGGTCCATCCTTCGATATAAGGATTTTTTGCAGTCAGGGCCAGGGGCCGCTGGGCACATCCTTTTTCCATTTTCCCTGGGAAAGAAAACTCAGCAGTCCAGGTTCCTGATGTCAGTTTGTAGGGCTCCCTTGGGTCTATCAGGGCAGCACAAGTTTGAGGTGGGGACAACTTCGGTGTGGGGTCCATCCTTCGATATAAGGATTCTTTGCAGTCAGGCCCCAGCCCAGGGCCAGGGGCGCCTGTGCACATCCTTTTTCCATTTTCCCTGGGAAAGAAAACTCAGCAGTCGAGGTTCCTGATGTCAGTTTGTAGGGCTCCCTTGGGTCTATCAGGGCAGCACAAGTTTGAGGTGGGGACAACTTCGGTGTGGGGTCCTTCCTTCGATATAAGGATTTTTTGCAGTGAGGCCCAGCCCAGGGCCAGGGGCCCCTGGGCACATCCTTTTTCATTTTCCCTGGGAAAGAAAACTCAGCAGTCCAGGTTCCTGATGTCAGTTTGTAGGGCTCCCTTGGGTGTATCAGGGTAGCACAAGTTTGAGGTGGGGACAACTTCGGTGTGGGGTCCATCCTTCGATATAAGGATTTTTTTCAGTGAGGCCCAGCCCAGGGCCAGGGGCCCCAGGGCACAACCTTTTTCCATTTTCCCTGGGAAAGAAAACTCAGCAGTCCAGGTTCCTGATGTCAGTTTGTAGAGCTCCCTTGGGTCTATCAGGGCAGCACAAGTTTGAGGTGGGGACAACTTCGGTGTGGGGTCCATCCTTCGATATAAGGATTTTTTTCAGTGAGGCCCAGCCCAGGGCCAGGGGCCCCTGGGCACATCCTTTTTCCATTTTCCCTGGGAAAGAAAACTCAGCAGTCCAGGTTCCCGATGTCAGTTTGTAGGGCTCCCTTGGGTCTATCAGGGTAGCACAAGTTTGAGGTTGCAACAACTTTGGTGTGGGGTGCATCCTTCGATATAAGGATTTTTTGTAGTGAGGTTCCTGTCCAGGGCCAGGGGCCCCTGGGCACATCCTTTTTCCATTTTCCCTGGGAAAGAAAACTCAGCAGTCCAGGTTCCCGATGTCAGTTTGTAGGGCTCCCTTGGGTGTATCAGGGCAGCACAAGTTTGAGGTGGGGAGAACTTCGGTGTGGGGTCCATCCTTCGATATAAGGATTTTTTGCAGTCAGGGCCAGGGGCCCCTGGGCACATCCTTTTTCCATTTTCCCTGGGAAAGAAAACTCAGCAGTCCAGGTTCCTGATGTCAGTTTGTAGGGCTCCCTTGGGTCTATCAGGGCAGCACAAGTTTGAGGTGGGGACAACTTTGGTGTGGGCTCCATCCTTCGATATAAGGATTTTTTGCAGTCAGGGCCAAGGGCCCAGGGCCAGGGGCCCCCGGGCACATCCTTTTTCCATTTTCCCTGGGAAAGAAAACTCAGCAGTCCAGGTTCCTGATGTCAGTTTGTAGGGCTCCCTTGGGTCTATCAGGGCAGCACAAGTTTGAGGTGGGGACAACTTCGGTGTGGGGTCCATCCTTCGATATAAGGATTCTTTGCCGTCAGTGCCAGGGGCCCCCGGGCACATCCTTTGGCCATTTTCCCTGGGAAAGAAAACTCAGCAGTCCAGGTTCCTGATGTCAGTTTGTAGGGCTCCCTTGGGTCTATCAGGGCAGCACAAGTTTGAGGTGGGGACAACTTTGGTGTGGGGTCCATCCTTCGATATAAGGATTTTTTGCAGTCAGGGCCAGGGGCCCCTGGTCACATCCTTTCTCCATTTTCCCTGGGAAAGAAAACTCAGCAGTCCAGGTTCCTGATGTCAGTTTGTAGGGCTTCCTTGGGTGTATCAGGGCAGCACAAGTTTGAGTTGGGGACAACTTCGGTGTGGGGTGCATCCTTCGATACAAAGATTTTTTGCAGTCAGGGCCAGGGGCCCCAGGGCACATCCTTTTTCCATTTTCCCTGGGAAAGAAAACTCAGCAGTCCAGGTTCCTGATGTCAGTTTGTAGGGCTCCCTTGGGTCTATCAGGGCAGCACAAGTTTGAGGTGGGGACAACTTCGGTGTGGGGTCCATCCTTCGATATAAGGATTCTTTGCAGTCAGGGCCAGGGGCCCCTGGGCACATCCTTTTTCCATTTTCCCTGGGAAAGAAAACTCAGCAGTCCAGGTTCCTGATGTCAGTTTGTAGGGCTCCCTTGGGTCTATCAGGGCAGCACAAGTGTGAGGTGGGGACAACTTCGGTGTGGGGTCCATCCTTCGATATAAGGATTTTTTGCAGTCAGGGCCAGGGGCCCCTGGGCACATCCTTTTTCCATTTTCCCTGGGAAAGAAAACTCAGCAGTCCAGATTCCTGGTGTCAGTTTGTAGGGCTCCCTTGGGTCTATCAGGGCAGCACAAGTTTGAGGTGGGGACAACTTCGGTGTGGGGTCCATCCTTCGATATAAGGATTTTTTGCAATCAGGGCCAGGGGCCCCTGGGCACATCCTTTTATCATTTTCCCTGGGAAAGAAAACTCAGCAGTCCAAGTTCCTGATGTCAGTTTGTAGGGCTCCCTTGGGTCTATCAGGGCAGCACAAGTTAGAGGTGGGGACATCTTCGGTGTGGTGTCCATCCTTAGATATAAGGATTCTTTGCAGAGAGGCTCCAGCCAAGGGCCAGGGGACCCTGGGCACATCCTTTTTCCATTTTCCCTGGGAAAGAAACTCAGCAGTCCAGGTTCCTGATGTCAGTTTGTAGGGCTCCCTTGGGTGTATCAGGGCAGCACAAGTTTGAGGTGGGGACAACTTCGGTGTGGGTTCCATCCTTCGATATAAGGATTTTTTGCAGTCAGGGCCAGGGACCTAGGGCCACGGGCCCCTGGGCACATCCTTTTTCCATTTTCCCTGGGAAAGAAAACTCAGCAGTCCAGGCTCCTGATGTCAGTTTGTAGGGCTCCCTTGGGTGTATCAGGGCAGCACAAGTTTGAGGTGGGGACAACTTCGGTGTGGGGTCCATCCTTCGATATAAGGATTCTTTGCAGTCAGGGCCAGGGGCCCCTGGGCACATCCTTTTTCCATTTTCCCTGGGAAAGAAAACTCAGCAGTCCAGGTTCCTGATGTCAGTTTGTAGGGCTCCCTTGGGTCTATCAGGGCAGCACAAGTTTGACGTGGGGACAACTTCGGTGTGGGGTCCATCCTTCGATATAAGGATTTTTTGCAGTCAGGGCCAGGGGCCGCTGGGCACATCCTTTTTCCATTTTCCCTGGGAAAGAAAACTCAGCAGTCCAGGTTCCTGATGTCAGTTTGTAGGGCTCCCTTGGGTCTATCAGGGCAGCACAAGTTTGAGGTGGGGACAACTTCGGTGTGGGGTCCATCCTTCGATATAAGGATTCTTTGCAGTCAGGCCCCAGCCCAGGGCCAGGGGCGCCTGTGCACATCCTTTTTCCATTTTCCCTGGGAAAGAAAACTCAGCAGTCGAGGTTCCTGATGTCAGTTTGTAGGGCTCCCTTGGGTCTATCAGGGCAGCACAAGTTTGAGGTGGGGACAACTTCGGTGTGGGGTCCTTCCTTCGATATAAGGATTTTTTGCAGTGAGGCCCAGCCCAGGGCCAGGGGCCCCTGGGCACATCCTTTTTCATTTTCCCTGGGAAAGAAAACTCAGCAGTCCAGGTTCCTGATGTCAGTTTGTAGGGCTCCCTTGGGTGTATCAGGGTAGCACAAGTTTGAGGTGGGGACAACTTCGGTGTGGGGTCCATCCTTCGATATAAGGATTTTTTTCAGTGAGGCCCAGCCCAGGGCCAGGGGCCCCAGGGCACAACCTTTTTCCATTTTCCCTGGGAAAGAAAACTCAGCAGTCCAGGTTCCTGATGTCAGTTTGTAGAGCTCCCTTGGGTCTATCAGGGCAGCACAAGTTTGAGGTGGGGACAACTTCGGTGTGGGGTCCATCCTTCGATATAAGGATTTTTTTCAGTGAGGCCCAGCCCAGGGCCAGGGGCCCCTGGGCACATCCTTTTTCCATTTTCCCTGGGAAAGAAAACTCAGCAGTCCAGGTTCCCGATGTCAGTTTGTAGGGCTCCCTTGGGTCTATCAGGGTAGCACAAGTTTGAGGTTGCAACAACTTTGGTGTGGGGTGCATCCTTCGATATAAGGATTTTTTGTAGTGAGGTTCCTGTCCAGGGCCAGGGGCCCCTGGGCACATCCTTTTTCCATTTTCCCTGGGAAAGAAAACTCAGCAGTCCAGGTTCCCGATGTCAGTTTGTAGGGCTCCCTTGGGTGTATCAGGGCAGCACAAGTTTGAGGTGGGGAGAACTTCGGTGTGGGGTCCATCCTTCGATATAAGGATTTTTTGCAGTCAGGGCCAGGGGCCCCTGGGCACATCCTTTTTCCATTTTCCCTGGGAAAGAAAACTCAGCAGTCCAGGTTCCTGATGTCAGTTTGTAGGGCTCCCTTGGGTCTATCAGGGCAGCACAAGTTTGAGGTGGGGACAACTTTGGTGTGGGCTCCATCCTTCGATATAAGGATTTTTTGCAGTCAGGGCCAAGGGCCCAGGGCCAGGGGCCCCCGGGCACATCCTTTTTCCATTTTCCCTGGGAAAGAAAACTCAGCAGTCCAGGTTCCTGATGTCAGTTTGTAGGGCTCCCTTGGGTCTATCAGGGCAGCACAAGTTTGAGGTGGGGACAACTTCGGTGTGGGGTCCATCCTTCGATATAAGGATTCTTTGCCGTCAGTGCCAGGGGCCCCCGGGCACATCCTTTGGCCATTTTCCCTGGGAAAGAAAACTCAGCAGTCCAGGTTCCTGATGTCAGTTTGTAGGGCTCCCTTGGGTCTATCAGGGCAGCACAAGTTTGAGGTGGGGACAACTTTGGTGTGGGGTCCATCCTTCGATATAAGGATTTTTTGCAGTCAGGGCCAGGGGCCCCTGGTCACATCCTTTCTCCATTTTCCCTGGGAAAGAAAACTCAGCAGTCCAGGTTCCTGATGTCAGTTTGTAGGGCTTCCTTGGGTGTATCAGGGCAGCACAAGTTTGAGTTGGGGACAACTTCGGTGTGGGGTGCATCCTTCGATACAAAGATTTTTTGCAGTCAGGGCCAGGGGCCCCAGGGCACATCCTTTTTCCATTTTCCCTGGGAAAGAAAACTCAGCAGTCCAGGTTCCTGATGTCAGTTTGTAGGGCTCCCTTGGGTCTATCAGGGCAGCACAAGTTTGAGGTGGGGACAACTTCGGTGTGGGGTCCATCCTTCGATATAAGGATTCTTTGCAGTCAGGGCCAGGGGCCCCTGGGCACATCCTTTTTCCATTTTCCCTGGGAAAGAAAACTCAGCAGTCCAGGTTCCTGATGTCAGTTTGTAGGGCTCCCTTGGGTCTATCAGGGCAGCACAAGTGTGAGGTGGGGACAACTTCGGTGTGGGGTCCATCCTTCGATATAAGGATTTTTTGCAGTCAGGGCCAGGGGCCCCTGGGCACATCCTTTTTCCATTTTCCCTGGGAAAGAAAACTCAGCAGTCCAGATTCCTGGTGTCAGTTTGTAGGGCTCCCTTGGGTCTATCAGGGCAGCACAAGTTTGAGGTGGGGACAACTTCGGTGTGGGGTCCATCCTTCGATATAAGGATTTTTTGCAATCAGGGCCAGGGGCCCCTGGGCACATCCTTTTATCATTTTCCCTGGGAAAGAAAACTCAGCAGTCCAAGTTCCTGATGTCAGTTTGTAGGGCTCCCTTGGGTCTATCAGGGCAGCTCAAGTTAGAGGTGGGGACATCTTCGGTGTGGTGTCCATCCTTAGATATAAGGATTCTTTGCAGAGAGGCTCCAGCCAAGGGCCAGGGGACCCTGGGCACATCCTTTTTCCATTTTCCCTGGGAAAGAAACTCAGCAGTCCAGGTTCCTGATGTCAGTTTGTAGGGCTCCCTTGGGTGTATCAGGGCAGCACAAGTTTGAGGTGGGGACAACTTCGGTGTGGGTTCCATCCTTCGATATAAGGATTTTTTGAAGTCAGGGCCAGGGACCTAGGGCCACGGGCCCCTGGGCACATCCTTTTTCCATTTTCCCTGGGAAGGAAAACTCAGCAGTCCAGGTTCCTGATGTCAGTTTGTAGGGCTCCCTTGGGTGTATCAGGGCAGCACAAGTTTGAGGTGGGGACAACTTCGGTGTGGGGTCCATCCTTCGATATAAGGATTCTTTGCAGTCAGGGCCAGGGGCCCCTGGGCACATCCTTTTTCCATTTTCCCTGGGAAAGAAAACTCAGCAGTCCAGGTTCCTGATGTCAGTTTGTAGGGCTCCCTTGGGTCTATCAGGGCAGCACAAGTTTGACGTGGGGACAACTTCGGTGTGGGGTCCATCCTTCGATATAAGGATTTTTTGCAGTCAGGGCCAGGGGCCGCTGGGCACATCCTTTTTCCATTTTCCCTGGGAAAGAAAACTCAGCAGTCCAGGTTCCTGATGTCAGTTTGTAGGGCTCCCTTGGGTCTATCAGGGCAGCACAAGTTTGAGGTGGGGACAACTTCGGTGTGGGGTCCATCCTTCGATATAAGGATTCTTTGCAGTCAGGCCCCAGCCCAGGGCCAGGGGCCCCTGTGCACATCCTTTTTCCATTTTCCCTGGGAAAGAAAACTCAGCAGTCCAGGTTCCTGATGTCAGTTTGTAGGGCTCCCTTGGGTCTATCAGGGCAGCACAAGTTTGAGGTGGGGACAACTTCGGTGTGGGGTCCTTCCTTCGATATAAGGATTTTTTGCAGTGAGGCCCAGCCCAGGGCCAGGGGCCCCTGGGCACATCCTTTTTCATTTTCCCTGGGAAAGAAAACTCAGCAGTCCAGGTTCCTGATGTCAGTTTGTAGGGCTCCCTTGGGTGTATCAGGGTAGCACAAGTTTGAGGTGGGGACAACTTCGGTGTGGGGTCCATCCTTCGATATAAGGATTTTTTTCAGTGAGGCCCAGCCCAGGGCCAGGGGCCCCAGGGCACAACCTTTTTCCATTTTCCCTGGGAAAGAAAACTCAGCAGTCCAGGTTCCTGATGTCAGTTTGTAGAGCTCCCTTGGGTCTATCAGGGCAGCACAAGTTTGAGGTGGGGACAACTTCGGTGTGGGGTCCATCCTTCGATATAAGGATTTTTTTCAGTGAGGCCCAGCCCAGGGCCAGGGGCCCCAGGGCACATCCTTTTTCCATTTTCCCTGGGAAAGAAAACTCAGCAGTCCAGATTCCTGGTGTCAGTTTGTAGGGCTCCCTTGGGTCTATCAGGGTAGCACAAGTTTGAGGTTGCAACAACTTTGGTGTGGGGTGCATCCTTCGATATAAGGATTTTTTGTAGTGAGGTTCCTGTCCAGGGCCAGGGGCCCCTGGGCACATCCTTTTTCCATTTTCCCTGGGAAAGAAAACTCAGCAGTCCAGGTTCCCGATGTCAGTTTGTAGGGCTCCCTTGGGTCTATCAGGGCAGCACAAGTTTGAGGTGGGGACAACTTCGGTGTGGGGTCCATCCTTCGATATAAGGATTTTTTGCAGTCAGGGCCAGGGGCCCCTGGGCACATCCTTTTTCCATTTTCCCTGGGAAAGAAAACTCAGCAGTCCAGGTTCCTGATGTCAGTTTGTAGGGCTCCCTTGGGTGTATCAGGGCAGCACAAGTTTGAGGTGGGGACAACTTTGGTGTGGGCTCCATCCTTCGATATAAGGATTTTTTGCAGTCAGGGCCAGGGGCCCAGGGCCAGGGGCCCCCGGGCACATCCTTTTTCCATTTTCCCTGGGAAAGAAAACTCAGCAGTCCAGGTTCCTGATGTCAGTTTGTAGGGCTCCCTTGGGTCTATCAGGGCAGCACAAGTTTGAGGTGGGGACAACTTCGGTGTGGGGTCCATCCTTCGATATAAGGATTCTTTGCAGTCAGTGCCAGGGGTCCCCGGGCACATCCTTTGGCCATTTTCCCTGGGAAAGAAAACTCAGCAGTCCAGGTTCCTGATGTCAGTTTGTAGGGCTCCCTTGGGTCTATCAGGGCAGCACAAGTTTGAGGTGGGGACAACTTTGGTGTGGGGTCCATCCTTCGATATAAGGATTTTTTGCAGTCAGGGCCAGGGGCCCCTGGTCACATCCTTTTTCCATTTTCCCTGGGAAAGAAAACTCAGCAGTCCAGGTTCCTGATGTCAGTTTGTAGGGCTTCCTTGGGTGTATCAGGGCAGCACAAGTTTGAGTTGGGGACAACTTCGGTGTGGGGTGCATCCTTCGATACAAAGATTTTTTGCAGTCAGGGCCAGGGGCCCCAGGGCACATCCTTTTTCCATTTTCCCTGGGAAAGAAAACTCAGCAGTCCAGATTCCTGGTGTCAGTTTGTAGGGCTCCCTTGGGTCTATCAGGGCAGCACAAGTTTGAGGTGGGGACAACTTCGGTGTGGGGTCCATCCTTCGATATAAGGATTTTTTGCAGTCAGGGCCAGGGGCCCCTGGGCACATCCTTTTTCCATTTTCCCTGGGAAAGAAAACTCAGCAGTCCAGGTTCCTGATGTCAGTTTGTAGGGCTCCCTTGGGTCTATCAGGGCAGCACAAGTTTGAGGTGGGGACAACTTCGGTGTGGGGTCCATCCTTCGATATAAGGATTCTTTGCAGTCAGGCCCCAGCCCAGGGCCAGGGGCCCCTGTGCACATCCTTTTTCCATTTTCCCTGGGAAAGAAAACTCAGCAGTCCAGGTTCCTGATGTCAGTTTGTAGGGCTCCCTTGGGTCTATCAGGGCAGCACAAGTTTGAGGTGGGGACAACTTCGGTGTGGGGTCCTTCCTTCGATATAAGGATTTTTTGCAGTGAGGCCCAGCCCAGGGCCAGGGGCCCCTGGGCACATCCTTTTTCATTTTCCCTGGGAAAGAAAACTCAGCAGTCCAGGTTCCTGATGTCAGTTTGTAGGGCTCCCTTGGGTGTATCAGGGTAGCACAAGTTTGAGGTGGGGACAACTTCGGTGTGGGGTCCATCCTTCGATATAAGGATTTTTTTCAGTGAGGCCCAGCCCAGGGCCAGGGGCCCCAGGGCACAACCTTTTTCCATTTTCCCTGGGAAAGAAAACTCAGCAGTCCAGGTTCCTGATGTCAGTTTGTAGAGCTCCCTTGGGTCTATCAGGGCAGCACAAGTTTGAGGTGGGGACAACTTCGGTGTGGGGTCCATCCTTCGATATAAGGATTTTTTTCAGTGAGGCCCAGCCCAGGGCCAGGGGCCCCAGGGCACATCCTTTTTCCATTTTCCCTGGGAAAGAAAACTCAGCAGTCCAGGTTCCCGATGTCAGTTTGTAGGGCTCCCTTGGGTCTATCAGGGTAGCACAAGTTTGAGGTTGCAACAACTTTGGTGTGGGGTGCATCCTTCGATATAAGGATTTTTTGTAGTGAGGTTCCTGTCCAGGGCCAGGGGCCCCTGGGCACATCCTTTTTCCATTTTCCCTGGGAAAGAAAACTCAGCAGTCCAGGTTCCCGATGTCAGTTTGTAGGGCTCCCTTGGGTGTATCTGGGCAGCACAAGTTTGAGGTGGGGACAACTTCGGTGTGGGGTCCATCCTTCGATATAAGGATTTTTTGCAGTCAGGGCCAGGGGCCCCTGGGCACATCCTTTTTCCATTTTCCCTGGGAAAGAAAACTCAGCAGTCCAGGTTCCTGATGTCAGTTTGTAGGGCTCCCTTGGGTCTATCAGGGCAGCACAAGTTTGAGGTGGGGACAACTTTGGTGTGGGCTCCATCCTTCGATATAAGGATTTTTTGCAGTCAGGGCCAGGGGCCCAGGGCCAGGGGCCCGCGGGCACATCCTTTTTCCATTTTCCCTGGGAAAGAAAACTCAGCAGTCCAGGTTCCTGATGTCAGTTTGTAGGGCTCCCTTGGGTCTATCAGGGCAGCACAAGTTTGAGGTGGGGACAACTTCGGTGTGGGGTCCATCCTTCGATATAAGGATTCTTTGCAGTCAGTGCCAGGGGCCCCCGGGCACATCCTTTGGCCATTTTCCCTGGGAAAGAAAACTCAGCAGTCCAGGTTCCTGATGTCAGTTTGTAGGGCTCCCTTGGGTCTATCAGGGCAGCACAAGTTTGAGGTGGGGACAACTTTGGTGTGGGGTCCATCCTTCGATATAAGGATTTTTTGCAGTCAGGGCCAGGGGCCCCTGGTCACATCCTTTCTCCATTTTCCCTGGGAAAGAAAACTCAGCAGTCCAGGTTCCTGATGTCAGTTTGTAGGGCTTCCTTGGGTGTATCAGGGCAGCACAAGTTTGAGTTGGGGACAACTTCGGTGTGGGGTGCATCCTTCGATACAAAGATTTTTTGCAGTCAGGGCCAGGGGCCCCAGGGCACATCCTTTTTCCATTTTCCCTGGGAAAGAAAACTCAGCAGTCCAGATTCCTGGTGTCAGTTTGTAGGGCTCCCTTGGGTCTATCAGGGCAGCACAAGTTTGAGGTGGGGACAACTTCGGTGTGGGGTCCATCCTTCGATATAAGGATTTTTTGCAGTCAGGGCCAGGGGCCCCTGGGCACATCCTTTTTCCATTTTCCCTGGGAAAGAAAACTCAGCAGTCCAGGTTCCTGATGTCAGTTTGTAGGGCTCCCTTGGGTCTATCAGGGCAGCACAAGTTTGAGGTGGGGACAACTTCGGTATGGGGTCCATCCTTCGATATAAGGATTCTTTGCAGTCAGGCCCCAGCCCAGGGCCAGGGGCCCCTGTGCACATCCTTTTTCCATTTTCCCTGGGAAAGAAAACTCAGCAGTCCAGGTTCCTGATGTCAGTTTGTAGGGCTCCCTTGGGTCTATCAGGGCAGCACAAGTTTGAGGTGGGGACAACTTCGGTGTGGGGTCCTTCCTTCGATATAAGGATTTTTTGCAGTGAGGCCCAGCCCAAGGGCACGGGCCCCTGGGCACATCCTTTTTCATTTTCCCTGGGAAAGAAAACTCAGCAGTCCAGGTTCCTGATGTCAGTTTGTAGGGCTCCCTTGGGTGTATCAGGGCAGCACAAGTTTGAGGTGGGGACAACTTTGGTGTGGGCTCCATCCTTCGATATAAGGATTTTTTGCAGTCAGGGCCAGGGGCCCAGGGCCAGGGGCCCCCGGGCACATCCTTTTTCCATTTTCCCTGGGAAAGAAAACTCAGCAGTCCAGGTTCCTGATGTCAGTTTGTAGGGCTCCCTTGGGTCTATCAGGGCAGCACAAGTTTGAGGTGGGGACAACTTCGGTGTGGGGTCCATCCTTCGATATAAGGATTCTTTGCAGTCAGTGCCAGGGGTCCCCGGGCACATCCTTTGGCCATTTTCCCTGGGAAAGAAAACTCAGCAGTCCAGGTTCCTGATGTCAGTTTGTAGGGCTCCCTTGGGTCTATCAGGGCAGCACAAGTTTGAGGTGGGGACAACTTTGGTGTGGGGTCCATCCTTCGATATAAGGATTTTTTGCAGTCAGGGCCAGGGGCCCCTGGTCACATCCTTTTTCCATTTTCCCTGGGAAAGAAAACTCAGCAGTCCAGGTTCCTGATGTCAGTTTGTAGGGCTTCCTTGGGTGTATCAGGGCAGCACAAGTTTGAGTTGGGGACAACTTCGGTGTGGGGTGCATCCTTCGATACAAAGATTTTTTGCAGTCAGGGCCAGGGGCCCCAGGGCACATCCTTTTTCCATTTTCCCTGGGAAAGAAAACTCAGCAGTCCAGATTCCTGGTGTCAGTTTGTAGGGCTCCCTTGGGTCTATCAGGGCAGCACAAGTTTGAGGTGGGGACAACTTCGGTGTGGGCTCCATCCTTCGATATAAGGATTTTTTGCAGTCAGGGCCAGGGGCCCCTGGGCACATCCTTTTTCCATTTTCCCTGGGAAAGAAAACTCAGCAGTCCAGGTTCCTGATGTCAGTTTGTAGGGCTCCCTTGGGTCTATCAGGGCAGCACAAGTTTGAGGTGGGGACAACTTCGGTGTGGGGTCCTTCCTTCGATATAAGGATTTTTTGCAGTGAGGCCCAGCCCAAGGGCACGGGCCCCTGGGCACATCCTTTTTCATTTTCCCTGGGAAAGAAAACTCAGCAGTCCCGGTTCCTGATGTCAGTTTGTAGGGCTCCCTTGGGTGTATCAGAGCTGCACATGTTTGAGGTGGGGACAACTTCGGTGTGGGCTCCATCCTTCGATATAAGGATATTTTACAGTGAGGTTCCTGTCCAGGGCCACGGGCCCCTGGGCACATCCTTTTTCCATTTTCCCTGGGAAAGAAAACTCAGCAGTACAAGTTCCTGATGTCAGTTTGTAGGGCTCCCTTGGGTCTATCAGGGTAGCACAAGTTTGAGGTTGCAACAACTTTGGTGTGGGGTGCATCCTTCGATATAAGGATTTTTTGTAGTGAGGTTCCTGTCCAGGGCCAGGGGCCCCTGGGCACATCCTTTTTCCATTTTCCCTGGGAAAGAAAACTCAGCAGTCCAGGTTCCCGATGTCAGTTTGTAGGGCTCCCTTGGGTCTATCAGGGCAGCACAAGTTTGAGGTGGGGACAACTTAGGTGTGGGGTCCATCCTTCGATATAAGGATTTCTTGTAGTGAGGTCCCTGCCAAGGGCCAGGGGCCGCTGGGCACATCCTTTTTCCATTTTCCCTGGGAAAAAAAACTCAGCACACCAGGTTCCTGATGTCAGTTTGTAGGGCTCCCTTGGGTGTATCAGGGCAGCACAAGTTTGAGGTGGGGACAACTTCGGTGTGGGGTCCATCCTTCGATATAAGGATTCTTTGCAGTCAGTGCCAGGGGCCCCCGGGCACATCCTTTGGCCATTTTCCCTGGGAAAGAAAACTCAGCAGTCCAGGTTCCTGATGTCAGTTTGTAGGGCTCCCTTGGGTCTATCAGGGCAGCACAAGTTTGAGGTGGGGACAACTTTGGTGTGGGGTCCATCCTTCAATATAAGGATTTTTTGCAGTCAGGGCCAGGGGCCCCTGGTCACAACCTTTCTCCATTTTTCCTGGGAAAGAAAACTCAGCAGTCCAGGTTCCTGATGTCAGTTTGTAGGGCTTCCTGGGGTGTATCAGGGCAGCACAAGTTTGAGTTGGGGACAACTTCGGTGTGGGGTGCATCCTTCGATACAAAGATTTTTTGCAGTCAGGGCCAGGGGCCCCAGGGCACATCCTTTTTCCATTTTCCCTGGGAAAGAAAACTCAGCAGTCCAGGTTCCTGATGTCAGTTTGTAGGGCTCCCTTGGGTCTATCAGGGCAGCACAAGTTTGAGGTGGGGACAACTTCGGTGTGGGGTCCATCCTTCGATATAAGGATTTTTTGCATTGAGGCCCAGCCCATGTCCAGGGGCCCCTGTGCACATCCTTTTTCCATTTTCCCTGGGAAGGAAAACTCAGCAGTCCAGGTTCCTGATGTCAGTTTGTAGGGCTCCCTTGGGTCTATCAGGGCAGCACAAGTTTGAGGTGGGGACAACTTCGGTGTGGGGTCCATCCTTCGATATAAGGATTTTTTGAAGTCAGGGCCAGGGGCCCCTGGGCACATCCTTTTTCCATTTCCCCTGGGAAAGAAAAGTCAGCAGTCCAGGTTCCTGATGTCAGTTTGTAGGGCTCCCTTGGGTCTACCAGGGCAGCACAAGTTTGAGGTGGGGACAACTTCGGTGTGGGGTCCATCCTTCGATATAAGGATTTTTTGCAGTGAGGTCCCTGCCCAGGGCCAGGGGCCCCTGTGCACATCCTTTTTCATTTTTCCCTGGGAAAGAAAACTCAGCAGTCCAGGTTCCTGATGTCAGTTTGTAGGGCTCCCTTGGGTCTATCAGGGCAGCACAAGTTTGAGGTGGGGACAACTTTGGTGTGGGGTCCATCCTTCGATATAAGGATTCTTTGCAGTCAGTGCCAGGGGCCCCCGGGCACATCCTTTGGCCATTTTCCCTGGGAAAGAAAACTCAGCAGTCCAGGTTCCTGATGTCAGTTTGTAGGGCTCCCTTGGGTCTATCAGGGCAGCACAAGTTTGAGGTGGGGACAACTTTGGTGTGGGGTCCATCCTTCGATATAAGGATTTTTTGCAGTCAGGGCCAGGGGCCCCTGGTCACATCCTTTCTCCATTTTCCCTGGGAAAGAAAACTCAGCAGTCCAGGTTCCTGATGTCAGTTTGTAGTGCTTCCTGGGGTGTATCAGGGCAGCACAAGTTTGAGTTGGGGACAACTTCGGTGTGGGGTGCATCCTTCGATACAAAGATTTTTTGCAGTCAGGGCCAGGGGCCCCAGGGCACATCCTTTTTCCATTTTCCCTGGGAAAGAAAACTCAGCAGTCCAGGTTCCTGATGTCAGTTTGTAGGGCTCCCTTGGGTCTATCAGGGCAGCACAAGTTTGAGGTGGGGACAACTTCGGTGTGGGGTCCATCCTTCGATATAAGGATTTTTTGCAGTGAGGTCCCTGCCCAGGGCCAGGGGCCCCTGTGCACATCCTTTTTCATTTTTCCCTGGGAAAGAAAACTCAGCAGTCCAGGTTCCTGATGTCAGTTTGTAGGGCTCCCTTGGGTCTATCAGGGCAGCACAAGTTTGAGGTGGGGACAACTTTGGTGTGGGGTCCATCCTTCGATATAAGGATTTCTTGTTGTGAGGTCCCTGCCAAGGGCCAGGGGCCGCTGGGCACATCCTTTTTCCATTTTCCCTGGGAAAGAAAACTCAGCAGTCCAGGTTCCTGATGTCAGTTTGTAGGGCTCCCTTGGGTCTATCAGGGCAGCACAAGTTTGAGTTGGGGACACCTTCGGTGTGGGGTGCATCCTTCGATACAAAGATTTTTTGCAGTCAGGGCCAGGGGCCCCTGGGCACATCCTTTTTCCATTTTCCCTGGGAAAGAAAACTCAGCAGTCCAGGTTCCTGATGTCAGTTTGTAGGGCTCCCTTGGGTGTATCAGGGCAGCACAAGTTTGAGGTGGGGACAACTTCGGTGTGGGGTCCATCCTTCGATATAAGGATTTTTTGCATTGAGGCCCAGCCCATGTCCAGGGGCCCCTGTGCACATCCTTTTTCCATTTTCCCTGGGAAGGAAAACTCAGCAGTCCAGGTTCCTGATGTCAGTTTGTAGGGCTCCCTTGGGTCTATCAGGGCAGCACAAGTTTGAGGTGGGGACAACTTCGGTGTGGGGTGCATCCTTCGATATAAGGATTTTTTGCAGTGAGGTCCCTGCCCAGGGCCAGGGGCCCCTGGGCACATCCTTTTTCCATTTTCCCTGGGAAAGAAAACTCAGCAGTCCAGGTGCCTGATGTCAGTTTATAGGGCTCCCTTGGGTGTATCAGGGCAGCACAAGTTTGAGGTGGGGACAACTTCGGTGTGGGGTCCATCCTTCGATATAAGGATTCTTTGCAGTCAGGGCCAGGGGCCCCCTGGCACACCCTTTGGCCATTTTCCCTGGGAAAGAAAACTCAGCAGTCCAGGTTCCTGATGTCAGTTTGTAGGGCTCCCTTGGGTCTATCAGGGCAGCACAAGTTTGAGGTGGGGACAACTTTGGTGTGGGGTCCATCCTTCGATATAAGGATTCTTTGCAGTCAGTGCCAGGGGCCCCCGGGCACATCCTTTGGCCATTTTCCCTGGGAAAGAAAACTCAGCAGTCCAGGTTCCTGATGTCAGTTTGTAGGGCTCCCTTGGGTCTATCAGGGCAGCACAAGTTTGAGGTGGGGACAACTTTGGTGTGGGGTCCATCCTTCGATATAAGGATTTTTTGCAGTCAGGGCCAGGGGCCCCTGGTCACATCCTTTCTCCATTTTCCCTGGGAAAGAAAACTCAGCAGTCCAGGTTCCTGATGTCAGTTTGTAGGGCTTCCTGGGGTGTATCAGGGCAGCACAAGTTTGAGTTGGGGACAACTTCGGTGTGGGGTGCATCCTTCGATACAAAGATTTTTTGCAGTCAGGGCCAGGGGCCCCTGGGCACATCCTTTTTCCATTTTCCCTGGGAAAGAAAACTCAGCAGTCCAGGTTCCTGATGTCAGTTTGTAGGGCTCCCTTGGGTCTATCAGGGCAGCACAAGTTTGAGGTGGGGACAACTTCGGTGTGGGGTCCATCCTTCGATATAAGGATTTTTTGCAGTGAGGTCCCTGCCCAGGGCCAGGGGCCCCTGTGCACATCCTTTTTCATTTTTCCCTGGGAAAGAAAACTCAGCAGTCCAGGTTCCTGATGTCAGTTTGTAGGGCTCCCTTGGGTCTATCAGGGCAGCACAAGTTTGAGGTGGGGACAACTTTGGTGTGGGGTCCATCCTTCGATATAAGGATTTCTTGTTGTGAGGTCCCTGCCAAGGGCCAGGGGCCGCTGGGCACATCCTTTTTCCATTTTCCCTGGGAAAGAAAACTCAGCAGTCCAGGTTCCTGATGTCAGTTTGTAGGGCTCCCTTGGGTCTATCAGGGCAGCACAAGTTTGAGGTGGGGACAACTTCGGTGTGGGGTCCATCCTTCGATATAAGGATCTTTTGAAGTCAGGGCCAGGGGCCCCTGGGCACACCATTTGGCCATTTTCCCTGGGAAAGAAAACTCAGGAGTCCAGGTTCCTGATGTCAGTTTGTAGGGCTCCCTTGGGTCTATCAGGGCAGCACGAGTTTGAGGTGGGGACAACTTTGGTGTGGGGTCCATCCTTCGATATAAGGATTTTTTGCAGTCATGGCGAGGGGCCCCTGTGCACATCCTTTTTCCATTTTCCCTGGGAAAGAAAACTCAGCAGTCCAGGTTCCTGATGTCAGTTTGTAGGGCTCCCTTGGGTCTATCAGGGCAGCACAAGTTTGAGTTGGGGACACCTTCGGTGTGGGGTGCATCCTTCGATACAAAGATTTTTTGCAGTCAGGGCCAGGGGCCCCAGGGCACATCCTTTTTCCATTTTCCCTGGGAAAGAAAACTCAGCAGTCCAGGTTCCTGATGTCAGTTTGTAGGGCTCCCTTGGGTGTATCAGGGCAGCACAAGTTTGAGGTGGGGACAACTTCGGTGTGGGGTCCATCCTTCGATATAAGGATTTTTTGCATTGAGGCCCAGCCCATGTCCAGGGGCCCCTGTGCACATCCTTTTTCCATTTTCCCTGGGAAGGAAAACTCAGCAGTCCAGGTTCCTGATGTCAGTTTGTAGGGCTCCCTTGGGTCTATCAGGGCAGCACAAGTTTGAGGTGGGGACAACTTCGGTGTGGGGTGCATCCTTCGATATAAGGATTTTTTGCAGTGAGGTCCCTGCCCAGGGCCAGGGGCCCCTGGGCACATCCTTTTTCCATTTTCCCTGGGAAAGAAAACTCAGCAGTCCAGGTGCCTGATGTCAGTTTATAGGGCTCCCTTGGGTGTATCAGGGCAGCACAAGTTTGAGGTGGGGACAACTTCGGTGTGGGGTCCATCCTTCGATATAAGGATTCTTTGCAGTCAGGGCCAGGGGCCCCCTGGCACACCCTTTGGCCATTTTCCCTGGGAAAGAAAACTCAGCAGTCCAGGTTCCTGATGTCAGTTTGTAGGGCTCCCTTGGGTCTATCAGGGCAGCACAAGTTTGAGGTGGGGACAACTTCGGTGTGGGGTCCATCCTTCGATATAAGGATTTTTTTCAGTGAGGCCCAGCCAGGACCAGGGGCCCTAGGGCACATCCTTTTTCCATTTTCCCTGGGAAAGAAAACTCAGCAGTCCCGGTTCCTGATGTCAGTTTGTAGAGCTCCCTTGGGTCTATCAGGTCAGCACAAGTTTGAGGTGGGGACAACTTCGGTGTGGGCTCCATCCTTCGATATAAGGATTTTTTGCAGTGAGGTCCCTGTCCAGGGCCAGGGGCCCCTGGGCACATCCTTTTCCCATTTTCCCTGGTAAAGAAAACTCAGCAGTCCAGGTTCCTGATGTCAGTTTGTAGGGCTCCCTTGGGTCTATCAGGGTAGCACAAGTTTGAGGTGGGGACAACTTTGGTGTGGGGTGCATCCTTCTATATAAGGATTTTTTGTAGTGAGGTCCCTGTCCAGGGCCAGGGGCCCCTGGGCACATCCTTTTTCCATTTTCCCTGGGAAAGAAAACTCAGCAGTCCAGGTTCCTGATGTCAGCTTGTAGGGCTCCCTTGGGTCTATCAGGGCAGCACAAGTTTGAGGTGGGGACAACTTCGGTGTGGGGTCCATTCTTCGATATAAGGATTTTTTGCAGTCAGGGCCAGGGGCCCCTGGGCACATCCTTTTTCCATTTTCCCTGGGAAAGAAAACTCAGCAGTCCAGGTTCCTGATGTCAGTTTGTAGGGCTCCCTTGGGTGTATCAGGGCAGTACAAGTTTGAGGTGGGGACAACTTCGGTGTGGGGTCCATCCTTCGATATAAGGATTTTTTGCTGTCAGGGCCAGGGGCCCAGGGCCAGGAGCCCCTGGGCACATCCTTTTTCCATTTTTCCTGGGAAAGAAAACTCAGCAGTCCAGGTTCCTGATGTCAGTTTGTAGGGCTCCCTTGGGTCTATCAGGGCAGCATATGTTTGAGGTGGCGACAACTTTGGTGTGGGTTCCATCCTTCGATATAAGGATTTTTTGCAGTCAGGGCCAGGGGCCCCTGGGCACATCCTTTTTCCATTTTCCCTGGGAAAGAAAACTCAGCAGTCCAGGTTCCTGATGTCAGTTTGTAGGGCTCCCTTGGGTCTATCAGGGCAGCACAAGTTTGAGGTGGGGACAACTTCGGTGTGGGGTCCATCCTTCGATATAACGATTCTTTGCAGTCAGGGCCAGGGGCCCCTGGGCACATCCTTTTTCCATTTTCCCTGGGAAAGAAAACTCAGCAGTCCAGGTTCCTGATGTCAGTTTGTAGGGCTCCCTTGGGTCTATCAGGGCAGCACAAGTTTGAGGTGGGGACAACTTCGGTGTGGGGTCCATCCTTCGATATAAGGATTCCTTGCAGTGAGGCCCCAGCCCATGTCCAGGGGCCCCTGGGCACATCCTTTTTCCATTTTCCCTGGGAAAGAAAACTCAGCAGTCCAGGTTCCTGATGTCAGTTTATAGGGCTCCCTTGGGTCTATCAGGGCAGCACAAGTTTGAGGTGGGGACAACTTCGGTGTGGGGTCCATCCTTCGATATAAGGATTTTTTGCAGTCAGGGACAGGGGCCCCTGGGCACATCCTTTTTCCATTTTCCCTGGGAAAGAAAACTCAGCAGTCCAGGTTCCTGATGTCAGTTTGTAGGGCTCCCTTGGGTCTATCAGGGCAGCACAAGTTTGAGGTGGGGACAACTTCGGTGTGGGGTCCATCCTTCGATATAACGATTCTTTGCAGTCAGGGCCAGGAGCCCCCGGCACATCCTTTTTCCATTTTCCCTGGGAAAGAAAACTCAGCAGTCCAGGTTCCTGATGTCAGTTTGTAGGGCTCCCTTGGGTGTATCAGGGCAGCACAAGTTTGAGGTGGGGACAACTTCGGTGTGGGGTCCATCCTTCGATATAAGGATTTTTTGCAGTCAGGGCCAGGGGCCCCTGGGCACATCCTTTTTCCATTTTCCCTGGGAAAGAAAACTCAGCAGTCCAGGTTCCTGATGTCAGTTTGTAGGGCTCCCTTGGGTCTATCAGGGCAGCACAAGTTTGAGGTGGGGACAACTTTGGTGTGGGCTCCATCCTTCGATATAAGGATTTTTTGCAGTCAGGGCCAGGGGCCCAGGGCCAGGGGCCCCCGGGCACATCCTTTTTCCATTTTCCCTGGGAAAGAAAACTCAGCAGTCCAGGTTCCTGATGTCAGTTTGTAGGGCTCCCTTGGGTCTATCAGGGCAGCACAAGTTTGAGGTGGGGACAACTTCGGTGTGGGGTCCATCCTTCGATATAAGGATTCTTTGCAGTCAGTGCCAGGGGCCCCCGGGCACATCCTTTGGCCATTTTCCCTGGGAAAGAAAACTCAGCAGTCCAGGTTCCTGATGTCAGTTTGTAGGGCTCCCTTGGGTGTATCAGGGCAGCACAAGTTTGAGGTGGGGACAACTTTGGTGTGGGGTCCATCCTTCGATATAAGGATTTTTTGCAGTCAGGGCCAGGGGCCCCTGGTCACATCCTTTCTCCATTTTCCCTGGGAAAGAAAACTCAGCAGTCCAGGTTCCTGATGTCAGTTTGTAGGGCTTCCTTGGGTGTATCAGGGCAGCACAAGTTTGAGTTGGGGACAACTTCGGTGTGGGGTGCATCCTTCGATACAAAGATTTTTTGCAGTCAGGGCCAGGGGCCCCAGGGCACATCCTTTTTCCATTTTCCCTGGGAAAGAAAACTCAGCAGTCCAGATTCCTGGTGTCAGTTTGTAGGGCTCCCTTGGGTCTATCAGGGCAGCACAAGTTTGAGGTGGGGACAACTTCGGTGTGGGGTCCATCCTTCGATATAAGGATTTTTTGCAGTCAGGGCCAGGGGCCCCTGGGCACATCCTTTTTCCATTTTCCCTGGGAAAGAAAACTCAGCAGTCCAGGTTCCTGATGTCAGTTTGTAGGGCTCCCTTGGGTCTATCAGGGCAGCACAAGTTTGAGGTGGGGACAACTTCGGTGTGGGGTCCATCCTTCGATATAAGGATTCTTTGCAGTCAGGCCCCAGCCCAGGGCCAGGGGCCCCTGTGCACATCCTTTTTCCATTTTCCCTGGGAAAGAAAACTCAGCAGTCCAGGTTCCTGATGTCAGTTTGTAGGGCTCCCTTGGGTCTATCAGGGCAGCACAAGTTTGAGGTGGGGACAACTTCGGTGTGGGGTCCTTCCTTCGATATAAGGATTTTTTGCAGTGAGGCCCAGCCCAAGGGCACGGGCCCCTGGGCACATCCTTTTTCATTTTCCCTGGGAAAGAAAACTCAGCAGTCCAGGTTCCTGATGTCAGTTTGTAGGGCTCCCTTGGGTGTATCAGGGTAGCACAAGTTTGAGGTGGGGACAACTTCGGTGTGGGGTCCATCCTTCGATATAAGGATTTTTTTCAGTGAGGCCCAGCCCAGGGCCAGGGGCCCCAGGGCACAACCTTTTTCCATTTTCCCTGGGAAAGAAAACTCAGCAGTCCAGGTTCCTGATGTCAGTTTGTAGGGCTCCCTTGGGTGTATCAGGGCAGCACAAGTTTGAGGTGGGGACAACTTTGGTGTGGGCTCCATCCTTCGATATAAGGATTTTTTGCAGTCAGGGCCAGGGGCCCAGGGCCAGGGGCCCCCGGGCACATCCTTTTTCCATTTTCCCTGGGAAAGAAAACTCAGCAGTCCAGGTTCCTGATGTCAGTTTGTAGGGCTCCCTTGGGTCTATCAGGGCAGCACAAGTTTGAGGTGGGGACAACTTCGGTGTGGGGTCCATCCTTCGATATAAGGATTTTTTGAAGTCAGGGCCAGGGGCCCCTGGGCACACCATTTGGCCATTTTCCCTGGGAAAGAAAACTCAGGAGTCCAGGTTCCTGATGTCAGTTTGTAGGGCTCCCTTGGGTCTATCAGGGCAGCACGAGTTTGAGGTGGGGACAACTTCGGTGTGGGGTCCATCCTTCGATATAAGGATTTTTTGCTGTCAGGGCCAGGGGCCCAGGGCCAGGAGCCCCTGGGCACATCCTTTTTCCATTTTTCCTGGGAAAGAAAACTCAGCAGTCCAGGTTCCTGATGTCAGTTTGTAGGGCTCCCTTGGGTCTATCAGGGCAGCATATGTTTGAGGTGGCGACAACTTCGGTGTGGGTTCCATCCTTCGATATAAGGATTTTTTGCAGTCAGGGCCAGGGGCCCCTGGGCACATCCTTTTTCCATTTTCCCTGGGAAAGAAAACTCAGCAGTCCAGGTTCCTGATGTCAGTTTGTAGGGCTCCCTTGGGTCTATCAGGGCAGCACAAGTTTGAGGTGGGGACAACTTCGGTGTGGGGTCCATCCTTCGATATAACGATTCTTTGCAGTCAGGGCCAGGGGCCCCTGGGCACATCCTTTTTCCATTTTCCCTGGGAAAGAAAACTCAGCAGTCCAGGTTCCTGATGTCAGTTTTTAGGGCTCCCTTGGGTCTATCAGGGCAGCACAAGTTTGAGGTGGGGACAACTTCGGTGTGGGGTCCATCCTTCGATATAAGGATTCCTTGCAGTGAGGCCCCAGCCCATGTCCAGGGGCCCCTGGGCACATCCTTTTTCCATTTTCCCTGGGAAAGAAAACTCAGCAGTCCAGGTTCCTGATGTCAGTTTATAGGGCTCCCTTGGGTCTATCAGGGCAGCACAAGTTTGAGGTGGGGACAACTTCGGTGTGGGGTCCATCCTTCGATATAAGGATTTTTTGCAGTCAGGGACAGGGGCCCCTGGGCACATCCTTTTTCCATTTTCCCTGGGAAAGAAAACTCAGCAGTCCAGGTTCCTGATGTCAGTTTGTAGGGCTCCCTTGGGTCTATCAGGGCAGCACAAGTTTGAGGTGGGGACAACTTCGGTGTGGGGTCCATCCTTCGATATAACGATTCTTTGCAGTCAGGGCCAGGGGCCCCCGGCACATCCTTTTTCCATTTTCCCTGGGAAAGAAAACTCAGCAGTCCAGGTTCCTGATGTCAGTTTGTAGGGCTCCCTTGGGTGTATCAGGGCAGCACAAGTTTGAGGTGGGGACAACTTCGGTGTGGGGTCCATCCTTCGATATAAGGATTTTTTGCAGTCAGGGCCAGGGGCCCCTGGGCACATCCTTTTTCCATTTTCCCTGGGAAAGAAAACTCAGCAGTCCAGGTTCCTGATGTCAGTTTGTAGGGCTCCCTTGGGTCTATCAGGGCAGCACAAGTTTGAGGTGGGGACAACTTTGGTGTGGGCTCCATCCTTCGATATAAGGATTTTTTGCAGTCAGGGCCAGGGGCCCAGGGCCAGGGGCCCCCGGGCATATCCTTTTTCCATTTTCCCTGGGAAAGAAAACTCAGCAGTCCAGGTTCCTGATGTCAGTTTGTAGGGCTCCCTTGGGTCTATCAGGGCAGCACAAGTTTGAGGTGGGGACAACTTCGGTGTGGGGTCCATCCTTCGATATAAGGATTCTTTGCAGTCAGTGCCAGGGGCCCCCGGGCACATCCTTTGGCCATTTTCCCTGGGAAAGAAAACTCAGCAGTCCAGGTTCCTGATGTCAGTTTGTAGGGCTCCCTTGGGTGTATCAGGGCAGCACAAGTTTGAGGTGGGGACAACTTTGGTGTGGGGTCCATCCTTCGATATAAGGATTTTTTGCAGTCAGGGCCAGGGGCCCCTGGTCACATCCTTTCTCCATTTTCCCTGGGAAAGAAAACTCAGCAGTCCAGGTTCCTGATGTCAGTTTGTAGGGCTTCCTTGGGTGTATCAGGGCAGCACAAGTTTGAGTTGGGGACAACTTCGGTGTGGGGTGCATCCTTCGATACAAAGATTTTTTGCAGTCAGGGCCAGGGGCCCCAGGGCACATCCTTTTTCCATTTTCCCTGGGAAAGAAAACTCAGCAGTCCAGATTCCTGGTGTCAGTTTGTAGGGCTCCCTTGGGTCTATCAGGGCAGCACAAGTTTGAGGTGGGGACAACTTCGGTGTGGGGTCCATCCTTCGATATAAGGATTTTTTGCAGTCAGGGCCAGGGGCCCCTGGGCACATCCTTTTTCCATTTTCCCTGGGAAAGAAAACTCAGCAGTCCAGGTTCCTGATGTCAGTTTGTAGGGCTCCCTTGGGTCTATCAGGGCAGCACAAGTTTGAGGTGGGGACAACTTCGGTGTGGGGTCCATCCTTCGATATAAGGATTCTTTGCAGTCAGGCCCCAGCCCAGGGCCAGGGGCCCCTGTGCACATCCTTTTTCCATTTTCCCTGGGAAAGAAAACTCAGCAGTCCAGGTTCCTGATGTCAGTTTGTAGGGCTCCCTTGGGTCTATCAGGGCAGCACAAGTTTGAGGTGGGGACAACTTCGGTGTGGGGTCCTTCCTTCGATATAAGGATTTTTTGCAGTGAGGCCCAGCCCAAGGGCACGGGCCCCTGGGCACATCCTTTTTCATTTTCCCTGGGAAAGAAAACTCAGCAGTCCAGGTTCCTGATGTCAGTTTGTAGGGCTCCCTTGGGTGTATCAGGGTAGCACAAGTTTGAGGTGGGGACAACTTCGGTGTGGGGTCCATCCTTCGATATAAGGATTTTTTTCAGTGAGGCCCAGCCCAGGGCCAGGGGCCCCAGGGCACAACCTTTTTCCATTTTCCCTGGGAAAGAAAACTCAGCAGTCCAGGTTCCTGATGTCAGTTTGTAGGGCTCCCTTGGGTGTATCAGGGCAGCACAAGTTTGAGGTGGGGACAACTTTGGTGTGGGCTCCATCCTTCGATATAAGGATTTTTTGCAGTCAGGGCCAGGGGCCCAGGGCCAGGGGCCCCCGGGCACATCCTTTTTCCATTTTCCCTGGGAAAGAAAACTCAGCAGTCCAGGTTCCTGATGTCAGTTTGTAGGGCTCCCTTGGGTCTATCAGGGCAGCACAAGTTTGAGGTGGGGACAACTTCGGTGTGGGGTCCATCCTTCGATATAAGGATTCTTTGCAGTCAGTGCCAGGGGTCCCCGGGCACATCCTTTGGCCATTTTCCCTGGGAAAGAAAACTCAGCAGTCCAGGTTCCTGATGTCAGTTTGTAGGGCTCCCTTGGGTCTATCAGGGCAGCACAAGTTTGAGGTGGGGACAACTTTGGTGTGGGGTCCATCCTTCGATATAAGGATTTTTTGCAGTCAGGGCCAGGGGCCCCTGGTCACATCCTTTTTCCATTTTCCCTGGGAAAGAAAACTCAGCAGTCCAGGTTCCTGATGTCAGTTTGTAGGGCTTCCTTGGGTGTATCAGGGCAGCACAAGTTTGAGTTGGGGACAACTTCGGTGTGGGGTGCATCCTTCGATACAAAGATTTTTTGCAGTCAGGGCCAGGGGCCCCAGGGCACATCCTTTTTCCATTTTCCCTGGGAAAGAAAACTCAGCAGTCCAGATTCCTGGTGTCAGTTTGTAGGGCTCCCTTGGGTCTATCAGGGCAGCACAAGTTTGAGGTGGGGACAACTTCGGTGTGGGGTCCATCCTTCGATATAAGGATTTTTTGCAGTCAGGGCCAGGGGCCCCTGGGCACATCCTTTTTCCATTTTCCCTGGGAAAGAAAACTCAGCAGTCCAGGTTCCTGATGTCAGTTTGTAGGGCTCCCTTGGGTCTATCAGGGCAGCACAAGTTTGAGGTGGGGACAACTTCGGTGTGGGGTCCATCCTTCGATATAAGGATTCTTTGCAGTCAGGCCCCAGCCCAGGGCCAGGGGCCCCTGTGCACATCCTTTTTCCATTTTCCCTGGGAAAGAAAACTCAGCAGTCCAGGTTCCTGATGTCAGTTTGTAGGGCTCCCTTGGGTCTATCAGGGCAGCACAAGTTTGAGGTGGGGACAACTTCGGTGTGGGGTCCTTCCTTCGATATAAGGATTTTTTGCAGTGAGGCCCAGCCCAAGGGCACGGGCCCCTGGGCACATCGTTTTTCATTTTCCCTGGGAAAGAAAACTCAGCAGTCCAGGTTCCTGATGTCAGTTTGTAGGGCTCCCTTGGGTGTATCAGAGCTGCACATGTTTGAGGTGGGGACAACTTCGGTGTGGGCTCCATCCTTCGATATAAGGATATTTTACAGTGAGGTTCCTGTCCAGGGCCACGGGCCCCTGGGCACATCCTTTTTCCATTTTCCCTGGGAAAGAAAACTCAGCAGTCCAAGTTCCTGATGTCAGTTTGTAGGGCTCCCTTGGGTCTATCAGGGTAGCACAAGTTTGAGGTTGCAACAACTTTGGTGTGGGGTGCATCCTTCGATATAAGGATTTTTTGTAGTGAGGTTCCTGTCCAGGGCCAGGGGCCCCTGGGCACATCCTTTTTCCATTTTCCCTGGGAAAGAAAACTCAGCAGTCCAGGTTCCCGATGTCAGTTTGTAGGGCTCCCTTGGGTCTATCAGGGCAGCACAAGTTTGAGGTGGGGACAATTTAGGTGTGGGGTCCATCCTTCGATATAAGGATTTCTTGTAGTGAGGTCCCTGCCAAGGGCCAGGGGCCGCTGGGCACATCCTTTTTCCATTTTCCCTGGGAAAAAAAACTCAGCACACCAGGTTCCTGATGTCAGTTTGTAGGGCTCCCTTGGGTGTATCAGGGCAGCACAAGTTTGAGGTGGGGACAACTTTGGTGTGGGGTCCATCCTTCGATATAAGGATTTTTTGCAGTCAGGGCCAGGGGCCCCTGGGCACATCCTTTTTCCATTTTCCCTGGGAAAGAAAACTCAGCAGTCCAGGTTCCTGATGTCAGTTTGTAGGGCTCCCTTGGGTCTATCAGGGCAGCACAAGTTTGAGGTGGGGACAACTTCGGTGTGGGCTCCATCCTTCGATATAAGGATTTTTTGCAGTCAGGGCCAGGGGCCCAGGGCCAGGGGCCCCCGGGCACATCCTTTTTCCATTTTCCCTGGGAAAGAAAACTCAGCAGTCCAGGTTCCTGATGTCAGTTTGTAGGGCTCCCTTGGGTCTATCAGGGCAGCACAAGTTTGAGGTGGGGACAACTTCGGTGTGGGGTCCATCCTTCGATATAAGGATTCTTTGCAGTCAGTGCCAGGGGTCCCCGGGCACATCCTTTGGCCATTTTCCCTGGGAAAGAAAACTCAGCAGTCCAGGTTCCTGATGTCAGTTTGTAGGGCTCCCTTGGGTCTATCAGGGCAGCACAAGTTTGAGGTGGGGACAACTTTGGTGTGGGGTCCATCCTTCAATATAAGGATTTTTTGCAGTCAGGGCCAGGGGCCCCTGGTCACAACCTTTCTCCATTTTCCCTGGGAAAGAAAACTCAGCAGTCCAGGTTCCTGATGTCAGTTTGTAGGGCTTCCTGGGGTGTATCAGGGCAGCACAAGTTTGAGTTGGGGACAACTTCGGTGTGGGGTCCATCCTTCGATACAAAGATTTTTTGCAGTCAGGGCCAGGGGCCCCAGGGCACATCCTTTTTCCATTTTCCCTGGGAAAGAAAACTCAGCAGTCCAGGTTCCTGATGTCAGTTTGTAGGGCTCCCTTGGGTCTATCAGGGCAGCACAAGTTTGAGGTGGGGACAACTTCGGTGTGGGGTCCATCCTTCGATATAAGGATTTTTTGCATTGAGGCCCAGCCCATGTCCAGGGGCCCCTGTGCACATCCTTTTTCCATTTTCCCTGGGAAGGAAAACTCAGCAGTCCAGGTTCCTGATGTCAGTTTGTAGGGCTCCCTTGGGTCTATCAGGGCAGCACAAGTTTGAGGTGGGGACAACTTTGGTGTGGGGTCCATCCTTCGATATAAGGATTTTTTGAAGTCAGGGCCAGGGGCCCCTGGGCACATCCTTTTTCCATTTCCCCTGGGAAAGAAAAGTCAGCAGTCCAGGTTCCTGATGTCAGTTTGTAGGGCTCCCTTGGGTCTACCAGGGCAGCACAAGTTTGAGGTGGGGACAACTTCGGTGTGGGGTCCATCCTTCGATATAAGGATTTTTTGCAGTGAGGTCCCTGCCCAGGGCCAGGGGCCCCTGTGCACATCCTTTTTCATTTTTCCCTGGGAAAGAAAACTCAGCAGTCCAGGTTCCTGATGTCAGTTTGTAGGGCTCCCTTGGGTCTATCAGGGCAGCACAAGTTTGAGGTGGGGACAACTTTGGTGTGGGGTCCATCCTTCGATATAAGGATTCTTTGCAGTCAGTGCCAGGGGCCCCCGGGCACATCCTTTGGCCATTTTCCCTGGGAAAGAAAACTCAGCAGTCCAGGTTCCTGATGTCAGTTTGTAGGGCTCCCTTGGGTCTATCAGGGCAGCACAAGTTTGAGGTGGGGACAACTTTGGTGTGGGGTCCATCCTTCGATATAAGGATTTTTTGCAGTCAGGGCCAGGGGCCCCTGGTCACATCCTTTCTCCATTTTCCCTGGGAAAGAAAACTCAGCAGTCCAGGTTCCTGATGTCAGTTTGTAGGGCTTCCTGGGGTGTATCAGGGCAGCACAAGTTTGAGTTGGGGACAACTTCGGTGTGGGGTGCATCCTTCGATACAAAGATTTTTTGCAGTCAGGGCCAGGGGCCCCAGGGCACATCCTTTTTCCATTTTCCCTGGGAAAGAAAACTCAGCAGTCCAGGTTCCTGATGTCAGTTTGTAGGGCTCCCTTGGGTCTATCAGGGCAGCACAAGTTTGAGGTGGGGACAACTTCGGTGTGGGGTCCATCCTTCGATATAAGGATTTTTTGCAGTGAGGTCCCTGCCCAGGGCCAGGGGCCCCTGTGCACATCCTTTTTCATTTTTCCCTGGGAAAGAAAACTCAGCAGTCCAGGTTCCTGATGTCAGTTTGTAGGGCTCCCTTGGGTCTATCAGGGCAGCACAAGTTTGAGGTGGGGACAACTTTGGTGTGGGGTCCATCCTTCGATATAAGGATTTCTTGTTGTGAGGTCCCTGCCAAGGGCCAGGGGCCGCTGGGCACATCCTTTTTCCATTTTCCCTGGGAAAGAAAACTCAGCAGTCCAGGTTCCTGATGTCAGTTTGTAGGGCTCCCTTGGGTCTATCAGGGCAGCACAAGTTTGAGGTGGGGACAACTTCGGTGTGGGGTCCATCCTTCGATATAAGGATTTTTTGAAGTCAGGGCCAGGGGCCCCTGGGCACACCATTTGGCCATTTTCCCTGGGAAAGAAAACTCAGGAGTCCAGGTTCCTGATGTCAGTTTGTAGGGCTCCCTTGGGTCTATCAGGGCAGCACGAGTTTGAGGTGGGGACAACTTCGGTGTGGGGTCCATCCTTCGATATAAGGATTTTTTGCTGTCAGGGCCAGGGGCCCAGGGCCAGGAGCCCCTGGGCACATCCTTTTTCCATTTTTCCTGGGAAAGAAAACTCAGCAGTCCAGGTTCCTGATGTCAGTTTGTAGGGCTCCCTTGGGTCTATCAGGGCAGCATATGTTTGAGGTGGCGACAACTTCGGTGTGGGTTCCATCCTTCGATATAAGGATTTTTTGCAGTCAGGGCCAGGGGCCCCTGGGCACATCCTTTTTCCATTTTCCCTGGGAAAGAAAACTCAGCAGTCCAGGTTCCTGATGTCAGTTTGTAGGGCTCCCTTGGGTCTATCAGGGCAGCACAAGTTTGAGGTGGGGACAACTTCGGTGTGGGGTCCATCCTTCGATATAACGATTCTTTGCAGTCAGGGCCAGGGGCCCCTGGGCACATCCTTTTTCCATTTTCCCTGGGAAAGAAAACTCAGCAGTCCAGGTTCCTGATGTCAGTTTGTAGGGCTCCCTTGGGTCTATCAGGGCAGCACAAGTTTGAGGTGGGGACAACTTCGGTGTGGGGTCCATCCTTCGATATAAGGATTCCTTGCAGTGAGGCCCCAGCCCATGTCCAGGGGCCCCTGGGCACATCCTTTTTCCATTTTCCCTGGGAAAGAAAACTCAGCAGTCCAGGTTCCTGATGTCAGTTTATAGGGCTCCCTTGGGTCTATCAGGGCAGCACAAGTTTGAGGTGGGGACAACTTCGGTGTGGGGTCCATCCTTCGATATAAGGATTTTTTGCAGTCAGGGACAGGGGCCCCTGGGCACATCCTTTTTCCATTTTCCCTGGGAAAGAAAACTCAGCAGTCCAGGTTCCTGATGTCAGTTTGTAGGGCTCCCTTGGGTCTATCAGGGCAGCACAAGTTTGAGGTGGGGACAACTTCGGTGTGGGGTCCATCCTTCGATATAACGATTCTTTGCAGTCAGGGCCAGGGGCCCCCGGCACATCCTTTTTCCATTTTCCCTGGGAAAGAAAACTCAGCAGTCCAGGTTCCTGATGTCAGTTTGTAGGGCTCCCTTGGGTGTATCAGGGCAGCACAAGTTTGAGGTGGGGACAACTTCGGTGTGGGGTCCATCCTTCGATATAAGGATTTTTTGCAGTCAGGGCCAGGGGCCCCTGGGCACATCCTTTTTCCATTTTCCCTGGGAAAGAAAACTCAGCAGTCCAGGTTCCTGATGTCAGTTTGTAGGGCTCCCTTGGGTCTATCAGGGCAGCACAAGTTTGAGGTGGGGACAACTTTGGTGTGGGCTCCATCCTTCGATATAAGGATTTTTTGCAGTCAGGGCCAGGGGCCCAGGGCCAGGGGCCCCCGGGCACATCCTTTTTCCATTTTCCCTGGGAAAGAAAACTCAGCAGTCCAGGTTCCTGATGTCAGTTTGTAGGGCTCCCTTGGGTCTATCAGGGCAGCACAAGTTTGAGGTGGGGACAACTTCGGTGTGGGGTCCATCCTTCGATATAAGGATTCTTTGCAGTCAGTGCCAGGGGCCCCCGGGCACATCCTTTGGCCATTTTCCCTGGGAAAGAAAACTCAGCAGTCCAGGTTCCTGATGTCAGTTTGTAGGGCTCCCTTGGGTGTATCAGGGCAGCACAAGTTTGAGGTGGGGACAACTTTGGTGTGGGGTCCATCCTTCGATATAAGGATTTTTTGCAGTCAGGGCCAGGGGCCCCTGGTCACATCCTTTCTCCATTTTCCCTGGGAAAGAAAACTCAGCAGTCCAGGTTCCTGATGTCAGTTTGTAGGGCTTCCTTGGGTGTATCAGGGCAGCACAAGTTTGAGTTGGGGACAACTTCGGTGTGGGGTGCATCCTTCGATACAAAGATTTTTTGCAGTCAGGGCCAGGGGCCCCAGGGCACATCCTTTTTCCATTTTCCCTGGGAAAGAAAACTCAGCAGTCCAGATTCCTGGTGTCAGTTTGTAGGGCTCCCTTGGGTCTATCAGGGCAGCACAAGTTTGAGGTGGGGACAACTTCGGTGTGGGGTCCATCCTTCGATATAAGGATTCTTTGCAGTCAGGCCCCAGCCCAGGGCCAGGGGCCCCTGTGCACATCCTTTTTCCATTTTCCCTGGGAAAGAAAACTCAGCAGTCCAGGTTCCTGATGTCAGTTTGTAGGGCTCCCTTGGGTCTATCAGGGCAGCACAAGTTTGAGGTGGGGACAACTTCGGTGTGGGGTCCTTCCTTCGATATAAGGATTTTTTGCAGTGAGGCCCAGCCCAAGGGCACGGGCCCCTGGGCACATCCTTTTTCATTTTCCCTGGGAAAGAAAACTCAGCAGTCCAGGTTCCTGATGTCAGTTTGTAGGGCTCCCTTGGGTGTATCAGGGTAGCACAAGTTTGAGGTGGGGACAACTTCGGTGTGGGGTCCATCCTTCGATATAAGGATTTTTTTCAGTGAGGCCCAGCCCAGGGCCAGGGGCCCCAGGGCACAACCTTTTTCCATTTTCCCTGGGAAAGAAAACTCAGCAGTCCAGGTTCCTGATGTCAGTTTGTAGGGCTCCCTTGGGTGTATCAGGGCAGCACAAGTTTGAGGTGGGGACAACTTTGGTGTGGGCTCCATCCTTCGATATAAGGATTTTTTGCAGTCAGGGCCAGGGGCCCAGGGCCAGGGGCCCCCGGGCACATCCTTTTTCCATTTTCCCTGGGAAAGAAAACTCAGCAGTCCAGGTTCCTGATGTCAGTTTGTAGGGCTCCCTTGGGTCTATCAGGGCAGCACAAGTTTGAGGTGGGGACAACTTCGGTGTGGGGTCCATCCTTCGATATAAGGATTCTTTGCAGTCAGTGCCAGGGGTCCCCGGGCACATCCTTTGGCCATTTTCCCTGGGAAAGAAAACTCAGCAGTCCAGGTTCCTGATGTCAGTTTGTAGGGCTCCCTTGGGTCTATCAGGGCAGCACAAGTTTGAGGTGGGGACAACTTTGGTGTGGGGTCCATCCTTCGATATAAGGATTTTTTGCAGTCAGGGCCAGGGGCCCCTGGTCACATCCTTTTTCCATTTTCCCTGGGAAAGAAAACTCAGCAGTCCAGGTTCCTGATGTCAGTTTGTAGGGCTTCCTTGGGTGTATCAGGGCAGCACAAGTTTGAGTTGGGGACAACTTCGGTGTGGGGTGCATCCTTCGATACAAAGATTTTTTGCAGTCAGGGCCAGGGGCCCCAGGGCACATCCTTTTTCCATTTTCCCTGGGAAAGAAAACTCAGCAGTCCAGATTCCTGGTGTCAGTTTGTAGGGCTCCCTTGGGTCTATCAGGGCAGCACAAGTTTGAGGTGGGGACAACTTCGGTGTGGGGTCCATCCTTCGATATAAGGATTTTTTGCAGTCAGGGCCAGGGGCCCCTGGGCACATCCTTTTTCCATTTTCCCTGGGAAAGAAAACTCAGCAGTCCAGGTTCCTGATGTCAGTTTGTAGGGCTCCCTTGGGTCTATCAGGGCAGCACAAGTTTGAGGTGGGGACAACTTCGGTGTGGGGTCCATCCTTCGATATAAGGATTCTTTGCAGTCAGGCCCCAGCCCAGGGCCAGGGGCCCCTGTGCACATCCTTTTTCCATTTTCCCTGGGAAAGAAAACTCAGCAGTCCAGGTTCCTGATGTCAGTTTGTAGGGCTCCCTTGGGTCTATCAGGGCAGCACAAGTTTGAGGTGGGGACAACTTCGGTGTGGGGTCCTTCCTTCGATATAAGGATTTTTTGCAGTGAGGCCCAGCCCAAGGGCACGGGCCCCTGGGCACATCGTTTTTCATTTTCCCTGGGAAAGAAAACTCAGCAGTCCAGGTTCCTGATGTCAGTTTGTAGGGCTCCCTTGGGTGTATCAGAGCTGCACATGTTTGAGGTGGGGACAACTTCGGTGTGGGCTCCATCCTTCGATATAAGGATATTTTACAGTGAGGTTCCTGTCCAGGGCCACGGGCCCCTGGGCACATCCTTTTTCCATTTTCCCTGGGAAAGAAAACTCAGCAGTCCAAGTTCCTGATGTCAGTTTGTAGGGCTCCCTTGGGTCTATCAGGGTAGCACAAGTTTGAGGTTGCAACAACTTTGGTGTGGGGTGCATCCTTCGATATAAGGATTTTTTGTAGTGAGGTTCCTGTCCAGGGCCAGGGGCCCCTGGGCACATCCTTTTTCCATTTTCCCTGGGAAAGAAAACTCAGCAGTCCAGGTTCCCGATGTCAGTTTATAGGGCTCCCTTGGGTCTATCAGGGCAGCACAAGTTTGAGGTGGGGACAATTTAGGTGTGGGGTCCATCCTTCGATATAAGGATTTCTTGTAGTGAGGTCCCTGCCAAGGGCCAGGGGCCGCTGGGCACATCCTTTTTCCATTTTCCCTGGGAAAAAAAACTCAGCACACCAGGTTCCTGATGTCAGTTTGTAGAGCTCCCTTGGGTGTATCAGGGCAGCACAAGTTTGAGGTGGGGACAACTTCGGTGTGGGGTCCATCCTTCGATATAAGGATTTTTTGCAGTCAGGGCCAGGGGCCCCTGGGCACATCCTTTTTCCATTTTCCCTGGGAAAGAAAACTCAGCAGTCCAGGTTCCTGATGTCAGTTTGTAGGGCTCCCTTGGGTCTATCAGGGCAGCACAAGTTTGAGGTGGGGACAACTTCGGTGTGGGCTCCATCCTTCGATATAAGGATTTTTTGCAGTCAGGGCCAGGGGCCCAGGGCCAGGGGCCCCCGGCACATCCTTTTTCCATTTTCCCTGGGAAAGAAAACTCAGCAGTCCAGGTTCCTGATGTCAGTTTGTAGGGCTCCCTTGGGTCTATCAGGGCAGCACAAGTTTGAGGTGGGGACAACTTCGGTGTGGGGTCCATCCTTCGATATAAGGATTCTTTGCAGTCAGTGCCAGGGGCCCCCGGGCACATCCTTTGGCCATTTTCCCTGGGAAAGAAAACTCAGCAGTCCAGGTTCCTGATGTCAGTTTGTAGGGCTCCCTTGGGTCTATCAGGGCAGCACAAGTTTGAGGTGGGGACAACTTTGGTGTGGGGTCCATCCTTCAATATAAGGATTTTTTGCAGTCAGGGCCAGGGGCCCCTGGTCACAACCTTTCTCCATTTTCCCTGGGAAAGAAAACTCAGCAGTCCAGGTTCCTGATGTCAGTTTGTAGGGCTTCCTGGGGTGTATCAGGGCAGCACAAGTTTGAGTTGGGGACAACTTCGGTGTGGGGTCCATCCTTCGATACAAAGATTTTTTGCAGTCAGGGCCAGGGGCCCCAGGGCACATCCTTTTTCCATTTTCCCTGGGAAAGAAAACTCAGCAGTCCAGGTTCCTGATGTCAGTTTGTAGGGCTCCCTTGGGTCTATCAGGGCAGCACAAGTTTGAGGTGGGGACAACTTCGGTGTGGGGTCCATCCTTCGATATAAGGATTTTTTGCATTGAGGCCCAGCCCATGTCCAGGGGCCCCTGTGCACATCCTTTTTCCATTTTCCCTGGGAAGGAAAACTCAGCAGTCCAGGTTCCTGATGTCAGTTTGTAGGGCTCCCTTGGGTCTATCAGGGCAGCACAAGTTTGAGGTGGGGACAACTTCGGTGTGGGGTCCATCCTTCGATATAAGGATTTTTTGAAGTCAGGGCCAGGGGCCTCTGTGCACATCCTTTTTCCATTTTCCCTGGGAAGGAAAACTCAGCAGTCCAGGTTCCTGATGTCAGTTTGTAGGGCTCCCTTGGGTCTATCAGGGCAGCACAAGTTTGAGGTGGGGACAACTTCGGTGTGGGGTCCATCCTTCGATGTAAGGATTTTTTGCAGTGATGTCCCTGCCCAGGGCCAGGGGCCCCTGGGCACATCCTTTTTCCATTTTCCCTGGGAAAGAAAACTCAGCAGTCCAGGTGCCTGATGTCAGTTTATAGGGCTCCCTTGGGTGTATCAGGGCAGCACAAGTTTGAGGTGGGGACAACTTCGGTGTGGGGTCCATCCTTCGATATAAGGATTCTTTGCAGTCAGGGCCAGGGGCCCCCTGGCACACCCTTTGGCCATTTTCCCTGGGAAAGAAAACTCAGCAGTCCAGGTTCCTGATGTCAGTTTGTAGGGCTCCCTTGGGTCTATCAGGGCAGCACAAGTTTGAGGTGGGGACAACTTCGGTGTGGGGTCCATCCTTCGATATAAGGATTTTTTTCAGTGAGGCCCAGCCAGGACCAGGGGCCCTAGGGCACATCCTTTTTCCATTTTCCCTGGGAAAGAAAACTCAGCAGTCCCGGTTCCTGATGTCAGTTTGTAGAGCTCCCTTGGGTCTATCAGGTCAGCACAAGTTTGAGGTGGGGACAACTTCGGTGTGGGCTCCATCCTTCGATATAAGGATTTTTTGCAGTGAGGTCCCTGTCCAGGGCCAGGGGCCCCTGGGCACATCCTTTTCCCATTTTCCCTGGGAAAGAAAACTCAGCAGTCCAGGTTCCTGATGTCAGTTTGTAGGGCTCCCTTGGGTCTATCAGGGTAGCACAAGTTTGAGGTGGGGACAACTTTGGTGTGGGGTGCATCCTTCGATATAAGGATTTTTTGTAGTGAGGTTCCTGTCCAGGGCCAGGGGCCCCTGGGCACATCCTTTTTCCATTTTCCCTGGGAAAGAAAACTCAGCAGTCCAGGTTCCTGATGTCAGCTTGTAGGGCTCCCTTGGGTCTATCAGGGCAGCACAAGTTTGAGGTGGGGACAACTTCGGTGTGGGGTCCATTCTTCGATATAAGGATTTTTTGCAGTCAGGCCCAGGGGCCCCTGGGCACATCCTTTTTCCATTTTCCCTGGGAAAGAAAACTCAGCAGTCCAGGTTCCTGATGTCAGTTTGTAGGGCTCCCTTGGGTGTATCAGGGCAGTACAAGTTTGAGGTGGGGACAACTTCGGTGTGGGGTCCATCCTTCGATATAAGGATTTTTTGCTGTCAGGGCCAGGGGCCCAGGGCCAGGAGCCCCTGGGCACATCCTTTTTCCATTTTCCCTGGGAAAGAAAACTCAGCAGTCCAGGTTCCTGATGTCAGTTTGTAGGGCTCCCTTGGGTCTATCAGGGCAGCATATGTTTGAGGTGGCGACAACTTCGGTGTGGGTTCCATCCTTCGATATAAGGATTTTTTGCAGTCAGGGCCAGGGGCCCCTGGGCACATCCTTTTTCCATTTTCCCTGGGAAAGAAAACTCAGCAGTCCAGGTTCCTGATGTCAGTTTGTAGGGCTCCCTTGGGTCTATCAGGGCAGCACAAGTTTGAGGTGGGGACAACTTCGGTGTGGGGTCCATCCTTCGATAAAACGATTCTTTGCAGTCAGGGCCAGGGGCCCCTGGGCACATCCTTTTTCCATTTTCCCTGGGAAAGAAAACTCAGCAGTCCAGGTTCCTGATGTCAGTTTGTAGGGCTCCCTTGGGTCTATCAGGGCAGCACAAGTTTGAGGTGGGGACAACTTCGGTGTGGGGTCCATCCTTCGATATAAGGATTCCTTGCAGTGAGTCCCCAGCCCATGTCCAGGGGCCCCTGGGCACATCCTTTTTCCATTTTCCCTGGGAAAGAAAACTCAGCAGTCCAGGTTCCTGATGTCAGTTTATAGGGCTCCCTTGGGTCTATCAGGGCAGCACAAGTTTGAGGTGGGGACAACTTCGGTGTGGGGTCCATCCTTCGATATAAGGATTCTTTGCAGTCAGGGACAGGGGCCCCTGGGCACATCCTTTTTCCATTTTCCCTGGGAAAGAAAACTCAGCAGTCCAGGTTCCTGATGTCAGTTTGTAGGGCTCCCTTGGGTCTATCAGGGCAGCACAAGTTTGAGGTGGGGACAACTTCGGTGTGGGGTCCATCCTTCGATATAACGATTCTTTGCAGTCAGGGCCAGGGGCCCCCGGCACATCCTTTTTCCATTTTCCCTGGGAAAGAAAACTCAGCAGTCCAGGTTCCTGATGTCAGTTTGTAGGGCTCCCTTGGGTGTATCAGGGCAGCACAAGTTTGAGGTGGGGACAACTTCGGTGTGGGGTCCATCCTTCGATATAAGGATTTTTTGCAGTCAGGGCCAGGGGCCCCTGGGCACATCCTTTTTCCATTTTCCCTGGGAAAGAAAACTCAGCAGTCCAGGTTCCTGATGTCAGTTTGTAGGGCTCCCTTGGGTCTATCAGGGCAGCACAAGTTTGAGGTGGGGACAACTTCGGTGTGGGGTCCATCCTTCCATATAAGGATTCTTTGCAATGAGGTCCCTACCCAGGTCCAGGGGCCCCTGGGCACATCCTTTTTCCATTTTCCCTGGGAAAGAAAACTCAGCAGTCCAGGTTCCTGATGTCAGTTTGTAGTGCTCCCTTGGGTCTATCAGGGTAGCACAAGTTTGAGGTGGGGACAACTTTGGTGTGGGGTGCATCCTTCGATATAAGGATTTTTTGTAGTGAGGTCCCTGTCCAGGGCCAGGGGCTCCTGGGCACATCCTTTTTCCATTTTCCCTGGGAAAGAAAACTCAGCAGTCCAGGTTCCTGATGTCAGCTTGTAGGGCTCCCTTGGGTCTATCAGGGCAGCACAAGTTTGAGGTGGGGACAACTTCGGTGTGGGGTCCATTCTTCGATATAAGGATTTTTTGCTGTCAGGGCCAGGGGCCCAGGGCCAGGAGCCCCTGGGCACATCCTTTTTCCATTTTCCCTGGGAAAGAAAACTCAGCAGTCCAAGTTCCTGATGTCAGTTTGTAGGGCTCCCTTGGGTCTATCAGGGCAGCACAAGTGTGAGGTGGGGACAACTTCGGTGTGGGGTCCATCCTTCGATATAAGGATTTTTTGTAGTGAGGACCCAGCCCAGGGCCAGAGGCCCCTGGGCACATCCTTTTTCCATTTTCCCTGGGAAAGAAAACTCAGCAGTCCAGGTTCCTGATGTCAGTTTGTAGGGTTCCCTTGGGTCTATCAGGGCAGCACAAGTTTGAGGTGGGGACAACTTCGGTGTGGGGTCCATCCTTCGATATAAGGATTTTTTGCAGTCAGGGCCAGGGGCCCCTGGGCACATCCTTTTTCCATTTTCCCTGGGAAAGAAAACTCAGCAGTCCAGGTTCCTGATGTCAGTTTGTAGGGCTCCCTTGGGTCTATCAGGGCAGCACAAGTTTGAGGTGGGGACAACTTCGGTGTGGGGTCCATCCTTCGATATAAGGATTTTTTGCAGTCAGGGCCAGGGGCCCCTGGGCACATCCTTTTTCCATTTTCCCTGGGAAAGAAAACTCAGCAGTCCAGGTTCCTGATGTCAGTTTGTAGGGCTCCCTTGGGTCTATCAGGGCAGCACAAGTTTGAGGTGGGGACATCTTCGGTGTGGGGTCCATCCTTCGATATAAGGATTATTTGCAGAGAGGCCCCAGCCCAGGTCCAGGGGCCCCTGGGCACATCCTTTTTCCATTTTCCCTGGGAAAGAAAACTCAGCAGTCCAGGTTCCTGATGTCAGTTTGTAGGGCTCCCTTGGGTCTATCAGGGCAGCACAAGTTTGAGGTGGGGACAACTTCGGTGTGGGGTCCATCCTTCGATATACGGATGTTTTGCAGTCAGGGCCAGGGGCCCCTGGGCACATCCTTTTTCCATTTTCCCTGGGAAAGAAAACTCAGCAGTCCAGGTTCCTGATGTCAGTTTGTAGGGCTCCCTTGGGTCTATCAGGGCAGCACAAGTGTGAGGTGGGGACAACTTCGGTGTGGGGTCCATCCTTCGATATAAGGATTCTTTGCAGTCAGGGCCAGGGGCCCCTGGGCACATCCTTTTTCCATTTTCCCTGGGAAAGAAAACTCAGAAGTCCAGGTTCCTGATGTCAGTTTGTAGGGCTCCCTTGGGTCTATCAGGGCAGCACAAGTTTGAGGTGGGGACAACTTCGGTGTGGGGTCCATCCTTCGATATAACGATTCTTTGCAGTCAGGGCCAGGGGCCCCTGGGCACATCCTTTTTCCATTTTCCCTGGGAAAGAAAACTCAGCAGTCCAGGTTCCTGATGTCAGTTTGTAGGGCTCCCTTGGGTCTATCAGGGCAGCAAAAGTTTGAGGTGGGGACAACTTCGGTGTGGGGTCCATCCTTCGATATAAGGATTCCTTGCAGTGAGGCCCCAGCCCATGTCCAGGGGCCCCTGGGCACATCCTTTTTCCATTTTCCCTGGGAAAGAAAACTCAGCAGTCCAGGTTCCTGATGTCAGTTTGTAGGGCTCCCTTGGGTCTATCAGGGCAGCACAAGTTTGAGGTGGGGACAACTTCGGTGTGGGGTCCATCCTTCGATATAAGGATTTTTTGCAGTCAGGGCCAGGGGCCCCCGGCACATCCTTTTTCCATTTTCCCTGGGAAAGAAAACTCAGCAGTCCAGGTTCCTGATGTCAGTTTGTAGGGCTCCCTTGGGTCTATCAGGGCAGCACAAGTTTGAGGTGGGGACAACTTCGGTGTGGGGTCCATCCTTCCATATAAGGATTCTTTGCAATGAGGTCCCTACCCAGGTCCAGGGGCCCCTGGGCACATCCTTTTTCCATTTTCCCTGGGAAAGAAAACTCAGCAGTCCAGGTTCCTGATGTCAGTTTGTAGGGCTCCCTTGGGTCTATCAGGGCAGCACAAGTTTGAGGTGGGGACAACTTCGGTGTGGGGTCCATCCTTCGATATATGGATTCTTTGCAGTCAGAACCAGGGGCCCCCGGGCACATCCTTTTTCCATTTTCCCTGGGAAAGAAAACTCAGCAGTCCAGGTTCCTGATGTCAGTTTGTAGGGCTCCCTTGGGTCTATCAGGGCAGCACAAGTTTGAGGTGGGGACAACTTCGGTGTGGGCTCCATCCTTCGATATAAGGATTTTTTGCAGTCAGGGCCAGGGGCCCCTGGGCACATCCTTTTTCCATTTTCCCTGGGAAAGAAAACTCAGCAGTCCAGGTTCCTGATGTCAGTTTGTAGGGCTCCCTTGGGTCTATCAGGGCAGCACAAGTTTGAGGTGGGGACAACTTCGGTGTGGGGTCCATCCTTCGATATATGGATTCTTTGCAGTCAGAACCAGGGGCCCCCGGGCACATCCTTTTTCCATTTTCCTTGGGAAAGAAAACTCAGCAGTCCAGGTTCCTGATGTCAGTTTGTAGGGCTCCCTTGGGTCTATCAGGGCAGCACAAGTTTGAGGTGGGGACAACTTCGGTGTGGGGTCCATCCTTCGATATAAGGATTTTTTGCAGTCAGGGACAGGGGCCCCTGGGCACATCCTTTTTCCATTTTCCCTGTGAAAGAAAACTCAGCAGTCCAGGTTCCTGATGTCAGTTTGTAGGGCTCCCTTGGGTCTATCAGGGCAGCACAAGTTTGAGGTGGGGACAACTTCGGTGTGGGGTCCATCCTTCGATATAAGGATTTTTTGCAGTGAGGTCCCTGCCCAGGGCCAGGGCCCCATGGCACATCCTTTTTCCATTTTCCCTGGGAAAGAAAACTCAGCAGTCCAGGTTCCTGATGTCAGTTTGTAGGGCTCCCTTGGGTCTATCAGGGCAGCACAAGTTTGAGGTGGGGACAACTTCGGTGTGGGGTCCATCCTTCGATATATGGATTCTTTGCAGTCAGAACCAGGGGCCCCCGGGCACATCCTTTTTCCATTTTCCCTGGGAAAGAAAACTCAGCAGTCCAGGTTCCTGATGTCAGTTTGTAGGGCTCCCTTGGGTCTATCAGGGCAGCACAAGTTTGAGGTGGGGACAACTTCAGTGTGGGTTCCATCCTTCGATATAAGGATTTTTTGCAGTCATGGCCAGGGGCCCCTGGGCACATCCTTTTTCCATTTTCCCTGGGAAAGAAAACTCAGCAGTCCAGGTTCCTGATGTCAGTTTGTAGGGCTCCCTTGGGTGTATCAGGGCAGCACAAGTTTGAGGTGGGGACAACTTCGGTGTGGGGTCCATCCTTCGATATAAGGATTTTTTGCAGTCAGGGCCAGGGGCCCCTGGGCACATCCTTTTTCCATTTTCCCTGGGAAAGAAAACTCAGCAGTCCAGGTTCCTGATGTCAGTTTGTAGGGCTCCCTTGGGTCTATCAGGGCAGCACAAGTTTGAGGTGGGGACAACTTCGGTGTGGGGTCCATCCTTCGATATATGGATTCCTTGCAGTGAGGCCCCAGCCCAGGTCCAGGGGCCCCTGGGCACATCCTTTTTCCATTTTCCCTGGGAAAGAAAACTCAGCAGTCCAGGTTCCTGATGTCAGTTTATAGGGCTCCCTTGGGTCTATCAGGGCAGCACAAGTTTGAGGTGGGGACAACTTCGGTGTGGGGTCCATCCTTCGATATAAGGATTTTTTGCAGTCAGGGACAGGGGCCCCTGGGCACATCCTTTTTCCATTTTCCCTGGGAAAGAAAACTCAGCAGTCCAGGTTCCTGATGTCAGTTTGTAGGGCTCCCTTGGGTCTATCAGGGCAGCACAAGTTTGAGGTGGGGACAACTTCGGTGTGGGGTCCATCCTTCGATATAACGATTCTTTGCAGTCAGGGCCAGGGGCCCCCGGCACATCCTTTTTCCATTTTCCCTGGGAAAGAAAACTCAGCAGTCCAGGTTCCTGATGTCAGTTTGTAGGGCTCCCTTGGGTCTATCAGGGCAGCACAAGTTTGAGGTGGGGACAACTTTGGTGTGGGGTCCATCCTTCGATATAAGGATTTTTTGCAGTGAGGTCTCTGCCCAGGGCCGGGGCCCCCGGGCACATCCTTTTTCCATTTTCCCTGGGAAAGAAAACTCAGCAGTCCAGGTTCCTGATGTCAGTTTGTAGGGCTCCCTTGGGTCTATCAGGGCAGCACAAGTTTGAGGTGGGGACAACTTCGGTGTGGGGTCCATCCTTCGATATAAGGATTTTTTGCAGTGAGGTCCCTGCCCAGGGCCGGGGCCCCTGGGCACATCCTTTTTCCATTTTCCCTGGGAAAGAAAACTCAGCAGTCCAGGTTCCTGATGTCAGTTTGTAGGGCTCCCTTGGGTCTATCAGGGCAGCACAAGTTTGAGGTGGGGACAACTTCGGTGTGGGGTCCATCCTTCGATATAAGGATTCCTTGCAGTGAGGCCCCAGCCCAGGTCCAGGGGCCCCTGGGCACATCCTTTTTCCATTTTCCCTGGGAAAGAAAACTCAGCAGTCCAGGTTCCTGATGTCAGTTTATAAGCCTCCCTTGGGTCTATCAGGGCAGCACAAGTTTGAGGTGGGGACAACTTCGGTGTGGGGTCCATCCTTCGATATAACGATTCTTTGCAGTCAGGGCCAGGGGCCCCCGGCACAACCTTTTTCCATTTTCCCTGGGAAAGAAAACTCAGCAGTCCAGGTTCCTGATGTCAGTTTGTAGGGCTCCCTTGGGTCTATCAGGGCAGCACAAGTTTGAGGTGGGGACAACTTCGGTGTGGGGTCCATCCTTCGATATAAGGATTTTTTGCAGTGAGGTCCCTGCCCTGGGCCAGGACCCCTGGGCACACCCTTTTTCCATTTTCCCTGGGAAAGAAAACTCAGCAGTCCAGGTTCCTGATGTCAGTTTGTAGGGCTCCCTTGGGTCTATCAGGGCAGCACAAGTTTGAGGTGGGGACAACTTCGGTGTGGGGTCCATCCTTCGATATTTGGGTTTTTTGCAGTCAGGGCCAGGGGGCCCCCGGCACATCCTTTTTCCATTTTCCCTGGGAAAGAAAACTCAGCAGTCCAGGTTCCTGATGTCAACTTGTAGGGCTCCCTTGGGTCTATCAGGGCAGCACAAGTTTGAGGTGGGGACAACTTCGGTGTGGGCTCCATCCTTCGATATAAGGATTTTTTGCAGTCAGGGCCAGGGGCCCCTGGGCACATCCTTTTTCCATTTTCCCTGGGAAAGAAAACTCAGCAGTCCAGGTTCCTGATGTCAGTTTGTAGGGCTCCCTTGGGTCTATCAGGGCAGCACAAGTTTGAGGTGGGGACAACTTCGGTGTGGGGTCCATCCTTCGATATATGGATTCTTTGCAGTCAGAACCAGGGGCCCCCGGGCACACCCTTTTTCCATTTTCCCTGGGAAAGAAAACTCAGCAGTCCAGGTTCCTGATGTCAGTTTGTAGGGCTCCCTTGGGTCTATCAGGGCAGCACAAGTTTGAGGTGGGGACAACTTCGGTGTGGGGTCCATCCTTCGATATAAGGATTTTTTGCAGTCAGGGCCAGGGGGCCCCCGGCACATCCTTTTTCCATTTTCCCTGGGAAAGAAAACTCAGCAGTCCAGGTTCCTGATGTCAGTTTGTAGGGCTCCCTTGGGTCTATCAGGGCAGCACAAGTTTGAGGTGGGGACAACTTCGGTGTGGGCTCCATCCTTCGATATAAGGATATTTTGCAGTCAGGGCCAGGTGCCCCTGGGCACATCCTTTTTCCATTTTCCCTGGGAAAGAAAACTCAGCAGTCCAGGTTCCTGATGTCAGTTTGTAGGGCTCCCTTGGGTCTATCAGGGCAGCACAAGTTTGAGGTGGGGACAACTTTGGTGTGGGGTCCATCCTTCGATATAAGGATTTTTTGCAGTGAGGTCTCTGCCCAGGGCCGGGGCCCCCGGGCACATCCTTTTTCCATTTTCCCTGGGAAAGAAAACTCAGCAGTCCAGGTTCCTGATGTCAGTTTGTAGGGCTCCCTTGGGTCTATCAGGGCAGCACAAGTTTGAGGTGGGGACAACTTCGGTGTGGGGTCCATCCTTCGATATAAGGATTCTTTGCAGTCAGGGCCAGGGGCCCCCGGGCACATCCTTTTTCCATTTTCCCTGGGAAAGAAAACTCAGCAGTCCAGGTTCCTGATGTCAGTTTGTAGGGCTCCCTTGGGTGTATCAGGGCAGCACAAGTTTGAGGTGGGGACAACTTCGGTGTGGGGTCCATCCTTCGATATAAGGATTTTTTGCAGTCAGGGCCAGGGGCCCCTGGGCACATCCTTTTTCCATTTTCCCTGGGAAAGAAAACTCAGCAGTCCAGGTTCCTGATGTCAGTTTGTAGGGCTCCCTTGGGTCTATCAGGGCAGCACAAGTTTGAGGTGGGGACAACTTCGGTGTGGGGTCCATCCTTCGATATAAGGATTTTTTGCAGTCAGGGCCAGGGGGCCCCCGGCACATCCTTTTTCCATTTTCCCTGGGAAAGAAAACTCAGCAGTCCAGGTTCCTGATGTCAGTTTGTAGGGCTCCCTTGGGTCTATCAGGGCAGCACAAGTTTGAGGTGGGGACAACTTCGGTGTGGGGTCCATCCTTCGATATAAGGATTTTTTGCAGTCAGGGCCAGGGGCCCCTGGGCACATCCTTTTTCCATTTTCCCTGGGAAAGAAAACTCAGCAGTCCAGGTTCCTGATGTCAGTTTGTAGGGCTCCCTTGGGTGTATCAGGGCAGCACAAGTTTGAGGTGGGGACAACTTCGGTGTGGGGTCCATCCTTCGATATAAGGATTCTTTGCAATGAGGTCCCTACCCAGGTCCAGGGGCCCCTGGGCACATCCTTTTTCCATTTTCCCTGGGAAAGAAAACTCAGCAGTCCAGGTTCCTGATGTCAATTTGTAGGGCTCCCTTGGGTCTATCAGGGCAGCACAAGTTTGAGGTGGGGACAGCTTCGGTGTGGGGTCCATCCTTCGATATAAGGATTTTTTGCAGTCAGGGCCAGGGGCCCCCGGGCACATCCTTTTTCCATTTTCCCTGGGAAAGAAAACTCAGCAGTCCAGGTTCCTGATGTCAGTTTGTAGGGCTCCCTTGGGTCTATCAGGGCAGCACAAGTTTGAGGTGGGGACAACTTCGGTGTGGGGTCCATCCTTCGATATAAGGATTTTTTGCAGTCAGGGCCAGGGGACCCTGGGCACATCCTTTTTCCATTTTCCCTAGGAAAGAAAACTCAGCAGTCCAGGTTCCTGATGTCAGTTTGTAGGGCTCCCTTGGGTCTATCAGGGCAGCACAAGTTTGAGGTGGGGACAACTACGGTGTGGGGTCCATCCTTCGATATAAGGATTCTTTGCAGTGAGGTCCCTACCCAGGTCCAGGGGCCCGTGGGCACATCATTTGGCCATTTTCCCTGGGAAAGAAAACTCAGCAGTCCAGGTTCCTGATGTCAGTTTGTAGGGCTCCCTTGGGTCTATCAGGGCAGCACAAGTTTGAGGTGGGGACAACTTCGGTGTGGGGTCCATCCTTCGATATTTGGATTTTTTGCAGTCAGGGCCAGGGGTCCCCCGGCACATCCTTTTTCCATTTTCCCTGGGAAAGAAAACTCAGCAGTCCAGGTTCCTGATGTCAATTTGTAGGGCTCCCTTGGGTCTATCAGGGCAGCACAAGTTTGAGGTGGGGACAACTTCGGTGTGGGCTCCATCCTTCGATATAAGGATTTTTTGCAGTCAGGGCCAGGGGCCCCTGGGCACATCCTTTTTCCATTTTCCCTGGGAAAGAAAACTCAGCAGTCCAGGTTCCTGATGTCAGTTTGTAGGGCTCCCTTGGGTCTATCAGGGCAGCACAAGTTTGAGGTGGGGACAACTTCGGTGTGGGGTCCATCCTTCGATATATGGATTCTTTGCAGTCAGAACCAGGGGCCCCCGGGCACACCCTTTTTCCATTTTCCCTGGGAAAGAAAACTCAGCAGTCCAGGTTCCTGATGTCAGTTTGTAGGGCTCCCTTGGGTCTATCAGGGCAGCACAAGTTTGAGGTGGGGACAACTTCGGTGTGGGGTCCATCCTTCGATATAAGGATTTTTTGCAGTCAGGGCCAGGGGGCCCCCGGCACATCCTTTTTCCATTTTCCCTGGGAAAGAAAACTCAGCAGTCCAGGTTCCTGATGTCAGTTTGTAGGGCTCCCTTGGGTCTATCAGGGCAGCACAAGTTTGAGGTGGGGACAACTTCGGTGTGGGCTCCATCCTTCGATATAAGGATATTTTGCAGTCAGGGCCAGGTGCCCCTGGGCACATCCTTTTTCCATTTTCCCTGGGAAAGAAAACTCAGCAGTCCAGGTTCCTGATGTCAGTTTGTAGGGCTCCCTTGGGTCTATCAGGGCAGCACAAGTTTGAGGTGGGGACAACTTTGGTGTGGGGTCCATCCTTCGATATAAGGATTTTTTGCAGTGAGGTCTCTGCCCAGGGCCGGGGCCCCCGGGCACATCCTTTTTCCATTTTCCCTGGGAAAGAAAACTCAGCAGTCCAGGTTCCTGATGTCAGTTTGTAGGGCTCCCTTGGGTCTATCAGGGCAGCACAAGTTTGAGGTGGGGACAACTTCGGTGTGGGGTCCATCCTTCGATATAAGGATTCTTTGCAGTCAGGGCCAGGGGCCCCTGGGCACATCCTTTTTCCATTTTCCCTGGGAAAGAAAACTCAGCAGTCCAGGTTCCTGATGTCAGTTTGTAGGGCTCCCTTGGGTGTATCAGGGCAGCACAAGTTTGAGGTGGGGACAACTTCGGTGTGGGGTCCATCCTTCGATATAAGGATTTTTTGCAGTCAGGGCCAGGGGCCCCTGGGCACATCCTTTTTCCATTTTCCCTGGGAAAGAAAACTCAGCAGTCCAGGTTCCTGATGTCAGTTTGTAGGGCTCCCTTGGGTCTATCAGGGCAGCACAAGTTTGAGGTGGGGACAACTTCGGTGTGGGGTCCATCCTTCGATATAAGGATTTTTTGCAGTCAGGGCCAGGGGGCCCCCGGCACATCCTTTTTCCATTTTCCCTGGGAAAGAAAACTCAGCAGTCCAGGTTCCTGATGTCAGTTTGTAGGGCTCCCTTGGGTCTATCAGGGCAGCACAAGTTTGAGGTGGGGACAACTTCGGTGTGGGGTCCATCCTTCGATATAAGGATTTTTTGCAGTCAGGGCCAGGGGCCCCTGGGCACATCCTTTTTCCATTTTCCCTGGGAAAGAAAACTCAGCAGTCCAGGTTCCTGATGTCAGTTTGTAGGGCTCCCTTGGGTCTATCAGGGCAGCACAAGTTTGAGGTGGGGACAACTTCGGTGTGGGGTCCATCCTTCGATATAAGGATTCTTTGCAATGAGGTCCCTACCCAGGTCCAGGGGCCCCTGGGCACATCCTTTTTCCATTTTCCCTGGGAAAGAAAACTCAGCAGTCCAGGTTCCTGATGTCAATTTGTAGGGCTCCCTTGGGTCTATCAGGGCAGCACAAGTTTGAGGTGGGGACAGCTTCGGTGTGGGGTCCATCCTTCGATATAAGGATTTTTTGCAGTCAGGGCCAGGGGCCCCCGGGCACATCCTTTTTCCATTTTCCCTGGGAAAGAAAACTCAGCAGTCCAGGTTCCTGATGTCAGTTTGTAGGGCTCCCTTGGGTCTATCAGGGCAGCACAAGTTTGAGGTGGGGACAACTTCGGTGTGGGGTCCATCCTTCGATATAAGGATTTTTTGCAGTCAGGGCCAGGGGACCCTGGGCACATCCTTTTTCCATTTTCCCTAGGAAAGAAAACTCAGCAGTCCAGGTTCCTGATGTCAGTTTGTAGGGCTCCCTTGGGTCTATCAGGGCAGCACAAGTTTGAGGTGGGGACAACTACGGTGTGGGGTCCATCCTTCGATATAAGGATTCTTTGCAGTGAGGTCCCTACCCAGGTCCAGGGGCCCGTGGGCACATCATTTGGCCATTTTCCCTGGGAAAGAAAACTCAGCAGTCCAGGTTCCTGATGTCAGTTTGTAGGGCTCCCTTGGGTCTATCAGGGCAGCACAAGTTTGAGGTGGGGACAACTTCGGTGTGGGCTCCATCCTTCGATATAAGGATTTTTTGCAGTCAGGGCCAGGGGCCCCAGGGCACATCCTTTTTCCATTTTCCCTGGGAAAGAAAACTCAACAGTCCAGGTTCCTGATGTCAGTTTGTAGGGCTCCCTTGGGTCTATCAGGGCAGCACAAGTTTGAGGTGGGGACAACTTCGGTGTGGGGTCCATCCTTCGATATAAGGATTCTTTGCAGTCAGGGCCAGGGGCCCCCGGGCACATCCTTTTTCCATTTTCCCTGGGAAAGAAAACTCAGCAGTCCAGGTTCCTGATGTCAGTTTGTAGGGCTCCCTTGGGTCTATCAGGGCAGCACAAGTTTGAGGTGGGGACAACTTCGGTGTGGGCTCCATCCTTCGATATAAGGATTTTTTGCAGTGATGGCCCTGCCCAGGGCCAGGGGCCCCTGGGCACATCCTTTGGCCATTTCCCCTGGGAAAGAAAACTCAGCAGTCCAGGTTCCTGATGTCAGTTTGTAGGGCTCCCTTGGGTCTATCAGGGCAGCACAAGTTTGAGGTGGGGACAACTTCGGTGTGGGCTCCATTCTTCGATATAATGATTCTTTGCAGTGAGGTCGCAGCCCTGGGCCAGGGGCCCCTGGGCACATTCTTTTTCCATTTTCTCTGGGAAAGAAAAGTCAGCAGTCCAGGTTCCTGATGTCAGTTTGTAGGGCTCCCTTGGGTCTATCAGGGCAGTACAAGTTTGAGGTGGGGACAGCTTCTGTGTGGGGTCCATCCTTTGATATAAGGATTCTTTGCAGTCAGGGCTAGGTGCCCCTGGGCACATCCTTTTTCCATTTTCCCTGGGAAAGAAAACTCAGCAGTCCAGGTTCCTGATGTCAGTTTGTAGGGCTGCCTTGGGTCTATCAGGGCAGCACAAGTTTGAGGTGGGGACAACTTCGGTGTGGGGTCCATCCTTCGATATAAGGATTCTTTGCAATTAGGTCCCTACCCAGGTCAAGGGGCCCCTGGGCACATCATTTGCCCATTTTCCCTGGGAAAGAAAACTCACCAGTCCAGGTTCCTGATGTCAGTTTGTATGGCTCCCTTGGGTCTATCAGGGCAGCACAAGTTTGAGGTGGGGACAACTTCGGTGTGGGGTCCATCCTTCGATATAAGGATTTTTTGCAGTCATGGCCAGGGGCCCCTGGGCACATCCTTTTTCCATTTTCCCTGGGAAAGAAAACTCAGCAGTCCAGGTTCCTGATGTCAGTTTGTAGGGCTCCCTTGGGTCTATCAGGGCAGCACAAGTTTGAGGTGGGGACAACTTCGGTGTGGGGTCCATCCTTCGATATAAGGATTCCTTGCAGTGAGGCCCCAGCCCAGGTCCAGGGGCCCCTGGGCACATCCTTTTTCCATTTTCCCTGGGAAAGAAAACTCAGCAGTCCAGGTTCCTGATGTCAGTTTATAAGCCTCCCTTGGGTCTATCAGGGCAGCACAAGTTTGAGGTGGGGACAACTTCGGTGTGGGGTCCATCCTTCGATATAACGATTCTTTGCAGTCAGGGCCAGGGGCCCCCGGCACACCCTTTTTCCATTTTCCCTGGGAAAGAAAACTCAGCAGTCCAGGTTCCTGATGTCAGTTTGTAGGGCTCCCTTGGGTGTATCAGGGCAGCACAAGTTTGAGGTGGGGACAACTTCGGTGTGGGGTCCATCCTTCGATATAAGGATTTTTTGCAGTCAGGGCCAGGGGCCCCTGGGCACATCCTTTTTCCATTTTCCCTGGGAAAGAAAACTCAGCAGTCCAGGTTCCTGATGTCAGTTTGTAGGGCTCCCTTGGGTCTATCAGGGCAGCACAAGTTTGAGGTGGGGACAACTTCGGTGTGGGGTCCATCCTTCGATATAAGGATTCTTTGCAATGAGGTCCCTACCCAGGTCCAGGGGCACCTGGGCACATCCTTTTTCCATTTTCCCTGGGAAAGAAAACTCAGCAGTCCAGGTTCCTGATGTCAGTTTGTAGGGCTCCCTTGGGTCTATCAGGGCAGCACAAGTTTGAGGTGGGGACAACTTCGGTGTGGGGTCCATCCTTCGATATAAGGATTTTTTGCAGTGAGGTCCCTGCCCTGGGCCAGGGCCCCTGGGCACACCCTTTTTCCATTTTCCCTGGGAAAGAAAACTCAGCAGTCCAGGTTCCTGATGTCAGTTTGTAGGGCTCCCTTGGGTCTATCAGGGCAGCACAAGTTTGAGGTGGGGACAACTTCGGTGTGGGGTCCATCCTTCGATATTTGGATTTTTTGCAGTCAGGGCCAGGGGGCCCCCGGCACATCCTTTTTCCATTTTCCCTGGGAAAGAAAACTCAGCAGTCCAGGTTCCTGATGTCAATTTGTAGGGCTCCCTTGGGTCTATCAGGGCAGCACAAGTTTGAGGTGGGGACAACTTCGGTGTGGGCTCCATCCTTCGATATAAGGATTTTTTGCAGTCAGGGCCAGGGGCCCCTGGGCACATCCTTTTTCCATTTTCCCTGGGAAAGAAAACTCAGCAGTCCAGGTTCCTGATGTCAGTTTGTAGGGCTCCCTTGGGTCTATCAGGGCAGCACAAGTTTGAGGTGGGGACAACTTCGGTGTGGGGTCCATCCTTCGATATATGGATTCTTTGCAGTCAGAACCAGGGGCCCCCGGGCACACCCTTTTTCCATTTTCCCTGGGAAAGAAAACTCAGCAGTCCAGGTTCCTGATGTCAGTTTGTAGGGCTCCCTTGGGTCTATCAGGGCAGCACAAGTTTGAGGTGGGGACAACTTCGGTGTGGGGTCCATCCTTCGATATAAGGATTTTTTGCAGTCAGGGCCAGGGGGCCCCCGGCACATCCTTTTTCCATTTTCCCTGGGAAAGAAAACTCAGCAGTCCAGGTTCCTGATGTCAGTTTGTAGGGCTCCCTTGGGTCTATCAGGGCAGCACAAGTTTGAGGTGGGGACAACTTCGGTGTGGGCTCCATCCTTCGATATAAGGATATTTTGCAGTCAGGGCCAGGGGCCCCTGGGCACATCCTTTTTCCATTTTCCCTGGGAAAGAAAACTCAGCAGTCCAGGTTCCTGATGTCAGTTTGTAGGGCTCCCTTGGGTCTATCAGGGCAGCACAAGTTTGAGGTGGGGACAACTTTGGTGTGGGGTCCATCCTTCGATATAAGGATTTTTTGCAGTGAGGTCTCTGCCCAGGGCCGGGGCCCCCGGGCACATCCTTTTTCCATTTTCCCTGGGAAAGAAAACTCAGCAGTCCAGGTTCCTGATGTCAGTTTGTAGGGCTCCCTTGGGTCTATCAGGGCAGCACAAGTTTGAGGTGGGGACAACTTCGGTGTGGGGTCCATCCTTCGATATAAGGATTCTTTGCAGTCAGGGCCAGGGGCCCCCGGGCACATCCTTTTTCCATTTTCCCTGGGAAAGAAAACTCAGCAGTCCAGGTTCCTGATGTCAGTTTGTAGGGCTCCCTTGGGTGTATCAGGGCAGCACAAGTTTGAGGTGGGGACAACTTCGGTGTGGGGTCCATCCTTCGATATAAGGATTTTTTGCAGTCAGGGCCAGGGGCCCCTGGGCACATCCTTTTTCCATTTTCCCTGGGAAAGAAAACTCAGCAGTCCAGGTTCCTGATGTCAGTTTGTAGGGCTCCCTTGGGTCTATCAGGGCAGCACAAGTTTGAGGTGGGGACAACTTCGGTGTGGGGTCCATCCTTCGATATAACGATTCTTTGCAGTCAGGGCCAGGGGGCCCCCGGCACATCCTTTTTCCATTTTCCCTGGGAAAGAAAACTCAGCAGTCCAGGTTCCTGATGTCAGTTTGTAGGGCTCCCTTGGGTCTATCAGGGCAGCACAAGTTTGAGGTGGGGACAACTTCGGTGTGGGGTCCATCCTTCGATATAAGGATTTTTTGCAGTCAGGGCCAGGGGCCCCTGGGCACATCCTTTTTCCATTTTCCCTGGGAAAGAAAACTCAGCAGTCCAGGTTCCTGATGTCAGTTTGTAGGGCTCCCTTGGGTCTATCAGGGCAGCACAAGTTTGAGGTGGGGACAACTTCGGTGTGGGGTCCATCCTTCGATATAAGGATTCTTTGCAATGAGGTCCCTACCCAGGTCCAGGGGCCCCTGGGCACATCCTTTTTCCATTTTCCCTGGGAAAGAAAACTCAGCAGTCCAGGTTCCTGATGTCAATTTGTAGGGCTCCCTTGGGTCTATCAGGGCAGCACAAGTTTGAGGTGGGGACAGCTTCGGTGTGGGGTCCATCCTTCGATATAAGGATTTTTTGCAGTCAGGGCCAGGGGCCCCCGGGCACATCCTTTTTCCATTTTCCCTGGGAAAGAAAACTCAGCAGTCCAGGTTCCTGATGTCAGTTTGTAGGGCTCCCTTGGGTCTATCAGGGCAGCACAAGTTTGAGGTGGGGACAACTTCGGTGTGGGGTCCATCCTTCGATATAAGGATTTTTTGCAGTCAGGGCCAGGGGACCCTGGGCACATCCTTTTTCCATTTTCCCTAGGAAAGAAAACTCAGCAGTCCAGGTTCCTGATGTCAGTTTGTAGGGCTCCCTTGGGTCTATCAGGGCAGCACAAGTTTGAGGTGGGGACAACTACGGTGTGGGGTCCATCCTTCGATATAAGGATTCTTTGCAGTGAGGTCCCTACCCAGGTCCAGGGGCCCGTGGGCACATCATTTGGCCATTTTCCCTGGGAAAGAAAACTCAGCAGTCCAGGTTCCTGATGTCAGTTTGTAGGGCTCCCTTGGGTCTATCAGGGCAGCACAAGTTTGAGGTGGGGACAACTTCGGTGTGGGCTCCATCCTTCGATATAAGGATTTTTTGCAGTCAGGGCCAGGGGCCCCAGGGCACATCCTTTTTCCATTTTCCCTGGGAAAGAAAACTCAACAGTCCAGGTTCCTGATGTCAGTTTGTAGGGCTCCCTTGGGTCTATCAGGGCAGCACAAGTTTGAGGTGGGGACAACTTCGGTGTGGGGTCCATCCTTCGATATAAGGATTCTTTGCAGTCAGGGCCAGGGGCCCCCGGGCACATCCTTTTTCCATTTTCCCTGGGAAAGAAAACTCAGCAGTCCAGGTTCCTGATGTCAGTTTGTAGGGCTCCCTTGGGTCTATCAGGGCAGCACAAGTTTGAGGTGGGGACAACTTCGGTGTGGGCTCCATCCTTCGATATAAGGATTTTTTGCAGTGATGGCCCTGCCCAGGGCCAGGGGCCCCTGGGCACATCCTTTGGCCATTTCCCCTGGGAAAGAAAACTCAGCAGTCCAGGTTCCTGATGTCAGTTTGTAGGGCTCCCTTGGGTCTATCAGGGCAGCACAAGTTTGAGGTGGGGACAACTTCGGTGTGGGCTCCATTCTTCGATATAATGATTCTTTGCAGTGAGGTCGCAGCCCTGGGCCAGGGGCCCCTGGGCACATTCTTTTTCCATTTTCTCTGGGAAAGAAAAGTCAGCAGTCCAGGTTCCTGATGTCAGTTTGTAGGGCTCCCTTGGGTCTATCAGGGCAGTACAAGTTTGAGGTGGGGACAGCTTCTGTGTGGGGTCCATCCTTTGATATAAGGATTCTTTGCAGTCAGGGCTAGGTGCCCCTGGGCACATCCTTTTTCCATTTTCCCTGGGAAAGAAAACTCAGCAGTCCAGGTTCCTGATGTCAGTTTGTAGGGCTGCCTTGGGTCTATCAGGGCAGCACAAGTTTGAGGTGGGGACAACTTCGGTGTGGGGTCCATCCTTCGATATAAGGATTCCTTGCAGTGAGGCCCCAGCCCAGGTCCAGGGGCCCCTGGGCACATCCTTTTTCCATTTTCCCTGGGAAAGAAAACTCAGCAGTCCAGGTTCCTGATGTCAGTTTGTAGGGCTCCCTTGGGTCTATCAGGGCAGCACAAGTTTGAGGTGGGGACAACTTCGGTGTGGGGTCCATCCTTCGATATAAGGATTTTTTGCAGTCAGGGCCAGGGGCCCCCGGGCACATCCTTTTTCCATTTTCCCTGGGAAAGAAAACTCAGCAGTCCAGGTTCCTGATGTCAGTTTGTAGGGCTCCCTTGGGTCTATCAGGGCAGCACAAGTTTGAGGTGGGGACAACTTCGGTGTGGGGTCCATCCTTCGATATAAGGATTTTTTGCAGTGATGGCCCTGCCCAGGGCCAGGGGCCCCTGGGCACATCCTTTGGCCATTTTCCCTGGGAAAGAAAACTCAGCAGTCCAGGTTCCTGATGTCAGTTTGTAGGGCTCCCTTGGGTCTATCAGGGCAGCACAAGTTTGAGGTGGGGACAACTTCGGTGTGGGGTCCATTCTTCGATATAATGATTCTTTGCAGTTAGGTCGCAGCCCTGGGCCAGGGGCCCCTGGGCACATTCTTTTTCCATTTTCTCTGGGAAAGAAAACTCAGCAGTCCAGGTTCCTGATGTCAGTTTGTAGGGCTGCCTTGGGTCTATCAGGGCAGTACAAGTTTGAGGTGGGGACAACTTCGGTGTGGGGTCCATCCTTTGATATAAGGATTATTTGCAGTCAGGGCTAGGTGCCCCTGGGCACATCCTTTTTTCATTTTCCCTGGGAAAGAAAACTCAGCAGTCCAGGTTCCTGATGTCAGTTTGTAGGGCTGCCTTGGGTCTATCAGGGCAGCACAAGTTTGAGGTGGGGACAACTTCGATGTGGGGTCCATCCTTCGATATAAGGATTTTTTGCAGTGAGGTCCCTGCCCAGGGCCAGGGCCCCTGGGCACATCCTTTTTCCATTTTCCCTGGGAAAGAAAACTCAGCAGTCCAGGTTCCTGATGTCAGTTTGTAGGGCTCCCTTGGGTCTATCAGGGCAGCACAAGTTTGAGGTGGGGACAACTTCGGTGTGGGGTCCATCCTTCGATATATGGATTCTTTGCAGTCAGAACCAGGGGCCCCCGGGCACATCCTTTTTCCATTTTCCCTGGGAAAGAAAACTCAGCAGTCCAGGTTCCTGATGTCAGTTTGTAGGGCTCCCTTGGGTCTATCAGGGCAGCACAAGTTTGAGGTGGGGACAACTTCGGTGTGGGCTCCATCCTTCGATATAAGGATTTTTTGCAGTCAGGGCCAGGGGCCCCTGGGCACATCCTTTTTCCATTTTCCCTGGGAAAGAAAACTCAGCAGTCCAGGTTCCTGATGTCAGTTTGTAGGGCTCCCTTGGGTCTATCAGGGCAGCACAAGTTTGAGGTGGGGACAACTTCGGTGTGGGGTCCATCCTTCGATATATGGATTCTTTGCAGTCAGAACCAGGGGCCCCCGGGCACATCCTTTTTCCATTTTCCTTGGGAAAGAAAACTCAGCAGTCCAGGTTCCTGATGTCAGTTTGTAGGGCTCCCTTGGGTCTATCAGGGCAGCACAAGTTTGAGGTGGGGACAACTTCGGTGTGGGGTCCATCCTTCGATATAAGGATTTTTTGCAGTCAGGGACAGGGGCCCCTGGGCACATCCTTTTTCCATTTTCCCTGGGAAAGAAAACTCAGCAGTCCAGGTTCCTGATGTCAGTTTGTAGGGCTCCCTTGGGTCTATCAGGGCAGCACAAGTTTGAGGTGGGGACAACTTCGGTGTGGGGTCCATCCTTCGATATAAGGATTTTTTGCAGTGAGGTCCCTGCCCAGGGCCAGGGCCCCTGGGCACATCCTTTTTCCATTTTCCCTGGGAAAGAAAACTCAGCAGTCCAGGTTCCTGATGTCAGTTTGTAGGGCTCCCTTGGGTCTATCAGGGCAGCACAAGTTTGAGGTGGGGACAACTTCGGTGTGGGGTCCATCCTTCGATATATGGATTCTTTGCAGTCAGAACCAGGGGCCCCTGGGCACATCCTTTTTCCATTTTCCCTGGGAAAGAAAACTCAGCAGTCCAGGTTCCTGATGTCAGTTTGTAGGGCTCCCTTGGGTCTATCAGGGCAGCACAAGTTTGAGGTGGGGACAACTTCAGTGTGGGTTCCATCCTTCGATATAAGGATTTTTTGCAGTCATGGCCAGGGGCCCCTGGGCACATCCTTTTTCCATTTTCCCTGGGAAAGAAAACTCAGCAGTCCAGGTTCCTGATGTCAGTTTGTAGGGCTCCCTTGGGTGTATCAGGGCAGCACAAGTTTGAGGTGGGGACAACTTCGGTGTGGGGTCCATCCTTCGATATAAGGATTTTTTGCAGTCAGGGCCAGGGGCCCCTGGGCACATCCTTTTTCCATTTTCCCTGGGAAAGAAAACTCAGCAGTCCAGGTTCCTGATGTCAGTTTGTAGGGCTCCCTTGGGTCTATCAGGGCAGCACAAGTTTGAGGTGGGGACAACTTCGGTGTGGGGTCCATCCTTCGATATAAGGATTTTTTGCAGTCAGGGACAGGGGCCCCTGGGCACATCCTTTTTCCATTTTCCCTGGGAAAGAAAACTCAGCAGTCCAGGTTCCTGATGTCAGTTTGTAGGGCTCCCTTGGGTCTATCAGGGCAGCACAAGTTTGAGGTGGGGACAACTTCGGTGTGGGGTCCATCCTTCGATATAAGGATTCTTTGCAGTCAGGGCCAGGGGCCCCCGGCACATCCTTTTTCCATTTTCCCTGGGAAAGAAAACTCAGCAGTCCAGGTTCCTGATGTCAGTTTGTAGGGCTCCCTTGGGTCTATCAGGGCAGCACAAGTTTGAGGTGGGGACAACTTCGGTGTGGGGTCCATCCTTCGATATATGGATTCTTTGCAGTCAGAACCAGGGGCCCCCGGGCACATCCTTTTTCCATTTTCCTTGGGAAAGAAAACTCAGCAGTCCAGGTTCCTGATGTCAGTTTGTAGGGCTCCCTTGGGTCTATCAGGGCAGCACAAGTTTGAGGTGGGGACAACTTCGGTGTGGGGTCCATCCTTCGATATAAGGATTTTTTGCAGTCAGGGACAGGGGCCCCTGGGCACATCCTTTTTCCATTTTCCCTGGGAAAGAAAACTCAGCAGTCCAGGTTCCTGATGTCAGTTTGTAGGGCTCCCTTGGGTGTATCAGGGCAGCACAAGTTTGAGGTGGGGACAACTTCGGTGTGGGGTCCATCCTTCGATATAAGGATTCCTTGCAGTGAGGCCCCAGCCCAGGTCCAGGGGCCCCTGGGCACATCCTTTTTCCATTTTCCCTGGGAAAGAAAACTCAGCAGTCCAGGTTCCTGATGTCAGTTTATAGGGCTCCCTTGGGTCTATCAGGGCAGCACAAGTTTGAGGTGGGGACAACTTCGGTGTGGGGTCCATCCTTCGATATAAGGATTTTTTGCAGTCAGGGACAGGGGCCCCTGGGCACATCCTTTTTCCATTTTCCCTGGGAAAGAAAACTCAGCAGTCCAGGTTCCTGATGTCAGTTTGTAGGGCTCCCTTGGGTCTATCAGGGCAGCACAAGTTTGAGGTGGGGACAACTTCGGTGTGGGGTCCATCCTTCGATATAACGATTCTTTGCAGTCAGGGCCAGGGGCCCCCGGCACATCCTTTTTCCATTTTCCCTGGGAAAGAAAACTCAGCAGTCCAGGTTCCTGATGTCAGTTTGTAGGGCTCCCTTGGGTGTATCAGGGCAGCACAAGTTTGAGGTGGGGACAACTTCGGTGTGGGGTCCATCCTTCGATATAAGGATTCTTTGCAATTAGGTCCCTACCCAGGTCAAGGGGCCCCTGGGCACATCATTTGCCCATTTTCCCTGGGAAAGAAAACTCACCAGTCCAGGTTCCTGATGTCAGTTTGTATGGCTCCCTTGGGTCTATCAGGGCAGCACAAGTTTGAGGTGGGGACAACTTCGGTGTGGGGTCCATCCTTCGATATAAGGATTTTTTGCAGTGAGGTCCCTGCCCAGGGCCGGGGCCCCTGGGCACATCCTTTTTCCATTTTCCCTGGGAAAGAAAACTCAGCAGTCCAGGTTCCTGATGTCAGTTTGTAGGGCTCCCTTGGGTCTATCAGGGCAGCACAAGTTTGAGGTGGGGACAACTTCGGTGTGGGGTCCATCCTTCGATATAAGGATTTTTTGCAGTCATGGCCAGGGGCCCCTGGGCACATCCTTTTTCCATTTTCCCTGGGAAAGAAAACTCAGCAGTCCAGGTTCCTGATGTCAGTTTGTAGGGCTCCCTTGGGTCTATCAGGGCAGCACAAGTTTGAGGTGGGGACAACTTCGGTGTGGGGTCCATCCTTCGATATAAGGATTTTTTGCAGTGAGGTCCCTGCCCTGGGCCAGGACCCCTGGGCACATCCTTTTTCCATTTTCCCTGGGAAAGAAAACTCAGCAGTCCAGGTTCCTGATGTCAGTTTGTAGGGCTCCCTTGGGTCTATCAGGGCAGCACAAGTTTGAGGTGGGGACAACTTCGGTGTGGGGTCCATCCTTCGATATTTGGATTTTTTGCAGTCAGGGCCAGGGGGCCCCCGGCACATCCTTTTTCCATTTTCCCTGGGAAAGAAAACTCAGCAGTCCAGGTTCCTGATGTCAATTTGTAGGGCTCCCTTGGGTCTATCAGGGCAGCACAAGTTTGAGGTGGGGACAACTTCGGTGTGGGGTCCATCCTTCGATATAAGGATTTTTTGCAGTCAGGGCCAGGGGCCCCTGGGCACATCCTTTTTCCATTTTCCCTGGGAAAGAAAACTCAGCAGTCCAGGTTCCTGATGTCAGTTTGTAGGGCTCCCTTGGGTCTATCAGGGCAGCACAAGTTTGAGGTGGGGACAACTTCGGTGTGGGGTCCATCCTTCGATATATGGATTCTTTGCAGTCAGAACCAGGGGCCCCCGGGCACATCCTTTTTCCATTTTCCCTGGGAAAGAAAACTCAGCAGTCCAGGTTCCTGATGTCAGTTTTTAGGGCTCCCTTGGGTCTATCAGGGCAGCACAAGTTTGAGGTGGGGACAACTTCGGTGTGGGGTCCATCCTTCGATATAAGGATTTTTTGCAGTCAGGGCCAGGGGGCCCCCGGCACATCCTTTTTCCATTTTCCCTGGGAAAGAAAACTCAGCAGTCCAGGTTCCTGATGTCAGTTTGTAGGGCTCCCTTGGGTCTATCAGGGCAGCACAAGTTTGAGGTGGGGACAACTTCGGTGTGGGCTCCATCCTTCGATATAAGGATATTTTGCAGTCAGGGCCAGGGGCCCCTGGGCACATCCTTTTTCCATTTTCCCTGGGAAAGAAAACTCAGCAGTCCAGGTTCCTGATGTCAGTTTGTAGGGCTCCCTTGGGTCTATCAGGGCAGCACAAGTTTGAGGTGGGGACAACTTCGGTGTGGGGTCCATCCTTCGATATAAGGATTTTTTGCAGTGAGGTCCCTGCCCAGGGCCAGGGCCCCTGGGCACATCCTTTTTCCATTTTCCCTGGGAAAGAAAACTCAGCAGTCCAGGTTCCTGATGTCAGTTTGTAGGGCTCCCTTGGGTGTATCAGGGCAGCACAAGTTTGAGGTGGGGACAACTTCGGTGTGGGGTCCATCCTTCGATATAAGGATTCTTTGCAGTCAGGGCCAGGGGCCCCCGGGCACATCCTTTTTCCATTTTCCCTGGGAAAGAAAACTCAGCAGTCCAGGTTCCTGATGTCAGTTTGTAGGGCTCCCTTGGGTCTATCAGGGCAGCACAAGTTTGAGGTGGGGACAACTTCGCTGTGGGGTCCATCCTTCGATATAAGGATTTTTTGCAGTCAGGGCCAGGGGGCCCCCGGCACACCCTTTTTCCATTTTCCCTGGGAAAGAAAACTCAGCAGTCCAGGTTCCTGATGTCAGTTTGTAGGGCTCCCTTGGGTCTATCAGGGCAGCACAAGTTTGAGGTGGGGACAACTTCGGTGTGGGGTCCATCCTTCGATATAAGGATTTTTTGCAGTCAGGGCCAGGGGCCCCTGGGCACATCCTTTTTCCATTTTCCCTGGGAAAGAAAACTCAGCAGTCCAGGTTCCTGATGTCAGTTTGTAGGGCTCCCTTGGGTGTATCAGGGCAGCACAAGTTTGAGGTGGGGACAACTTCGGTGTGGGGTCCATCCTTCGATATAAGGATTCTTTGCAATGAGGTCCCTACCCAGGTCCAGGGGCCCCTGGGCACATCCTTTTTCCATTTTCCCTGGGAAAGAAAACTCAGCAGTCCAGGTTCCTGATGTCAATTTGTAGGGCTCCCTTGGGTCTATCAGGGCAGCACAAGTTTGAGGTGGGGACAGCTTCGGTGTGGGGTCCATCCTTCGATATAAGGATTTTTTGCAGTCAGGGCCAGGGGCCCCCGGGCACATCCTTTTTCCATTTTCCCTGGGAAAGAAAACTCAGCAGTCCAGGTTCCTGATGTCAGTTTGTAGGGCTCCCTTGGGTCTATCAGGGCAGCACAAGTTTGAGGTGGGGACAACTTCGGTGTGGGGTCCATCCTTCGATATAAGGATTTTTTGCAGTCAGGGCCAGGGGACCCTGGGCACATCCTTTTTCCATTTTCCCTAGGAAAGAAAACTCAGCAGTCCAGGTTCCTGATGTCAGTTTGTAGGGCTCCCTTGGGTCTATCAGGGCAGCACAAGTTTGAGGTGGGGAAAACTACGGTGTGGGGTCCATCCTTCGATATAAGGATTCTTTGCAGTGAGGTCCCTACCCAGGTCCAGGGGCCCGTGGGCACATCATTTGGCCATTTTCCCTGGGAAAGAAAACTCAGCAGTCCAGGTTCCTGATGTCAGTTTGTAGGGCTCCCTTGGGTCTATCAGGGCAGCACAAGTTTGAGGTGGGGACAACTTCGGTGTGGGCTCCATCCTTCGATATAAGGATTTTTTGCAGTCAGGGCCAGGGGCCCCAGGGCACATCCTTTTTCCATTTTCCCTGGGAAAGAAAACTCAACAGTCCAGGTTCCTGATGTCAGTTTGTAGGGCTCCCTTGGGTCTATCAGGGCAGCACAAGTTTGAGGTGGGGACAACTTCGGTGTGGGGTCCATCCTTCGATATAAGGATTCTTTGCAGTCAGGGCCAGGGGCCCCCGGGCACATCCTTTTTCCATTTTCCCTGGGAAAGAAAACTCAGCAGTCCAGGTTCCTGATGTCAGTTTGTAGGGCTCCCTTGGGTCTATCAGGGCAGCACAAGTTTGAGGTGGGGACAACTTCGGTGTGGGCTCCATCCTTCGATATAAGGATTTTTTGCAGTGATGGCCCTGCCCAGGGCCAGGGGCCCCTGGGCACATCCTTTGGCCATTTCCCCTGGGAAAGAAAACTCAGCAGTCCAGGTTCCTGATGTCAGTTTGTATGGCTCCCTTGGGTCTATCAGGGCAGCACAAGTTTGAGGTGGGGACAACTTCGGTGTGGGGTCCATCCTTCGATATAAGGATTTTTTGCAGTGAGGTCCCTGCCCAGGGCCGGGGCCCCTGGGCACATCCTTTTTCCATTTTCCCTGGGAAAGAAAACTCAGCAGTCCAGGTTCCTGATGTCAGTTTGTAGGGCTCCCTTGGGTGTATCAGGGCAGCACAAGTTTGAGGTGGGGACAACTTCGGTGTGGGGTCCATCCTTCGATATAAGGATTCTTTGCAATTAGGTCCCTACCCAGGTCAAGGGGCCCCTGGGCACATCATTTGCCCATTTTCCCTGGGAAAGAAAACTCACCAGTCCAGGTTCCTGATGTCAGTTTGTATGGCTCCCTTGGGTCTATCAGGGCAGCACAAGTTTGAGGTGGGGACAACTTCGGTGTGGGGTCCATCCTTCGATATAAGGATTTTTTGCAGTGAGGTCCCTGCCCAGGGCCGGGGCCCCTGGGCACATCCTTTTTCCATTTTCCCTGGGAAAGAAAACTCAGCAGTCCAGGTTCCTGATGTCAGTTTGTAGGGCTCCCTTGGGTCTATCAGGGCAGCACAAGTTTGAGGTGGGGACAACTTCGGTGTGGGGTCCATCCTTCGATATATGGATTCTTTGCAGTCAGAACCAGGGGCCCCCGGGCACATCCTTTTTCCATTTTCCTTGGGAAAGAAAACTCAGCAGTCCAGGTTCCTGATGTCAGTTTGTAGGGCTCCCTTGGGTCTATCAGGGCAGCACAAGTTTGAGGTGGGGACAACTTCGGTGTGGGGTCCATCCTTCGATATAAGGATTTTTTGCAGTCAGGGACAGGGGCCCCTGGGCACATCCTTTTTCCATTTTCCCTGGGAAAGAAAACTCAGCAGTCCAGGTTCCTGATGTCAGTTTGTAGGGCTCCCTTGGGTCTATCAGGGCAGCACAAGTTTGAGGTGGGGACAACTTCGGTGTGGGGTCCATCCTTCGATATACGGATTTTTTGCAGTGAGGTCCCTGCCCAGGGCCAGGGCCCCTGGGCACATCCTTTTTCCATTTTCCCTGGGAAAGAAAACTCAGCAGTCCAGGTTCCTGATGTCAGTTTGTAGGGCTCCCTTGGGTCTATCAGGGCAGCACAAGTTTGAGGTGGGGACAACTTCGGTGTGGGGTCCATCCTTCGATATATGGATTCTTTGCAGTCAGAACCAGGGGCCCCCGGGCACATCCTTTTTCCATTTTCCCTGGGAAAGAAAACTCAGCAGTCCAGGTTCCTGATGTCAGTTTGTAGGGCTCCCTTGGGTCTATCAGGGCAGCACAAGTTTGAGGTGGGGACAACTTCAGTGTGGGTTCCATCCTTCGATATAAGGATTTTTTGCAGTCAGGGCCAGGGGCCCCTGGGCACATCCTTTTTCCATTTTCCCTGGGAAAGAAAACTCAGCAGTCCAGGTTCCTGATGTCAGTTTGTAGGGCTCCCTTGGGTGTATCAGGGCAGCACAAGTTTGAGGTAGGGACAACTTCGGTGTGGGGTCCATCCTTCGATATAAGGATTCCTTGCAGTGAGGCCCCAGCCCAGGTCCAGGGGCCCCTGGGCACATCCTTTTTCCATTTTCCCTGGGAAAGAAAACTCAGCAGTCCAGGTTCCTGATGTCAGTTTATAGGGCTCCCTTGGGTCTATCAGGGCAGCACAAGTTTGAGGTGGGGACAACTTCGGTGTGGGGTCCATCCTTCGATATAAGGATTTTTTGCAGTCAGGGACAGGGGCCCCTGGGCACATCCTTTTTCCATTTTCCCTGGGAAAGAAAACTCAGCAGTCCAGGTTCCTGATGTCAGTTTGTAGGGCTCCCTTGGGTCTATCAGGGCAGCACAAGTTTGAGGTGGGGACAACTTCGGTGTGGGGTCCATCCTTCGATATAACGATTCTTTGCAGTCAGGGCCAGGGGCCCCCGGCACATCCTTTTTCCATTTTCCCTGGGAAAGAAAACTCAGCAGTCCAGGTTCCTGATGTCAGTTTGTAGGGCTCCCTTGGGTGTATCAGGGCAGCACAAGTTTGAGGTGGGGACAACTTTGGTGTGGGGTCCATCCTTCGATATAAGGATTCTTTGCAATTAGGTCCCTACCCAGGTCAAGGGGCCCCTGGGCACATCATTTGCCCATTTTCCCTGGGAAAGAAAACTCACCAGTCCAGGTTCCTGATGTCAGTTTGTATGGCTCCCTTGGGTCTATCAGGGCAGCACAAGTTTGAGGTGGGGACAACTTCGGTGTGGGGTCCATCCTTCGATATAAGGATTTTTTGCAGTGAGGTCCCTGCCCAGGGCCGGGGCCCCTGGGCACATCCTTTTTCCATTTTCCCTGGGAAAGAAAACTCAGCAGTCCAGGTTCCTGATGTCAGTTTGTAGGGCTCCCTTGGGTCTATCAGGGCAGCACAAGTTTGAGGTGGGGACAACTTCGGTGTGGGGTCCATCCTTCGATATAAGGATTTTTTGCAGTCATGGCCAGGGGCCCCTGGGCACATCCTTTTTCCATTTTCCCTGGGAAAGAAAACTCAGCAGTCCAGGTTCCTGATGTCAGTTTGTAGGGCTCCCTTGGGTCTATCAGGGCAGCACAAGTTTGAGGTGGGGACAACTTCGGTGTGGGGTCCATCCTTCGATATAAGGATTCCTTGCAGTGAGGCCCCAGCCCAGGTCCAGGGGCCCCTGGGCACATCCTTTTTCCATTTTCCCTGGGAAAGAAAACTCAGCAGTCCAGGTTCCTGATGTCAGTTTATAGGCCTCCCTTGGGTCTATCAGGGCAGCACAAGTTTGAGGTGGGGACAACTTCGGTGTGGGGTCCATCCTTCGATATAACGATTCTTTGCAGTCAGGGCCAGGGGCCCCCGGCACATCCTTTTTCCATTTTCCCTGGGAAAGAAAACTCAGCAGTCCAGGTTCCTGATGTCAGTTTGTAGGGCTCCCTTGGGTGTATCAGGGCAGCACAAGTTTGAGGTGGGGACAACTTCGGTGTGGGGTCCATCCTTCGATATAAGGATTTTTTGCAGTCAGGGCCAGGGGCCCCTGGGCACATCCTTTTTCCATTTTCCCTGGGAAAGAAAACTCAGCAGTCCAGGTTCCTGATGTCAGTTTGTAGGGCTCCCTTGGGTGTATCAGGGCAGCACAAGTTTGAGGTGGGGACAACTTCGGTGTGGGGTCCATCCTTCGATATAACGATTCTTTGCAATGAGGTCCCTACCCAGGTCCAGGGGCCCCTGGGCACATCCTTTTTCCATTTTCCCTGGGAAAGAAAACTCAGCAGTCCAGGTTCCTGATGTCAGTTTGTAGGGCTCCCTTGGGTCTATCAGGGCAGCACAAGTTTGAGGTGGGGACAACTTCGGTGTGGGGTCCATCCTTCGATATAAGGATTTTTTGCAGTGAGGTCCCTGCCCTGGGCCAGGACCCCTGGGCACATCCTTTTTCCATTTTCCCTGGGAAAGAAAACTCAGCAGTCCAGGTTCCTGATGTCAGTTTGTAGGGCTCCCTTGGGTCTATCAGGGCAGCACAAGTTTGAGGTGGGGACAACTTCGGTGTGGGGTCCATCCTTCGATATTTGGATTTTTTGCAGTCAGGGCCAGGGGGCCCCCGGCACATCCTTTTTCCATTTTCCCTGGGAAAGAAAACTCAGCAGTCCAGGTTCCTGATGTCAATTTGTAGGGCTCCCTTGGGTCTATCAGGGCAGCACAAGTTTGAGGTGGGGACAACTTCGGTGTGGGCTCCATCCTTCGATATAAGGATTTTTTGCAGTCAGGGCCAGGGGCCCCTGGGCACATCCTTTTTCCATTTTCCCTGGGAAAGAAAACTCAGCAGTCCAGGTTCCTGATGTCAGTTTGTAGGGCTCCCTTGGGTCTATCAGGGCAGCACAAGTTTGAGGTGGGGACAACTTCGGTGTGGGGTCCATCCTTCGATATATGGATTCTTTGCAGTCAGAACCAGGGGCCCCCGGGCACACCCTTTTTCCATTTTCCCTGGGAAAGAAAACTCAGCAGTCCAGGTTCCTGATGTCAGTTTGTAGGGCTCCCTTGGGTCTATCAGGGCAGCACAAGTTTGAGGTGGGGACAACTTCGGTGTGGGGTCCATCCTTCGATATAAGGATTTTTTGCAGTCAGGGCCAGGGGGCCCCCGGCACATCCTTTTTCCATTTTCCCTGGGAAAGAAAACTCAGCAGTCCAGGTTCCTGATGTCAGTTTGTAGGGCTCCCTTGGGTCTATCAGGGCAGCACAAGTTTGAGGTGGGGACAACTTCGGTGTGGGCTCCATCCTTCGATATAAGGATATTTTGCAGTCAGGGCCAGGGGCCCCTGGGCACATCCTTTTTCCATTTTCCCTGGGAAAGAAAACTCAGCAGTCCAGGTTCCTGATGTCAGTTTGTAGGGCTCCCTTGGGTCTATCAGGGCAGCACAAGTTTGAGGTGGGGACAACTTCGGTGTGGGGTCCATCCTTCGATATATGGATTTTTTGCAGTGAGGTCTCTGCCCAGGGCCGGGGCCCCCGGGCACATCCTTTTTCCATTTTCCCTGTGAAAGAAAACTCAGCAGTCCAGGTTCCTGATGTCAGTTTGTAGGGCTCCCTTGGGTCTATCAGGGCAGCACAAGTTTGAGGTGGGGACAACTTCGGTGTGGGGTCCATCCTTCGATATAAGGATTCTTTGCAGTCAGGGCCAGGGGCCCCCGGGCACATCCTTTTTCCATTTTCCCTGGGAAAGAAAACTCAGCAGTCCAGGTTCCTGATGTCAGTTTGTAGGGCTCCCTTGGGTGTATCAGGGCAGCACAAGTTTGAGGTGGGGACAACTTCGGTGTGGGGTCCATCCTTCGATATAAGGATTTTTTGCAGTCAGGGCCAGGGGCCCCTGGGCACATCCTTTTTCCATTTTCCCTGGGAAAGAAAACTCAGCAGTCCAGGTTCCTGATGTCAGTTTGTAGGGCTCCCTTGGGTCTATCAGGGCAGCACAAGTTTGAGGTGGGGACAACTTCGGTGTGGGGTCCATCCTTCGATATAAGGATTTTTTGCAGTCAGGGCCAGGGGGCCCCCGGCACATCCTTTTTCCATTTTCCCTGGGAAAGAAAACTCAGCAGTCCAGGTTCCTGATGTCAGTTTGTAGGGCTCCCTTGGGTCTATCAGGGCAGCACAAGTTTGAGGTGGGGACAACTTCGGTGTGGGGTCCATCCTTCGATATAAGGATTTTTTGCAGTCAGGGCCAGGGGCCCCTGGGCACATCCTTTTTCCATTTTCCCTGGGAAAGAAAACTCAGCAGTCCAGGTTCCTGATGTCAGTTTGTAGGGCTCCCTTGGGTGTATCAGGGCAGCACAAGTTTGAGGTGGGGACAACTTCGGTGTGGGGTCCATCCTTCGATATAAGGATTCTTTGCAATGAGGTCCCTACCCAGGTCCAGGGGCCCCTGGGCACATCCTTTTTCCATTTTCCCTGGGAAAGAAAACTCAGCAGTCCAGGTTCCTGATGTCAATTTGTAGGGCTCCCTTGGGTCTATCAGGGCAGCACAAGTTTGAGGTGGGGACAACTTCGGTGTGGGGTCCATCCTTCGATATAAGGATTTTTTGCAGTCAGGGCCAGGGGCCCCCGGGCACATCCTTTTTCCATTTTCCCTGGGAAAGAAAACTCAGCAGTCCAGGTTCCTGATGTCAGTTTGTAGGGCTCCCTTGGGTCTATCAGGGCAGCACAAGTTTGAGGTGGGGACAACTTCGGTGTGGGGTCCATCCTTCGATATAAGGATTTTTTGCAGTCAGGGCCAGGGGACCCTGGGCACATCATTTGGCCATTTTCCCTGGGAAAGAAAACTCAGCAGTCCAGGTTCCTGATGTCAGTTTGTAGGGCTCCCTTGGGTCTATCAGGGCAGCACAAGTTTGAGGTGGGGACAACTTCGGTGTGGGCTCCATCCTTCGATATAAGGATTTTTTGCAGTGAGGCCCCAGCCCTGGGCCAGGGGCCCCTGGGCACATTCTTTTTCCATTTTCTCTGGGAAAGAAAAGTCAGCAGTCCAGGTTCCTGATGTCAGTTTGTAGGGCTCCCTTGGGTCTATCAGGGCAGTACAAGTTTGAGGTGGGGACGGCTTCTGTGTGGGGTCCATCCTTTGATATAAGGATTATTTGCAGTCAGGGCTAGGTCCCCCTGGGCACATCCTTTTTCCATTTTCCCTGGGAAAGAAAACTCAGCAGTCCAGGTTCCTGATGTCAGTTTGTAGGGCTGCCTTGGGTCTATCAGGGCAGCACAAGTTTGAGGTGGGGACAACTTCGGTGTGGGGTCCATCCTTCGATATAAGGATTCCTTGCAGTGAGGCCCCAGCCCAGGTCCAGGGGCCCCTGGGCACATCCTTTTTCCATTTTCCCTGGGAAAGAAAACTCAGCAGTCCAGGTTCCTGATGTCAGTTTATAGGGCTCCCTTGGGTCTATAAGGGCAGCACAAGTTTGAGGTGGGGACAACTTCGGTGTGGGGTCCATCCTTCGATATAAGGATTTTTTGCAGTCAGGGCCAGGGGCCCCTGGGCACATCCTTTTTCCATTTTCCCTGGGAAAGAAAACTCAGCAGTCCAGGTTCCTGATGTCAGTTTGTAGGGCTCCCTTGGGTCTATCAGGGCAGCACAAGTTTGAGGTGGGGACAACTTCAGTGTGGGGTCCATCCTTCGATATAAGGATTCTTTGCAGTCAGGGCCAGGGGCCCCCGGGCACATCCTTTTTCCATTTTCCCTGGGAAAGAAAACTCAGCAGTCCAGGTTCCTGATGTCAGTTTGTAGGGCTCCCTTGGGTCTATCAGGGCAGCACAAGTTTGAGGTGGGGACAACTTCGGTGTGGGCTCCATCCTTCGATATAATGATTCTTTGCAGTTAGGTCGCAGCCCTGGGCCAGGGGCCCCTGGGCACATTCTTTTTCCATTTTCTCTGGGAAAGAAAACTCAGCAGTCCAGGTTCCTGATGTCAGTTTGTAGGGCTGCCTTGGGTCTATCAGGGCAGTACAAGTTTGAGGTGGGGACAACTTCGGTGTGGGGTCCATCCTTTGATATAAGGATTATTTGCAGTCAGGGCTAGGTGCCCCTGGGCACATCCTTTTTTCATTTTCCCTGGGAAAGAAAACTCAGCAGTCCAGGTTCCTGATGTCAGTTTGTAGGGCTGCCTTGGGTCTATCAGGGCAGCACAAGTTTGAGGTGGGGACAACTTCGATGTGGGGTCCATCCTTCGATATAAGGATTTTTTGCAGTGAGGTCCCTGCCCAGGGCCAGGGCCCCTGGGCACATCCTTTTTCCATTTTCCCTGGGAAAGAAAACTCAGCAGTCCAGGTTCCTGATGTCAGTTTGTAGGGCTCCCTTGGGTCTATCAGGGCAGCACAAGTTTGAGGTGGGGACAACTTCGGTGTGGGGTCCATCCTTCGATATATGGATTCTTTGCAGTCAGAACCAGGGGCCCCCGGGCACATCCTTTTTCCATTTTCCCTGGGAAAGAAAACTCAGCAGTCCAGGTTCCTGATGTCAGTTTGTAGGGCTCCCTTGGGTCTATCAGGGCAGCACAAGTTTGAGGTGGGGACAACTTCGGTGTGGGGTCCATCCTTCGATATAAGGATTTTTTGCAGTCAGGGCCAGGGGACCCTGGGCACATCATTTGGCCATTTTCCCTGGGAAAGAAAACTCAGCAGTCCAGGTTCCTGATGTCAGTTTGTAGGGCTCCCTTGGGTCTATCAGGGCAGCACAAGTTTGAGGTGGGGACAACTTCGGTGTGGGCTCCATCCTTCGATATAAGGATTTTTTGCAGTGAGGCCCCAGCCCTGGGCCAGGGGCCCCTGGGCACATTCTTTTTCCATTTTCTCTGGGAAAGAAAAGTCAGCAGTCCAGGTTCCTGATGTCAGTTTGTAGGGCTCCCTTGGGTCTATCAGGGCAGTACAAGTTTGAGGTGGGGACGGCTTCTGTGTGGGGTCCATCCTTCGATATAAGGATTCTTTGCAATTAGGTCCCTACCCAGGTCAAGGGGCCCCTGGGCACATCATTTGCCCATTTTCCCTGGGAAAGAAAACTCACCAGTCCAGGTTCCTGATGTCAGTTTGTATGGCTCCCTTGGGTCTATCAGGGCAGCACAAGTTTGAGGTGGGGACAACTTCGGTGTGGGGTCCATCCTTCGATATAAGGATTTTTTGCAGTGAGGTCCCTGCCCAGGGCCGGGGCCCCTGGGCACATCCTTTTTCCATTTTCCCTGGGAAAGAAAACTCAGCAGTCCAGGTTCCTGATGTCAGTTTGTAGGGCTCCCTTGGGTCTATCAGGGCAGCACAAGTTTGAGGTGGGGACAACTTCGGTGTGGGGTCCATCCTTCGATATATGGATTCTTTGCAGTCAGAACCAGGGGCCCCCGGGCACATCCTTTTTCCATTTTCCTTGGGAAAGAAAACTCAGCAGTCCAGGTTCCTGATGTCAGTTTGTAGGGCTCCCTTGGGTCTATCAGGGCAGCACAAGTTTGAGGTGGGGACAACTTCGGTGTGGGGTCCATCCTTCGATATAAGGATTTTTTGCAGTCAGGGACAGGGGCCCCTGGGCACATCCTTTTTCCATTTTCCCTGGGAAAGAAAACTCAGCAGTCCAGGTTCCTGATGTCAGTTTGTAGGGCTCCCTTGGGTCTATCAGGGCAGCACAAGTTTGAGGTGGGGACAACTTCGGTGTGGGGTCCATCCTTCGATATACGGATTTTTTGCAGTGAGGTCCCTGCCCAGGGCCAGGGCCCCTGGGCACATCCTTTTTCCATTTTCCCTGGGAAAGAAAACTCAGCAGTCCAGGTTCCTGATGTCAGTTTGTAGGGCTCCCTTGGGTCTATCAGGGCAGCACAAGTTTGAGGTGGGGACAACTTCGGTGTGGGGTCCATCCTTCGATATATGGATTCTTTGCAGTCAGAACCAGGGGCCCCCGGGCACATCCTTTTTCCATTTTCCCTGGGAAAGAAAACTCAGCAGTCCAGGTTCCTGATGTCAGTTTGTAGGGCTCCCTTGGGTCTATCAGGGCAGCACAAGTTTGAGGTGGGGACAACTTCAGTGTGGGTTCCATCCTTCGATATAAGGATTTTTTGCAGTCAGGGCCAGGGGCCCCTGGGCACATCCTTTTTCCATTTTCCCTGGGAAAGAAAACTCAGCAGTCCAGGTTCCTGATGTCAGTTTGTAGGGCTCCCTTGGGTGTATCAGGGCAGCACAAGTTTGAGGTAGGGACAACTTCGGTGTGGGGTCCATCCTTCGATATAAGGATTCCTTGCAGTGAGGCCCCAGCCCAGGTCCAGGGGCCCCTGGGCACATCCTTTTTCCATTTTCCCTGGGAAAGAAAACTCAGCAGTCCAGGTTCCTGATGTCAGTTTATAGGGCTCCCTTGGGTCTATCAGGGCAGCACAAGTTTGAGGTGGGGACAACTTCGGTGTGGGGTCCATCCTTCGATATAAGGATTTTTTGCAGTCAGGGACAGGGGCCCCTGGGCACATCCTTTTTCCATTTTCCCTGGGAAAGAAAACTCAGCAGTCCAGGTTCCTGATGTCAGTTTGTAGGGCTCCCTTGGGTCTATCAGGGCAGCACAAGTTTGAGGTGGGGACAACTTCGGTGTGGGGTCCATCCTTCGATATAAGGATTCTTTGCAGTCAGGGCCAGGGGCCCCCGGCACATCCTTTTTCCATTTTCCCTGGGAAAGAAAACTCAGCAGTCCAGGTTCCTGATGTCAGTTTGTAGGGCTCCCTTGGGTGTATCAGGGCAGCACAAGTTTGAGGTGGGGACAACTTTGGTGTGGGGTCCATCCTTCGATATAAGGATTCTTTGCAATTAGGTCCCTACCCAGGTCAAGGGGCCCCTGGGCACATCATTTGCCCATTTTCCCTGGGAAAGAAAACTCACCAGTCCAGGTTCCTGATGTCAGTTTGTATGGCTCCCTTGGGTCTATCAGGGCAGCACAAGTTTGAGGTGGGGACAACTTCGGTGTGGGGTCCATCCTTCGATATAAGGATTTTTTGCAGTGAGGTCCCTGCCCAGGGCCGGGGCCCCTGGGCACATCCTTTTTCCATTTTCCCTGGGAAAGAAAACTCAGCAGTCCAGGTTCCTGATGTCAGTTTGTAGGGCTCCCTTGGGTCTATCAGGGCAGCACAAGTTTGAGGTGGGGACAACTTCGGTGTGGGGTCCATCCTTCGATATAAGGATTTTTTGCAGTCATGGCCAGGGGCCCCTGGGCACATCCTTTTTCCATTTTCCCTGGGAAAGAAAACTCAGCAGTCCAGGTTCCTGATGTCAGTTTGTAGGGCTCCCTTGGGTCTATCAGGGCAGCACAAGTTTGAGGTGGGGACAACTTCGGTGTGGGGTCCATCCTTCGATATAAGGATTCCTTGCAGTGAGGCCCCAGCCCAGGTCCAGGGGCCCCTGGGCACATCCTTTTTCCATTTTCCCTGGGAAAGAAAACTCAGCAGTCCAGGTTCCTGATGTCAGTTTATAGGCCTCCCTTGGGTCTATCAGGGCAGCACAAGTTTGAGGTGGGGACAACTTCGGTGTGGGGTCCATCCTTCGATATAACGATTCTTTGCAGTCAGGGCCAGGGGCCCCCGGCACATCCTTTTTCCATTTTCCCTGGGAAAGAAAACTCAGCAGTCCAGGTTCCTGATGTCAGTTTGTAGGGCTCCCTTGGGTGTATCAGGGCAGCACAAGTTTGAGGTGGGGACAACTTCGGTGTGGGGTCCATCCTTCGATATAAGGATTTTTTGCAGTCAGGGCCAGGGGCCCCTGGGCACATCCTTTTTCCATTTTCCCTGGGAAAGAAAACTCAGCAGTCCAGGTTCCTGATGTCAGTTTGTAGGGCTCCCTTGGGTGTATCAGGGCAGCACAAGTTTGAGGTGGGGACAACTTCGGTGTGGGGTCCATCCTTCGATATAACGATTCTTTGCAATGAGGTCCCTACCCAGGTCCAGGGGCCCCTGGGCACATCCTTTTTCCATTTTCCCTGGGAAAGAAAACTCAGCAGTCCAGGTTCCTGATGTCAGTTTGTAGGGCTCCCTTGGGTCTATCAGGGCAGCACAAGTTTGAGGTGGGGACAACTTCGGTGTGGGGTCCATCCTTCGATATAAGGATTTTTTGCAGTGAGGTCCCTGCCCTGGGCCAGGACCCCTGGGCACATCCTTTTTCCATTTTCCCTGGGAAAGAAAACTCAGCAGTCCAGGTTCCTGATGTCAGTTTGTAGGGCTCCCTTGGGTCTATCAGGGCAGCACAAGTTTGAGGTGGGGACAACTTCGGTGTGGGGTCCATCCTTCGATATTTGGATTTTTTGCAGTCAGGGCCAGGGGGCCCCCGGCACATCCTTTTTCCATTTTCCCTGGGAAAGAAAACTCAGCAGTCCAGGTTCCTGATGTCAATTTGTAGGGCTCCCTTGGGTCTATCAGGGCAGCACAAGTTTGAGGTGGGGACAACTTCGGTGTGGGCTCCATCCTTCGATATAAGGATTTTTTGCAGTCAGGGCCAGGGGCCCCTGGGCACATCCTTTTTCCATTTTCCCTGGGAAAGAAAACTCAGCAGTCCAGGTTCCTGATGTCAGTTTGTAGGGCTCCCTTGGGTCTATCAGGGCAGCACAAGTTTGAGGTGGGGACAACTTCGGTGTGGGGTCCATCCTTCGATATATGGATTCTTTGCAGTCAGAACCAGGGGCCCCCGGGCACACCCTTTTTCCATTTTCCCTGGGAAAGAAAACTCAGCAGTCCAGGTTCCTGATGTCAGTTTGTAGGGCTCCCTTGGGTCTATCAGGGCAGCACAAGTTTGAGGTGGGGACAACTTCGGTGTGGGGTCCATCCTTCGATATAAGGATTTTTTGCAGTCAGGGCCAGGGGGCCCCCGGCACATCCTTTTTCCATTTTCCCTGGGAAAGAAAACTCAGCAGTCCAGGTTCCTGATGTCAGTTTGTAGGGCTCCCTTGGGTCTATCAGGGCAGCACAAGTTTGAGGTGGGGACAACTTCGGTGTGGGCTCCATCCTTCGATATAAGGATATTTTGCAGTCAGGGCCAGGGGCCCCTGGGCACATCCTTTTTCCATTTTCCCTGGGAAAGAAAACTCAGCAGTCCAGGTTCCTGATGTCAGTTTGTAGGGCTCCCTTGGGTCTATCAGGGCAGCACAAGTTTGAGGTGGGGACAACTTCGGTGTGGGGTCCATCCTTCGATATAAGGATTTTTTGCAGTGAGGTCTCTGCCCAGGGCCGGGGCCCCCGGGCACATCCTTTTTCCATTTTCCCTGTGAAAGAAAACTCAGCAGTCCAGGTTCCTGATGTCAGTTTGTAGGGCTCCCTTGGGTCTATCAGGGCAGCACAAGTTTGAGGTGGGGACAACTTCGGTGTGGGGTCCATCCTTCGATATAAGGATTCTTTGCAGTCAGGGCCAGGGGCCCCCGGGCACATCCTTTTTCCATTTTCCCTGGGAAAGAAAACTCAGCAGTCCAGGTTCCTGATGTCAGTTTGTAGGGCTCCCTTGGGTGTATCAGGGCAGCACAAGTTTGAGGTGGGGACAACTTCGGTGTGGGGTCCATCCTTCGATATAAGGATTTTTTGCAGTCAGGGCCAGGGGCCCCTGGGCACATCCTTTTTCCATTTTCCCTGGGAAAGAAAACTCAGCAGTCCAGGTTCCTGATGTCAGTTTGTAGGGCTCCCTTGGGTCTATCAGGGCAGCACAAGTTTGAGGTGGGGACAACTTCGGTGTGGGGTCCATCCTTCGATATAAGGATTTTTTGCAGTCAGGGCCAGGGGGCCCCCGGCACATCCTTTTTCCATTTTCCCTGGGAAAGAAAACTCAGCAGTCCAGGTTCCTGATGTCAGTTTGTAGGGCTCCCTTGGGTCTATCAGGGCAGCACAAGTTTGAGGTGGGGACAACTTCGGTGTGGGGTCCATCCTTCGATATAAGGATTTTTTGCAGTCAGGGCCAGGGGCCCCTGGGCACATCCTTTTTCCATTTTCCCTGGGAAAGAAAACTCAGCAGTCCAGGTTCCTGATGTCAGTTTGTAGGGCTCCCTTGGGTCTATCAGGGCAGCACAAGTTTGAGGTGGGGACAACTTCGGTGTGGGGTCCATCCTTCGATATAAGGATTCTTTGCAATGAGGTCCCTACCCAGGTCCAGGGGCCCCTGGGCACATCCTTTTTCCATTTTCCCTGGGAAAGAAAACTCAGCAGTCCAGGTTCCTGATGTCAATTTGTAGGGCTCCCTTGGGTCTATCAGGGCAGCACAAGTTTGAGGTGGGGACAACTTCGGTGTGGGGTCCATCCTTCGATATAAGGATTTTTTGCAGTCAGGGCCAGGGGCCCCCGGGCACATCCTTTTTCCATTTTCCCTGGGAAAGAAAACTCAGCAGTCCAGGTTCCTGATGTCAGTTTGTAGGGCTCCCTTGGGTCTATCAGGGCAGCACAAGTTTGAGGTGGGGACAACTTCGGTGTGGGGTCCATCCTTCGATATAAGGATTTTTTGCAGTCAGGGCCAGGGGACCCTGGGCACATCATTTGGCCATTTTCCCTGGGAAAGAAAACTCAGCAGTCCAGGTTCCTGATGTCAGTTTGTAGGGCTCCCTTGGGTCTATCAGGGCAGCACAAGTTTGAGGTGGGGACAACTTCGGTGTGGGCTCCATCCTTCGATATAAGGATTTTTTGCAGTGAGGCCCCAGCCCTGGGCCAGGGGCCCCTGGGCACATTCTTTTTCCATTTTCTCTGGGAAAGAAAAGTCAGCAGTCCAGGTTCCTGATGTCAGTTTGTAGGGCTCCCTTGGGTCTATCAGGGCAGTACAAGTTTGAGGTGGGGACGGCTTCTGTGTGGGGTCCATCCTTTGATATAAGGATTATTTGCAGTCAGGGCTAGGTCCCCCTGGGCACATCCTTTTTCCATTTTCCCTGGGAAAGAAAACTCAGCAGTCCAGGTTCCTGATGTCAGTTTGTAGGGCTGCCTTGGGTCTATCAGGGCAGCACAAGTTTGAGGTGGGGACAACTTCGGTGTGGGGTCCATCCTTCGATATAAGGATTCCTTGCAGTGAGGCCCCAGCCCAGGTCCAGGGGCCCCTGGGCACATCCTTTTTCCATTTTCCCTGGGAAAGAAAACTCAGCAGTCCAGGTTCCTGATGTCAGTTTATAGGGCTCCCTTGGGTCTATAAGGGCAGCACAAGTTTGAGGTGGGGACAACTTCGGTGTGGGGTCCATCCTTCGATATAAGGATTTTTTGCAGTCAGGGCCAGGGGCCCCTGGGCACATCCTTTTTCCATTTTCCCTGGGAAAGAAAACTCAGCAGTCCAGGTTCCTGATGTCAGTTTGTAGGGCTCCCTTGGGTCTATCAGGGCAGCACAAGTTTGAGGTGGGGACAACTTCAGTGTGGGGTCCATCCTTCGATATAAGGATTCTTTGCAGTCAGGGCCAGGGGCCCCCGGGCACATCCTTTTTCCATTTTCCCTGGGAAAGAAAACTCAGCAGTCCAGGTTCCTGATGTCAGTTTGTAGGGCTCCCTTGGGTCTATCAGGGCAGCACAAGTTTGAGGTGGGGACAACTTCGGTGTGGGCTCCATCCTTCGATATAATGATTCTTTGCAGTTAGGTCGCAGCCCTGGGCCAGGGGCCCCTGGGCACATTCTTTTTCCATTTTCTCTGGGAAAGAAAACTCAGCAGTCCAGGTTCCTGATGTCAGTTTGTAGGGCTGCCTTGGGTCTATCAGGGCAGTACAAGTTTGAGGTGGGGACAACTTCGGTGTGGGGTCCATCCTTTGATATAAGGATTATTTGCAGTCAGGGCTAGGTGCCCCTGGGCACATCCTTTTTTCATTTTCCCTGGGAAAGAAAACTCAGCAGTCCAGGTTCCTGATGTCAGTTTGTAGGGCTGCCTTGGGTCTATCAGGGCAGCACAAGTTTGAGGTGGGGACAACTTCGATGTGGGGTCCATCCTTCGATATAAGGATTTTTTGCAGTGAGGTCCCTGCCCAGGGCCAGGGCCCCTGGGCACATCCTTTTTCCATTTTCCCTGGGAAAGAAAACTCAGCAGTCCAGGTTCCTGATGTCAGTTTGTAGGGCTCCCTTGGGTCTATCAGGGCAGCACAAGTTTGAGGTGGGGACAACTTCGGTGTGGGGTCCATCCTTCGATATATGGATTCTTTGCAGTCAGAACCAGGGGCCCCCGGGCACATCCTTTTTCCATTTTCCCTGGGAAAGAAAACTCAGCAGTCCAGGTTCCTGATGTCAGTTTGTAGGGCTCCCTTGGGTCTATCAGGGCAGCACAAGTTTGAGGTGGGGACAACTTCGGTGTGGGGTCCATCCTTCGATATAAGGATTTTTTGCAGTCAGGGCCAGGGGACCCTGGGCACATCATTTGGCCATTTTCCCTGGGAAAGAAAACTCAGCAGTCCAGGTTCCTGATGTCAGTTTGTAGGGCTCCCTTGGGTCTATCAGGGCAGCACAAGTTTGAGGTGGGGACAACTTCGGTGTGGGCTCCATCCTTCGATATAAGGATTTTTTGCAGTGAGGCCCCAGCCCTGGGCCAGGGGCCCCTGGGCACATTCTTTTTCCATTTTCTCTGGGAAAGAAAAGTCAGCAGTCCAGGTTCCTGATGTCAGTTTGTAGGGCTCCCTTGGGTCTATCAGGGCAGTACAAGTTTGAGGTGGGGACGGCTTCTGTGTGGGGTCCATCCTTTGATATAAGGATTATTTGCAGTCAGGGCTAGGTCCCCCTGGGCACATCCTTTTTCCATTTTCCCTGGGAAAGAAAACTCAGCAGTCCAGGTTCCTGATGTCAGTTTGTAGGGCTGCCTTGGGTCTATCAGGGCAGCACAAGTTTGAGGTGGGGACAACTTCGGTGTGGGGTCCATCCTTCGATATAAGGATTCCTTGCAGTGAGGCCCCAGCCCAGGTCCAGGGGCCCCTGGGCACATCCTTTTTCCATTTTCCCTGGGAAAGAAAACTCAGCAGTCCAGGTTCCTGATGTCAGTTTATAGGGCTCCCTTGGGTCTATAAGGGCAGCACAAGTTTGAGGTGGGGACAACTTCGGTGTGGGGTCCATCCTTCGATATAAGGATTTTTTGCAGTCAGGGCCAGGGGCCCCTGGGCACATCCTTTTTCCATTTTCCCTGGGAAAGAAAACTCAGCAGTCCAGGTTCCTGATGTCAGTTTGTAGGGCTCCCTTGGGTCTATCAGGGCAGCACAAGTTTGAGGTGGGGACAACTTCAGTGTGGGGTCCATCCTTCGATATAAGGATTCTTTGCAGTCAGGGCCAGGGGCCCCCGGGCACATCCTTTTTCCATTTTCCCTGGGAAAGAAAACTCAGCAGTCCAGGTTCCTGATGTCAGTTTGTAGGGCTCCCTTGGGTCTATCAGGGCAGCACAAGTTTGAGGTGGGGACAACTTCGGTGTGGGCTCCATCCTTCGATATAATGATTCTTTGCAGTTAGGTCGCAGCCCTGGGCCAGGGGCCCCTGGGCACATTCTTTTTCCATTTTCTCTGGGAAAGAAAACTCAGCAGTCCAGGTTCCTGATGTCAGTTTGTAGGGCTGCCTTGGGTCTATCAGGGCAGTACAAGTTTGAGGTGGGGACAACTTCGGTGTGGGGTCCATCCTTTGATATAAGGATTATTTGCAGTCAGGGCTAGGTGCCCCTGGGCACATCCTTTTTTCATTTTCCCTGGGAAAGAAAACTCAGCAGTCCAGGTTCCTGATGTCAGTTTGTAGGGCTGCCTTGGGTCTATCAGGGCAGCACAAGTTTGAGGTGGGGACAACTTCGATGTGGGGTCCATCCTTCGATATAAGGATTTTTTGCAGTGAGGTCCCTGCCCAGGGCCAGGGCCCCTGGGCACATCCTTTTTCCATTTTCCCTGGGAAAGAAAACTCAGCAGTCCAGGTTCCTGATGTCAGTTTGTAGGGCTCCCTTGGGTCTATCAGGGCAGCACAAGTTTGAGGTGGGGACAACTTCGGTGTGGGGTCCATCCTTCGATATATGGATTCTTTGCAGTCAGAACCAGGGGCCCCCGGGCACATCCTTTTTCCATTTTCCCTGGGAAAGAAAACTCAGCAGTCCAGGTTCCTGATGTCAGTTTGTAGGGCTCCCTTGGGTCTATCAGGGCAGCATATGTTTGAGGTGGCGACAACTTCGGTGTGGGTTCCATCCTTCGATATAAGGATTTTTTGCAGTCAGGGCCAGGGGCCCCTGGGCACATCCTTTTTCCATTTTCCCTGGGAAAGAAAACTCAGCAGTCCAGGTTCCTGATGTCAGTTTGTAGGGCTCCCTTGGGTCTATCAGGGCAGCACAAGTTTGAGGTGGGGACAACTTCGGTGTGGGGTCCATCCTTCGATATAAGGATTTTTTGCAGTGAGGTCCCTGCCCTGGGCCAGGACCCCTGGGCACATCCTTTTTCCATTTTCCCTGGGAAAGAAAACTCAGCAGTCCAGGTTCCTGATGTCAGTTTGTAGGGCTCCCTTGGGTCTATCAGGGCAGCACAAGTTTGAGGTGGGGACAACTTCGGTGTGGGGTCCATCCTTCGATATATGGATTCTTTGCAGTCAGAACCAGGGGCCCCCGGGCACACCCTTTTTCCATTTTCCCTGGGAAAGAAAACTCAGCAGTCCAGGTTCCTGATGTCAGTTTGTAGGGCTCCCTTGGGTCTATCAGGGCAGCACAAGTTTGAGGTGGGGACAACTTCGGTGTGGGGTCCATCCTTCGATATAAGGATTTTTTGCAGTCAGGGACAGGGGCCCCTGGGCACATCCTTTTTCCATTTTCCCTGGGAAAGAAAACTCAGCAGTCCAGGTTCCTGATGTCAGTTTGTAGGGCTCCCTTGGGTCTATCAGGGCAGCACAAGTTTGAGGTGGGGACAACTTCGGTGTGGGGTCCATCCTTCGATATAAGGATTCCTTGCAGTGAAGCCCCAGCCCAGGTCCAGGGGCCCCTGGGCACATCCTTTTTCCATTTTCCCTGGGAAAGAAAACTCAGCAGTCCAGGTTCCTGATGTCAGTTTATAGGCCTCCCTTGGGTCTATCAGGGCAGCACAAGTTTGAGGTGGGGACAACTTCGGTGTGGGGTCCATCCTTCGATATAACGATTCTTTGCAGTCAGGGCCAGGGGCCCCCGGCACATCCTTTTTCCATTTTCCCTGGGAAAGAAAACTCAGCAGTCCAGGTTCCTGATGTCAGTTTGTAGGGCTCCCTTGGGTGTATCAGGGCAGCACAAGTTTGAGGTGGGGACAACTTCGGTGTGGGGTCCATCCTTCGATATAAGGATTTTTTGCAGTCAGGGCCAGGGGCCCCTGGGCACATCCTTTTTCCATTTTCCCTGGGAAAGAAAACTCAGCAGTCCAGGTTCCTGATGTCAGTTTGTAGGGCTCCCTTGGGTCTATCAGGGCAGCACAAGTTTGAGGTGGGGACAACTTCGGTGTGGGGTCCATCCTTCGATATAAGGATTCTTTGCAATGAGGTCCCTACCCAGGTCCAGGGGCCCCTGGGCACATCCTTTTTCCATTTTCCCTGGGAAAGAAAACTCAGCAGTCCAGGTTCCTGATGTCAGTTTGTAGGGCTCCCTTGGGTCTATCAGGGCAGCACAAGTTTGAGGTGGGGACAACTTCGGTGTGGGGTCCATCCTTCGATATAAGGATTTTTTGCAGTGAGGTCCCTGCCCTGGGCCAGGACCCCTGGGCACATCCTTTTTCCATTTTCCCTGGGAAAGAAAACTCAGCAGTCCAGGTTCCTGATGTCAGTTTGTAGGGCTCCCTTGGGTCTATCAGGGCAGCACAAGTTTGAGGTGGGGACAACTTCGGTGTGGGGTCCATCCTTCGATATAAGGATTTTTTGCAGTCAGGGCCAGGGGGCCCCCGGCACATCCTTTTTCCATTTTCCCTGGGAAAGAAAACTCAGCAGTCCACGTTCCTGATGTCAATTTGTAGGGCTCCCTTGGGTCTATCAGGGCAGCACAAGTTTGAGGTGGGGACAACTTCGGTGTGGGCTCCATCCTTCGATATAAGGATTTTTTGCAGTCAGGGCCAGGGGCCCCTGGGCACATCCTTTTTCCATTTTCCCTGGGAAAGAAAACTCAGCAGTCCAGGTTCCTGATGTCAATTTGTAGGGCTCCCTTGGGTCTATCAGGGCAGCACAAGTTTGAGGTGGGGACAACTTCGGTGTGGGCTCCATCCTTCGATATAAGGATTTTTTGCAGTCAGGGCCAGGGGCCCCTGGGCACATCCTTTTTCCATTTTCCCTGGGAAAGAAAACTCAGCAGTCCAGGTTCCTGATGTCAGTTTGTAGGGCTCCCTTGGGTCTATCAGGGCAGCACAAGTTTGAGGTGGGGACAACTTCGGTGTGGGGTCCATCCTTCGATATAAGGATTTTTTGCAGTGAGGTCTCTGCCCAGGGCCGGGGCCCCCGGGCACATCCTTTTTCCATTTTCCCTGGGAAAGAAAACTCACCAGTCCAGGTTCCTGATGTCAGTTTGTAGGGCTCCCTTGGGTCTATCAGGGCAGCACAAGTTTGAGGTGGGGACAACTTCAGTGTGGGGTCCATCCTTCGATATAAGGATTTTTTGCAGTGAGGTCCCTGCCCAGGGCCGGGGCCCCTGGGCACATCCTTTTTCCATTTTCCCTGGGAAAGAAAACTCAGCAGTCCAGGTTCCTGATGTCAGTTTGTAGGGCTCCCTTGGGTCTATCAGGGCAGCACAAGTTTGAGGTGGGGACAACTTCGGTGTGGGGTCCATCCTTCGATATAAGGATTTTTTGCAGTCAGGGCCAGGGGGCCCCCGGGCACATCCTTTTTCCATTTTCCCTGGGAAAGAAAACTCAGCAGTCCAGGTTCCTGATGTCAGTTTGTAGGGCTCCCTTGGGTCTATCAGGGCAGCACAAGTTTGAGGTGGGGACAACTTCGGTGTGGGGTCCATCCTTCGATATAAGGATTTTTTGCAGTCAGGGCCAGGGGCCCCTGGGCACATCCTTTTTCCATTTTCCCTGGGAAAGAAAACTCAGCAGTCCAGGTTCCTGATGTCAGTTTGTAGGGCTCCCTTGGGTCTATCAGGGCAGCACAAGTTTGAGGTGGGGACAACTTCGGTGTGGGGTCCATCCTTCGATATAAGGATTTTTTGCAGTCAGGGCCAGGGGGCCCCCGGCACATCCTTTTTCCATTTTCCCTGGGAAAGAAAACTCAGCAGTCCAGGTTCCTGATGTCAGTTTGTAGGGCTCCCTTGGGTCTATCAGGGCAGCACAAGTTTGAGGTGGGGACAACTTCGGTGTGGGGTCCATCCTTCGATATAAGGATTTTTTGCAGTCAGGGCCAGGGGCCCCTGGGCACATCCTTTTTCCATTTTCCCTGGGAAAGAAAACTCAGCAGTCCAGGTTCCTGATGTCAGTTTGTAGGGCTCCCTTGGGTCTATCAGGGCAGCACAAGTTTGAGGTGGGGACAACTTCGGTGTGGGGTCCATCCTTCGATATAAGGATTTTTTGCAGTCAGGGCCAGGGGGCCCCCGGGCACATCCTTTTTCCATTTTCCCTGGGAAAGAAAACTCAGCAGTCCAGGTTCCTGATGTCAGTTTGTAGGGCTCCCTTGGGTCTATCAGGGCAGCACAAGTTTGAGGTGGGGACAACTTCGGTGTGGGGTCCATCCTTCGATATAAGGATTTTTTGCAGTCAGGGCCAGGGGCCCCTGGGCACATCCTTTTTCCATTTTCCCTGGGAAAGAAAACTCAGCAGTCCAGGTTCCTGATGTCAGTTTGTAGGGCTCCCTTGGGTCTATCAGGGCAGCACAAGTTTGAGGTGGGGACAACTTCGGTGTGGGCTCCATCCTTCGATATAAGGATTTTTTGCAGTCAGGGCCAGGGGGCCCCCGGCACATCCTTTTTCCATTTTCCCTGGGAAAGAAAACTCAGCAGTCCAGGTTCCTGATGTCAGTTTGTAGGGCTCCCTTGGGTCTATCAGGGCAGCACAAGTTTGAGGTGGGGACAACTTCGGTGTGGGCTCCATCCTTCGATATAAGGATTTTTTGCAGTCAGGGCCAGGGGCCCCTGGGCACATCCTTTTTCCATTTTCCCTGGGAAAGAAAACTCAGCAGTCCAGGTTCCTGATGTCAGTTTGTAGGGCTCCCTTGGGTCTATCAGGGCAGCACAAGTTTGAGGTGGGGACAACTTCGGTGTGGGGTCCATCCTTCGATATAAGGATTCTTTGCAATGAGGTCCCTACCCAGGTCCAGGGGCCCCTGGGCACATCCTTTTTCCATTTTCCCTGGGAAAGAAAACTCAGCAGTCCAGGTGCCTGATGTCAATTTGTAGGGCTCCCTTGGGTGTATCAGGGCAGCACAAGTTTGAGGTGGGGACAGCTTCGGTGTGGGGTCCATCCTTCGATATAAGGATTTTTTGCAGTCAGGGCCAGGGGCCCCCGGGCACATCCTTTTTCCATTTTCCCTGGGAAAGAAAACTCAGCAGTCCAGGTTCCTGATGTCAGTTTGTAGGGCTCCCTTGGGTCTATCAGGGCAGCACAAGTTTGAGGTGGGGACAACTTCGGTGTGGGGTCCATCCTTCGATATAAGGATTTTTTGCAGTCAGGGCCAGGGGACCCTGGGCACATCCTTTTTCCATTTTCCCTGGGAAAGAAAACTCAGCAGTCCAGGTTCCTGATGTCAGTTTGTAGGGCTCCCTTGGGTGTATCAGGGCAGCACAAGTTTGAGGTGGGGACAATTTCGGTGTGGGGTCCATCCTTCGATATAAGGATTCTTTGCAGTGAGGTCCCTACCCAGGTCCAGGGGCCCGTGGGCACATCATTTGGCCATTTTCCCTGGGAAAGAAAACTCACCAGTCCAGGTTCCTGATGTCAGTTTGTAGGGCTCCCTTGGGTCTATCAGGGCAGCACAAGTTTGAGGTGGGGACAACTTCGGTGTGGGGTCCATCCTTCGATATAAGGATTTTTTGCAGTGAGGTCCCTGCCCAGGGCCGGGGCCCCTGGGCACATCCTTTTTCCATTTTCCCTGGGAAAGAAAACTCAGCAGTCCAGGTTCCTGATATCAGTTTGTAGGACTCCCTTGGGTCTATCAGGGCAGCACAAGTTTGAGGTGGGGACAACTTCGGTGTGGGGTCCATCCTTCGATATAAGGATTCTTTGCAGTCAGGGCCAGGGGCCCCCGGGCACATCCTTTTTCCATTTTCCCTGGGAAAGAAAACTCAGCAGTCCAGGTTCCTGATGTCAGTTTGTAGGGCTCCCTTGGGTCTATCAGGGCAGCACAAGTTTGAGGTGGGGACAACTTCGGTGTGGGCTCCATCCTTCGATATAAGGATTTTTTGCAGTGATGGCCCTGCCCAGGGCCAGGGGCCCCTGGGCACATCCTTTGGCCATTTCCCCTGGGAAAGAAAACTCAGCAGTCCAGGTTCCTGATGTCAGTTTGTAGGGCTCCCTTGGGTCTATCAGGGCAGCACAAGTTTGAGGTGGGGACAACTTCGGTGTGGGGTCCATTCTTCGATATAATGATTCTTTGCAGTGAGGTCGCAGCCCTGGGCCAGGGGCCCCTGGGCACATTCTTTTTCCATTTTCTCTGGGAAAGAAAAGTCAGCAGTCCAGGTTCCTGATGTCAGTTTGTAGGGCTCCCTTGGGTCTATCAGGGCAGCACAAGTTTGAGGTGGGGACAGCTTCGGTGTGGGGTCCATCCTTTGATATAAGGATTATTTGCAGTCAGGGCTAGGTGCCCCTGGGCACATCCTTTTTCCATTTTCCCTGGGAAAGAAAACTCAGCAGTCCAGGTTCCTGATGTCAGTTTGTAGGGCTGCCTTGGGTCTATCAGGGCAGCACAAGTTTGAGGTGGGGACATCTTCGGTGTGGGGTCCATCCTTCGATATAAGGATTCCTTGCAGTGAGGCCCCAGCCCAGGTCCAGGGGCCCCTGGGCACATCCTTTTTCCATTTTCCCTGGGAAAGAAAACTCAGCAGTCCAGGTTCCTGATGTCAGTTTATAGGGCTCCCTTGGGTCTATAAGGGCAGCACAAGTTTGAGGTGGGGACAACTTCGGTGTGGGGTCCATCCTTCGATATAAGGATTTTTTGCAGTCAGGGCCAGGGGCCCCTGGGCACATCCTTTTTCCATTTTCCCTGGGAAAGAAAACTCAGCAGTCCAGGTTCCTGATGTCAGTTTGTAGGGCTCCCTTGGGTCTATCAGGGCAGCACAAGTTTGAGGTGGGGACAACTTCAGTGTGGGGTCCATCCTTCGATATAAGGATTCTTTGCAGTCAGGGCCAGGGGCCCCCGGGCACATCCTTTTTCCATTTTCCCTGGGAAAGAAAACTCAGCAGTCCAGGTTCCTGATGTCAGTTTGTAGGGCTCCCTTGGGTCTATCAGGGCAGCACAAGTTTGAGGTGGGGACAACTTCGGTGTGGGGTCCATCCTTCGATATAAGGATTTTTTGCAGTGATGGCCCTGCCCAGGGCCAGGGGCCCCTGGGCACATCCTTTGGCCATTTTCCCTGGGAAAGAAAACTCAGCAGTCCAGGTTCCTGATGTCAGTTTGTAGGGCTCCCTTGGGTGTATCAGGGCAGCACAAGTTTGAGGTGGGGACAGCTTCGGTGTGGGGTCCATTCTTCGATATAATGATTCTTTGCAGTTAGGTCGCAGCCCTGGGCCAGGGGCCCCTGGGCACATTCTTTTTCCATTTTCTCTGGGAAAGAAAACTCAGCAGTCCAGGTTCCTGATGTCAGTTTGTAGGGCTGCCTTGGGTCTATCAGGGCAGCACAAGTTTGAGGTGGGGACAACTTCGATGTGGGGTCCATCCTTCGATATAAGGATTTTTTGCAGTGAGGTCCCTGCCCAGGGCCAGGGCCCCTGGGCACATCCTTTTTCCATTTTCCCTGGGAAAGAAAACTCAGCAGTCCAGGTTCCTGATGTCAGTTTGTAGGGCTCCCTTGGGTCTATCAGGGCAGCACAAGTTTGAGGTGGGGACAACTTCGGTGTGGGGTCCATCCTTCGATATATGGATTCTTTGCAGTCAGAACCAGGGGCCCCCGGGCACATCCTTTTTCCATTTTCCCTGGGAAAGAAAACTCAGCAGTCCAGGTTCCTGATGTCAGTTTGTAGGGCTCCCTTGGGTCTATCAGGGCAGCATATGTTTGAGGTGGGGACAACTTCGGTGTGGGGTCCATCCTTCGATATAAGGATTTTTTGCAGTCAGGGCCAGGGGGCCCCCGGGCACATCCTTTTTCCATTTTCCCTGGGAAAGAAAACTCAGCAGTCCAGGTTCCTGATGTCAGTTTGTAGGGCTCCCTTGGGTCTATCAGGGCAGCACAAGTTTGAGGTGGGGACAACTTCGGTGTGGGGTCCATCCTTCGATATAAGGATTTTTTGCAGTCAGGGCCAGGGGCCCCTGGGCACATCCTTTTTCCATTTTCCCTGGGAAAGAAAACTCAGCAGTCCAGGTTCCTGATGTCAGTTTGTAGGGCTCCCTTGGGTCTATCAGGGCAGCACAAGTTTGAGGTGGGGACAACTTCGGTGTGGGCTCCATCCTTCGATATAAGGATTTTTTGCAGTCAGGGCCAGGGGGCCCCCGGCACATCCTTTTTCCATTTTCCCTGGGAAAGAAAACTCAGCAGTCCAGGTTCCTGATGTCAGTTTGTAGGGCTCCCTTGGGTCTATCAGGGCAGCACAAGTTTGAGGTGGGGACAACTTCGGTGTGGGGTCCATCCTTCGATATAAGGATTTTTTGCAGTCAGGGCCAGGGGCCCCTGGGCACATCCTTTTTCCATTTTCCCTGGGAAAGAAAACTCAGCAGTCCAGGTTCCTGATGTCAGTTTGTAGGGCTCCCTTGGGTCTATCAGGGCAGCACAAGTTTGAGGTGGGGACAACTTCGGTGTGGGGTCCATCCTTCGATATAAGGATTCTTTGCAATGAGGTCCCTACCCAGGTCCAGGGGCCCCTGGGCACATCCTTTTTCCATTTTCCCTGGGAAAGAAAACTCAGCAGTCCAGGTGCCTGATGTCAATTTGTAGGGCTCCCTTGGGTGTATCAGGGCAGCACAAGTTTGAGGTGGGGACAGCTTCGGTGTGGGGTCCATCCTTCGATATAAGGATTTTTTGCAGTCAGGGCCAGGGGCCCCCGGGCACATCCTTTTTCCATTTTCCCTGGGAAAGAAAACTCAGCAGTCCAGGTTCCTGATGTCAGTTTGTAGGGCTCCCTTGGGTCTATCAGGGCAGCACAAGTTTGAGGTGGGGACAACTTCGGTGTGGGGTCCATCCTTCGATATAAGGATTTTTTGCAGTCAGGGCCAGGGGACCCTGGGCACATCCTTTTTCCATTTTCCCTGGGAAAGAAAACTCAGCAGTCCAGGTTCCTGATGTCAGTTTGTAGGGCTCCCTTGGGTGTATCAGGGCAGCACAAGTTTGAGGTGGGGACAACTTCGGTGTGGGGTCCATCCTTCGATATAAGGATTCTTTGCAGTGAGGTCCCTACCCAGGTCCAGGGGCCCGTGGGCACATCATTTGGCCATTTTCCCTGGGAAAGAAAACTCACCAGTCCAGGTTCCTGATGTCAGTTTGTAGGGCTCCCTTGGGTCTATCAGGGCAGCACAAGTTTGAGGTGGGGACAACTTCGGTGTGGGGTCCATCCTTCGATATAAGGATTTTTTGCAGTGAGGTCCCTGCCCAGGGCCGGGGCCCCTGGGCACATCCTTTTTCCATTTTCCCTGGGAAAGAAAACTCAGCAGTCCAGGTTCCTGATATCAGTTTGTAGGACTCCCTTGGGTCTATCAGGGCAGCACAAGTTTGAGGTGGGGACAACTTCGGTGTGGGGTCCATCCTTCGATATAAGGATTCTTTGCAGTCAGGGCCAGGGGCCCCCGGGCACATCCTTTTTCCATTTTCCCTGGGAAAGAAAACTCAGCAGTCCAGGTTCCTGATGTCAGTTTGTAGGGCTCCCTTGGGTCTATCAGGGCAGCACAAGTTTGAGGTGGGGACAACTTCGGTGTGGGCTCCATCCTTCGATATAAGGATTTTTTGCAGTGATGGCCCTGCCCAGGGCCAGGGGCCCCTGGGCACATCCTTTGGCCATTTCCCCTGGGAAAGAAAACTCAGCAGTCCAGGTTCCTGATGTCAGTTTGTAGGGCTCCCTTGGGTCTATCAGGGCAGCACAAGTTTGAGGTGGGGACAACTTCGGTGTGGGGTCCATTCTTCGATATAATGATTCTTTGCAGTGAGGTCGCAGCCCTGGGCCAGGGGCCCCTGGGCACATTCTTTTTCCATTTTCTCTGGGAAAGAAAAGTCAGCAGTCCAGGTTCCTGATGTCAGTTTGTAGGGCTCCCTTGGGTCTATCAGGGCAGCACAAGTTTGAGGTGGGGACAGCTTCGGTGTGGGGTCCATCCTTTGATATAAGGATTATTTGCAGTCAGGGCTAGGTGCCCCTGGGCACATCCTTTTTCCATTTTCCCTGGGAAAGAAAACTCAGCAGTCCAGGTTCCTGATGTCAGTTTGTAGGGCTGCCTTGGGTCTATCAGGGCAGCACAAGTTTGAGGTGGGGACATCTTCGGTGTGGGGTCCATCCTTCGATATAAGGATTCCTTGCAGTGAGGCCCCAGCCCAGGTCCAGGGGCCCCTGGGCACATCCTTTTTCCATTTTCCCTGGGAAAGAAAACTCAGCAGTCCAGGTTCCTGATGTCAGTTTATAGGGCTCCCTTGGGTCTATAAGGGCAGCACAAGTTTGAGGTGGGGACAACTTCGGTGTGGGGTCCATCCTTCGATATAAGGATTTTTTGCAGTCAGGGACAGGGGCCCCTGGGCACATCCTTTTTCCATTTTCCCTGGGAAAGAAAACTCAGCAGTCCAGGTTCCTGATGTCAGTTTGTAGGGCTCCCTTGGGTCTATCAGGGCAGCACAAGTTTGAGGTGGGGACAACTTCAGTGTGGGGTCCATCCTTCGATATAAGGATTCTTTGCAGTCAGGGCCAGGGGCCCCCGGGCACATCCTTTTTCCATTTTCCCTGGGAAAGAAAACTCAGCAGTCCAGGTTCCTGATGTCAGTTTGTAGGGCTCCCTTGGGTCTATCAGGGCAGCACAAGTTTGAGGTGGGGACAACTTCGGTGTGGGGTCCATCCTTCGATATAAGGATTTTTTGCAGTGATGGCCCTGCCCAGGGCCAGGGGCCCCTGGGCACATCCTTTGGCCATTTTCCCTGGGAAAGAAAACTCAGCAGTCCAGGTTCCTGATGTCAGTTTGTAGGGCTCCCTTGGGTCTATCAGGGCAGCACAAGTTTGAGGTGGGGACAACTTCGGTGTGGGGTCCATCCTTCGATATAAGGATTCCTTGCAGTGAGGCCCCAGCCCAGGGCCAGGGGCCCCTGGGCACATCCTTTTTCCATTTTCCCTGGGAAAGAAAACTCAGCAGTCCAGGTTCCTGATGTCAGTTTATAGGCCTCCCTTGGGTCTATCAGGGCAGCACAAGTTTGAGGTGGGGACAACTTCGGTGTGGGGTCCATCCTTCGATATAACGATTCTTTGCAGTCAGGGCCAGGGGCCCCCGGCACATCCTTTTTCCATTTTCCCTGGGAAAGAAAACTCAGCAGTCCAGGTTCCTGATGTCAGTTTGTAGGGCTCCCTTGGGTGTATCAGGGCAGCACAAGTTTGAGGTGGGGACAACTTCGGTGTGGGGTCCATCCTTCGATATAAGGATTTTTTGCAGTGAGGTCCCTGCCCAGGGCCAGGGCCCCTGGGCACATCCTTTTTCCATTTTCCCTGGGAAAGAAAACTCAGCAGTCCAGGTTCCTGATGTCAGTTTGTAGGGCTCCCTTGGGTCTATCAGGGCAGCACAAGTTTGAGGTGGGGACAACTTCGGTGTGGGGTCCATCCTTCGATATATGGATTCTTTGCAGTCAGAACCAGGGGCCCCCGGGCACATCCTTTTTCCATTTTCCCTGGGAAAGAAAACTCAGCAGTCCAGGTTCCTGATGTCAGTTTGTAGGGCTCCCTTGGGTCTATCAGGGCAGCATATGTTTGAGGTGGTGACAACTTCGGTGTGGGTTCCATCCTTCGATATAAGGATTTTTTGCAGTCAGGGCCAGGGGCCCCTGGGCACATCCTTTTTCCATTTTCCCTGGGAAAGAAAACTCAGCAGTCCAGGTTCCTGATGTCAGTTTGTAGGGCTCCCTTGGGTCTATCAGGGCAGCACAAGTTTGAGGTGGGGACAACTTCGGTGTGGGGTCCATCCTTCGATATAAGGATTTTTTGCAGTCAGGGACAGGGGCCCCTGGGCACATCCTTTGGCCATTTTCCCTGGGAAAGAAAACTCAGCAGTCCAGGTTCCTGATGTCAGTTTGTAGGGCTCCCTTGGGTCTATCAGGGCAGCACAAGTTTGAGGTGGGGACAACTTCGGTGTGGGGTCCATTCTTCGATATAATGATTCTTTGCAGTTAGGTCGCAGCCCTGGGCCAGGGGCCCCTGGGCACATTCTTTTTCCATTTTCTCTGGGAAAGAAAACTCAGCAGTCCAGGTTCCTGATGTCAGTTTGTAGGGCTGCCTTGGGTCTATCAGGGCAGCACAAGTTTGAGGTGGGGACAACTTCGATGTGGGGTCCATCCTTCGATATAAGGATTTTTTGCAGTGAGGTCCCTGCCCAGGGCCAGGGCCCCTGGGCACATCCTTTTTCCATTTTCCCTGGGAAAGAAAACTCAGCAGTCCAGGTTCCTGATGTCAGTTTGTAGGGCTCCCTTGGGTCTATCAGGGCAGCACAAGTTTGAGGTGGGGACAACTTCGGTGTGGGGTCCATCCTTCGATATATGGATTCTTTGCAGTCAGAACCAGGGGCCCCCGGGCACATCCTTTTTCCATTTTCCCTGGGAAAGAAAACTCAGCAGTCCAGGTTCCTGATGTCAGTTTGTAGGGCTCCCTTGGGTCTATCAGGGCAGCATATGTTTGAGGTGGGGACAACTTCGGTGTGGGTTCCATCCTTCGATATAAGGATTTTTTGCAGTCAGGGCCAGGGGCCCCTGGGCACATCCTTTTTCCATTTTCCCTGGGAAAGAAAACTCAGCAGTCCAGGTTCCTGATGTCAGTTTGTAGGGCTCCCTTGGGTCTATCAGGGCAGCACAAGTTTGAGGTGGGGACAACTTCGGTGTGGGCTCCATCCTTCGATATAAGGATTTTTTGCAGTCAGGGACAGGGGCCCCTGGGCACATCCTTTTTCCATTTTCCCTGGGAAAGAAAACTCAGCAGTCCAGGTTCCTGATGTCAGTTTGTAGGGCTCCCTTGGGTCTATCAGGGCAGCACAAGTTTGAGGTGGGGACAACTTCGGTGTGGGGTCCATCCTTCGATATAAGGATTCCTTGCAGTGAGGCCCCAGCCCAGGGCCAGGGGCCCCTGGGCACATCCTTTTTCCATTTTCCCTGGGAAAGAAAACTCAGCAGTCCAGGTTCCTGATGTCAGTTTATAGGCCTCCCTTGGGTCTATCAGGGCAGCACAAGTTTGAGGTGGGGACAACTTCGGTGTGGGGTCCATCCTTCGATATAACGATTCTTTGCAGTCAGGGCCAGGGGCCCCCGGCACATCCTTTTTCCATTTTCCCTGGGAAAGAAAACTCAGCAGTCCAGGTTCCTGATGTCAGTTTGTAGGGCTCCCTTGGGTGTATCAGGGCAGCACAAGTTTGAGGTGGGGACAACTTCGGTGTGGGGTCCATCCTTCGATATAAGGATTTTTTGCAGTGAGGTCCCTGCCCAGGGCCAGGGCCCCTGGGCACATCCTTTTTCCATTTTCCCTGGGAAAGAAAACTCAGCAGTCCAGGTTCCTGATGTCAGTTTGTAGGGCTCCCTTGGGTCTATCAGGGCAGCACAAGTTTGAGGTGGGGACAACTTCGGTGTGGGGTCCATCCTTCGATATATGGATTCTTTGCAGTCAGAACCAGGGGCCCCCGGGCACATCCTTTTTCCATTTTCCCTGGGAAAGAAAACTCAGCAGTCCAGGTTCCTGATGTCAGTTTGTAGGGCTCCCTTGGGTCTATCAGGGCAGCATATGTTTGAGGTGGTGACAACTTCGGTGTGGGTTCCATCCTTCGATATAAGGATTTTTTGCAGTCAGGGCCAGGGGCCCCTGGGCACATCCTTTTTCCATTTTCCCTGGGAAAGAAAACTCAGCAGTCCAGGTTCCTGATGTCAGTTTGTAGGGCTCCCTTGGGTCTATCAGGGCAGCACAAGTTTGAGGTGGGGACAACTTCGGTGTGGGGTCCATCCTTCGATATAAGGATTTTTTGCAGTCAGGGACAGGGGCCCCTGGGCACATCCTTTTTCCATTTTCCCTGGGAAAGAAAACTCAGCAGTCCAGGTTCCTGATGTCAGTTTGTAGGGCTCCCTTGGGTCTATCAGGGCAGCACAAGTTTGAGGTGGGGACAACTTCGGTGTGGGGTCCATCCTTCGATATAAGGATTCCTTGCAGTGAGGCCCCAGCCCAGGTCCAGGGGCCCCTGGGCACATCCTTTTTCCATTTTCCCTGGGAAAGAAAACTCAGCAGTCCAGGTTCCTGATGTCAGTTTATAGGGCTCCCTTGGGTCTATCAGGGCAGCACAAGTTTGAGGTGGGGACAACTTCGGTGTGGGGTCCATCCTTCGATATAACGATTCTTTGCAGTCAGGGCCAGGGGCCCCCGGCACATCCTTTTTCCATTTTCCCTGGGAAAGAAAACTCAGCAGTCCAGGTTCCTGATGTCAGTTTGTAGGGCTCCCTTGGGTCTATCAGGGCAGCACAAGTTTGAGGTGGGGACAATTTCGGTGTGGGGTCCATCCTTCGATATAAGGATTTTTTGCAGTGAGGTCCCTGCCCTGGGCCAGGACCCCTGGGCACATCCTTTTTCCATTTTCCCTGGGAAAGAAAACTCAGCAGTCCAGGTTCCTGATGTCAGTTTGTAGGGCTCCCTTGGGTCTATCAGGGCAGCACAAGTTTGAGGTGGGGACAACTTCGGTGTGGGGTCCATCCTTCGATATAAGGATTTTTTGCAGTCAGGGCCAGGGGGCCCCCGGCACATCCTTTTTCCATTTTCCCTGGGAAAGAAAACTCAGCAGTCCAGGTTCCTGATGTCAATTTGTAGGGCTCCCTTGGGTCTATCAGGGCAGCACAAGTTTGAGGTGGGGACAACTTCGGTGTGGGGTCCATCCTTCGATATAAGGATTTTTTGCAGTCAGGGCCAGGGGGCCCCCGGCACATCCTTTTTCCATTTTCCCTGGGAAAGAAAACTCAGCAGTCCAGGTTCCTGATGTCAGTTTGTAGGGCTCCCTTGGGTCTATCAGGGCAGCACAAGTTTGAGGTGGGGACAACTTCGGTGTGGGCTCCATCCTTCGATATAAGGATATTTTGCAGTCAGGGCCAGGGGCCCCTGGGCACATCCTTTTTCCATTTTCCCTGGGAAAGAAAACTCAGCAGTCCAGGTTCCTGATGTCAGTTTGTAGGGCTCCCTTGGGTCTATCAGGGCAGCACAAGTTTGAGGTGGGGACAACTTCGGTGTGGGGTCCATCCTTCGATATAAGGATTTTTTGCAGTGAGGTCTCTGCCCAGGGCCGGGGCCCCCGGGCACATCCTTTTTCCATTTTCCCTGGGAAAGAAAACTCAGCAGTCCAGGTTCCTGATGTCAGTTTGTAGGGCTCCCTTGGGTCTATCAGGGCAGCACAAGTTTGAGGTGGGGACAACTTCGGTGTGGGGTCCATCCTTCGATATAAGGATTTTTTGCTGTGAGGTCCCTGCCCAGGGCCAGGGCCCCTGGGCACATCCTTTTTCCATTTTCCCTGGGAAAGAAAACTCAGCAGTCCAGGTTCCTGATGTCAGTTTGTAGGGCTCCCTTGGGTCTATCAGGGCAGCACAAGTTTGAGGTGGGGACAACTTCGGTGTGGGGTCCATCCTTCGATATAAGGATTCTTTGCAGTCAGGGCCAGGGGCCCCCGGGCACATCCTTTTTCCATTTTCCCTGGGAAAGAAAACTCAGCAGTCCAGGTTCCTGATGTCAGTTTGTAGGGCTCCCTTGGGTGTATCAGGGCAGCACAAGTTTGAGGTGGGGACAACTTCGGTGTGGGGTCCATCCTTCGATATAAGGATTTTTTGCAGTCAGGGCCAGGGGCCCCTGGGCACATCCTTTTTCCATTTTCCCTGGGAAAGAAAACTCGGCAGTCCAGGTTCCTGATGTCAGTTTGTAGGGCTCCCTTGGGTCTATCAGGGCAGCACAAGTTTGAGGTGGGGACAACTTCGGTGTGGGGTCCATCCTTCGATATAAGGATTTTTTGCAGTGAGGCCCCAGCCCAGGTCCAGGGGCCCCTGGGCACATCCTTTTTCCATTTTCCCTGGGAAAGAAAACTCAGCAGTCCAGGTTCCTGATGTCAGTTTATAGGCCTCCCTTGGGTCTATCAGGGCAGCACAAGTTTGAGGTGGGGACAACTTCGGTGTGGGGTCCATCCTTCGATATAACGATTCTTTGCAGTCAGGGCCAGGGGCCCCCGGCACATCCTTTTTCCATTTTCCCTGGGAAAGAAAACTCAGCAGTCCAGGTTCCTGATGTCAGTTTGTAGGGCTCCCTTGGGTGTATCAGGGCAGCACAAGTTTGAGGTGGGGACAACTTCGGTGTGGGGTCCATCCTTCGATATAAGGATTTTTTGCAGTCAGGGCCAGGGGCCCCTGGGCACATCCTTTTTCCATTTTCCCTGGGAAAGAAAACTCAGCAGTCCAGGTTCCTGATGTCAGTTTGTAGGGCTCCCTTGGGTCTATCAGGGCAGCACAAGTTTGAGGTGGGGACAACTTCGGTGTGGGGTCCATCCTTCGATATAAGGATTCTTTGCAATGAGGTCCCTACCCAGGTCCAGGGGCCCCTGGGCACATCCTTTTTCCATTTTCCCTGGGAAAGAAAACTCAGCAGTCCAGGTTCCTGATGTCAGTTTGTAGGGCTCCCTTGGGTCTATCAGGGCAGCACAAGTTTGAGGTGGGGACAACTTCGGTGTGGGGTCCATCCTTCGATATAAGGATTTTTTGCAGTGAGGTCCCTGCCCTGGGCCAGGACCCCTGGGCACATCCTTTTTCCATTTTCCCTGGGAAAGAAAGCTCAGCAGTCCAGGTTCCTGATGTCAGTTTGTAGGGCTCCCTTGGGTCTATCAGGGCAGCACAAGTTTGAGGTGGGGACAACTTCGGTGTGGGGTCCATCCTTCGATATAAGGATTTTTTGCAGTCAGGGCCAGGGGGCCCCCGGCACATCCTTTTTCCATTTTCCCTGGGAAAGAAAACTCAGCAGTCCAGGTTCCTGATGTCAGTTTGTAGGGCTCCCTTGGGTCTATCAGGGCAGCACAAGTTTGAGGTGGGGACAACTTCGGTGTGGGGTCCATCCTTCGATATATGGATTCTTTGCAGTCAGAACCAGGGGCCCCCGGGCACACCCTTTTTCCATTTTCCCTGGGAAAGAAAACTCAGCAGTCCAGGTTCCTGATGTCAGTTTGTAGGGCTCCCTTGGGTCTATCAGGGCAGCACAAGTTTGAGGTGGGGACAACTTCGGTGTGGGGTCCATCCTTCGATATAAGGATTTTTTGCAGTCAGGGCCAGGGGGCCCCCGGCACATCCTTTTTCCATTTTCCCTGGGAAAGAAAACTCAGCAGTCCAGGTTCCTGATGTCAGTTTGTAGGGCTCCCTTGGGTCTTTCAGGGCAGCACAAGTTTGAGGTGGGGACAACTTCGGTGTGGGGTCCATCCTTCGATATAAGGATTTTTTGCAGTGAGGTCCCTGCCCTGGGCCAGGACCCCTGGGCACATCCTTTTTCCATTTTCCCTGGGAAAGAAAACTCAGCAGTCCAGGTTCCTGATGTCAGTTTGTAGGGCTCCCTTGGGTCTATCAGGGCAGCACAAGTTTGAGGTGGGGACAACTTCGGTGTGGGGTCCATCCTTCGATATAAGGATTTTTTGCAGTCAGGGCCAGGGGGTCCCCGGCACATCCTTTTTCCATTTTCCCTGGGAAAGAAAACTCAGCAGTCCAGGTTCCTGATGTCAATTTGTAGGGCTCCCTTGGGTCTATCAGGGCAGCACAAGTTTGAGGTGGGGACAACTTCGGTGTGGGCTCCATCCTTCGATATAAGGATTTTTTGCAGTCAGGGCCAGGGGCCCCTGGGCACATCCTTTTTCCATTTTCCCTGGGAAAGAAAACTCAGCAGTCCAGGTTCCTGATGTCAGTTTGTAGGGCTCCCTTGGGTCTATCAGGGCAGCACAAGTTTGAGGTGGGGACAACTTCGGTGTGGGGTCCATCCTTCGATATATGGATTCTTTGCAGTCAGAACCAGGGGCCCCCGGGCACACCATTTTTCCATTTTCCCTGGGAAAGAAAACTCAGCAGTCCAGGTTCCTGATGTCAGTTTGTAGGGCTCCCTTGGGTCTATCAGGGCAGCACAAGTTTGAGGTGGGGACAACTTCGGTGTGGGGTCCATCCTTCGATATAAGGATTTTTTGCAGTCAGGGACAGGGGCCCCTGGGCACATCCTTTTTCCATTTTCCCTGGGAAAGAAAACTCAGCAGTCCAGGTTCCTGATGTCAGTTTGTAGGGCTCCCTTGGGTCTATCAGGGCAGCACAAGTTTGAGGTGGGGACAACTTCGGTGTGGGGTCCATCCTTCGATATAAGGATTTTTTGCAGTCAGGGCCAGGGGGCCCCCGGCACATCCTTTTTCCATTTTCCCTGGGAAAGAAAACTCAGCAGTCCAGGTTCCTGATGTCAGTTTGTAGGGCTCCCTTGGGTCTTTCAGGGCAGCACAAGTTTGAGGTGGGGACAACTTCGGTGTGGGCTCCATCCTTCGATATAAGGATTTTTTGCAGTCAGGGCCAGGGGCCCCTGGGCACATCCTTTTTCCATTTTCCCTGGGAAAGAAAACTCAGCAGTCCAGGTTCCTGATGTCAGTTTGTAGGGCTCCCTTGGGTCTATCAGGGCAGCACAAGTTTGAGGTGGGGACAACTTCGGTGTGGGGTCCATCCTTCGATATAAGGATTTTTTGCAGTGAGGTCTCTGCCCAGGGCCGGGGCCCCCGGGCACATCCTTTTTCCATTTTCCCTGGGAAAGAAAACTCAGCAGTCCAGGTTCCTGATGTCAGTTTGTAGGGCTCCCTTGGGTCTATCAGGGCAGCACAAGTTTGAGGTGGGGACAACTTCGGTGTGGGGTCCATCCTTCGATATAAGGATTCCTTGCAGTGAGGCCCCAGCCCAGGTCCAGGGGCCCCTGGGCACATCCTTTTTCCATTTTCCCTGGGAAAGAAAACTCAGCAGTCCAGGTTCCTGATGTCAGTTTATAGGCCTCCCTTGGGTCTATCAGGGCAGCACAAGTTTGAGGTGGGGACAACTTCGGTGTGGGGTCCATCCTTCGATATAACGATTCTTTGCAGTGAGGGGCAGGGGCCCCCGGCACATCCTTTTTCCATTTTCCCTGGGAAAGAAAACTCAGCAGTCCAGGTTCCTGATGTCAGTTTGTAGGGCTCCCTTGGGTGTATCAGGGCAGCACAAGTTTGAGGTGGGGACAACTTCGGTGTGGGGTCCATCCTTCGATATAAGGATTTTTTGCAGTCAGGGCCAGGGGCCCCTGGGCACATCCTTTTTCCATTTTCCCTGGGAAAGAAAACTCAGCAGTCCAGGTTCCTGATGTCAGTTTGTAGGGCTCCCTTGGGTCTATCAGGGCAGCACAAGTTTGAGGTGGGGACAACTTCGGTGTGGGGTCCATCCTTCGATATAAGGATTCTTTGCAATGAGGTCCCTACCCAGGTCCAGGGGCCCCTGGGCACATCCTTTTTCCATTTTCCCTGGGAAAGAAAACTCAGCAGTCCAGGTTCCTGATGTCAGTTTGTAGGGCTCCCTTGGGTCTATCAGGGCAGCACAAGTTTGAGGTGGGGACAACTTCGGTGTGGGGTCCATCCTTCGATATAAGGATTTTTTGCAGTGAGGTCCCTGCCCTGGGCCAGGACCCCTGGGCACATCCTTTTTCCATTTTCCCTGGGAAAGAAAACTCAGCAGTCCAGGTTCCTGATGTCAGTTTGTAGGGCTCCCTTGGGTCTATCAGGGCAGCACAAGTTTGAGGTGGGGACAACTTCGGTGTGGGGTCCATCCTTCGATATAAGGATTTTTTGCAGTCAGGGCCAGGGGGCCCCCGGCACATCCTTTTTCCATTTTCCCTGGGAAAGAAAACTCAGCAGTCCAGGTTCCTGATGTCAATTTGTAGGGCTCCCTTGGGTCTATCAGGGCAGCACAAGTTTGAGGTGGGGACAACTTCGGTGTGGGCTCCATCCTTCGATATAAGGATTTTTTGCAGTCAGGGCCAGGGGCCCCTGGGCACATCCTTTTTCCATTTTCCCTGGGAAAGAAAACTCAGCAGTCCAGGTTCCTGATGTCAGTTTGTAGGGCTCCCTTGGGTCTATCAGGGCAGCACAAGTTTGAGGTGGGGACAACTTCGGTGTGGGGTCCATCCTTCGATATAAGGATTTTTTGCAGTCAGGGCCAGGGGGCCCCCGGCACATCCTTTTTCCATTTTCCCTGGGAAAGAAAACTCAGCAGTCCAGGTTCCTGATGTCAGTTTGTAGGGCTCCCTTGGGTCTTTCAGGGCAGCACAAGTTTGAGGTGGGGACAACTTCGGTGTGGGGTCCATCCTTCGATATAAGGATTTTTTGCAGTCAGGGCCAGGGGCCCCTGGGCACATCCTTTTTCCATTTTCCCTGGGAAAGAAAACTCAGCAGTCCAGGTTCCTGATGTCAGTTTGTAGGGCTCCCTTGGGTCTATCAGGGCAGCACAAGTTTGAGGTGGGGACAACTTCGGTGTGGGGTCCATCCTTCGATATAAGGATTTTTTGCAGTGAGGTCTCTGCCCAGGGCCGGGGCCCCCGGGCACATCCTTTTTCCATTTTCCCTGGGAAAGAAAACTCACCAGTCCAGGTTCCTGATGTCAGTTTGTAGGGCTCCCTTGGGTCTATCAGGGCAGCACAAGTTTGAGGTGGGGACAACTTCGGTGTGGGGTCCATCCTTCGATATAAGGATTTTTTGCAGTGAGGTCCCTGCCCAGGGCCGGGGCCCCTGGGCACATCCTTTTTCCATTTTCCCTGGGAAAGAAAACTCAGCAGTCCAGGTTCCTGATGTCAGTTTGTAGGGCTCCCTTGGGTCTATCAGGGCAGCACAAGTTTGAGGTGGGGACAACTTCGGTGTGGGGTCCATCCTTCGATATAAGGATTTTTTGCAGTCAGGGCCAGGGGGCCCCCGGGCACATCCTTTTTCCATTTTCCCTGGGAAAGAAAACTCAGCAGTCCAGGTTCCTGATGTCAGTTTGTAGGGCTCCCTTGGGTCTATCAGGGCAGCACAAGTTTGAGGTGGGGACAACTTCGGTGTGGGGTCCATCCTTCGATATAAGGATTTTTTGCAGTCAGGGCCAGGGGCCCCTGGGCACATCCTTTTTCCATTTTCCCTGGGAAAGAAAACTCAGCAGTCCAGGTTCCTGATGTCAGTTTGTAGGGCTCCCTTGGGTCTATCAGGGCAGCACAAGTTTGAGGTGGGGACAACTTCGGTGTGGGGTCCATCCTTCGATATAAGGATTTTTTGCAGTCAGGGCCAGGGGGCCCCCGGCACATCCTTTTTCCATTTTCCCTGGGAAAGAAAACTCAGCAGTCCAGGTTCCTGATGTCAGTTTGTAGGGCTCCCTTGGGTCTATCAGGGCAGCACAAGTTTGAGGTGGGGACAACTTCGGTGTGGGGTCCATCCTTCGATATAACGATTCTTTGCAGTCAGAACCAGGGGCACCCGGGCACACCATTTTTCCATTTTCCCTGGGAAAGAAAACTCAGCAGTCCAGGTTCCTGATGTCAGTTTGTAGGGCTCCCTTGGGTCTATCAGGGCAGCACAAGTTTGAGGTGGGGACAACTTCGGTGTGGGGTCCATCCTTCGATATAAGGATTTTTTGCAGTCAGGGACAGGGGCCCCTGGGCACATCCTTTTTCCATTTTCCCTGGGAAAGAAAACTCAGCAGTCCAGGTTCCTGATGTCAGTTTGTAGGGCTCCCTTGGGTCTATCAGGGCAGCACAAGTTTGAGGTGGGGACAACTTCGGTGTGGGGTCCATCCTTCGATATAAGGATTTTTTGCAGTCAGGGCCAGGGGGCCCCCGGCACATCCTTTTTCCATTTTCCCTGGGAAAGAAAACTCAGCAGTCCAGGTTCCTGATGTCAGTTTGTAGGGCTCCCTTGGGTCTTTCAGGGCAGCACAAGTTTGAGGTGGGGACAACTTCGGTGTGGGGTCCATCCTTCGATATAAGGATTTTTTTGCAGTCAGGGCCAGGGGCCCCTGGGCACATCCTTTTTCCATTTTCCCTGGGAAAGAAAACTCAGCAGTCCAGGTTCCTGATGTCAGTTTATAGGGCTCCCTTGGGTCTATCAGGGCAGCACAAGTTTGAGGTGGGGACAACTTCGGTGTGGGGTCCATCCTTCGATATAAGGATTTTTTGCAGTGAGGTCTCTGCCCAGGGCCGGGGCCCCCGGGCACATCCTTTTTCCATTTTCCCTGGGAAAGAAAACTCACCAGTCCAGGTTCCTGATGTCAGTTTGTAGGGCTCCCTTGGGTCTATCAGGGCAGCACAAGTTTGAGGTGGGGACAACTTCGGTGTGGGGTCCATCCTTCGATATAACGATTCTTTGCAGTGAGGTCCCTGCCCAGGGCCGGGGCCCCTGGGCACATCCTTTTTCCATTTTCCCTGGGAAAGAAAACTCAGCAGTCCAGGTTCCTGATGTCAGTTTGTAGGGCTCCCTTGGGTCTATCAGGGCAGCACAAGTTTGAGGTGGGGACAACTTCGGTGTGGGGTCCATCCTTCGATATAAGGATTTTTTGCAGTCAGGGCCAGGGGGCCCCCGGGCACATCCTTTTTCCATTTTCCCTGGGAAAGAAAACTCAGCAGTCCAGGTTCCTGATGTCAGTTTGTAGGGCTCCCTTGGGTCTATCAGGGCAGCACAAGTTTGAGGTGGGGACAACTTCGGTGTGGGGTCCATCCTTCGATATAAGGATTTTTTGCAGTGAGGTCCCTGCCCTGGGCCAGGACCCCTGGGCACATCCTTTTTCCATTTTCCCTGGGAAAGAAAACTCAGCAGTCCAGGTTCCTGATGTCAGTTTGTAGGGCTCCCTTGGGTCTATCAGGGCAGCACAAGTTTGAGGTGGGGACAACTTCGGTGTGGGGTCCATCCTTCGATATAAGGATTTTTTGCAGTCAGGGACAGGGGCCCCTGGGCACATCCTTTTTCCATTTTCCCTGGGAAAGAAAACTCAGCAGTCCAGGTTCCTGATGTCAGTTTGTAGGGCTCCCTTGGGTCTATCAGGGCAGCACAAGTTTGAGGTGGGGACAACTTCGGTGTGGGGTCCATCCTTCGATATAAGGATTTTTTGCAGTGAGGTCCCTGCCCTGGGCCAGGACCCCTGGGCACATCCTTTTTCCATTTTCCCTGGGAAAGAAAACTCAGCAGTCCAGGTTCCTGATGTCAGTTTGTAGGGCTCCCTTGGGTCTATCAGGGCAGCACAAGTTTGAGGTGGGGACAACTTCGGTGTGGGGTCCATCCTTCGATATAAGGATTTTTTGCAGTCAGGGCCAGGGGGCCCCCGGCACATCCTTTTTCCATTTTCCCTGGGAAAGAAAACTCAGCAGTCCAGGTTCCTGATGTCAATTTGTAGGGCTCCCTTGGGTCTATCAGGGCAGCACAAGTTTGAGGTGGGGACAACTTCGGTGTGGGGTCCATCCTTCGATATAAGGATTTTTTGCAGTCAGGGCCAGGGGGCCCCCGGCACATCCTTTTTCCATTTTCCCTGGGAAAGAAAACTCAGCAGTCCAGGTTCCTGATGTCAGTTTGTAGGGCTCCCTTGGGTCTATCAGGGCAGCACAAGTTTGAGGTGGGGACAACTTCGGTGTGGGCTCCATCCTTCGATATAAGGATTTTTTGCAGTCAGGGCCAGGGGCCCCTGGGCACATCCTTTTTCCATTTTCCCTGGGAAAGAAAACTCAGCAGTCCAGGTTCCTGATGTCAGTTTGTAGGGCTCCCTTGGGTCTATCAGGGCAGCACAAGTTTGAGGTGGGGACAACTTCGGTGTGGGGTCCATCCTTCGATATAAGGATTTTTTGCAGTGAGGTCTCTGCCCAGGGCCGGGGCCCCCGGGCACATCCTTTTTCCATTTTCCCTGGGAAAGAAAACTCAGCAGTCCAGGTTCCTGATGTCAGTTTGTAGGGCTCCCTTGGGTGTATCAGGGCAGCACAAGTTTGAGGTGGGGACAACTTCGGTGTGGGGTCCATCCTTCGATATAAGGATTTTTTGCAGTCAGGGCCAGGGGCCCCTGGGCACATCCTTTTTCCATTTTCCCTGGGAAAGAAAACTCAGCAGTCCAGGTTCCTGATGTCAGTTTGTAGGGCTCCCTTGGGTCTATCAGGGCAGCACAAGTTTGAGGTGGGGACAACTTCGGTGTGGGGTCCATCCTTCGATATAAGGATTCTTTGCAATGAGGTCCCTACCCAGGTCCAGGGGCCCCTGGGCACATCCTTTTTCCATTTTCCCTGGGAAAGAAAACTCAGCAGTCCAGGTTCCTGATGTCAGTTTGTAGGGCTCCCTTGGGTCTATCAGGGCAGCACAAGTTTGAGGTGGGGACAACTTCGGTGTGGGGTCCATCCTTCGATATAAGGATTTTTTGCAGTGAGGTCCCTGCCCTGGGCCAGGACCCCTGGGCACATCCTTTTTCCATTTTCCCTGGGAAAGAAAACTCAGCAGTCCAGGTTCCTGATGTCAGTTTGTAGGGCTCCCTTGGGTCTATCAGGGCAGCACAAGTTTGAGGTGGGGACAACTTCGGTGTGGGGTCCATCCTTCGATATAAGGATTTTTTGCAGTCAGGGCCAGGGGGCCCCCGGCACATCCTTTTTCCATTTTCCCTGGGAAAGAAAACTCAGCAGTCCAGGTTCCTGATGTCAATTTGTAGGGCTCCCTTGGGTCTATCAGGGCAGCACAAGTTTGAGGTGGGGACAACTTCGGTGTGGGCTCCATCCTTCGATATAAGGATTTTTTGCAGTCAGGGCCAGGGGCCCCTGGGCACAACCTTTTTCCATTTTCCCTGGGAAAGAAAACTCAGCAGTCCAGGTTCCTGATGTCAGTTTGTAGGGCTCCCTTGGGTCTATCAGGGCAGCACAAGTTTGAGGTGGGGACAACTTCGGTGTGGGGTCCATCCTTCGATATATGGATTCTTTGCAGTCAGAACCAGGGGCCCCCGGGCACACCATTTTTCCATTTTCCCTGGGAAAGAAAACTCAGCAGTCCAGGTTCCTGATGTCAGTTTGTAGGGCTCCCTTGGGTCTATCAGGGCAGCACAAGTTTGAGGTGGGGACAACTTCGGTGTGGGGTCCATCCTTCGATATAAGGATTTTTTGCAGTCAGGGACAGGGGCCCCTGGGCACATCCTTTTTCCATTTTCCCTGGGAAAGAAAACTCAGCAGTCCAGGTTCCTGATGTCAGTTTGTAGGGCTCCCTTGGGTCTATCAGGGCAGCACAAGTTTGAGGTGGGGACAACTTCGGTGTGGGGTCCATCCTTCGATATAAGGATTTTTTGCAGTCAGGGCCAGGGGGCCCCCGGCACATCCTTTTTCCATTTTCCCTGGGAAAGAAAACTCAGCAGTCCAGGTTCCTGATGTCAGTTTGTAGGGCTCCCTTGGGTCTTTCAGGGCAGCACAAGTTTGAGGTGGGGACAACTTCGGTGTGGGCTCCATCCTTCGATATAAGGATTTTTTGCAGTCAGGGCCAGGGGCCCCTGGGCACATCCTTTTTCCATTTTCCCTGGGAAAGAAAACTCAGCAGTCCAGGTTCCTGATGTCAGTTTGTAGGGCTCCCTTGGGTCTATCAGGGCAGCACAAGTTTGAGGTGGGGACAACTTCGGTGTGGGGTCCATCCTTCGATATAAGGATTTTTTGCAGTGAGGTCTCTGCCCAGGGCCGGGGCCCCCGGGCACATCCTTTTTCCATTTTCCCTGGGAAAGAAAACTCAGCAGTCCAGGTTCCTGATGTCAGTTTGTAGGGCTCCCTTGGGTCTATCAGGGCAGCACAAGTTTGAGGTGGGGACAACTTCGGTGTGGGGTCCATCCTTCGATATAAGGATTTTTTGCAGTGAGGTCTCTGCCCAGGGCCGGGGCCCCTGGGCACATCCTTTTTCCATTTTCCCTGGGAAAGAAAACTCAGCAGTCCAGGTTCCTGATGTCAGTTTGTAGGGCTCCCTTGGGTCTATCAGGGCAGCACAAGTTTGAGGTGGGGACAACTTCGGTGTGGGGTCCATCCTTCGATATAAGGATTTTTTGCAGTGAGGTCTCTGCCCAGGGCCGGGGCCCCCGGGCACATCCTTTTTCCATTTTCCCTGGGAAAGAAAACTCAGCAGTCCAGGTTCCTGATGTCAGTTTGTAGGGCTCCCTTGGGTGTATCAGGGCAGCACAAGTTTGAGGTGGGGACAACTTCGGTGTGGGGTCCATCCTTCGATATAAGGATTTTTTGCAGTCAGGGACAGGGGCCCCTGGGCACATCCTTTTTCCATTTTCCCTGGGAAAGAAAACTCAGCAGTCCAGGTTCCTGATGTCAGTTTGTAGGGCTCCCTTGGGTCTATCAGGGCAGCACAAGTTTGAGGTGGGGACAACTTCGGTGTGGGGTCCATCCTTCGATATAAGGATTCCTTGCAGTGAGGCCCCAGCCCAGGTCCAGGGGCCCCTGGGCACATCCTTTTTCCATTTTCCCTGGGAAAGAAAACTCAGCAGTCCAGGTTCCTGATGTCAGTTTATAGGCCTCCCTTGGGTCTATCAGGGCAGCACAAGTTTGAGGTGGGGACAACTTCGGTGTGGGGTCCATCCTTCGATATAACGATTCTTTGCAGTCAGGGCCAGGGGCCCCCGGCACATCCTTTTTCCATTTTCCCTGGGAAAGAAAACTCAGCAGTCCAGGTTCCTGATGTCAGTTTGTAGGGCTCCCTTGGGTGTATCAGGGCAGCACAAGTTTGAGGTGGGGACAACTTCGGTGTGGGGTCCATCCTTCGATATAAGGATTTTTTGCAGTCAGGGCCAGGGGCCCCTGGGCACATCCTTTTTCCATTTTCCCTGGGAAAGAAAACTCAGCAGTCCAGGTTCCTGATGTCAGTTTGTAGGGCTCCCTTGGGTCTATGAGGGCAGCACAAGTTTGAGGTGGGGACAACTTCGGTGTGGGGTCCATCCTTCGATATAAGGATTCTTTGCAATGAGGTCCCTACCCAGGTCCAGGGGCCCCTGGGCACATCCTTTTTCCATTTTCCCTGGGAAAGAAAACTCAGCAGTCCAGGTTCCTGATGTCAGTTTGTAGGGCTCCCTTGGGTCTATCAGGGCAGCACAAGTTTGAGGTGGGGACAACTTCGGTGTGGGGTCCATCCTTCGATATAAGGATTTTTTGCAGTGAGGTCCCTGCCCTGGGCCAGGACCCCTGGGCACATCCTTTTTCCATTTTCCCTGGGAAAGAAAACTCAGCAGTCCAGGTTCCTGATGTCAGTTTGTAGGGCTCCCTTGGGTCTATCAGGGCAGCACAAGTTTGAGGTGGGGACAACTTCGGTGTGGGGTCCATCCTTCGATATAAGGATTTTTTGCAGTCAGGGCCAGGGGGCCCCCGGCACATCCTTTTTCCATTTTCCCTGGGAAAGAAAACTCAGCAGTCCAGGTTCCTGATGTCAATTTGTAGGGCTCCCTTGGGTCTATCAGGGCAGCACAAGTTTGAGGTGGGGACAACTTCGGTGTGGGGTCCATCCTTCGATATAAGGATTTTTTGCAGTCAGGGCCAGGGGCCCCTGGGCACATCCTTTTTCCATTTTCCCTGGGAAAGAAAACTCAGCAGTCCAGGTTCCTGATGTCAGTTTGTAGGGCTCCCTTGGGTCTATCAGGGCAGCACAAGTTTGAGGTGGGGACAACTTCGGTGTGGGGTCCATCCTTCGATATATGGATTCTTTGCAGTCAGAACCAGGGGCCCCCGGGCACACCATTTTTCCATTTTCCCTGGGAAAGAAAACTCAGCAGTCCAGGTTCCTGATGTCAGTTTGTAGGGCTCCCTTGGGTCTATCAGGGCAGCACAAGTTTGAGGTGGGGACAACTTCGGTGTGGGGTCCATCCTTCGATATAAGGATTTTTTGCAGTCAGGGACAGGGGCCCCTGGGCACATCCTTTTTCCATTTTCCCTGGGAAAGAAAACTCAGCAGTCCAGGTTCCTGATGTCAGTTTGTAGGGCTCCCTTGGGTCTATCAGGGCAGCACAAGTTTGAGGTGGGGACAACTTCGGTGTGGGGTCCATCCTTCGATATAAGGATTTTTTGCAGTCAGGGCCAGGGGGCCCCCGGCACATCCTTTTTCCATTTTCCCTGGGAAAGAAAACTCAGCAGTCCAGGTTCCTGATGTCAGTTTGTAGGGCTCCCTTGGGTCTTTCAGGGCAGCACAAGTTTGAGGTGGGGACAACTTCGGTGTGGGCTCCATCCTTCGATATAAGGATTTTTTGCAGTCAGGGCCAGGGGCCCCTGGGCACATCCTTTTTCCATTTTCCCTGGGAAAGAAAACTCAGCAGTCCAGGTTCCTGATGTCAGTTTGTAGGGCTCCCTTGGGTCTATCAGGGCAGCACAAGTTTGAGGTGGGGACAACTTCGGTGTGGGGTCCATCCTTCGATATAAGGATTTTTTGCAGTGAGGTCTCTGCCCAGGGCCGGGGCCCCCGGGCACATCCTTTTTCCATTTTCCCTGGGAAAGAAAACTCAGCAGTCCAGGTTCCTGATGTCAGTTTGTAGGGCTCCCTTGGGTCTATCAGGGCAGCACAAGTTTGAGGTGGGGACAACTTCGGTGTGGGGTCCATCCTTCGATATAAGGATTTTTTGCAGTGAGGTCTCTGCCCAGGGCCGGGGCCCCTGGGCACATCCTTTTTCCATTTTCCCTGGGAAAGAAAACTCAGCAGTCCAGGTTCCTGATGTCAGTTTGTAGGGCTCCCTTGGGTCTATCAGGGCAGCACAAGTTTGAGGTGGGGACAACTTCGGTGTGGGGTCCATCCTTCGATATAAGGATTTTTTGCAGTCAGGGCCAGGGGGCCCCCGGGCACATCCTTTTTCCATTTTCCCTGGGAAAGAAAACTCAGCAGTCCAGGTTCCTGATGTCAGTTTGTAGGGCTCCCTTGGGTCTATCAGGGCAGCACAAGTTTGAGGTGGGGACAACTTCGGTGTGGGCTCCATCCTTCGATATAAGGATTTTTTGCAGTCAGGGCCAGGGGCCCCTGGGCACATCCTTTTTCCATTTTCCCTGGGAAAGAAAACTCAGCAGTCCAGGTTCCTGATGTCAGTTTGTAGGGCTCCCTTGGGTCTATCAGGGCAGCACAAGTTTGAGGTGGGGACAACTTCGGTGTGGGGTCCATCCTTCGATATAAGGATTTTTTGCAGTCAGGGCCAGGGGGCCCCCGGCACATCCTTTTTCCATTTTCCCTGGGAAAGAAAACTCAGCAGTCCAGGTTCCTGATGTCAGTTTGTAGGGCTCCCTTGGGTCTATCAGGGCAGCACAAGTTTGAGGTGGGGACAACTTCGGTGTGGGGTCCATCCTTCGATATAAGGATTTTTTGCAGTCAGGGCCAGGGGCCCCTGGGCACATCCTTTTTCCATTTTCCCTGGGAAAGAAAACTCAGCAGTCCAGGTTCCTGATGTCAGTTTGTAGGGCTCCCTTGGGTCTATCAGGGCAGCACAAGTTTGAGGTGGGGACAACTTCGGTGTGGGCTCCATCCTTCGATATAAGGATTTTTTGCAGTGATGGCCCTGCCCAGGGCCAGGGGCCCCTGGGCACATCCTTTGGCCATTTCCCCTGGGAAAGAAAACTCAGCAGTCCAGGTTCCTGATGTCAGTTTGTAGGGCTCCCTTGGGTCTATCAGGGCAGCACAAGTTTGAGGTGGGGACAACTTCGGTGTGGGGTCCATTCTTCGATATAATGATTCTTTGCAGTGAGGTTGCAGCCCTGGGCCAGGGGCCCCTGGGCACATTCTTTTTCCATTTTCTCTGGGAAAGAAAAGTCAGCAGTCCAGGTTCCTGATGTCAGTTTGTAAGGCTCCCTTGGGTCTATCAGGGCAGTACAAGTATGAGGTGGAGACAGCTTCGGTGTGGGGTCCATCCTTTGATATAAGGATTATTTGCAGTCAGGGCTAGGTGCCCCTGGGCACATCCTTTTTCCATTTTCCCTGGGAAAGAAAACTCAGCAGTCCAGGTTCCTGATGTCAGTTTGTAGGGCTGCCTTGGGTCTATCAGGGCAGCACAAGTTTGAGGTGGGGACAACTTCGGTGTGGGGTCCATCCTTCGATATAAGGATTCCTTGCAGTGAGGCCCCAGCCCAGGTCCAGGGGCCCCTGGGCACATCCTTTTTCCATTTTCCCTGGGAAAGAAAACTCAGCAGTCCAGGTTCCTGATGTCAGTTTATAGGGCTCCCTTGGGTCTATAAGGGCAGCACAAGTTTGAGGTGGGGACAACTTCGGTGTGGGGTCCATCCTTCGATATAAGGATTTTTTGCAGTCAGGGCCAGGGGCCCCTGGGCACATCCTTTTTCCATTTTCCCTGGGAAAGAAAACTCAGCAGTCCAGGTTCCTGATGTCAGTTTGTAGGGCTCCCTTGGGTCTATCAGGGCAGCACAAGTTTGAGGTGGGGACAACTTCGGTGTGGGGTCCATCCTTCGATATAAGGATTTTTTGCAGTGATGGCCCTGCCCAGGGCCAGGGGCCCCTGGGCACATCCTTTGGCCATTTTCCCTGGGAAAGAAAACTCACCAGTCCAGGTTCCTGATGTCAGTTTGTAGGGCTCCCTTGGGTCTATCAGGGCAGCACAAGTTTGAGGTGGGGACAACTTCGGTGTAGGGTCCATTCTTCGATATAATGATTCTTTGCAGTGAGGCCCCAGCCCTGGTCCAGGGGCCCCTGGGCACATTCTTTTTCCATTTTCTCTGGGAAAGAAAACTCAGCAGTCCAGGTTCCTGATGTCAGTTTGTAGGGCTGCCTTGGGTCTATCAGGGCAGTACAAGTTTGAGGTGGGGACAACTTCGGTGTGGGGTCCATCCTTTGATATAAGGATTATTTGCAGTCAGGGCTAGGTGCCCCTGGGCACATCCTTTTTTCATTTTCCCTGGGAAAGAAAACTCAGCAGTCCAGGTTCCTGATGTCAGTTTGTAGGGCTCCCTTGGGTCTATGAGGGCAGCACAAGTTTGAGGTGGGGACAACTTCGGTGTGGGGTCCATCCTTCGATATAAGGATTCCTTGCAGTAAGGCCCCAGCCCAGGTCCAGGGGCCCCTGGGCACATCCTTTTTCCATTTTCCCTGGGAAAGAAAACTCAGCAGTCCAGGTTCCTGATGTCAGTTTGTAGGGCTCCCTTGGGTCTATCAGGGCAGCACAAGTTTGAGGTGGGGACAACTTCGGTGTGGGGTCCATCCTTCGATATAACGATTCTTTGCAGTCAGGGCCAGGGGCCCCCGGCACATCCTTTTTCCATTTTCCCTGGGAAAGAAAACTCAGCAGTCCAGGTTCCTGATGTCAGTTTGTAGGGCTCCCTTGGGTGTATCAGGGCAGCACAAGTTTGAGGTGGGGACAACTTCGGTGTGGGGTCCATCCTTCGATATAAGGATTTTTTGCAGTCAGGGCCAGGGGCCCCTGGGCACATCCTTTTTCCATTTTCCCTGGGAAAGAAAACTCAGCAGTCCAGGTTCCTGATGTCAGTTTGTAGGGCTCCCTTGGGTCTATCAGGGCAGCACAAGTTTGAGGTGGGGACAACTTCGGTGTGGGGTCCATCCTTCGATATAAGGATTCTTTGCAATGAGGTCCCTACCCAGGTCCAGGGGCCCCTGGGCACATCCTTTTTCCATTTTCCCTGGGAAAGAAAACTCAGCAGTCCAGGTTCCTGATGTCAGTTTGTAGGGCTCCCTTGGGTCTATCAGGGCAGCACAAGTTTGAGGTGGGGACAACTTCGGTGTGGGCTCCATCCTTCGATATAAGGATTCCTTGCAGTGAGGCCCCAGCCCAGGTCCAGGGGCCCCTGGGCACATCCTTTTTCCATTTTCCCTGGGAAAGAAAACTCAGCAGTCCAGGTTCCTGATGTCAGTTTATAGGGCTCCCTTGGATCTATCAGGGCAGCACAAGTTTGAGGTGGGGACAACTTCGGTGTGGGTTCCATCCTTCGATATAAGGATTTTTTGCAGTCAGGGCCAGGGGCCCCTGGGCACATCCTTTTTCCATTTTCCCTGGGAAAGAAAACTCAGCAGTCCAGGTTCCTGATGTCAGTTTGTAGGGCTCCCTTGGGTCTATCAGGGCAGCACAAGTTTGAGGTGGGGACAACTTCGGTGTGGGGTCCATCCTTCGATATAAGGATTTTTTGCAGTCAGGGCCAGGGGGCCCCCGGCACATCCTTTTTCCATTTTCCCTGGGAAAGAAAACTCAGCAGTCCAGGTTCCTGATGTCAATTTGTAGGGCTCCCTTGGGTCTATCAGGGCAGCACAAGTTTGAGGTGGGGACAACTTCGGTGTGGGGTCCATCCTTCGATATAAGGATTTTTTGCAGTCAGGGCCAGGGGCCCCTGGGCACATCCTTTTTCCATTTTCCCTGGGAAAGAAAACTCAGCAGTCCAGGTTCCTGATGTCAGTTTGTAGGGCTCCCTTGGGTCTATCAGGGCAGCACAAGTTTGAGGTGGGGACAACTTCGGTGTGGGGTCCATCCTTCGATATATGGATTCTTTGCAGTCAGAACCAGGGGCCCCCGGGCACACCATTTTTCCATTTTCCCTGGGAAAGAAAACTCAGCAGTCCAGGTTCCTGATGTCAGTTTGTAGGGCTCCCTTGGGTCTATCAGGGCAGCACAAGTTTGAGGTGGGGACAACTTCGGTGTGGGGTCCATCCTTCGATATAAGGATTTTTTGCAGTCAGGGACAGGGGCCCCTGGGCACATCCTTTTTCCATTTTCCCTGGGAAAGAAAACTCAGCAGTCCAGGTTCCTGATGTCAGTTTGTAGGGCTCCCTTGGGTCTATCAGGGCAGCACAAGTTTGAGGTGGGGACAACTTCGGTGTGGGGTCCATCCTTCGATATAAGGATTTTTTGCAGTCAGGGCCAGGGGGCCCCCGGCACATCCTTTTTCCATTTTCCCTGGGAAAGAAAACTCAGCAGTCCAGGTTCCTGATGTCAGTTTGTAGGGCTCCCTTGGGTCTTTCAGGGCAGCACAAGTTTGAGGTGGGGACAACTTCGGTGTGGGCTCCATCCTTCGATATAAGGATTTTTTGCAGTCAGGGCCAGGGGCCCCTGGGCACATCCTTTTTCCATTTTCCCTGGGAAAGAAAACTCAGCAGTCCAGGTTCCTGATGTCAGTTTGTAGGGCTCCCTTGGGTCTATCAGGGCAGCACAAGTTTGAGGTGGGGACAACTTCGGTGTGGGGTCCATCCTTCGATATAAGGATTTTTTGCAGTGAGGTCTCTGCCCAGGGCCGGGGCCCCCGGGCACATCCTTTTTCCATTTTCCCTGGGAAAGAAAACTCAGCAGTCCAGGTTCCTGATGTCAGTTTGTAGGGCTCCCTTGGGTCTATCAGGGCAGCACAAGTTTGAGGTGGGGACAACTTCGGTGTGGGGTCCATCCTTCGATATAAGGATTTTTTGCAGTGAGGTCTCTGCCCAGGGCCGGGGCCCCTGGGCACATCCTTTTTCCATTTTCCCTGGGAAAGAAAACTCAGCAGTCCAGGTTCCTGATGTCAGTTTGTAGGGCTCCCTTGGGTCTATCAGGGCAGCACAAGTTTGAGGTGGGGACAACTTCGGTGTGGGGTCCATCCTTCGATATAAGGATTTTTTGCAGTCAGGGCCAGGGGGCCCCCGGGCACATCCTTTTTCCATTTTCCCTGGGAAAGAAAACTCAGCAGTCCAGGTTCCTGATGTCAGTTTGTAGGGCTCCCTTGGGTCTATCAGGGCAGCACAAGTTTGAGGTGGGGACAACTTCGGTGTGGGCTCCATCCTTCGATATAAGGATTTTTTGCAGTCAGGGCCAGGGGCCCCTGGGCACATCCTTTTTCCATTTTCCCTGGGAAAGAAAACTCAGCAGTCCAGGTTCCTGATGTCAGTTTGTAGGGCTCCCTTGGGTCTATCAGGGCAGCACAAGTTTGAGGTGGGGACAACTTCGGTGTGGGGTCCATCCTTCGATATAAGGATTTTTTGCAGTCAGGGCCAGGGGGCCCCCGGCACATCCTTTTTCCATTTTCCCTGGGAAAGAAAACTCAGCAGTCCAGGTTCCTGATGTCAGTTTGTAGGGCTCCCTTGGGTCTATCAGGGCAGCACAAGTTTGAGGTGGGGACAACTTCGGTGTGGGGTCCATCCTTCGATATAAGGATTTTTTGCAGTCAGGGCCAGGGGCCCCTGGGCACATCCTTTTTCCATTTTCCCTGGGAAAGAAAACTCAGCAGTCCAGGTTCCTGATGTCAGTTTGTAGGGCTCCCTTGGGTCTATCAGGGCAGCACAAGTTTGAGGTGGGGACAACTTCGGTGTGGGCTCCATCCTTCGATATAAGGATTTTTTGCAGTGATGGCCCTGCCCAGGGCCAGGGGCCCCTGGGCACATCCTTTGGCCATTTCCCCTGGGAAAGAAAACTCAGCAGTCCAGGTTCCTGATGTCAGTTTGTAGGGCTCCCTTGGGTCTATCAGGGCAGCACAAGTTTGAGGTGGGGACAACTTCGGTGTGGGGTCCATTCTTCGATATAATGATTCTTTGCAGTGAGGTTGCAGCCCTGGGCCAGGGGCCCCTGGGCACATTCTTTTTCCATTTTCTCTGGGAAAGAAAAGTCAGCAGTCCAGGTTCCTGATGTCAGTTTGTAAGGCTCCCTTGGGTCTATCAGGGCAGTACAAGTATGAGGTGGAGACAGCTTCGGTGTGGGGTCCATCCTTTGATATAAGGATTATTTGCAGTCAGGGCTAGGTGCCCCTGGGCACATCCTTTTTCCATTTTCCCTGGGAAAGAAAACTCAGCAGTCCAGGTTCCTGATGTCAGTTTGTAGGGCTGCCTTGGGTCTATCAGGGCAGCACAAGTTTGAGGTGGGGACAACTTCGGTGTGGGGTCCATCCTTCGATATAAGGATTCCTTGCAGTGAGGCCCCAGCCCAGGTCCAGGGGCCCCTGGGCACATCCTTTTTCCATTTTCCCTGGGAAAGAAAACTCAGCAGTCCAGGTTCCTGATGTCAGTTTATAGGGCTCCCTTGGGTCTATAAGGGCAGCACAAGTTTGAGGTGGGGACAACTTCGGTGTGGGGTCCATCCTTCGATATAAGGATTTTTTGCAGTCAGGGCCAGGGGCCCCTGGGCACATCCTTTTTCCATTTTCCCTGGGAAAGAAAACTCAGCAGTCCAGGTTCCTGATGTCAGTTTGTAGGGCTCCCTTGGGTCTATCAGGGCAGCACAAGTTTGAGGTGGGGACAACTTCGGTGTGGGGTCCATCCTTCGATATAAGGATTTTTTGCAGTGATGGCCCTGCCCAGGGCCAGGGGCCCCTGGGCACATCCTTTGGCCATTTTCCCTGGGAAAGAAAACTCACCAGTCCAGGTTCCTGATGTCAGTTTGTAGGGCTCCCTTGGGTCTATCAGGGCAGCACAAGTTTGAGGTGGGGACAACTTCGGTGTAGGGTCCATTCTTCGATATAATGATTCTTTGCAGTGAGGCCCCAGCCCTGGTCCAGGGGCCCCTGGGCACATTCTTTTTCCATTTTCTCTGGGAAAGAAAACTCAGCAGTCCAGGTTCCTGATGTCAGTTTGTAGGGCTGCCTTGGGTCTATCAGGGCAGTACAAGTTTGAGGTGGGGACAACTTCGGTGTGGGGTCCATCCTTTGATATAAGGATTATTTGCAGTCAGGGCTAGGTGCCCCTGGGCACATCCTTTTTTCATTTTCCCTGGGAAAGAAAACTCAGCAGTCCAGGTTCCTGATGTCAGTTTGTAGGGCTCCCTTGGGTCTATGAGGGCAGCACAAGTTTGAGGTGGGGACAACTTCGGTGTGGGGTCCATCCTTCGATATAAGGATTCCTTGCAGTAAGGCCCCAGCCCAGGTCCAGGGGCCCCTGGGCACATCCTTTTTCCATTTTCCCTGGGAAAGAAAACTCAGCAGTCCAGGTTCCTGATGTCAGTTTGTAGGGCTCCCTTGGGTCTATCAGGGCAGCACAAGTTTGAGGTGGGGACAACTTCGGTGTGGGGTCCATCCTTCGATATAAGGATTTTTTGCAGTCAGGGCCAGGGGCCCCTGGGCACATCCTTTTTCCATTTTCCCTGGGAAAGAAAACTCAGCAGTCCAGGTTCCTGATGTCAGTTTGTAGGGCTCCCTTGGGTCTATCAGGGCAGCACAAGTTTGAGGTGGGGACAACTTCGGTGTGGGGTCCATCCTTCGATATAAGGATTCTTTGCAATGAGGTCCCTACCCAGGTCCAGGGGCCCCTGGGCACATCCTTTTTCCATTTTCCCTGGGAAAGAAAACTCAGCAGTCCAGGTTCCTGATGTCAGTTTGTAGGGCTCCCTTGGGTCTATCAGGGCAGCACAAGTTTGAGGTGGGGACAACTTCGGTGTGGGCTCCATCCTTCGATATAAGGATTCCTTGCAGTGAGGCCCCAGCCCAGGTCCAGGGGCCCCTGGGCACATCCTTTTTCCATTTTCCCTGGGAAAGAAAACTCAGCAGTCCAGGTTCCTGATGTCAGTTTATAGGGCTCCCTTGGATCTATCAGGGCAGCACAAATTTGAGGTGGGGACAACTTCGGTGTGGGTTCCATCCTTCGATATAAGGATTTTTTGCAGTCAGGGCCAGGGGCCCCTGGGCACATCCTTTTTCCATTTTCCCTGGGAAAGAAAACTCAGCAGTCCAGGTTCCTGATGTCAGTTTGTAGGGCTCCCTTGGGTGTATCAGGGCAGCACAAGTTTGAGGTGGGGACAACTTCGGTGTGGGGTCCATCCTTCGATATAAGGATTTTTTGCAGTCAGGGCCAGGGGCCCCTGGGCACATCCTTTTTCCATTTTCCCTGGGAAAGAAAACTCAGCAGTCCAGGTTCCTGATGTCAGTTTGTAGGGCTCCCTTGGGTCTATCAGGGCAGCACAAGTTTGAGGTGGGGACAACTTCGGTGTGGGGTCCATCCTTCGATATAAGGATTTTTTGCAGTGAGGTCCCTGCCCAGGGCCAGGGCCCCTGGACACATCCTTTTTCCATTTTCCGTGGGAAAGAAAACTCAGCAGTCCAGGGTCCTGATGTCAGTTTGTAGGGCTCCCTTGGGTCTATCAGGGCAGCACAAGTTTGAGGTGGGGACAACTTCGGTGTGGGGTCCATCCTTCGATATAAGGATTCTTTGCAGTCAGAACCAGGGGCCCCCGGGCACATCCTTTTTCCATTTTCCCTGGGAAAGAAAACTCAGCAGTCCAGGTTCCTGATGTCAGTTTGTAGGGCTCCCTTGGGTCTATCAGGGCAGCACAAGTTTGAGGTGGGGACAACTTCGGTGTGGGGTCCATCCTTCGATATAAGGATTCTTTGCAGTCAGGGCCAGGGGCCCCTGGGCACATCCTTTTTCCATTTTCCCTGGGAAAGAAAACTCAGCAGTCCAGGTTCCTGATGTCAGTTTGTAGGGCTCCCTTGGGTCTATCAGGGCAGCACAAGTTTGAGGTGGGGACAACTTCGGTGTGGGGTCCATACTTCGATATAAGGATTTTTTGCAGTCAGGGCCAGGGGGCCCCCGGCACATCCTTTTTCCATTTTCCCTGGGAAAGAAAACTCAGCAGTCCAGGTTCCTGATGTCAGTTTGTAGGGCTCCCTTGGGTCTATCAGGGCAGCACAAGTTTGAGGTGGGGACAACTTCGGTGTGGGGTCCATCCTTTGATATAAGGATTTTTTGCAGTCAGGGCCAGGGGCCCCTGGGCACATCCTTTTTCCATTTTCCCTGGGAAAGAAAACTCAGCAGTCCAGGTTCCTGATGTCAGTTTGTAGGGCTCCCTTGGGTCTATCAGGGCAGCACAAGTTTGAGGTGGGGACAACTTCGGTGTGGGCTCCATCCTTCGATATAAGGATTTTTTGCAGTGATGGCCCTGCCCAGGGCCTGGGGCCCCTGGGCACATCCTTTGGCCATTTCCCCTGGGAAAGAAAACTCAGCAGTCCAGGTTCCTGATGTCAGTTTGTAGGGCTCCCTTGGGTCTATCAGGGCAGCACAAGTTTGAGGTGGGGACAACTTCGGTGTGGGGTCCATTCTTCGATATAATGATTCTTTGCAGTGAGGTCGCAGCCCTGGGCCAGGGGCCCCTGGGCACATTCTTTTTCCATTTTCCCTGGGAAAGAAAAGTCAGCAGTCCAGGTTCCTGATGTCAGTTTGTAGGGCTCCCTTGGGTCTATCAGGGCAGTACAAGTTTGAGGTGGGGACAGCTTCGGTGTGGGGTCCATCCTTTGATATAAGGATTATTTGCAGTCAGGGCTAGGTGCCCCTGGGCACATCCTTTTTTCATTTTCCCTGGGAAAGAAAACTCAGCAGTCCAGGTTCCTGATGTCAGTTTGTAGGGCTCCCTTGGGTCTATCAGGGCAGCACAAGTTTGAGGTGGGGACAACTTCGGTGTGGGGTCCATCCTTCGATATAAGGATTTTTTGCAGTCAGGGCCAGGGGCCCCTGGGCACATCCTTTTTCCATTTTCCCTGGGAAAGAAAACTCAGCAGTCCAGGTTCCTGATGTCAGTTTGTAGGGCTCCCTTGGGTCTATCAGGGCAGCACAAGTTTGAGGTGGGGACAACTTCGGTGTGGGGTCCATCCTTCGATATAAGGATTCTTTGCAATGAGGTCCCTACCCAGGTCCAGGGGCCCCTGGGCACATCCTTTTTCCATTTTCCCTGGGAAAGAAAACTCAGCAGTCCAGGTTCCTGATGTCAGTTTGTAGGGCTCCCTTGGGTCTATCAGGGCAGCACAAGTTTGAGGTGGGGACAACTTCGGTGTGGGGTCCATCCTTCGATATAAGGATTTTTTGCAGTGAGGTCCCTGCCTAGGGCCAGGGCCCCTGGGCACATCCTTTTTCCATTTTCCCTGGGAAAGAAAACTCAGCAGTCCAGGTTCCTGATGTCAGTTTGTAGGGCTCCCTTGGGTCTATCAGGGCAGCACAAGTTTGAGGTGGGGACAACTTCGGTGTGGGGTCCATCCTTCGATATAAGGATTCCTTGCAGTGAGGCCCCAGCCCAGGTCCAGGGGCCCCTGGGCACATCCTTTTTCCATTTTCCCTGGGAAAGAAAACTCAGCAGTCCAGGTTCCTGATGTCAGTTTATAGGGCTCCCTTGGGTCTATCAGGGCAGCACAAGTTTGAGGTGGGGACAACTTCGGTGTGGGTTCCATCCTTCGATATAAGGATTTTTTGCAGTCAGGGCCAGGGGCCCCTGGGCACATCCTTTTTCCATTTTCCCTGGGAAAGAAAACTCAGCAGTCCAGGTTCCTGATGTCAGTTTGTAGGGCTCCCTTGGGTCTATCAGGGCAGCACAAGTTTGAGGTGGGGACAACTTCGGTGTGGGGTCCATCCTTCGATATAAGGATTTTTTGCAGTGAGGTCCCTGCCTAGGGCCAGGGCCCCTGGGCACATCCTTTTTCCATTTTCCCTGGGAAAGAAAACTCAGCAGTCCAGGTTCCTGATGTCAGTTTGTAGGGCTCCCTTGGGTCTATCAGGGCAGCACAAGTTTGAGGTGGGGACAACTTCGGTGTGGGGTCCATCCTTCGATATAAGGATTCCTTGCAGTGAGGCCCCAGCCCAGGTCCAGGGGCCCCTGGGCACATCCTTTTTCCATTTTCCCTGGGAAAGAAAACTCAGCAGTCCAGGTTCCTGATGTCAGTTTATAGGGCTCCCTTGGGTCTATCAGGGCAGCACAAGTTTGAGGTGGGGACAACTTCGGTGTGGGTTCCATCCTTCGATATAAGGATTTTTTGCAGTCAGGGCCAGGGGCCCCTGGGCACATCCTTTTTCCATTTTCCCTGGGAAAGAAAACTCAGCAGTCCAGGTTCCTGATGTCAGTTTGTAGGGCTCCCTTGGGTCTATCAGGGCAGCACAAGTTTGAGGTGGGGACAACTTCGGTGTGGGGTCCATCCTTCGATATAAGGATTTTTTGCAGTCAGGGCCAGGGGCCCCTGGGCACATCCTTTTTCCATTTTCCCTGGGAAAGAAAACTCAGCAGTCCAGGTTCCTGATGTCAGTTTGTAGGGCTCCCTTGGGTCTATCAGGGCAGCACAAGTTTGAGGTGGGGACAACTTCGGTGCGGGGTCCATCCTTCGATATAAGGATTTTTTTCAGTCAGGGCCAAGGTCTCCCGGGCACAACCTTTGGCCATTTTCCCTGGGAAAGAAAACTCAGCAGTCCAGGTTCCTGATGTCAGTTTGTAGGGCTCCCTTGGGTCTATCAGGGCAGCACAAGTTTGAGGTGGGGACAACTTCGGTGTGGGCTCCATCCTTCGATATAAGGATTTTTTGCAGTGATGGCCCAGCCCAGGTCCAGGGGCCCCTGGGCACATCCTTTTTCCATTTTCCCTGGGAAAGAAAACTCAGCAGTCCAGGTTCCTGATGTCAGTTTATAGGGCTCCCTTGGGTCTATCAGGGCAGCACAAGTTTGAGGTGGGGACAACTTCGGTGTGGGGTCCATCCTTCGATATAAGGATTTTTTGCAGTCAGGGACAGGGGCCCCTGGGCACATCCTTTTTCCATTTTCCCTGGGAAAGAAAACTCAGCAGTCCAGGTTCCTGATGTCAGTTTGTAGGGCTCCCTTGGGTCTATCAGGGCAGCACAAGTTTGAGGTGGGGACAACTTCGGTGTGGGGTCCATCCTTCGATATAACGATTATTTGCAGTCAGGGCCAGGGGCCCCCGGCACATCCTTTTTCCATTTTCCCTGGGAAAGAAAACTCAGCAGTCCAGGTTCCTGATGTCAGTTTGTAGGGCTCCCTTGGGTGTAGCAGGGCAGCACAAGTTTGAGGTGGGGACAACTTCGGTGTGGGGTCCATCCTTCGATATAAGGATTTTTTGCAGTCAGGGCCAGGGGCCCCTGGGCACATCCTTTTTCCATTTTCCCTGGGAAAGAAAACTCAGCAGTCCAGGTTCCTGATGTCAGTTTGTAGGGCGCCCTTGGGTCTATCAGGGCAGCACAAGTTTGAGGTGGGGACAACTTCGGTGTGGGGTCCATCCTTCGATATAAGGATTCTTTGCAATGAGGTCCCTACCCAGGTCCAGGGGCCCCTGGGCACATCCTTTTTCCATTTTCCCTGGGAAAGAAAACTCAGCAGTCCAGGTTCCTGATGTCAGTTTGTAGGGCTCCCTTGGGTCTATCAGGGCAGCACAAGTTTGAGGTGGGGACAACTTCGGTGTGGGGTCCATCCTTCGATATAAGGATTTTTTGCAGTGAGGTCCCTGCCCAGGGCCAGGGCCCCTGGGCACATCCTTTTTCCATTTTCCCTGGGAAAGAAAACTCAGCAGTCCAGGTTCCTGATGTCAGTTTGTAGGGCTCCCTTGGGTCTATCAGGGCAGCACAAGTTTGAGGTGGGGACAACTTCGGTGTGGGGTCCATCCTTCGATATAACGATTCTTTGCAGTCAGGGCCAGGGGGCCCCCGGCACATCCTTTTTCCATTTTCCCTGGGAAAGAAAACTCAGCAGTCCAGGTTCCTGATGTCAGTTTGTAGGGCTCCCTTGGGTCTATCAGGGCAGCACAAGTTTGAGGTGGGGACAACTTCGGTGTGGGCTCCATCCTTCGATATAAGGATTTTTTGCAGTCAGGGCCAGGGGCCCCTGGGCACATCCTTTTTCCATTTTCCCTGGGAAAGAAAACTCAGCAGTCCAGGTTCCTGATGTCAGTTTGTAGGGCTCCCTTGGGTCTATCAGGGCAGCACAAGTTTGAGGTGGGGACAACTTCGGTGTGGGGTCCATCCTTCGATATATGGATTCTTTGCAGTCAGAACCAGGGGCCCCCGGGCACATCCTTTTTCCATTTTCCCTGGGAAAGAAAACTCAGCAGTCCAGGTTCCTGATGTCAGTTTGTAGGGCTCCCTTGGGTCTATCAGGGCAGCACAAGTTTGAGGTGGGGACAACTTCGGTGTGGGGTCCATCCTTCGATATAAGGATTTTTTGCAGTGAGGTCCCTGCCCAGGGCCAGGGCCCCTGGGCACATCCTTTTTCCATTTTCCCTGGGAAAGAAAACTCAGCAGTCCAGGTTCCTGATGTCAGTTTGTAGGGCTCCCTTGGGTCTATCAGGGCAGCACAAGTTTGAGGTGGGGACAACTTCGGTGTGGGGTCCATCCTTCGATATATGGATTCTTTGCGGTCAGAACCAGGGGCCCCCGGGCACATCCTTTTTCCATTTTCCCTGGGAAAGAAAACTCAGCAGTCCAGGTTCCTGATGTCAGTTTGTAGGGCTCCCTTGGGTCTATCAGGGCAGCATATGTTTGAGGTGGCGACAACTTCGGTGTGGGTTCCATCCTTCGATATAAGGATTTTTTGCAGTCAGGGCCAGGGGCCCCTGGGCACATCCTTTTTCCATTTTCCCTGGGAAAGAAAACTCAGCAGTCCAGGTTCCTGATGTCAGTTTGTAGGGCTCCCTTGGGTCTATCAGGGCAGCACAAGTTTGAGGTGGGGACAACTTCGGTGTGGGGTCCATCCTTCGATATAATGATTCCTTGCAGTGAGGCCCCAGCCCAGGTCCAGGGGCCCCTGGGCACATCCTTTTTCCATTTTCCCTGGGAAAGAAAACTCAGCAGTCCAGGTTCCTGATGTCAGTTTATAGGGCTCCCTTGGGTCTATCAGGGCAGCACAAGTTTGAGGTGGGGACAACTTCGGTGTGGGGTCCATCCTTCGATATAAGGATTCCTTGCAGTCAGGGACAGGGGCCCCTGGGCACATCCTTTTTCCATTTTCCCTGGGAAAGAAAACTCAGCAGTCCAGGTTCCTGATGTCAGTTTGTAGGGCTCCCTTGGGTCTATCAGGGCAGCACAAGTTTGAGGTGGGGACAACTTCGGTGTGGGGTCCATCCTTCGATATAAGGATTTTTTGCAGTCAGGGCCAGGGGCCCCTGGGCACATCCTTTTTCCATTTTCCCTGGGAAAGAAAACTCAGCAGTCCAGGTTCCTGATGTCAGTTTGTAGGGCTCCCTTGGGTCTATCAGGGCAGCACAAGTTTGAGGTGGGGACAACTTCGGTGTGGGGTCCATCCTTCGATATAAGGATTCTTTGCAATGAGGTCCCTACCCAGGTCCAGGGGCCCCTGGGCACATCCTTTTTCCATTTTCCCTGGGAAAGAAAACTCAGCAGTCCAGGTTCCTGATGTCAGTTTGTAGGGCTCCCTTGGGTCTATCAGGGCAGCACAAGTTTGAGGTGGGGACAACTTCGGTGTGGGCTCCATCCTTCGATATAAGGATTTTTTGCAGTGATGGCCCTGCCCAGGGCCAGGGGCCCCTGGGCACATCCTTTGGCCATTTTCCCTGGGAAAGAAAACTCAGCAGTCCAGGTTCCTGATGTCAGTTTGTAGGGCTGCCTTGGGTCTATCAGGGCAGCACAAGTTTGAGGTGGGGACAACTTCGGTGTGGGGTCCATCCTTCGATATAAGGATTCCTTGCAGTGAGGCCCCAGCCCAGGTCCAGGGGCCCCTGGGCACATCCTTTTTCCATTTTCCCTGGGAAAGAAAACTCAGCAGTCCAGGTTCCTGATGTCAGTTTATAGGGCTCCCTTGGGTCTATCAGGGCAGCACAAGTTTGAGGTGGGGACAACTTCGGTGTGGGTTCCATCCTTCGATATAAGGATTTTTTGCAGTCAGGGCCAGGGGCCCCTGGGCACATCCTTTTTCCATTTTCCCTGGGAAAGAAAACTCAGCAGTCCAGGTTCCTGATGTCAGTTTGTAGGGCTCCCTTGGGTCTATCAGGGCAGCACAAGTTTGAGGTGGGGACAACTTCGGTGTGGGGTCCATCCTTCGATATAAGGATTTTTTGCAGTCAGGGCCAGGGGCCCCTGGGCACATCCTTTTTCCATTTTCCCTGGGAAAGAAAACTCAGCAGTCCAGGTTCCTGATGTCAGTTTGTAGGGCTCCCTTGGGTCTATCAGGGCAGCACAAGTTTGAGGTGGGGACAACTTCGGTGCGGGGTCCATCCTTCGATATAAGGATTTTTTTCAGTCAGGGCCAAGGTCTCCCGGGCACAACCTTTGGCCATTTTCCCTGGGAAAGAAAACTCAGCAGTCCAGGTTCCTGATGTCAGTTTGTAGGGCTCCCTTGGGTCTATCAGGGCAGCACAAGTTTGAGGTGGGGACAACTTCGGTGTGGGCTCCATCCTTCGATATAAGGATTTTTTGCAGTGATGGCCCAGCCCAGGTCCAGGGGCCCCTGGGCACATCCTTTTTCCATTTTCCCTGGGAAAGAAAACTCAGCAGTCCAGGTTCCTGATGTCAGTTTATAGGGCTCCCTTGGGTCTATCAGGGCAGCACAAGTTTGAGGTGGGGACAACTTCGGTGTGGGGTCCATCCTTCGATATAAGGATTTTTTGCAGTCAGGGACAGGGGCCCCTGGGCACATCCTTTTTCCATTTTCCCTGGGAAAGAAAACTCAGCAGTCCAGGTTCCTGATGTCAGTTTGTAGGGCTCCCTTGGGTCTATCAGGGCAGCACAAGTTTGAGGTGGGGACAACTTCGGTGTGGGGTCCATCCTTCGATATAAGGATTATTTGCAGTCAGGGCCAGGGGCCCCCGGCACATCCTTTTTCCATTTTCCCTGGGAAAGAAAACTCAGCAGTCCAGGTTCCTGATGTCAGTTTGTAGGGCTCCCTTGGGTGTAGCAGGGCAGCACAAGTTTGAGGTGGGGACAACTTCGGTGTGGGGTCCATCCTTCGATATAAGGATTTTTTGCAGTCAGGGCCAGGGGCCCCTGGGCACATCCTTTTTCCATTTTCCCTGGGAAAGAAAACTCAGCAGTCCAGGTTCCTGATGTCAGTTTGTAGGGCGCCCTTGGGTCTATCAGGGCAGCACAAGTTTGAGGTGGGGACAACTTCGGTGTGGGGTCCATCCTTCGATATAAGGATTCTTTGCAATGAGGTCCCTACCCAGGTCCAGGGGCCCCTGGGCACATCCTTTTTCCATTTTCCCTGGGAAAGAAAACTCAGCAGTCCAGGTTCCTGATGTCAGTTTGTAGGGCTCCCTTGGGTCTATCAGGGCAGCACAAGTTTGAGGTGGGGACAACTTCGGTGTGGGGTCCATCCTTCGATATAAGGATTTTTTGCAGTGAGGTCCCTGCCCAGGGCCAGGGCCCCTGGGCACATCCTTTTTCCATTTTCCCTGGGAAAGAAAACTCAGCAGTCCAGGTTCCTGATGTCAGTTTGTAGGGCTCCCTTGGGTCTATCAGGGCAGCACAAGTTTGAGGTGGGGACAACTTCGGTGTGGGGTCCATCCTTCGATATAATGATTCTTTGCAGTCAGGGCCAGGGGGCCCCCGGCACATCCTTTTTCCATTTTCCCTGGGAAAGAAAACTCAGCAGTCCAGGTTCCTGATGTCAGTTTGTAGGGCTCCCTTGGGTCTATCAGGGCAGCACAAGTTTGAGGTGGGGACAACTTCGGTGTGGGCTCCATCCTTCGATATAAGGATTTTTTGCAGTCAGGGCCAGGGGCCCCTGGGCACATCCTTTTTCCATTTTCCCTGGGAAAGAAAACTCAGCAGTCCAGGTTCCTGATGTCAGTTTGTAGGGCTCCCTTGGGTCTATCAGGGCAGCACAAGTTTGAGGTGGGGACAACTTCGGTGTGGGGTCCATGTTTCGATATAAGGATTCTTTGCAGTGAGGTCCCTACCCAAGTCCAGGGGCCCCTGGGCACATCATTTGGCCATTTTCCCTGGGAAAGAAAACTCACCAGTCCAGGTTCCTGATGTCAGTTTGTATGGCTCCCTTGGGTCTATCAGGGCAGCACAAGTTTGAGGTGGGGACAACTTCGGTGTGGGGTCCATCCTTCGATATATGGATTCTTTGCAGTCAGAACCAGGGGCCCCCGGGCACAACCTTTTTCCATTTTCCCTGGGAAAGAAAACTCAGCAGTCCAGGTTCCTGATGTCAGTTTGTAGGGCTCCCTTGGGTGTATCAGGGCAGCACAAGTTTGAGGTGGGGACAACTTTGGTGTGGGTTCCATCCTTCGATATAAGGATTTTTTGCAGTCAGGGCCAGGGGCCCCTGGGCACATCCTTTTTCCATTTTCCCTGGGAAAGAAAACTCAGCAGTCCAGGTTCCTGATGTCAGTTTGTAGGGCTCCCTTGGGTCTATCAGGGCAGCACAAGTTTGAGGTGGGGACAACTTCGGTGTGGGGTCCATCCTTCGATATATGGATTCTTTGCAGTCAGAACCAGGGGCCCCCGGGCACATCCTTTTTCCATTTTCCCTGGGAAAGAAAACTCAGCAGTCCAGGTTCCTGATGTCAGTTTGTAGGGCTCCCTTGGGTCTATCAGGGCAGCACAAGTTTGAGGTGGGGACAACTTCGGTGTGGGGTCCATCCTTCGATATAAGGATTTTTTGCAGTGAGGTCCCTGCCCAGGGCCAGGGCCCCTGGGCACATCCTTTTTCCATTTTCCCTGGGAAAGAAAACTCAGCAGTCCAGGTTCCTGATGTCAGTTTGTAGGGCTCCCTTGGGTCTATCAGGGCAGCACAAGTTTGAGGTGGGGACAACTTCGGTGTGGGGTCCATCCTTCGATATATGGATTCTTTGCGGTCAGAACCAGGGGCCCCCGGGCACATCCTTTTTCCATTTTCCCTGGGAAAGAAAACTCAGCAGTCCAGGTTCCTGATGTCAGTTTGTAGGGCTCCCTTGGGTCTATCAGGGCAGCATATGTTTGAGGTGGCGACAACTTCGGTGTGGGTTCCATCCTTCGATATAAGGATTTTTTGCAGTCAGGGCCAGGGGCCCCTGGGCACATCCTTTTTCCATTTTCCCTGGGAAAGAAAACTCAGCAGTCCAGGTTCCTGATGTCAGTTTGTAGGGCTCCCTTGGGTCTATCAGGGCAGCACAAGTTTGAGGTGGGGACAACTTCGGTGTGGGGTCCATCCTTCGATATAAGGATTCCTTGCAGTGAGGCCCCAGCCCAGGTCCAGGGGCCCCTGGGCACATCCTTTTTCCATTTTCCCTGGGAAAGAAAACTCAGCAGTCCAGGTTCCTGATGTCAGTTTATAGGGCTCCCTTGGGTCTATCAGGGCAGCACAAGTTTGAGGTGGGGACAACTTCGGTGTGGGGTCCATCCTTCGATATAAGGATTTTTTGCAGTCAGGGACAGGGGCCCCTGGGCACATCCTTTTTCCATTTTCCCTGGGAAAGAAAACTCAGCAGTCCAGGTTCCTGATGTCAGTTTGTAGGGCTCCCTTGGGTCTATCAGGGCAGCACAAGTTTGAGGTGGGGACAACTTCGGTGTGGGGTCCATCCTTCGATATATGGATTTTTTGCAGTCAGGGACAGGGGCCCCTGGGCACATCCTTTTTCCATTTTCCCTGGGAAAGAAAACTCAGCAGTCCAGGTTCCTGATGTCAGTTTGTAGGGCTCCCTTGGGTGTATCAGGGCAGCACAAGTTTGAGGTGGGGACAACTTCGGTGTGGGGTCCATCCTTCGATATAAGGATTTTTTGCAGTCAGGGCCAGGGGCCCCTGGGCACATCCTTTTTCCATTTTCCCTGGGAAAGAAAACTCAGCAGTCCAGGTTCCTGATGTCAGTTTGTAGGGCTCCCTTGGGTCTATCAGGGCAGCACAAGTTTGAGGTGGGGACAACTTCGGTGTGGGCTCCATCCTTCGATATAAGGATTTTTTGCAGTGAGGTCCCTGCCCAGGGCCAGGGGCCCCTGGGCACATCCTTTTTCCATTTTCCCTGGGAAAGAAAACTCAGCAGTCCAGGTTCCTGATGTCAGTTTGTAGGGCTCCCTTGGGTCTATCAGGGCAGCACAAGTTTGAGGTGGGGACAACTTCGGTGTGGGGTCCATCCTTCGATATAAGGATTTTTTGCAGTCAGGGACAGGGGCCCCTGGGCACATCCTTTTTCCATTTTCCCTGGGAAAGAAAACTCAGCAGTCCAGGTTCCTGATGTCAGTTTGTAGGGCTCCCTTGGGTCTATCAGGGCAGCACAAGTTTGAGGTGGGGACAACTTCGGTGTGGGCTCCATCCTTCGATATAAGGATTTTTTGCAGTCAGGGCCAGGGGCCCCTGGGCACATCCTTTTTCCATTTTCCCTGGGAAAGAAAACTCAGCAGTCCAGGTTCCTGATGTCAGTTTGTAGGGCTCCCTTGGGTCTATCAGGGCAGCACAAGTTTGAGGTGGGGACAACTTCGGTGTGGGGTCCATCCTTCGATATATGGATTCTTTGCAGTCAGAACCAGGGGCCCCCGGGCACATCCTTTTTCCATTTTCCCTGGGAAAGAAAACTCAGCAGTCCAGGTTCCTGATGTCAGTTTGTAGGGCTCCCTTGGGTCTATCAGGGCAGCACAAGTTTGAGGTGGGGACAACTTCGGTGTGGGGTCCATCCTTCGATATAAGGATTTTTTGCAGTGAGGTCCCTGCCCAGGTCCAGGGCCCCTGGGCACAACCTTTTTCCATTTTCCCTGGGAAAGAAAACTCAGCAGTCCAGGTTCCTGATGTCAGTTTGTAGGGCTCCCTTGGGTCTATCAGGGCAGCACAAGTTTGAGGTGGGGACAAGTTCGGTGTGGGTTCCATCCTTTGATATAAGGATTTTTTGCAGTCAGGGCCAGGGGCCCCTGGGCACATCCTTTTTCCATTTTCCCTGGGAAAGAAAACTCAGCAGTCCAGGTTCCTGATGTCAGTTTGTAGGGCTCCCTTGGGTCTATCAGGGCAGCACAAGTTTGAGGTGGGGACAACTTCGGTGTGGGGTCCATCCTTCGATATATGGATTCTTTGCAGTCAGAACCAGGGGCCCCCGGGCACATCCTTTTTCCATTTTCCCTGGGAAAGAAAACTCAGCAGTCCAGGTTCCTGATGTCAGTTTGTAGGGCTCCCTTGGGTGTATCAGGGCAGCACAAGTTTGAGGTGGGGACAACTTCGGTGTGGGGTCCATCCTTCGATATAAGGATTCTTTGCAATGGGGTCCCTACCCAGGTCCAGGGGCCCCTGGGCACATCATTTGGCCATTTTCCCTGGGAAAGAAAACTCACCAGTCCAGGTTCCTGATGTCAGTTTGTATGGCTCCCTTGGGTCTATCAGGGCAGCACAAGTTTGAGGTGGGGACAACTTCGGTGTGGGGTCCATCCTTCGATATAAGGATTTTTTGCAGTGAGGTCCCTGCCCAGGGCCGGGGCCCCTGGGCACATCCTTTTTCCATTTTCCCTGGGAAAGAAAACTCAGCAGTCCAGGTTCCTGATGTCAGTTTGTAGGGCTCCCTTGGGTCTATCAGGGCAGCACAAGTTTGAGGTGGGGACAACTTCGGTGTGGGGTCCATCCTTCGATATAAAGATTTTTTGCAGTCATGGCCAGGGGCCCCTGGGCACATCCTTTTTCCATTTTCCCTGGGAAAGAAAACTCAGCAGTCCAGGTTCCTGATGTCAGTTTGTAGGGCTCCCTTGGGTCTATCAGGGCAGCACAAGTTTGAGGTGGGGACAACTTCGGTGTGGGGTCCATCCTTCGATATAAGGATTTTTTGCAGTCAGGGACAGGGGCCCCTGGGCACATCCTTTTTCCATTTTCCCTGGGAAAGAAAACTCAGCAGTCCAGGTTCCTGATGTCAGTTTGTAGGGCTCCCTTGGGTCTATCAGGGCAGCACAAGTTTGAGGTGGGGACAACTTCGGTGTGGGGTCCATCCTTCGATATAAGGATTTTTTGCAGTCAGGGCCAGGGGCCCCTGGGCACATCCTTTTTCCATTTTCCCTGGGAAAGAAAACTCAGCAGTCCAGGTTCCTGATGTCAGTTTGTAGGGCTCCCTTGGGTCTATCAGGGCAGCACAAGTTTGAGGTGGGGACAACTTCGGTGCGGGGTCCATCCTTCGATATAAGGATTTTTTTCAGTCAGGGCCAAGGTCTCCCGGGCACAACCTTTGGCCATTTTCCCTGGGAAAGAAAACTCAGCAGTCCAGGTTCCTGATGTCAGTTTGTAGGGCTCCCTTGGGTCTATCAGGGCAGCACAAGTTTGAGGTGGGGACAACTTCGGTGTGGGCTCCATCCTTCGATATAAGGATTTTTTGCAGTGATGGCCCAGCCCAGGTCCAGGGGCCCCTGGGCACATCCTTTTTCCATTTTCCCTGGGAAAGAAAACTCAGCAGTCCAGGTTCCTGATGTCAGTTTATAGGGCTCCCTTGGGTCTATCAGGGCAGCACAAGTTTGAGGTGGGGACAACTTCGGTGTGGGGTCCATCCTTCGATATAAGGATTTTTTGCAGTCAGGGACAGGGGCCCCTGGGCACATCCTTTTTCCATTTTCCCTGGGAAAGAAAACTCAGCAGTCCAGGTTCCTGATGTCAGTTTGTAGGGCTCCCTTGGGTCTATCAGGGCAGCACAAGTTTGAGGTGGGGACAACTTCGGTGTGGGGTCCATCCTTCGATATAACGATTCTTTGCAGTCAGGGCCAGGGGCCCCCGGCACATCCTTTTTCCATTTTCCCTGGGAAAGAAAACTCAGCAGTCCAGGTTCCTGATGTCAGTTTGTAGGGCTCCCTTGGGTGTAGCAGGGCAGCACAAGTTTGAGGTGGGGACAACTTCGGTGTGGGGTCCATCCTTCGATATAAGGATTTTTTGCAGTCAGGGCCAGGGGCCCCTGGGCACATCCTTTTTCCATTTTCCCTGGGAAAGAAAACTCAGCAGTCCAGGTTCCTGATGTCAGTTTGTAGGGCGCCCTTGGGTCTATCAGGGCAGCACAAGTTTGAGGTGGGGACAACTTCGGTGTGGGGTCCATCCTTCGATATAAGGATTCTTTGCAATGAGGTCCCTACCCAGGTCCAGGGGCCCCTGGGCACATCCTTTTTCCATTTTCCCTGGGAAAGAAAACTCAGCAGTCCAGGTTCCTGATGTCAGTTTGTAGGGCTCCCTTGGGTCTATCAGGGCAGCACAAGTTTGAGGTGGGGACAACTTCGGTGTGGGGTCCATCCTTCGATATAAGGATTTTTTGCAGTGAGGTCCCTGCCCAGGGCCAGGGCCCCTGGGCACATCCTTTTTCCATTTTCCCTGGGAAAGAAAACTCAGCAGTCCAGGTTCCTGATGTCAGTTTGTAGGGCTCCCTTGGGTCTATCAGGGCAGCACAAGTTTGAGGTGGGGACAACTTCGGTGTGGGGTCCATCCTTCGATATAACGATTCTTTGCAGTCAGGGCCAGGGGGCCCCCGGCACATCCTTTTTCCATTTTCCCTGGGAAAGAAAACTCAGCAGTCCAGGTTCCTGATGTCAGTTTGTAGGGCTCCCTTGGGTCTATCAGGGCAGCACAAGTTTGAGGTGGGGACAACTTCGGTGTGGGCTCCATCCTTCGATATAAGGATTTTTTGCAGTCAGGGCCAGGGGCCCCTGGGCACATCCTTTTTCCATTTTCCCTGGGAAAGAAAACTCAGCAGTCCAGGTTCCTGATGTCAGTTTGTAGGGCTCCCTTGGGTCTATCAGGGCAGCACAAGTTTGAGGTGGGGACAACTTCGGTGTGGGGTCCATCCTTCGATATATGGATTCTTTGCAGTCAGAACCAGGGGCCCCCGGGCACATCCTTTTTCCATTTTCCCTGGGAAAGAAAACTCAGCAGTCCAGGTTCCTGATGTCAGTTTGTAGGGCTCCCTTGGGTCTATCAGGGCAGCACAAGTTTGAGGTGGGGACAACTTCGGTGTGGGGTCCATCCTTCGATATAAGGATTTTTTGCAGTGAGGTCCCTGCCCAGGGCCAGGGCCCCTGGGCACATCCTTTTTCCATTTTCCCTGGGAAAGAAAACTCAGCAGTCCAGGTTCCTGATGTCAGTTTGTAGGGCTCCCTTGGGTCTATCAGGGCAGCACAAGTTTGAGGTGGGGACAACTTCGGTGTGGGGTCCATCCTTCGATATATGGATTCTTTGCGGTCAGAACCAGGGGCCCCCGGGCACATCCTTTTTCCATTTTCCCTGGGAAAGAAAACTCAGCAGTCCAGGTTCCTGATGTCAGTTTGTAGGGCTCCCTTGGGTCTATCAGGGCAGCATATGTTTGAGGTGGCGACAACTTCGGTGTGGGTTCCATCCTTCGATATAAGGATTTTTTGCAGTCAGGGCCAGGGGCCCCTGGGCACATCCTTTTTCCATTTTCCCTGGGAAAGAAAACTCAGCAGTCCAGGTTCCTGATGTCAGTTTGTAGGGCTCCCTTGGGTCTATCAGGGCAGCACAAGTTTGAGGTGGGGACAACTTCGGTGTGGGGTCCATCCTTCGATATAAGGATTCCTTGCAGTGAGGCCCCAGCCCAGGTCCAGGGGCCCCTGGGCACATCCTTTTTCCATTTTCCCTGGGAAAGAAAACTCAGCAGTCCAGGTTCCTGATGTCAGTTTATAGGGCTCCCTTGGGTCTATCAGGGCAGCACAAGTTTGAGGTGGGGACAACTTCGGTGTGGGGTCCATCCTTCGATATAAGGATTTTTTGCAGTCAGGGACAGGGGCCCCTGGGCACATCCTTTTTCCATTTTCCCTGGGAAAGAAAACTCAGCAGTCCAGGTTCCTGATGTCAGTTTGTAGGGCTCCCTTGGGTCTATCAGGGCAGCACAAGTTTGAGGTGGGGACAACTTCGGTGTGGGGTCCATCCTTCGATATAAGGATTTTTTGCAGTCAGGGACAGGGGCCCCTGGGCACATCCTTTTTCCATTTTCCCTGGGAAAGAAAACTCAGCAGTCCAGGTTCCTGATGTCAGTTTGTAGGGCTCCCTTGGGTCTATCAGGGCAGCACAAGTTTGAGGTGGGGACAACTTCGGTGTGGGGTCCATCCTTCGATATATGGATTTTTTGCAGTCAGGGACAGGGGCCCCTGGGCACATCCTTTTTCCATTTTCCCTGGGAAAGAAAACTCAGCAGTCCAGGTTCCTGATGTCAGTTTGTAGGGCTCCCTTGGGTGTATCAGGGCAGCACAAGTTTGAGGTGGGGACAACTTCGGTGTGGGGTCCATCCTTCGATATAAGGATTTTTTGCAGTCAGGGCCAGGGGCCCCTGGGCACATCCTTTTTCCATTTTCCCTGGGAAAGAAAACTCAGCAGTCCAGGTTCCTGATGTCAGTTTGTAGGGCTCCCTTGGGTCTATCAGGGCAGCACAAGTTTGAGGTGGGGACAACTTCGGTGTGGGGTCCATCCTTCGATATAAGGATTCTTTGCAATGAGGTCCCTACCCAGGTCCAGGGGCCCCTGGGCACATCCTTTTTCCATTTTCCCTGGGAAAGAAAACTCAGCAGTCCAGGTTCCTGATGTCAGTTTATAGGGCTCCCTTGGGTCTATCAGGGCAGCACAAGTTTGAGGTGGGGACAACTTCGGTGTGGGGTCCATCCTTCGATATAAGGATTTTTTGCAGTCAGGGCCAGGGGCCCCTGGGCACATCCTTTTTCCATTTTCCCTGGGAAAGAAAACTCAGCAGTCCAGGTTCCTGATGTCAGTTTGTAGGGCTCCCTTGGGTCTATCAGGGCAGCACAAGTTTGAGGTGGGGACAACTTCGGTGTGGGGTCCATCCTTCGATATAAGGATTTTTTGCAGTCAGGGACAGGGGCCCCTGGGCACATCCTTTTTCCATTTTCCCTGGGAAAGAAAACTCAGCAGTCCAGGTTCCTGATGTCAGTTTGTAGGGCTCCCTTGGGTCTATCAGGGCAGCACAAGTTTGAGGTGGGGACAACTTCGGTGTGGGGTCCATCCTTCGATATATGGATTTTTTGCAGTCAGGGACAGGGGCCCCTGGGCACATCCTTTTTCCATTTTCCCTGGGAAAGAAAACTCAGCAGTCCAGGTTCCTGATGTCAGTTTGTAGGGCTCCCTTGGGTGTATCAGGGCAGCACAAGTTTGAGGTGGGGACAACTTCGGTGTGGGGTCCATCCTTCGATATAAGGATTTTTTGCAGTCAGGGCCAGGGGCCCCTGGGCACATCCTTTTTCCATTTTCCCTGGGAAAGAAAACTCAGCAGTCCAGGTTCCTGATGTCAGTTTGTAGGGCTCCCTTGGGTCTATCAGGGCAGCACAAGTTTGAGGTGGGGACAACTTCGGTGTGGGGTCCATCCTTCGATATAAGGATTCTTTGCAATGAGGTCCCTACCCAGGTCCAGGGGCCCCTGGGCACATCCTTTTTCCATTTTCCCTGGGAAAGAAAACTCAGCAGTCCAGGTTCCTGATGTCAGTTTGTAGGGCTCCCTTGGGTCTATCAGGGCAGCACAAGTTTGAGGTGGGGACAACTTCGGTGTGGGCTCCATCCTTCGATATAAGGATTTTTTGCAGTGATGGCCCTGCCCAGGGCCAGGGGCCCCTGGGCACATCCTTTGGCCATTTTCCCTGGGAATGAAAACTCAGCAGTCCAGGTTCCTGATGTCAGTTTGTAGGGCTGCCTTGGGTCTATCAGGGCAGCACAAGTTTGAGGTGGGGACAACTTCGGTGTGGGGTCCATCCTTCGATATAAGGATTCCTTGCAGTGAGGCCCCAGCCCAGGTCCAGGGGCCCCTGGGCACATCCTTTTTCCATTTTCCCTGGGAAAGAAAACTCAGCAGTCCAGGTTCCTGATGTCAGTTTGTAGGGCTGCCTTGGGTCTATCAGGGCAGCACAAGTTTGAGGTGGGGACAACTTCGGTGTGGGCTCCATCCTTCGATATAAGGATTTTTTGCAGTCAGGGCCAGGGGCCCCTGGGCACATCCTTTTTCCATTTTCCCTGGGAAAGAAAACTCAGCAGTCCAGGTTCCTGATGTCAGTTTGTAGGGCTCCCTTGGGTCTATCAGGGCAGCACAAGTTTGAGGTGGGGACAACTTCGGTGTGGGGTCCATCCTTCGATATATGGATTCTTTGCAGTCAGAACCAGGGGCCCCCGGGCACATCCTTTTTCCATTTTCCCTGGGAAAGAAAACTCAGCAGTCCAGGTTCCTGATGTCAGTTTGTAGGGCTCCCTTGGGTCTATCAGGGCAGCACAAGTTTGAGGTGGGGACAACTTCGGTGTGGGGTCCATCCTTCGATATAAGGATTTTTTGCAGTGAGGTCCCTGCCCAGGTCCAGGGCCCCTGGGCACAACCTTTTTCCATTTTCCCTGGGAAAGAAAACTCAGCAGTCCAGGTTCCTGATGTCAGTTTGTAGGGCTCCCTTGGGTCTATCAGGGCAGCACAAGTTTGAGGTGGGGACAAGTTCGGTGTGGGTTCCATCCTTTGATATAAGGATTTTTTGCAGTCAGGGCCAGGGGCCCCTGGGCACATCCTTTTTCCATTTTCCCTGGGAAAGAAAACTCAGCAGTCCAGGTTCCTGATGTCAGTTTGTAGGGCTCCCTTGGGTCTATCAGGGCAGCACAAGTTTGAGGTGGGGACAACTTCGGTGTGGGGTCCATCCTTCGATATATGGATTCTTTGCAGTCAGAACCAGGGGCCCCCGGGCACATCCTTTTTCCATTTTCCCTGGGAAAGAAAACTCAGCAGTCCAGGTTCCTGATGTCAGTTTGTAGGGCTCCCTTGGGTGTATCAGGGCAGCACAAGTTTGAGGTGGGGACAACTTCGGTGTGGGGTCCATCCTTCGATATAAGGATTCTTTGCAATGGGGTCCCTACCCAGGTCCAGGGGCCCCTGGGCACATCATTTGGCCATTTTCCCTGGGAAAGAAAACTCACCAGTCCAGGTTCCTGATGTCAGTTTGTATGGCTCCCTTGGGTCTATCAGGGCAGCACAAGTTTGAGGTGGGGACAACTTCGGTGTGGGGTCCATCCTTCGATATAAGGATTTTTTGCAGTGAGGTCCCTGCCCAGGGCCGGGGCCCCTGGGCACATCCTTTTTCCATTTTCCCTGGGAAAGAAAACTCAGCAGTCCAGGTTCCTGATGTCAGTTTGTAGGGCTCCCTTGGGTCTATCAGGGCAGCACAAGTTTGAGGTGGGGACAACTTCGGTGTGGGGTCCATCCTTCGATATAAAGATTTTTTGCAGTCATGGCCAGGGGCCCCTGGGCACATCCTTTTTCCATTTTCCCTGGGAAAGAAAACTCAGCAGTCCAGGTTCCTGATGTCAGTTTGTAGGGCTCCCTTGGGTCTATCAGGGCAGCACAAGTTTGAGGTGGGGACAACTTCGGTGTGGGGTCCATCCTTCGATATAAGGATTTTTTGCAGTCAGGGACAGGGGCCCCTGGGCACATCCTTTTTCCATTTTCCCTGGGAAAGAAAACTCAGCAGTCCAGGTTCCTGATGTCAGTTTGTAGGGCTCCCTTGGGTCTATCAGGGCAGCACAAGTTTGAGGTGGGGACAACTTCGGTGTGGGGTCCATCCTTCGATATAAGGATTTTTTGCAGTCAGGGCCAGGGGCCCCTGGGCACATCCTTTTTCCATTTTCCCTGGGAAAGAAAACTCAGCAGTCCAGGTTCCTGATGTCAGTTTGTAGGGCTCCCTTGGGTCTATCAGGGCAGCACAAGTTTGAGGTGGGGACAACTTCGGTGCGGGGTCCATCCTTCGATATAAGGATTTTTTTCAGTGAGGGCCAAGGTCTCCCGGGCACAACCTTTGGCCATTTTCCCTGGGAAAGAAAACTCAGCAGTCCAGGTTCCTGATGTCAGTTTGTAGGGCTCCCTTGGGTCTATCAGGGCAGCACAAGTTTGAGGTGGGGACAACTTCGGTGTGGGCTCCATCCTTCGATATAAGGATTTTTTGCAGTGATGGCCCAGCCCAGGTCCAGGGGCCCCTGGGCACATCCTTTTTCCATTTTCCCTGGGAAAGAAAACTCAGCAGTCCAGGTTCCTGATGTCAGTTTATAGGGCTCCCTTGGGTCTATCAGGGCAGCACAAGTTTGAGGTGGGGACAACTTCGGTGTGGGGTCCATCCTTCGATATAAGGATTTTTTGCAGTCAGGGACAGGGGCCCCTGGGCACATCCTTTTTCCATTTTCCCTGGGAAAGAAAACTCAGCAGTCCAGGTTCCTGATGTCAGTTTGTAGGGCTCCCTTGGGTCTATCAGGGCAGCACAAGTTTGAGGTGGGGACAACTTCGGTGTGGGGTCCATCCTTCGATATAACGATTCTTTGCAGTCAGGGCCAGGGGCCCCCGGCACATCCTTTTTCCATTTTCCCTGGGAAAGAAAACTCAGCAGTCCAGGTTCCTGATGTCAGTTTGTAGGGCTCCCTTGGGTGTAGCAGGGCAGCACAAGTTTGAGGTGGGGACAACTTCGGTGTGGGGTCCATCCTTCGATATAAGGATTTTTTGCAGTCAGGGCCAGGGGCCCCTGGGCACATCCTTTTTCCATTTTCCCTGGGAAAGAAAACTCAGCAGTCCAGGTTCCTGATGTCAGTTTGTAGGGCGCCCTTGGGTCTATCAGGGCAGCACAAGTTTGAGGTGGGGACAACTTCGGTGTGGGGTCCATCCTTCGATATAAGGATTCTTTGCAATGAGGTCCCTACCCAGGTCCAGGGGCCCCTGGGCACATCCTTTTTCCATTTTCCCTGGGAAAGAAAACTCAGCAGTCCAGGTTCCTGATGTCAGTTTGTAGGGCTCCCTTGGGTCTATCAGGGCAGCACAAGTTTGAGGTGGGGACAACTTCGGTGTGGGGTCCATCCTTCGATATAAGGATTTTTTGCAGTGAGGTCCCTGCCCAGGGCCAGGGCCCCTGGGCACATCCTTTTTCCATTTTCCCTGGGAAAGAAAACTCAGCAGTCCAGGTTCCTGATGTCAGTTTGTAGGGCTCCCTTGGGTCTATCAGGGCAGCACAAGTTTGAGGTGGGGACAACTTCGGTGTGGGGTCCATCCTTCGATATAACGATTCTTTGCAGTCAGGGCCAGGGGGCCCCCGGCACATCCTTTTTCCATTTTCCCTGGGAAAGAAAACTCAGCAGTCCAGGTTCCTGATGTCAGTTTGTAGGGCTCCCTTGGGTCTATCAGGGCAGCACAAGTTTGAGGTGGGGACAACTTCGGTGTGGGCTCCATCCTTCGATATAAGGATTTTTTGCAGTCAGGGCCAGGGGCCCCTGGGCACATCCTTTTTCCATTTTCCCTGGGAAAGAAAACTCAGCAGTCCAGGTTCCTGATGTCAGTTTGTAGGGCTCCCTTGGGTCTATCAGGGCAGCACAAGTTTGAGGTGGGGACAACTTCGGTGTGGGGTCCATCCTTCGATATATGGATTCTTTGCAGTCAGAACCAGGGGCCCCCGGGCACATCCTTTTTCCATTTTCCCTGGGAAAGAAAACTCAGCAGTCCAGGTTCCTGATGTCAGTTTGTAGGGCTCCCTTGGGTCTATCAGGGCAGCACAAGTTTGAGGTGGGGACAACTTCGGTGTGGGGTCCATCCTTCGATATAAGGATTTTTTGCAGTGAGGTCCCTGCCCAGGGCCAGGGCCCCTGGGCACATCCTTTTTCCATTTTCCCTGGGAAAGAAAACTCAGCAGTCCAGGTTCCTGATGTCAGTTTGTAGGGCTCCCTTGGGTCTATCAGGGCAGCACAAGTTTGAGGTGGGGACAACTTCGGTGTGGGGTCCATCCTTCGATATATGGATTCTTTGCGGTCAGAACCAGGGGCCCCCGGGCACATCCTTTTTCCATTTTCCCTGGGAAAGAAAACTCAGCAGTCCAGGTTCCTGATGTCAGTTTGTAGGGCTCCCTTGGGTCTATCAGGGCAGCATATGTTTGAGGTGGCGACAACTTCGGTGTGGGTTCCATCCTTCGATATAAGGATTTTTTGCAGTCAGGGCCAGGGGCCCCTGGGCACATCCTTTTTCCATTTTCCCTGGGAAAGAAAACTCAGCAGTCCAGGTTCCTGATGTCAGTTTGTAGGGCTCCCTTGGGTCTATCAGGGCAGCACAAGTTTGAGGTGGGGACAACTTCGGTGTGGGGTCCATCCTTCGATATAAGGATTCCTTGCAGTGAGGCCCCAGCCCAGGTCCAGGGGCCCCTGGGCACATCCTTTTTCCATTTTCCCTGGGAAAGAAAACTCAGCAGTCCAGGTTCCTGATGTCAGTTTATAGGGCTCCCTTGGGTCTATCAGGGCAGCACAAGTTTGAGGTGGGGACAACTTCGGTGTGGGGTCCATCCTTCGATATAAGGATTTTTTGCAGTCAGGGACAGGGGCCCCTGGGCACATCCTTTTTCCATTTTCCCTGGGAAAGAAAACTCAGCAGTCCAGGTTCCTGATGTCAGTTTGTAGGGCTCCCTTGGGTCTATCAGGGCAGCACAAGTTTGAGGTGGGGACAACTTCGGTGTGGGGTCCATCCTTCGATATAAGGATTTTTTGCAGTCAGGGACAGGGGCCCCTGGGCACATCCTTTTTCCATTTTCCCTGGGAAAGAAAACTCAGCAGTCCAGGTTCCTGATGTCAGTTTGTAGGGCTCCCTTGGGTCTATCAGGGCAGCACAAGTTTGAGGTGGGGACAACTTCGGTGTGGGGTCCATCCTTCGATATATGGATTTTTTGCAGTCAGGGACAGGGGCCCCTGGGCACATCCTTTTTCCATTTTCCCTGGGAAAGAAAACTCAGCAGTCCAGGTTCCTGATGTCAGTTTGTAGGGCTCCCTTGGGTGTATCAGGGCAGCACAAGTTTGAGGTGGGGACAACTTCGGTGTGGGGTCCATCCTTCGATATAAGGATTTTTTGCAGTCAGGGCCAGGGGCCCCTGGGCACATCCTTTTTCCATTTTCCCTGGGAAAGAAAACTCAGCAGTCCAGGTTCCTGATGTCAGTTTGTAGGGCTCCCTTGGGTCTATCAGGGCAGCACAAGTTTGAGGTGGGGACAACTTCGGTGTGGGGTCCATCCTTCGATATAAGGATTCTTTGCAATGAGGTCCCTACCCAGGTCCAGGGGCCCCTGGGCACATCCTTTTTCCATTTTCCCTGGGAAAGAAAACTCAGCAGTCCAGGTTCCTGATGTCAGTTTATAGGGCTCCCTTGGGTCTATCAGGGCAGCACAAGTTTGAGGTGGGGACAACTTCGGTGTGGGGTCCATCCTTCGATATAAGGATTTTTTGCAGTCAGGGACAGGGGCCCCTGGGCACATCCTTTTTCCATTTTCCCTGGGAAAGAAAACTCAGCAGTCCAGGTTCCTGATGTCAGTTTGTAGGGCTCCCTTGGGTCTATCAGGGCAGCACAAGTTTGAGGTGGGGACAACTTCGGTGTGGGGTCCATCCTTCGATATAAGGATTTTTTGCAGTCAGGGACAGGGGCCCCTGGGCACATCCTTTTTCCATTTTCCCTGGGAAAGAAAACTCAGCAGTCCAGGTTCCTGATGTCAGTTTGTAGGGCTCCCTTGGGTCTATCAGGGCAGCACAAGTTTGAGGTGGGGACAACTTCGGTGTGGGGTCCATCCTTCGATATATGGATTTTTTGCAGTCAGGGACAGGGGCCCCTGGGCACATCCTTTTTCCATTTTCCCTGGGAAAGAAAACTCAGCAGTCCAGGTTCCTGATGTCAGTTTGTAGGGCTCCCTTGGGTGTATCAGGGCAGCACAAGTTTGAGGTGGGGACAACTTCGGTGTGGGGTCCATCCTTCGATATAAGGATTTTTTGCAGTCAGGGCCAGGGGCCCCTGGGCACATCCTTTTTCCATTTTCCCTGGGAAAGAAAACTCAGCAGTCCAGGTTCCTGATGTCAGTTTGTAGGGCTCCCTTGGGTCTATCAGGGCAGCACAAGTTTGAGGTGGGGACAACTTCGGTGTGGGGTCCATCCTTCGATATAAGGATTCTTTGCAATGAGGTCCCTACCCAGGTCCAGGGGCCCCTGGGCACATCCTTTTTCCATTTTCCCTGGGAAAGAAAACTCAGCAGTCCAGGTTCCTGATGTCAGTTTGTAGGGCTCCCTTGGGTCTATCAGGGCAGCACAAGTTTGAGGTGGGGACAACTTCGGTGTGGGCTCCATCCTTCGATATAAGGATTTTTTGCAGTGATGGCCCTGCCCAGGGCCAGGGGCCCCTGGGCACATCCTTTGGCCATTTTCCCTGGGAAAGAAAACTCAGCAGTCCAGGTTCCTGATGTCAGTTTGTAGGGCTGCCTTGGGTCTATCAGGGCAGCACAAGTTTGAGGTGGGGACAACTTCGGTGTGGGGTCCATCCTTCGATATAAGGATTCCTTGCAGTGAGGCCCCAGCCCAGGTCCAGGGGCCCCTGGGCACATCCTTTTTCCATTTTCCCTGGGAAAGAAAACTCAGCAGTCCAGGTTCCTGATGTCAGTTTATAGGGCTCCCTTGGGTCTATCAGGGCAGCACAAGTTTGAGGTGGGGACAACTTCGGTGTGGGTTCCATCCTTCGATATAAGGATTTTTTGCAGTCAGGGCCAGGGGCCCCTGGGCACATCCTTTTTCCATTTTCCCTGGGAAAGAAAACTCAGCAGTCCAGGTTCCTGATGTCAGTTTGTAGGGCTCCCTTGGGTCTATCAGGGCAGCACAAGTTTGAGGTGGGGACAACTTCGGTGTGGGGTTCATCCTTCGATATAAGGATTTTTTGCAGTCAGGGCCAGGGGCCCCTGGGCACATCCTTTTTCCATTTTCCCTGGGAAAGAAAACTCAGCAGTCCAGGTTCCTGATGTCAGTTTGTAGGGCTCCCTTGGGTCTATCAGGGCAGCACAAGTTTGAGGTGGGGACAACTTCGGTGCGGGGTCCATCCTTCGATATAAGGATTTTTTTCAGTCAGGGCCAAGGTCTCTGGGCACAACCTTTGGCCATTTTCCCTGGGAAAGAAAACTCAGCAGTCCAGGTTCCTGATGTCAGTTTGTAGGGCTCCCTTGGGTCTATCAGGGCAGCACAAGTTTGAGGTGGGGACAACTTCGGTGTGGGCTCCATCCTTCGATATAAGGATTTTTTGCAGTGATGGCCCAGCCCAGGTCCAGGGGCCCCTGGGCACATCCTTTTTCCATTTTCCCTGGGAAAGAAAACTCAGCAGTCCAGGTTCCTGATGTCAGTTTATAGGGCTCCCTTGGGTCTATCAGGGCAGCACAAGTTTGAGGTGGGGACAACTTCGGTGTGGGGTCCATCCTTCGATATAAGGATTTTTTGCAGTCAGGGACAGGGGCCCCTGGGCACATCCTTTTTCCATTTTCCCTGGGAAAGAAAACTCAGCAGTCCAGGTTCCTGATGTCAGTTTGTAGGGCTCCCTTGGGTCTATCAGGGCAGCACAAGTTTGAGGTGGGGACAACTTCGGTGTGGGGTCCATCCTTCGATATAACGATTATTTGCAGTCAGGGCCAGGGGCCCCCGGCACATCCTTTTTCCATTTTCCCTGGGAAAGAAAACTCAGCAGTCCAGGTTCCTGATGTCAGTTTGTAGGGCTCCCTTGGGTGTAGCAGGGCAGCACAAGTTTGAGGTGGGGACAACTTCGGTGTGGGGTCCATCCTTCGATATAAGGATTTTTTGCAGTCAGGGCCAGGGGCCCCTGGGCACATCCTTTTTCCATTTTCCCTGTGAAAGAAAACTCAGCAGTCCAGGTTCCTGATGTCAGTTTGTAGGGCGCCCTTGGGTCTATCAGGGCAGCACAAGTTTGAGGTGGGGACAACTTCGGTGTGGGGTCCATCCTTCGATATAAGGATTCTTTGCAATGAGGTCCCTACCCAGGTCCAGGGGCCCCTGGGCACATCCTTTTTCCATTTTCCCTGGGAAAGAAAACTCAGCAGTCCAGGTTCCTGATGTCAGTTTGTAGGGCTCCCTTGGGTCTATCAGGGCAGCACAAGTTTGAGGTGGGGACAACTTCGGTGTGGGGTCCATCCTTCGATATAAGGATTTTTTGCAGTGAGGTCCCTGCCCAGGGCCAGGGCCCCTGGGCACATCCTTTTTCCATTTTCCCTGGGAAAGAAAACTCAGCAGTCCAGGTTCCTGATGTCAGTTTGTAGGGCTCCCTTGGGTCTATCAGGGCAGCACAAGTTTGAGGTGGGGACAACTTCGGTGTGGGGTCCATCCTTCGATATAATGATTCTTTGCAGTCAGGGCCAGGGGGCCCCCGGCACATCCTTTTTCCATTTTCCCTGGGAAAGAAAACTCAGCAGTCCAGGTTCCTGATGTCAGTTTGTAGGGCTCCCTTGGGTCTATCAGGGCAGCACAAGTTTGAGGTGGGGACAACTTCGGTGTGGGGTCCATGTTTCGATATAAGGATTCTTTGCAGTGAGGTCCCTACCCAGGTCCAGGGGCCCCTGGGCACATCATTTGGCCATTTTCCCTGGGAAAGAAAACTCACCAGTCCAGGTTCCTGATGTCAGTTTGTAGGGCTCCCTTGGGTCTATCAGGGCAGCACAAGTTTGAGGTGGGGACAACTTCGGTGTGGGGTCCATCCTTCGATATATGGATTCTTTGCAGTCAGAACCAGGGGCCCCCGGGCACAACCTTTTTCCATTTTCCCTGGGAAAGAAAACTCAGCAGTCCAGGTTCCTGATGTCAGTTTGTAGGGCTCCCTTGGGTGTATCAGGGCAGCACAAGTTTGAGGTGGGGACAACTTTGGTGTGGGTTCCATCCTTCGATATAAGGATTTTTTGCAGTCAGGGCCAGGGGCCCCTGGGCACATCCTTTTTCCATTTTCCCTGGGAAAGAAAACTCAGCAGTCCAGGTTCCTGATGTCAGTTTGTAGGGCTCCCTTGGGTCTATCAGGGCAGCACAAGTTTGAGGTGGGGACAACTTCGGTGTGGGGTCCATCCTTCGATATAAGGATTTTTTGCAGTGAGGTCCCTGCCCAGGGCCAGGGCCCCTGGGCACATCCTTTTTCCATTTTCCCTGGGAAAGAAAACTCAGCAGTCCAGGTTCCTGATGTCAGTTTGTAGGGCTCCCTTGGGTCTATCAGGGCAGCACAAGTTTGAGGTGGGGACAACTTCGGTGTGGGGTCCATCCTTCGATATATGGATTCTTTGCGGTCAGAACCAGGGGCCCCCGGGCACATCCTTTTTCCATTTTCCCTGGGAAAGAAAACTCAGCAGTCCAGGTTCCTGATGTCAGTTTGTAGGGCTCCCTTGGGTCTATCAGGGCAGCATATGTTTGAGGTGGCGACAACTTCGGTGTGGGTTCCATCCTTCGATATAAGGATTTTTTGCAGTCAGGGCCAGGGGCCCCTGGGCACATCCTTTTTCCATTTTCCCTGGGAAAGAAAACTCAGCAGTCCAGGTTCCTGATGTCAGTTTGTAGGGCTCCCTTGGGTCTATCAGGGCAGCACAAGTTTGAGGTGGGGACAACTTCGGTGTGGGGTCCATCCTTCGATATAAGGATTCCTTGCAGTGAGGCCCCAGCCCAGGTCCAGGGGCCCCTGGGCACATCCTTTTTCCATTTTCCCTGGGAAAGAAAACTCAGCAGTCCAGGTTCCTGATGTCAGTTTATAGGGCTCCCTTGGGTCTATCAGGGCAGCACAAGTTTGAGGTGGGGACAACTTCGGTGTGGGGTCCATCCTTCGATATAAGGATTTTTTGCAGTCAGGGACAGGGGCCCCTGGGCACATCCTTTTTCCATTTTCCCTGGGAAAGAAAACTCAGCAGTCCAGGTTCCTGATGTCAGTTTGTAGGGCTCCCTTGGGTCTATCAGGGCAGCACAAGTTTGAGGTGGGGACAACTTCGGTGTGGGGTCCATCCTTCGATATATGGATTTTTTGCAGTCAGGGCCAGGGGCCCCTGGGCACATCCTTTTTCCATTTTCCCTGGGAAAGAAAACTCAGCAGTCCAGGTTCCTGATGTCAGTTTGTAGGGCTCCCTTGGGTCTATCAGGGCAGCACAAGTTTGAGGTGGGGACAACTTCGGTGTGGGGTCCATCCTTCGATATAAGGATTCTTTGCAATGAGGTCCCTACCCAGGTCCAGGGGCCCCTGGGCACATCCTTTTTCCATTTTCCCTGGGAAAGAAAACTCAGCAGTCCAGGTTCCTGATGTCAGTTTGTAGGGCTCCCTTGGGTCTATCAGGGCAGCACAAGTTTGAGGTGGGGACAACTTCGGTGTGGGCTCCATCCTTCGATATAAGGATTTTTTGCAGTGAGGTCCCTGCCCAGGGCCAGGGCCCCTGGGCACATCCTTTTTCCATTTTCCCTGGGAAAGAAAACTCAGCAGTCCAGGTTCCTGATGTCAGTTTGTAGGGCTCCCTTGGGTCTATCAGGGCAGCACAAGTTTGAGGTGGGGACAACTTCGGTGTGGGGTCCATCCTTCGATATAAGGATTTTTTGCAGTCAGGGACAGGGGCCCCTGGGCACATCCTTTTTCCATTTTCCCTGGGAAAGAAAACTCAGCAGTCCAGGTTCCTGATGTCAGTTTGTAGGGCTCCCTTGGGTCTATCAGGGCAGCACAAGTTTGAGGTGGGGACAACTTCGGTGTGGGGTCCATCCTTCAATATAAGGATTTTTTGCAGTCAGGGCCAGGGGCCCCTGGGCACATCCTTTTTCCATTTTCCCTGGGAAAGAAAACTCAGCAGTCCAGGTTCCTGATGTCAGTTTGTAGGGCTCCCTTGGGTCTATCAGGGCAGCACAAGTTTGAGGTGGGGACAACTTCGGTGTGGGGTCCATCCTTCGATATATGGATTCTTTGCAGTCAGAACCAGGGGCCCCCGGGCACATCCTTTTTCCATTTTCCCTGGGAAAGAAAACTCAGCAGTCCAGGTTCCTGATGTCAGTTTGTAGGGCTCCCTTGGGTCTATCAGGGCAGCACAAGTTTGAGGTGGGGACAACTTCGGTGTGGGGTCCATCCTTCGATATAAGGATTTTTTGCAGTGAGGTCCCTGCCCAGGTCCAGGGCCCCTGGGCACAACCTTTTTCCATTTTCCCTGGGAAAGAAAACTCAGCAGTCCAGGTTCCTGATGTCAGTTTGTAGGGCTCCCTTGGGTCTATCAGGGCAGCACAAGTTTGAGGTGGGGACAAGTTCGGTGTGGGTTCCATCCTTTGATATAAGGATTTTTTGCAGTCAGGGCCAGGGGCCCCTGGGCACATCCTTTTTCCATTTTCCCTGGGAAAGAAAACTCAGCAGTCCAGGTTCCTGATGTCAGTTTGTAGGGCTCCCTTGGGTGTATCAGGGCAGCACAAGTTTGAGGTGGGGACAACTTCGGTGTGGGGTCCATCCTTCGATATAAGGATTCTTTGCAATGGGGTCCCTACCCAGGTCCAGGGGCCCCTGGGCACATCATTTGGCCATTTTCCCTGGGAAAGAAAACTCACCAGTCCAGGTTCCTGATGTCAGTTTGTATGGCTCCCTTGGGTCTATCAGGGCAGCACAAGTTTGAGGTGGGGACAACTTCGGTGTGGGGTCCATCCTTCGATATAAGGATTTTTTGCAGTGAGGTCCCTGCCCAGGGCCGGGGCCCCTGGGCACATCCTTTTTCCATTTTCCCTGGGAAAGAAAACTCAGCAGTCCAGGTTCCTGATGTCAGTTTGTAGGGCTCCCTTGGGTCTATCAGGGCAGCACAAGTTTGAGGTGGGGACAACTTCGGTGTGGGGTCCATCCTTCGATATAAAGATTTTTTGCAGTCATGGCCAGGGGCCCCTGGGCACATCCTTTTTCCATTTTCCCTGGGAAAGAAAACTCAGCAGTCCAGGTTCCTGATGTCAGTTTGTAGGGCTCCCTTGGGTCTATCAGGGCAGCACAAGTTTGAGGTGGGGACAACTTCGGTGTGGGGTCCATCCTTCGATATAAGGATTTTTTGCAGTCAGGGACAGGGGCCCCTGGGCACATCCTTTTTCCATTTTCCCTGGGAAAGAAAACTCAGCAGTCCAGGTTCCTGATGTCAGTTTGTAGGGCTCCCTTGGGTCTATCAGGGCAGCACAAGTTTGAGGTGGGGACAACTTCGGTGTGGGGTCCATCCTTCGATATAAGGATTCTTTGCAATGAGGTCCCTAGCCATGTCCAGGGGCCCCTGGGCACATCCTTTTTCCATTTTCCCTGGGAAAGAAAACTCAGCAGTCCAGGTTCCTGATGTCAGTTTGTAGGGCTCCCTTGGGTCTATCAGGGCAGCACAAGTTTGAGGTGGGGACAACTTCGGTGTGGGGTCCATCCTTCGATATAAGGATTTTTTGCAGTCATGGCCAGGGGCCCCTGGGCACATCCTTTTTCCATTTTCCCTGGGAAAGAAAACTCAGCAGTCCAGGTTCCTGATGTCAGTTTGTAGGGCTCCCTTGGGTCTATCAGGGCAGCACAAGTTTGAGGTGGGGACAACTTCGGTGTGTGGTCAATCCTTCGATATAAGGATTTTTTGCAGTGAGGTCCCTGCCCAGGGCCAGGGCCCCTGGGCACATCCTTTTTCCATTTTCCCTGGGAAAGAAAACTCAGCAGTCCAGGTTCCTGATGTCAGTTTGTAGGGCTCCCTTGGGTCTATCAGGGCAGCGCAAATTTGAGGTGGGGACAACTTCGGTGTGGGTTCCATCCTTCGATATAAGGATTTTTTGCAGTCAGGGCCAGGGGCCCCTGGGCACATCCTTTTTCCATTTTCCCTGGGAAAGAAAACTCAGCAGTCCAGGTTCCTGATGTCAGTTTGTAGGGCTCCCTTGGGTCTATCAGGGCAGCACAAGTTTGAGGTTGGGACAACTTCGGTGTGGGGTCCATCCTTCGATATATGGATTCTTTGCACTCAGAACCAGGGGCCCCCGGGCACATCCTTTTTCCATTTTCCCTGGGAAAGAAAACTCAGCAGTCCAGGTTCCTGATGTCAGTTTATAGGGCTCCCTTGGGTCTATCAGGGCAGCACAAGTTTGAGGTGGGGACAACTTCGGTGTGGGGTCCATCCTTCGATATAAGGATTTTTTGCAGTCAGGGACAGGGGCCCCTGGGCACATCCTTTTTCCATTTTCCCTGGGAAAGAAAACTCAGCAGTCCAGGTTCCTGATGTCAGTTTGTAGGGCTCCCTTGGGTCTATCAGGGCAGCACAAGTTTGAGGTGGGGACAACTTCGGTGTGGGGTCCATCCTTCGATATAAGGATTCTTTGCCATGAGGTCCCTACCCAGGTCCAGGGGCCCCTGGGCACATCCTTTTTCCATTTTCCCTGGGAAAGAAAACTCAGCAGTCCAGGTTCCTGATGTCAGTTTGTAGGGCTCCCTTGGGTCTATCAGGGCAGCACAAGTTTGAGGTGGGGACAACTTCGGTGCGGGGTCCATCCTTCGATATAAGGATTTTTTTCAGTCAGGGCCAAGGGCTCCCGGGCACAACCTTTGGCCATTTTCCCTGGGAAAGAAAACTCAGCAGTCCAGGTTCCTGATGTCAGTTTGTATGGCTCCCTTGGGTCTATCAGGGCAGCACAAGTTTGAGGTGGGGACAACTTCGGTGTGGGGTCCATCCTTCGATATAAGGATTTTTTTCAGTGAGGCCCTGCCCAGGGCCGGGGCCCCTGGGCACATCCTTTTTCCATTTTCCCTGGGAAAGAAAACTCAGCAGTCCAGGTTCCTGATGTCAGTTTGTAGGGCTCCCTTGGGTCTATCAGGGCAGCACAAGTTTGAGGTGGGGACAACTTCGGTGTGGGGTCCATCCTTCGATATAAGGATTTTTTGCAGTCATGGCCAGGGGCCCCTGGGCACATCCTTTTTCCATTTTCCCTGGGAAAGAAAACTCGGCAGTCCAGGTTCCTGATGTCAGTTTGTAGGGCTCCCTTGGGTGTATCAGGGCAGCACAAGTTTGAGGTGGGGACAACTTCGGTGTGGGGTCCATCCTTCGATATAAGGATTTTTTGCAGTGAGGTCCCTGCCCAGGGCCAGGGCCCCTGGGCACATCCTTTTTCCATTTTCCATGGGAAAGAAAACTCAGCAGTCCAGGTTCCTGATGTCAGTTTGTAGGGCTCCCTTGGGTCTATCAGGGCAGCACAAGTTTGAGGTGGGGACAACTTCGGTGTGGGGTCCATCCTTCGATATAAGGATTTTTTGCAGTCATGGCCAGGGGCCCCTGGGCACATCCTTTTTCCATTTTCCCTGGGAAAGAAAACTCGGCAGTCCAGGTTCCTGATGTCAGTTTGTAGGGCTCCCTTGGGTCTATCAGGGCAGCACAAGTTTGAGGTGGGGACAACTTCGGTGTGGGGTCCATCCTTCGATATAAGGATTTTTTGCAGTGAGGTCCCTGCCCAGGGCCAGGGCCCCTGGGCACATCCTTTTTCCATTTTCCCTGGGAAAGAAAACTCAGCAGTCCAGGTTCCTGATGTCAGTTTGTAGGGCTCCCTTGGGTCTATCAGGGCAGCACAAGTTTGAGGTGGGGACAACTTCGGTGTGGGGTCCATCCTTCGATATATGGATTCCTTACAGTGAGGCCCCAGCCCAGGTCCAGGGGCCCCTGGGCACATCCTTTTTCCATTTTCCCTGGGAAAGAAAACTCAGCAGTCCAGGTTCCTGATGTCAGTTTATAGGGCTCCCTTGGGTCTATCAGGGCAGCACAAGTTTGAGGTGGGGACAACTTCGGTGTGGGGTCCATCCTTCGATATAAGGATTTTTTGCAGTCAGGGACAGGGGCCCCTGGGCACATCCTTTTTCCATTTTCCCTGGGAAAGAAAACTCAGCAGTCCAGGTTCCTGATGTCAGTTTGTAGGGCTCCCTTGGGTCTATCAGGGCAGCACAAGTTTGAGGTGGGGACAACTTCGGTGTGGGGTCCATCCTTCGATATAACGATTCTTTGCAGTCAGGGCCAGGGGCCCCCGGCACATCCTTTTTCCATTTTCCCTGGGAAAGAAAACTCAGCAGTCCAGGTTCCTGATGTCAGTTTGTAGGGCTCCCTTGGGTCTATCAGGGCAGCACAAGTTTGAGGTGGGGACAACTTCGGTGTGGGGTCCATCCTTCGATATAAGGATTCTTTGCAATGAGGTCCCTACCCAGGTCCAGGGGCCCCTGGGCACATCATTTGCCCATTTTCCCTGGAAAGAAAACTCAGCAGTCCAGGTTCCTGATGTCAGTTTGTATGGCTCCCTTGGGTCTATCAGGGCAGCACAAGTTTGAGGTGGGGACAACTTCGGTGTGGGGTCCATCCTTCAATATAAGGATTTTTTGCAGTGAGGTCCCTGCCCAGGGCCGGGGCCCCTGGGCACATCCTTTTTCCATTTTCCCTGGGAAAGAAAACTCAGCAGTCCAGGTTCCTGATGTCAGTTTGTAGGGCTCCCTTGGGTCTATCAGGGCAGCACAAGTTTGAGGTGGGGACAACTTCGGTGTGGGGTCCATCCTTCGATATAAGGATTTTTTGCAGTCATGGCCAGGGGCCCCTGGGCACATCCTTTTTCCATTTTCCCTGGGAAAGAAAACTCAGCAGTCCAGGTTCCTGATGTCAGTTTGTAGGGCTCCCTTGGGTCTATCAGGGCAGCACAAGTTTGAGGTGGGGACAACTTCGGTGTGGGGTCCATCCTTCGATATAAGGATTTTTTGCAGTGAGGTCCCTGCCCAGGGCCAGGGCCCCTGGGCACATCCTTTTTCCATTTTCCCTGGGAAAGAAAACTCAGCAGTCCAGGTTCCTGATGTCAGTTTGTAGGGCTCCCTTGGGTCTATCAGGGCAGCACAAGTTTGAGGTGGGGACAACTTCGGTGTGGGTTCCATCCTTCGATATAAGGATTTTTTGCAGTCAGGGCCAGGGGCCCCTGGGCACATCCTTTTTCCATTTTCCCTGGGAAAGAAAACTCAGCAGTCCAGGTTCCTGATGTCAGTTTGTAGGGCTCCCTTGGGTGTATCAGGGCAGCACAAGTTTGAGGTGGGGACAACTTCGGTGTGGGGTCCATCCTTCGATATAAGGATTTTTTGCAGTCAGGGCCAGGGGCCCCTGGGCACATCCTTTTTCCATTTTCCCTGGGAAAGAAAACTCAGCAGTCCAGGTTCCTGATGTCAGTTTGTAGGGCTCCCTTGGGTCTATCAGGGCAGCACAAGTTTGAGGTGGGGACAACTTCGGTGTGGGGTCCATCCTTCGATATAAGGATTTTTTGCAGTCAGGGACAGGGGCCCCTGGGCACATCCTTTTTCCATTTTCCCTGGGAAAGAAAACTCAGCAGTCCAGGTTCCTGATGTCAGTTTGTAGGGCTCCCTTGGGTCTATCAGGGCAGCACAAGTTTGAGGTGGGGACAACTTCGGTGTGGGGTCCATCCTTCGATATAACGATTCTTTGCAGTCAGGGCCAGGGGCCCCCGGCACATCCTTTTTCCATTTTCCCTGGGAAAGAAAACTCAGCAGTCCAGGTTCCTGATGTCAGTTTGTAGGGCTCCCTTGGGTCTATCAGGGCAGCACAAGTTTGAGGTGGGGACAACTTCGGTGTGGGGTCCATCCTTCGATATAACGATTCTTTGCAGTCAGGGCCAGGGGCCCCCGGCACATCCTTTTTCCATTTTCCCTGGGAAAGAAAACTCAGCAGTCCAGGTTCCTGATGTCAGTTTGTAGGGCTCCCTTGGGTCTATCAGGGCAGCACAAGTTTGAGGTGGGGACAACTTCGGTGCGGGGTCCATCCTTCGATATAAGGATTTTTTTCAGTCAGGGCCAAGGGCTCCCGGGCACAACCTTTGGCCATTTTCCCTGGGAAAGAAAACTCAGCAGTCCAGGTTCCTGATGTCAGTTTGTAGGGCTCCCTTGGGTCTATCAGGGCAGCACAAGTTTGAGGTGGGGACAACTTCGGTGTGGGGTCCATCCTTCGATATAAGGATTTTTTTCAGTGAGGCCCTGCCCAGGGCCGGGGCCCCTGGGCACATCCTTTTTCCATTTTCCCTGGGAAAGAAAACTCAGCAGTCCAGGTTCCTGATGTCAGTTTGTAGGGCTCCCTTGGGTCTATCAGGGCAGCACAAGTTTGAGGTGGGGACAACTTCGGTGTGGGGTCCATCCTTCGATATAAGGATTTTTTGCAGTCATGGCCAGGGGCCCCTGGGCACATCCTTTTTCCATTTTCCCTGGGAAAGAAAACTCGGCAGTCCAGGTTCCTGATGTCAGTTTGTAGGGCTCCCTTGGGTGTATCAGGGCAGCACAAGTTTGAGGTGGGGACAACTTCGGTGTGGGGTCCATCCTTCGATATAAGGATTTTTTGCAGTGAGGTCCCTGCCCAGGGCCAGGGCCCCTGGGCACATCCTTTTTCCATTTTCCCTGGGAAAGAAAACTCAGCAGTCCAGGTTCCTGATGTCAGTTTGTAGGGCTCCCTTGGGTCTATCAGGGCAGCACAAGTTTGAGGTGGGGACAACTTCGGTGTGGGGTCCATCCTTCGATATAAGGATTTTTTGCAGTTATGGCCAGGGGCCCCTGGGCACATCCTTTTTCCATTTTCCCTGGGAAAGAAAACTCGGCAGTCCAGGTTCCTGATGTCAGTTTGTAGGGCTCCCTTGGGTGTATCAGGGCAGCACAAGTTTGAGGTGGGGACAACTTCGGTGTGGGGTCCATCCTTCGATATAAGGATTTTTTGCAGTGAGGTCCCTGCCCAGGGCCAGGGCCCCTGGGCACATCCTTTTTCCATTTTCCCTGGGAAAGAAAACTCAGCAGTCCAGGTTCCTGATGTCAGTTTGTAGGGCTCCCTTGGGTCTATCAGGGCAGCACAAGTTTGAGGTGGGGACAACTTCGGTGTAGGGTCCATCCTTCGATATAAGGATTCCTTACAGTGAGGCCCCAGCCCAGGTCCAGGGGCCCCTGGGCACATCCTTTTTCCATTTTCCCTGGGAAAGAAAACTCAGCAGTCCAGGTTCCTGATGTCAGTTTATAGGGCTCCCTTGGGTCTATCAGGGCAGCACAAGTTTGAGGTGGGGACAACTTCGGTGTGGGGTCCATCCTTCGATATAAGGATTTTTTGCAGTCAGGGACAGGGGCCCCTGGGCACATCCTTTTTCCATTTTCCCTGGGAAAGAAAACTCAGCAGTCCAGGTTCCTGATGTCAGTTTGTAGGGCTCCCTTGGGTCTATCAGGGCAGCACAAGTTTGAGGTGGGGACAACTTCGGTGTGGGGTCCATCCTTCGATATAACGATTCTTTGCAGTCAGGGCCAGGGGCCCCCGGCACATCCTTTTTCCATTTTCCCTGGGAAAGAAAACTCAGCAGTCCAGGTTCCTGATGTCAGTTTGTAGGGCTCCCTTGGGTGTATCAGGGCAGCACAAGTTTGAGGTGGGGACAACTTCGGTGTGGGGTCCATCCTTCGATATAAGGATTCTTTGCAATGAGGTCCCTACCCAGGTCCAGGGGCCCCTGGGCACATCATTTGCCCATTTTCCCTGGAAAGAAAACTCAGCAGTCCAGGTTCCTGATGTCAGTTTGTATGGCTCCCTTGGGTCTATCAGGGCAGCACAAGTTTGAGGTGGGGACAACTTCGGTGTGGGGTCCATCCTTCAATATAAGGATTTTTTGCAGTGAGGTCCCTGCCCAGGGCCGGGGCCCCTGGGCACATCCTTTTTCCATTTTCCCTGGGAAAGAAAACTCAGCAGTCCAGGTTCCTGATGTCAGTTTGTAGGGCTCCCTTGGGTCTATCAGGGCAGCACAAGTTTGAGGTGGGGACAACTTCGGTGTGGGGTCCATCCTTCGATATAAGGATTTTTTGCAGTCAGGGCCAGGGGCCCCTGGGCACATCCTTTTTCCATTTTCCCTGGGAAAGAAAACTCAGCAGTCCAGGTTCCTGATGTCAGTTTGTAGGGCTCCCTTGGGTCTATCAGGGCAGCACAAGTTTGAGGTGGGGACAACTTCGGTGTGGGGTCCATCCTTCGATATAAGGATTTTTTGCAGTGAGGTCCCTGCCCAGGGCCAGGGCCCCTGGGCACATCCTTTTTCCATTTTCCCTGGGAAAGAAAACTCAGCAGTCCAGGTTCCTGATGTCAGTTTGTAGGGCTCCCTTGGGTCTATCAGGGCAGCACAAGTTTGAGGTGGGGACAACTTCGGTGTGGGTTCCATCCTTCGATATAAGGATTTTTTGCAGTCAGGGCCAGGGGCCCCTGGGCACATCCTTTTTCCATTTTCCCTGGGAAAGAAAACTCAGCAGTCCAGGTTCCTGATGTCAGTTTGTAGGGCTCCCTTGGGTGTATCAGGGCAGCACAAGTTTGAGGTGGGGACAACTTCGGTGTGGGGTCCATCCTTCGATATAAGGATTTTTTGCAGTCAGGGCCACGGGCCCCTGGGCACATCCTTTTTCCATTTTCCCTGGGAAAGAAAACTCAGCAGTCCAGGTTCCTGATGTCAGTTTGTAGGGCTCCCTTGGGTCTATCAGGGCAGCACAAGTTTGAGGTGGGGACAACTTCGGTGTGGGGTCCATCCTTCGATATAAGGATTCCTTGCAGTGAGGCCCCAGCCCAGGTCCAGGGGCCCCTGGGCACATCCTTTTTCCATTTTCCCTGGGAAAGAAAACTCAGCAGTCCAGGTTCCTGATGTCAGTTTATAGGGCTCCCTTGGGTCTATCAGGGCAGCACAAGTTTGAGGTGGGGACAACTTCGGTGTGGGGTCCATCCTTCGATATAAGGATTTTTTGCAGTCAGGGACAGGGGCCCCTGGGCACATCCTTTTTCCATTTTCCCTGGGAAAGAAAACTCAGCAGTCCAGGTTCCTGATGTCAGTTTGTAGGGCTCCCTTGGGTCTATCAGGGCAGCACAAGTTTGAGGTGGGGACAACTTCGGTGTGGGGTCCATCCTTCGATATAACGATTCTTTGCAGTCAGGGCCAGGGGCCCCCGGCACATCCTTTTTCCATTTTCCCTGGGAAAGAAAACTCAGCAGTCCAGGTTCCTGATGTCAGTTTGTAGGGCTCCCTTGGGTCTATCAGGGCAGCACAAGTTTGAGGTGGGGACAACTTCGGTGTGGGGTCCATCCTTCGATATAAGGATTCCTTGCAGTGAGGCCCCAGCCCAGGTCCAGGGGCCCCTGGGCACATCCTTTTTCCATTTTCCCTGGGAAAGAAAACTCAGCAGTCCAGGTTCCTGATGTCAGTTTATAGGGCTCCCTTGGGTCTATCAGGGCAGCACAAGTTTGAGGTGGGGACAACTTCGGTGTGGGCTCCATCCTTCGATATAAGGATTTTTTGCAGTCAGGGACAGGGGCCCCTGGGCACATCCTTTTTCCATTTTCCCTGGGAAAGAAAACTCAGCAGTCCAGGTTCCTGATGTCAGTTTGTAGGGCTCCCTTGGGTCTATCAGGGCAGCACAAGTTTGAGGTGGGGACAACTTCGGTGTGGGGTCCATCCTTCGATATATGGATTTTTTGCAGTCAGGGACAGGGGCCCCTGGGCACATCCTTTTTCCATTTTCCCTGGGAAAGAAAACTCAGCAGTCCAGGTTCCTGATGTCAGTTTGTAGGGCTCCCTTGGGTGTATCAGGGCAGCACAAGTTTGAGGTGGGGACAACTTCGGTGTGGGGTCCATCCTTCGATATAAGGATTTTTTGCAGTCAGGGCCAGGGGCCCCTGGGCACATCCTTTTTCCATTTTCCCTGGGAAAGAAAACTCAGCAGTCCAGGTTCCTGATGTCAGTTTGTAGGGCTCCCTTGGGTCTATCAGGGCAGCACAAGTTTGAGGTGGGGACAACTTCGGTGTGGGGTCCATCCTTCGATATAAGGATTCTTTGCAATGAGGTCCCTACCCAGGTCCAGGGGCCCCTGGGCACATCCTTTTTCCATTTTCCCTGGGAAAGAAAACTCAGCAGTCCAGGTTCCTGATGTCAGTTTGTAGGGCTCCCTTGGGTCTATCAGGGCAGCACAAGTTTGAGGTGGGGACAACTTCGGTGTGGGCTCCATCCTTCGATATAAGGATTTTTTGCAGTGAGGTCCCTGCCCAGGGCCAGGGCCCCTGGGCACATCCTTTTTCCATTTTCCCTGGGAAAGAAAACTCAGCAGTCCAGGTTCCTGATGTCAGTTTGTAGGGCTCCCTTGGGTCTATCAGGGCAGCACAAGTTTGAGGTGGGGACAACTTCGGTGTGGGGTCCATCCTTCGATATAAGGATTTTTTGCAGTCAGGGACAGGGGCCCCTGGGCACATCCTTTTTCCATTTTCCCTGGGAAAGAAAACTCAGCAGTCCAGGTTCCTGATGTCAGTTTGTAGGGCTCCCTTGGGTCTATCAGGGCAGCACAAGTTTGAGGTGGGGACAACTTCGGTGTGGGGTCCATCCTTCGATATAAGGATTTTTTGCAGTCAGGGCCAGGGGCCCCTGGGCACATCCTTTTTCCATTTTCCCTGGGAAAGAAAACTCAGCAGTCCAGGTTCCTGATGTCAGTTTGTAGGGCTCCCTTGGGTCTATCAGGGCACACAAGTTTGAGGTGGGGACAACTTCGGTGTGGGCTCCATCCTTCGATATAAGGATTTTTTGCAGTCAGGGCCAGGGGCCCCTGGGCACATCCTTTTTCCATTTTCCCTGGGAAAGAAAACTCAGCAGTCCAGGTTCCTGATGTCAGTTTATAGGGCTCCCTTGGGTCTATCAGGGCAGCACAAGTTTGAGGTGGGGACAACTTCGGTGTGGGGTCCATCCTTCGATATAAGGATTTTTTGCAGTCATGGCCAGGGGCCCCTGGGCACATCCTTTTTCCATTTTCCCTGGGAAAGAAAACTCAGCAGTCCAGGTTCCTGATGTCAGTTTGTAGGGCTCCCTTGGGTCTATCAGGGCAGCACAAGTTTGAGGTGGGGACAACTTCGGTGTGGGGTCCATCCTTCGATATAAGGATTTTTTGCAGTCAGGGACAGGGGCCCCTGGGCACATCCTTTTTCCATTTTCCCTGGGAAAGAAAACTCAGCAGTCCAGGTTCCTGATGTCAGTTTGTAGGGCTCCCTTGGGTCTATCAGGGCAGCACAAGTTTGAGGTGGGGACAACTTCGGTGTGGGGTCCATCCTTCGATATAAGGATTCTTTGCAATGAGGTCCCTACCCAGGTCCAGGGGCCCCTGGGCACATCCTTTTTCCATTTTCCCTGGGAAAGAAAACTCAGCAGTCCAGGTTCCTGATGTCAGTTTGTAGGGCTCCCTTGGGTCTATCAGGGCAGCACAAGTTTGAGGTGGGGACAACTTCGGTGCGGGGTCCATCCTTCGATATAAGGATTTTTTTCAGTCAGGGCCAAGGGCTCCCGGGCACAACCTTTGGCCATTTTCCCTGGGAAAGAAAACTCAGCAGTCCAGGTTCCTGATGTCAGTTTGTATGGCTCCCTTGGGTCTATCAGGGCAGCACAAGTTTGAGGTGGGGACAACTTCGGTGTGGGGTCCATCCTTCGATATATGGATTCTTTGCAGTCAGAACCAGGGGCCCCCGGGCACATCCTTTTTCCATTTTCCCTGGGAAAGAAAACTCAGCAGTCCAGGTTCCTGATGTCAGTTTATAGGGCTCCCTTGGGTCTATCAGGGCAGCACAAGTTTGAGGTGGGGACAACTTCGGTGTGGGGTCCATCCTTCGATATAAGGATTTTTTGCAGTCAGGGACAGGGGCCCCTGGGCACATCCTTTTTCCATTTTCCCTGGGAAAGAAAACTCAGCAGTCCAGGTTCCTGATGTCAGTTTGTAGGGCTCCCTTGGGTCTATCAGGGCAGCACAAGTTTGAGGTGGGGACAACTTCGGTGTGGGGTCCATCCTTCGATATAAGGATTTTTTGCAGTCATGGCCAGGGGCCCCTGGGCACATCCTTTTTCCATTTTCCCTGGGAAAGAAAACTCAGCAGTCCAGGTTCCTGATGTCAGTTTGTAGGGCTCCCTTGGGTCTATCAGGGCAGCACAAGTTTGAGGTGGGGACAACTTCGGTGTGGGTTCCATCCTTCGATATAAGGATTTTTTGCAGTCAGGGCCAGGGGCCCCTGGGCACATCCTTTTTCCATTTTCCCTGGGAAAGAAAACTCAGCAGTCCAGGTTCCTGATGTCAGTTTGTAGGGCTCCCTTGGGTGTATCAGGGCAGCACAAGTTTGAGGTGGGGACAACTTCGGTGTGGGGTCCATCCTTCGATATAAGGATTTTTTGCAGTCAGGGCCAGGGGCCCCTGGGCGAATCCTTTTTCCATTTTCCCTGGGAAAGAAAACTCAGCAGTCCAGGTTCCTGATGTCAGTTTGTAGGGCTCCCTTGGGTCTATCAGGGCAGCACAAGTTTGAGGTGGGGACAACTTCGGTGTGGGGTCCATCCTTCGATATAAGGATTCCTTGCAGTGAGGCCCCAGCCCAGGTCCAGGGGCCCCTGGGCACATCCTTTTTCCATTTTCCCTGGGAAAGAAAACTCAGCAGTCCAGGTTCCTGATGTCAGTTTATAGGGCTCCCTTGGGTCTATCAGGGCAGCACAAGTTTGAGGTGGGGACAACTTCGGTGTGGGGTCCATCCTTCGATATAAGGATTTTTTGCAGTCAGGGACAGGGGCCCCTGGGCACATCCTTTTTCCATTTTCCCTGGGAAAGAAAACTCAGCAGTCCAGGTTCCTGATGTCAGTTTGTAGGGCTCCCTTGGGTCTATCAGGGCAGCACAAGTTTGAGGTGGGGACATCTTCGGTGTGGGGTCCATCCTTCGATATATGGATTTTTTGCAGTCAGGGCCAGGGGCCCCTGGGCACATCCTTTTTCCATTTTCCCTGGGAAAGAAAACTCAGCAGTCCAGGTTCCTGATGTCAGTTTGTAGGGCTCCCTTGGGTGTATCAGGGCAGCACAAGTTTGAGGTGGGGACAACTTCGGTGTGGGGTCCATCCTTCGATATAAGGATTTTTTGCAGTCAGGGCCAGGGGCCCCTGGGCACATCCTTTTTCCATTTTCCCTGGGAAAGAAAACTCAGCAGTCCAGGTTCCTGATGTCAGTTTGTAGGGCTCCCTTGGGTCTATCAGGGCAGCACAAGTTTGAGGTGGGGACAACTTCGGTGTGGGGTCCATCCTTCGATATAAGGATTCTTTGCAATGAGGTCCCTACCCAGGTCCAGGGGCCCCTGGGCACATCCTTTTTCCATTTTCCCTGGGAAAGAAAACTCAGCAGTCCAGGTTCCTGATGTCAGTTTGTAGGGCTCCCTTGGGTCTATCAGGGCAGCACAAGTTTGAGGTGGGGACAACTTCGGTGTGGGGTCCATCCTTCGATATAAGGATTTTTTGCAGTCAGGGACAGGGGCCCCTGGGCACATCCTTTTTCCATTTTCCCTGGGAAAGAAAACTCAGCAGTCCAGGTTCCTGATGTCAGTTTGTAGGGCTCCCTTGGGTCTATCAGGGCAGCACAAGTTTGAGGTGGGGACAACTTCGGTGTGGGCTCCATCCTTCGATATAAGGATTTTTTGCAGTCAGGGCCAGGGGCCCCTGGGCACATCCTTTTTCCATTTTCCCTGGGAAAGAAAACTCAGCAGTCCAGGTTCCTGATGTCAGTTTGTAGGGCTCCCTTGGGTCTATCAGGGCAGCACAAGTTTGAGGTGGGGACAACTTCGGTGTGGGGTCCATCCTTCGATATATGGATTCTTTGCAGTCAGAACCAGGGGCCCCCGGGCACATCCTTTTTCCATTTTCCCTGGGAAAGAAAACTCAGCAGTCCAGGTTCCTGATGTCAGTTTGTAGGGCTCCCTTGGGTCTATCAGGGCAGCACAAGTTTGAGGTGGGGACAACTTCGGTGTGGGCTCCATCCTTCGATATAAGGATTTTTTGCAGTGAGGTCCCTGCCCAGGGCCAGGGCCCCTGGGCACAACCTTTTTCCATTTTCCCTGGGAAAGAAAACTCAGCAGTCCAGGTTCCTGATGTCAGTTTGTAGGGCTCCCTTGGGTCTATCAGGGCAGCACAAGTTTGAGGTGGGGACAAGTTCGGTGTGGGTTCCATCCTTTGATATAAGGATTTTTTGCAGTCAGGGCCAGGGGCCCCTGGGCACATCCTTTTTCCATTTTCCCTGGGAAAGAAAACTCAGCAGTCCAGGTTCCTGATGTCAGTTTGTAGGGCTCCCTTGGGTCTATCAGGGCAGCACAAGTTTGAGGTGGGGACAACTTCGGTGTGGGGTCCATCCTTCGATATATGGATTCTTTGCAGTCAGAACCAGGGGCCCCCGGGCACATCCTTTTTCCATTTTCCCTGGGAAAGAAAACTCAGCAGTCCAGGTTCCTGATGTCAGTTTGTAGGGCTCCCTTGGGTCTATCAGGGCAGCACAAGTTTGAGGTGGGGACAACTTCGGTGTGGGGTCCATCCTTCGATATAAGGATTCTTTGCAATGGGGTCCCTACCCAGGTCCAGGGGCCCCTGGGCACATCATTTGGCCATTTTCCCTGGGAAAGAAAACTCACCAGTCCAGGTTCCTGATGTCAGTTTGTATGGCTCCCTTGGGTCTATCAGGGCAGCACAAGTTTGAGGTGGGGACAACTTCGGTGTGGGGTCCATCCTTCGATATAAGGATTTTTTGCAGTGAGGTCCCTGCCCAGGGCCGGGGCCCCTGGGCACATCCTTTTTCCATTTTCCCTGGGAAAGAAAACTCAGCAGTCCAGGTTCCTGATGTCAGTTTGTAGGGCTCCCTTGGGTCTATCAGGGCAGCACAAGTTTGAGGTGGGGACAACTTCGGTGTGGGGTCCATCCTTCGATATAAGGATTTTTTGCAGTCATGGCCAGGGGCCCCTGGGCACATCCTTTTTCCATTTTCCCTGGGAAAGAAAACTCAGCAGTCCAGGTTCCTGATGTCAGTTTGTAGGGCTCCCTTGGGTCTATCAGGGCAGCACAAGTTTGAGGTGGGGACAACTTCGGTGTGGGGTCCATCCTTCGATATAAGGATTTTTTGCAGTCAGGGACAGGGGCCCCTGGGCACATCCTTTTTCCATTTTCCCTGGGAAAGAAAACTCAGCAGTCCAGGTTCCTGATGTCAGTTTGTAGGGCTCCCTTGGGTCTATCAGGGCAGCACAAGTTTGAGGTGGGGACAACTTCGGTGTGGGGTCCATCCTTCGATATAAGGATTCTTTGACATGAGGTCCCTACCCAGGTCCAGGGGCCCCTGGGCACATCCTTTTTCCATTTTCCCTGGGAAAGAAAACTCAGCAGTCCAGGTTCCTGATGTCAGTTTGTAGGGCTCCCTTGGGTCTATCAGGGCAGCACAAGTTTGAGGTGGGGACAACTTCGGTGCGGGGTCCATCCTTCGATATAAGGATTTTTTTCAGTCAGGGCCAAGGGCTCCCGGGCACAACCTTTGGCCATTTTCCCTGGGAAAGAAAACTCAGCAGTCCAGGTTCCTGATGTCAGTTTGTATGGCTCCCTTGGGTCTATCAGGGCAGCACAAGTTTGAGGTGGGGACAACTTCGGTGTGGGGTCCATCCTTCGATATAAGGATTTTTTTCAGTGAGGCCCTGCCCAGGGCCGGGGCCCCTGGGCACATCCTTTTTCCATTTTCCCTGGGAAAGAAAACTCAGCAGTCCAGGTTCCTGATGTCAGTTTGTAGGGCTCCCTTGGGTGTATCAGGGCAGCACAAGTTTGAGGTGGGGACAACTTTGGTGTGGGTTCCATCCTTCGATATAAGGATTTTTTGCAGTCAGGGCCAGGGGCCCCTGGGCACATCCTTTTTCCATTTTCCCTGGGAAAGAAAACTCAGCAGTCCAGGTTCCTGATGTCAGTTTGTAGGGCTCCCTTGGGTCTATCAGGGCAGCACAAGTTTGAGGTGGGGACAACTTCGGTGTGGGGTCCATCCTTCGATATATGGATTCTTTGCAGTCAGAACCAGGGGCCCCCGGGCACATCCTTTTTCCATTTTCCCTGGGAAAGAAAACTCAGCAGTCCAGGTTCCTGATGTCAGTTTGTAGGGCTCCCTTGGGTCTATCAGGGCAGCACAAGTTTGAGGTGGGGACAACTTCGGTGTGGGGTCCATCCTTCGATATAAGGATTTTTTGCAGTGAGGTCCCTGCCCAGGGCCAGGGCCCCTGGGCACATCCTTTTTCCATTTTCCCTGGGAAAGAAAACTCAGCAGTCCAGGTTCCTGATGTCAGTTTGTAGGGCTCCCTTGGGTCTATCAGGGCAGCACAAGTTTGAGGTGGGGACAACTTCGGTGTGGGGTCCATCCTTCGATATAAGGATTCCTTGCAGTGAGGCCCCAGCCCAGGTCCAGGGGCCCCTGGGCACATCCTTTTTCCATTTTCCCTGGGAAAGAAAACTCAGCAGTCCAGGTTCCTGATGTCAGTTTATAGGGCTCCCTTGGGTCTATCAGGGCAGCACAAGTTTGAGGTGGGGACAACTTCGGTGTGGGGTCCATCCTTCGATATAAGGATTTTTTGCAGTCAGGGACAGGGGCCCCTGGGCACATCCTTTTTCCATTTTCCCTGGGAAAGAAAACTCAGCAGTCCAGGTTCCTGATGTCAGTTTGTAGGGCTCCCTTGGGTCTATCAGGGCAGCACAAGTTTGAGGTGGGGACAACTTCGGTGTGGGGTCCATCCTTCGATATATGGATTTTTTGCAGTCAGGGACAGGGGCCCCTGGGCACATCCTTTTTCCATTTTCCCTGGGAAAGAAAACTCAGCAGTCCAGGTTCCTGATGTCAGTTTGTAGGGCTCCCTTGGGTGTATCAGGGCAGCACAAGTTTGAGGTGGGGACAACTTCGGTGTGGGGTCCATCCTTCGATATAAGGATTTTTTGCAGTCAGGGCCAGGGGCCCCTGGGCACATCCTTTTTCCATTTTCCCTGGGAAAGAAAACTCAGCAGTCCAGGTTCCTGATGTCAGTTTGTAGGGCTCCCTTGGGTCTATCAGGGCAGCACAAGTTTGAGGTGGGGACAACTTCGGTGTGGGCTCCATCCTTCGATATAAGGATTTTTTGCAGTGAGGTCCCTGCCCAGGGCCAGGGGCCCCTGGGCACATCCTTTTTCCATTTTCCCTGGGAAAGAAAACTCAGCAGTCCAGGTTCCTGATGTCAGTTTGTAGGGCTCCCTTGGGTCTATCAGGGCAGCACAAGTTTGAGGTGGGGACAACTTCGGTGTGGGGTCCATCCTTCGATATAAGGATTTTTTGCAGTCAGGGACAGGGGCCCCTGGGCACATCCTTTTTCCATTTTCCCTGGGAAAGAAAACTCAGCAGTCCAGGTTCCTGATGTCAGTTTGTAGGGCTCCCTTGGGTCTATCAGGGCAGCACAAGTTTGAGGTGGGGACAACTTCGGTGTGGGCTCCATCCTTCGATATAAGGATTTTTTGCAGTCAGGGCCAGGGGCCCCTGGGCACATCCTTTTTCCATTTTCCCTGGGAAAGAAAACTCAGCAGTCCAGGTTCCTGATGTCAGTTTGTAGGGCTCCCTTGGGTCTATCAGGGCAGCACAAGTTTGAGGTGGGGACAACTTCGGTGTGGGGTCCATCCTTCGATATATGGATTCTTTGCAGTCAGAACCAGGGGCCCCCGGGCACATCCTTTTTCCATTTTCCCTGGGAAAGAAAACTCAGCAGTCCAGGTTCCTGATGTCAGTTTGTAGGGCTCCCTTGGGTCTATCAGGGCAGCACAAGTTTGAGGTGGGGACAACTTCGGTGTGGGGTCCATCCTTCGATATAAGGATTTTTTGCAGTGAGGTCCCTGCCCAGGTCCAGGGCCCCTGGGCACAACCTTTTTCCATTTTCCCTGGGAAAGAAAACTCAGCAGTCCAGGTTCCTGATGTCAGTTTGTAGGGCTCCCTTGGGTCTATCAGGGCAGCACAAGTTTGAGGTGGGGACAAGTTCGGTGTGGGTTCCATCCTTTGATATAAGGATTTTTTGCAGTCAGGGCCAGGGGCCCCTGGGCACATCCTTTTTCCATTTTCCCTGGGAAAGAAAACTCAGCAGTCCAGGTTCCTGATGTCAGTTTGTAGGGCTCCCTTGGGTCTATCAGGGCAGCACAAGTTTGAGGTGGGGACAACTTCGGTGTGGGGTCCATCCTTCGATATATGGATTCTTTGCAGTCAGAACCAGGGGCCCCCGGGCACATCCTTTTTCCATTTTCCCTGGGAAAGAAAACTCAGCAGTCCAGGTTCCTGATGTCAGTTTGTAGGGCTCCCTTGGGTGTATCAGGGCAGCACAAGTTTGAGGTGGGGACAACTTCGGTGTGGGGTCCATCCTTCGATATAAGGATTCTTTGCAATGGGGTCCCTACCCAGGTCCAGGGGCCCCTGGGCACATCATTTGGCCATTTTCCCTGGGAAAGAAAACTCACCAGTCCAGGTTCCTGATGTCAGTTTGTATGGCTCCCTTGGGTCTATCAGGGCAGCACAAGTTTGAGGTGGGGACAACTTCGGTGTGGGGTCCATCCTTCGATATAAGGATTTTTTGCAGTGAGGTCCCTGCCCAGGGCCGGGGCCCCTGGGCACATCCTTTTTCCATTTTCCCTGGGAAAGAAAACTCAGCAGTCCAGGTTCCTGATGTCAGTTTGTAGGGCTCCCTTGGGTCTATCAGGGCAGCACAAGTTTGAGGTGGGGACAACTTCGGTGTGGGGTCCATCCTTCGATATAAAGATTTTTTGCAGTCATGGCCAGGGGCCCCTGGGCACATCCTTTTTCCATTTTCCCTGGGAAAGAAAACTCAGCAGTCCAGGTTCCTGATGTCAGTTTGTAGGGCTCCCTTGGGTCTATCAGGGCAGCACAAGTTTGAGGTGGGGACAACTTCGGTGTGGGGTCCATCCTTCGATATAAGGATTTTTTGCAGTCAGGGACAGGGGCCCCTGGGCACATCCTTTTTCCATTTTCCCTGGGAAAGAAAACTCAGCAGTCCAGGTTCCTGATGTCAGTTTGTAGGGCTCCCTTGGGTCTATCAGGGCAGCACAAGTTTGAGGTGGGGACAACTTCGGTGTGGGGTCCATCCTTCGATATAAGGATTTTTTGCAGTCAGGGCCAGGGGCCCCTGGGCACATCCTTTTTCCATTTTCCCTGGGAAAGAAAACTCAGCAGTCCAGGTTCCTGATGTCAGTTTGTAGGGCTCCCTTGGGTCTATCAGGGCAGCACAAGTTTGAGGTGGGGACAACTTCGGTGCGGGGTCCATCCTTCGATATAAGGATTTTTTTCAGTCAGGGCCAAGGTCTCCCGGGCACAACCTTTGGCCATTTTCCCTGGGAAAGAAAACTCAGCAGTCCAGGTTCCTGATGTCAGTTTGTAGGGCTCCCTTGGGTCTATCAGGGCAGCACAAGTTTGAGGTGGGGACAACTTCGGTGTGGGCTCCATCCTTCGATATAAGGATTTTTTGCAGTGATGGCCCAGCCCAGGTCCAGGGGCCCCTGGGCACATCCTTTTTCCATTTTCCCTGGGAAAGAAAACTCAGCAGTCCAGGTTCCTGATGTCAGTTTATAGGGCTCCCTTGGGTCTATCAGGGCAGCACAAGTTTGAGGTGGGGACAACTTCGGTGTGGGGTCCATCCTTCGATATAAGGATTTTTTGCAGTCAGGGACAGGGGCCCCTGGGCACATCCTTTTTCCATTTTCCCTGGGAAAGAAAACTCAGCAGTCCAGGTTCCTGATGTCAGTTTGTAGGGCTCCCTTGGGTCTATCAGGGCAGCACAAGTTTGAGGTGGGGACAACTTCGGTGTGGGGTCCATCCTTCGATATAACGATTATTTGCAGTCAGGGCCAGGGGCCCCCGGCACATCCTTTTTCCATTTTCCCTGGGAAAGAAAACTCAGCAGTCCAGGTTCCTGATGTCAGTTTGTAGGGCTCCCTTGGGTGTAGCAGGGCAGCACAAGTTTGAGGTGGGGACAACTTCGGTGTGGGGTCCATCCTTCGATATAAGGATTTTTTGCAGTCAGGGACAGGGGCCCCTGGGCACATCCTTTTTCCATTTTCCCTGGGAAAGAAAACTCAGCAGTCCAGGTTCCTGATGTCAGTTTGTAGGGCGCCCTTGGGTCTATCAGGGCAGCACAAGTTTGAGGTGGGGACAACTTCGGTGTGGGGTCCATCCTTCGATATAAGGATTCTTTGCAATGAGGTCCCTACCCAGGTCCAGGGGCCCCTGGGCACATCCTTTTTCCATTTTCCCTGGGAAAGAAAACTCAGCAGTCCAGGTTCCTGATGTCAGTTTGTAGGGCTCCCTTGGGTCTATCAGGGCAGCACAAGTTTGAGGTGGGGACAACTTCGGTGTGGGGTCCATCCTTCGATATAAGGATTTTTTGCAGTGAGGTCCCTGCCCAGGGCCAGGGCCCCTGGGCACATCCTTTTTCCATTTTCCCTGGGAAAGAAAACTCAGCAGTCCAGGTTCCTGATGTCAGTTTGTAGGGCTCCCTTGGGTCTATCAGGGCAGCACAAGTTTGAGGTGGGGACAACTTCGGTGTGGGGTCCATCCTTCGATATAACGATTCTTTGCAGTCAGGGCCAGGGGGCCCCCGGCACATCCTTTTTCCATTTTCCCTGGGAAAGAAAACTCAGCAGTCCAGGTTCCTGATGTCAGTTTGTAGGGCTCCCTTGGGTCTATCAGGGCAGCACAAGTTTGAGGTGGGGACAACTTCGGTGTGGGCTCCATCCTTCGATATAAGGATTTTTTGCAGTCAGGGCCAGGGGCCCCTGGGCACATCCTTTTTCCATTTTCCCTGGGAAAGAAAACTCAGCAGTCCAGGTTCCTGATGTCAGTTTGTAGGGCTCCCTTGGGTCTATCAGGGCAGCACAAGTTTGAGGTGGGGACAACTTCGGTGTGGGGTCCATCCTTCGATATATGGATTCTTTGCAGTCAGAACCAGGGGCCCCCGGGCACATCCTTTTTCCATTTTCCCTGGGAAAGAAAACTCAGCAGTCCAGGTTCCTGATGTCAGTTTGTAGGGCTCCCTTGGGTCTATCAGGGCAGCACAAGTTTGAGGTGGGGACAACTTCGGTGTGGGGTCCATCCTTCGATATAAGGATTTTTTGCAGTGAGGTCCCTGCCCAGGGCCAGGGCCCCTGGGCACATCCTTTTTCCATTTTCCCTGGGAAAGAAAACTCAGCAGTCCAGGTTCCTGATGTCAGTTTGTAGGGCTCCCTTGGGTCTATCAGGGCAGCACAAGTTTGAGGTGGGGACAACTTCGGTGTGGGGTCCATCCTTCGATATATGGATTCTTTGCGGTCAGAACCAGGGGCCCCCGGGCACATCCTTTTTCCATTTTCCCTGGGAAAGAAAACTCAGCAGTCCAGGTTCCTGATGTCAGTTTGTAGGGCTCCCTTGGGTCTATCAGGGCAGCATATGTTTGAGGTGGCGACAACTTCGGTGTGGGTTCCATCCTTCGATATAAGGATTTTTTGCAGTCAGGGCCAGGGGCCCCTGGGCACATCCTTTTTCCATTTTCCCTGGGAAAGAAAACTCAGCAGTCCAGGTTCCTGATGTCAGTTTGTAGGGCTCCCTTGGGTCTATCAGGGCAGCACAAGTTTGAGGTGGGGACAACTTCGGTGTGGGGTCCATCCTTCGATATAAGGATTCTTTGCAATGAGGTCCCTAGCCATGTCCAGGGGCCCCTGGGCACATCCTTTTTCCATTTTCCCTGGGAAAGAAAACTCAGCAGTCCAGGTTCCTGATGTCAGTTTATAGGGCTCCCTTGGGTCTATCAGGGCAGCACAAGTTTGAGGTGGGGACAACTTCGGTGTGGGGTCCATCCTTCGATATAAGGATTTTTTGCAGTCAGGGACAGGGGCCCCTGGGCACATCCTTTTTCCATTTTCCCTGGGAAAGAAAACTCAGCAGTCCAGGTTCCTGATGTCAGTTTGTAGGGCTCCCTTGGGTCTATCAGGGCAGCACAAGTTTGAGGTGGGGACAACTTCGGTGTGGGGTCCATCCTTCGATATAAGGATTTTTTGCAGTCAGGGACAGGGGCCCCTGGGCACATCCTTTTTCCATTTTCCCTGGGAAAGAAAACTCAGCAGTCCAGGTTCCTGATGTCAGTTTGTAGGGCTCCCTTGGGTCTATCAGGGCAGCACAAGTTTGAGGTGGGGACAACTTCGGTGTGGGGTCCATCCTTCGATATATGGATTTTTTGCAGTCAGGGACAGGGGCCCCTGGGCACATCCTTTTTCCATTTTCCCTGGGAAAGAAAACTCAGCAGTCCAGGTTCCTGATGTCAGTTTGTAGGGCTCCCTTGGGTGTATCAGGGCAGCACAAGTTTGAGGTGGGGACAACTTCGGTGTGGGGTCCATCCTTCGATATAAGGATTTTTTGCAGTCAGGGCCAGGGGCCCCTGGGCACATCCTTTTTCCATTTTCCCTGGGAAAGAAAACTCAGCAGTCCAGGTTCCTGATGTCAGTTTGTAGGGCTCCCTTGGGTCTATCAGGGCAGCACAAGTTTGAGGTGGGGACAACTTCGGTGTGGGGTCCATCCTTCGATATAAGGATTCTTTGCAATGAGGTCCCTACCCAGGTCCAGGGGCCCCTGGGCACATCCTTTTTCCATTTTCCCTGGGAAAGAAAACTCAGCAGTCCAGGTTCCTGATGTCAGTTTATAGGGCTCCCTTGGGTCTATCAGGGCAGCACAAGTTTGAGGTGGGGACAACTTCGGTGTGGGGTCCATCCTTCGATATAAGGATTTTTTGCAGTCAGGGACAGGGGCCCCTGGGCACATCCTTTTTCCATTTTCCCTGGGAAAGAAAACTCAGCAGTCCAGGTTCCTGATGTCAGTTTGTAGGGCTCCCTTGGGTCTATCAGGGCAGCACAAGTTTGAGGTGGGGACAACTTCGGTGTGGGGTCCATCCTTCGATATAAGGATTTTTTGCAGTCAGGGACAGGGGCCCCTGGGCACATCCTTTTTCCATTTTCCCTGGGAAAGAAAACTCAGCAGTCCAGGTTCCTGATGTCAGTTTGTAGGGCTCCCTTGGGTCTATCAGGGCAGCACAAGTTTGAGGTGGGGACAACTTCGGTGTGGGGTCCATCCTTCGATATATGGATTTTTTGCAGTCAGGGACAGGGGCCCCTGGGCACATCCTTTTTCCATTTTCCCTGGGAAAGAAAACTCAGCAGTCCAGGTTCCTGATGTCAGTTTGTAGGGCTCCCTTGGGTGTATCAGGGCAGCACAAGTTTGAGGTGGGGACAACTTCGGTGTGGGGTCCATCCTTCGATATAAGGATTTTTTGCAGTCAGGGCCAGGGGCCCCTGGGCACATCCTTTTTCCATTTTCCCTGGGAAAGAAAACTCAGCAGTCCAGGTTCCTGATGTCAGTTTGTAGGGCTCCCTTGGGTCTATCAGGGCAGCACAAGTTTGAGGTGGGGACAACTTCGGTGTGGGGTCCATCCTTCGATATAAGGATTCTTTGCAATGAGGTCCCTACCCAGGTCCAGGGGCCCCTGGGCACATCCTTTTTCCATTTTCCCTGGGAAAGAAAACTCAGCAGTCCAGGTTCCTGATGTCAGTTTGTAGGGCTCCCTTGGGTCTATCAGGGCAGCACAAGTTTGAGGTGGGGACAACTTCGGTGTGGGCTCCATCCTTCGATATAAGGATTTTTTGCAGTGATGGCCCTGCCCAGGGCCAGGGGCCCCTGGGCACATCCTTTGGCCATTTTCCCTGGGAAAGAAAACTCAGCAGTCCAGGTTCCTGATGTCAGTTTGTAGGGCTGCCTTGGGTCTATCAGGGCAGCACAAGTTTGAGGTGGGGACAACTTCGGTGTGGGGTCCATCCTTCGATATAAGGATTCCTTGCAGTGAGGCCCCAGCCCAGGTCCAGGGGCCCCTGGGCACATCCTTTTTCCATTTTCCCTGGGAAAGAAAACTCAGCAGTCCAGGTTCCTGATGTCAGTTTATAGGGCTCCCTTGGGTCTATCAGGGCAGCACAAGTTTGAGGTGGGGACAACTTCGGTGTGGGGTCCATCCTTCGATATAAGGATTTTTTGCAGTCAGGGCCAGGGGCCCCTGGGCACATCCTTTTTCCATTTTCCCTGGGAAAGAAAACTCAGCAGTCCAGGTTCCTGATGTCAGTTTGTAGGGCTCCCTTGGGTCTATCAGGGCAGCACAAGTTTGAGGTGGGGACAACTTCGGTGTGGGGTCCATCCTTCGATATAAGGATTTTTTGCAGTCAGGGCCAGGGGCCCCTGGGCACATCCTTTTTCCATTTTCCCTGGGAAAGAAAACTCAGCAGTCCAGGTTCCTGATGTCAGTTTGTAGGGCTCCCTTGGGTCTATCAGGGCAGCACAAGTTTGAGGTGGGGACAACTTCGGTGCGGGGTCCATCCTTCGATATAAGGATTTTTTTCAGTCAGGGCCAAGGTCTCTGGGCACAACCTTTGGCCATTTTCCCTGGGAAAGAAAACTCAGCAGTCCAGGTTCCTGATGTCAGTTTGTAGGGCTCCCTTGGGTCTATCAGGGCAGCACAAGTTTGAGGTGGGGACAACTTCGGTGTGGGCTCCATCCTTCGATATAAGGATTTTTTGCAGTGATGGCCCAGCCCAGGTCCAGGGGCCCCTGGGCACATCCTTTTTCCATTTTCCCTGGGAAAGAAAACTCAGCAGTCCAGGTTCCTGATGTCAGTTTATAGGGCTCCCTTGGGTCTATCAGGGCAGCACAAGTTTGAGGTGGGGACAACTTCGGTGTGGGGTCCATCCTTCGATATAAGGATTTTTTGCAGTCAGGGACAGGGGCCCCTGGGCACATCCTTTTTCCATTTTCCCTGGGAAAGAAAACTCAGCAGTCCAGGTTCCTGATGTCAGTTTGTAGGGCTCCCTTGGGTCTATCAGGGCAGCACAAGTTTGAGGTGGGGACAACTTCGGTGTGGGGTCCATCCTTCGATATAACGATTATTTGCAGTCAGGGCCAGGGGCCCCCGGCACATCCTTTTTCCATTTTCCCTGGGAAAGAAAACTCAGCAGTCCAGGTTCCTGATGTCAGTTTGTAGGGCTCCCTTGGGTGTAGCAGGGCAGCACAAGTTTGAGGTGGGGACAACTTCGGTGTGGGCTCCATCCTTCGATATAAGGATTTTTTGCAGTCAGGGCCAGGGGCCCCTGGGCACATCCTTTTTCCATTTTCCCTGGGAAAGAAAACTCAGCAGTCCAGGTTCCTGATGTCAGTTTGTAGGGCTCCCTTGGGTCTATCAGGGCAGCACAAGTTTGAGGTGGGGACAACTTCGGTGTGGGGTCCATCCTTCGATATAATGATTCTTTGCAGTCAGGGCCAGGGGGCCCCCGGCACATCCTTTTTCCATTTTCCCTGGGAAAGAAAACTCAGCAGTCCAGGTTCCTGATGTCAGTTTGTAGGGCTCCCTTGGGTCTATCAGGGCAGCACAAGTTTGAGGTGGGGACAACTTCGGTGTGGGGTCCATGTTTCGATATAAGGATTCTTTGCAGTGAGGTCCCTACCCAGGTCCAGGGGCCCCTGGGCACATCATTTGGCCATTTTCCCTGGGAAAGAAAACTCACCAGTCCAGGTTCCTGATGTCAGTTTGTAGGGCTCCCTTGGGTCTATCAGGGCAGCACAAGTTTGAGGTGGGGACAACTTCGGTGTGGGGTCCATCCTTCGATATATGGATTCTTTGCAGTCAGAACCAGGGGCCCCCGGGCACAACCTTTTTCCATTTTCCCTGGGAAAGAAAACTCAGCAGTCCAGGTTCCTGATGTCAGTTTGTAGGGCTCCCTTGGGTGTATCAGGGCAGCACAAGTTTGAGGTGGGGACAACTTTGGTGTGGGTTCCATCCTTCGATATAAGGATTTTTTGCAGTCAGGGCCAGGGGCCCCTGGGCACATCCTTTTTCCATTTTCCCTGGGAAAGAAAACTCAGCAGTCCAGGTTCCTGATGTCAGTTTGTAGGGCTCCCTTGGGTCTATCAGGGCAGCACAAGTTTGAGGTGGGGACAACTTCGGTGTGGGGTCCATCCTTCGATATATGGATTCTTTGCGGTCAGAACCAGGGGCCCCCGGGCACATCCTTTTTCCATTTTCCCTGGGAAAGAAAACTCAGCAGTCCAGGTTCCTGATGTCAGTTTGTAGGGCTCCCTTGGGTCTATCAGGGCAGCATATGTTTGAGGTGGCGACAACTTCGGTGTGGGTTCCATCCTTCGATATAAGGATTTTTTGCAGTCAGGGCCAGGGGCCCCTGGGCACATCCTTTTTCCATTTTCCCTGGGAAAGAAAACTCAGCAGTCCAGGTTCCTGATGTCAGTTTGTAGGGCTCCCTTGGGTCTATCAGGGCAGCACAAGTTTGAGGTGGGGACAACTTCGGTGTGGGGTCCATCCTTCGATATAAGGATTCCTTGCAGTGAGGCCCCAGCCCAGGTCCAGGGGCCCCTGGGCACATCCTTTTTCCATTTTCCCTGGGAAAGAAAACTCAGCAGTCCAGGTTCCTGATGTCAGTTTATAGGGCTCCCTTGGGTCTATCAGGGCAGCACAAGTTTGAGGTGGGGACAACTTCGGTGTGGGGTCCATCCTTCGATATAAGGATTTTTTGCAGTCAGGGACAGGGGCCCCTGGGCACATCCTTTTTCCATTTTCCCTGGGAAAGAAAACTCAGCAGTCCAGGTTCCTGATGTCAGTTTGTAGGGCTCCCTTGGGTCTATCAGGGCAGCACAAGTTTGAGGTGGGGACAACTTCGGTGTGGGGTCCATCCTTCGATATATGGATTTTTTGCAGTCAGGGCCAGGGGCCCCTGGGCACATCCTTTTTCCATTTTCCCTGGGAAAGAAAACTCAGCAGTCCAGGTTCCTGATGTCAGTTTGTAGGGCTCCCTTGGGTCTATCAGGGCAGCACAAGTTTGAGGTGGGGACAACTTCGGTGTGGGGTCCATCCTTCGATATAAGGATTCTTTGCAATGAGGTCCCTACCCAGGTCCAGGGGCCCCTGGGCACATCCTTTTTCCATTTTCCCTGGGAAAGAAAACTCAGCAGTCCAGGTTCCTGATGTCAGTTTATAGGGCTCCCTTGGGTCTATCAGGGCAGCACAAGTTTGAGGTGGGGACAACTTCGGTGTGGGCTCCATCCTTCGATATAAGGATTTTTTGCAGTGAGGTCCCTGCCCAGGGCCAGGGCCCCTGGGCACATCCTTTTTCCATTTTCCCTGGGAAAGAAAACTCAGCAGTCCAGGTTCCTGATGTCAGTTTGTAGGGCTCCCTTGGGTCTATCAGGGCAGCACAAGTTTGAGGTGGGGACAACTTCGGTGTGGGGTCCATCCTTCGATATAAGGATTTTTTGCAGTCAGGGACAGGGGCCCCTGGGCACATCCTTTTTCCATTTTCCCTGGGAAAGAAAACTCAGCAGTCCAGGTTCCTGATGTCAGTTTGTAGGGCTCCCTTGGGTCTATCAGGGCAGCACAAGTTTGAGGTGGGGACAACTTCGGTGTGGGGTCCATCCTTCAATATAAGGATTTTTTGCAGTCAGGGCCAGGGGCCCCTGGGCACATCCTTTTTCCATTTTCCCTGGGAAAGAAAACTCAGCAGTCCAGGTTCCTGATGTCAGTTTGTAGGGCTCCCTTGGGTCTATCAGGGCAGCACAAGTTTGAGGTGGGGACAACTTCGGTGTGGGGTCCATCCTTCGATATATGGATTCTTTGCAGTCAGAACCAGGGGCCCCCGGGCACATCCTTTTTCCATTTTCCCTGGGAAAGAAAACTCAGCAGTCCAGGTTCCTGATGTCAGTTTGTAGGGCTCCCTTGGGTCTATCAGGGCAGCACAAGTTTGAGGTGGGGACAACTTCGGTGTGGGGTCCATCCTTCGATATAAGGATTTTTTGCAGTGAGGTCCCTGCCCAGGTCCAGGGCCCCTGGGCACAACCTTTTTCCATTTTCCCTGGGAAAGAAAACTCAGCAGTCCAGGTTCCTGATGTCAGTTTGTAGGGCTCCCTTGGGTCTATCAGGGCAGCACAAGTTTGAGGTGGGGACAAGTTCGGTGTGGGTTCCATCCTTTGATATAAGGATTTTTTGCAGTCAGGGCCAGGGGCCCCTGGGCACATCCTTTTTCCATTTTCCCTGGGAAAGAAAACTCAGCAGTCCAGGTTCCTGATGTCAGTTTGTAGGGCTCCCTTGGGTGTATCAGGGCAGCACAAGTTTGAGGTGGGGACAACTTCGGTGTGGGGTCCATCCTTCGATATAAGGATTCTTTGCAATGGGGTCCCTACCCAGGTCCAGGGGCCCCTGGGCACATCATTTGGCCATTTTCCCTGGGAAAGAAAACTCACCAGTCCAGGTTCCTGATGTCAGTTTGTATGGCTCCCTTGGGTCTATCAGGGCAGCACAAGTTTGAGGTGGGGACAACTTCGGTGTGGGGTCCATCCTTCGATATAAGGATTTTTTGCAGTGAGGTCCCTGCCCAGGGCCGGGGCCCCTGGGCACATCCTTTTTCCATTTTCCCTGGGAAAGAAAACTCAGCAGTCCAGGTTCCTGATGTCAGTTTGTAGGGCTCCCTTGGGTCTATCAGGGCAGCACAAGTTTGAGGTGGGGACAACTTCGGTGTGGGGTCCATCCTTCGATATAAAGATTTTTTGCAGTCATGGCCAGGGGCCCCTGGGCACATCCTTTTTCCATTTTCCCTGGGAAAGAAAACTCAGCAGTCCAGGTTCCTGATGTCAGTTTGTAGGGCTCCCTTGGGTCTATCAGGGCAGCACAAGTTTGAGGTGGGGACAACTTCGGTGTGGGGTCCATCCTTCGATATAAGGATTTTTTGCAGTCAGGGACAGGGGCCCCTGGGCACATCCTTTTTCCATTTTCCCTGGGAAAGAAAACTCAGCAGTCCAGGTTCCTGATGTCAGTTTGTAGGGCTCCCTTGGGTCTATCAGGGCAGCACAAGTTTGAGGTGGGGACAACTTCGGTGTGGGGTCCATCCTTCGATATAAGGATTCTTTGCAATGAGGTCCCTAGCCATGTCCAGGGGCCCCTGGGCACATCCTTTTTCCATTTTCCCTGGGAAAGAAAACTCAGCAGTCCAGGTTCCTGATGTCAGTTTGTATGGCTCCCTTGGGTCTATCAGGGCAGCACAAGTTTGAGGTGGGGACAACTTCGGTGTGGGGTCCATCCTTCGATATAAGGATTTTTTGCAGTCATGGCCAGGGGCCCCTGGGCACATCCTTTTTCCATTTTCCCTGGGAAAGAAAACTCAGCAGTCCAGGTTCCTGATGTCAGTTTGTAGGGCTCCCTTGGGTCTATCAGGGCAGCACAAGTTTGAGGTGGGGACAACTTCGGTGTGTGGTCAATCCTTCGATATAAGGATTTTTTGCAGTGAGGTCCCTGCCCAGGGCCAGGGCCCCTGGGCACATCCTTTTTCCATTTTCCCTGGGAAAGAAAACTCAGCAGTCCAGGTTCCTGATGTCAGTTTGTAGGGCTCCCTTGGGTGTATCAGGGCAGCGCAAATTTGAGGTGGGGACAACTTCGGTGTGGGTTCCATCCTTCGATATAAGGATTTTTTGCAGTCAGGGCCAGGGGCCCCTGGGCACATCCTTTTTCCATTTTCCCTGGGAAAGAAAACTCAGCAGTCCAGGTTCCTGATGTCAGTTTGTAGGGCTCCCTTGGGTCTATCAGGGCAGCACAAGTTTGAGGTGGGGACAACTTCGGTGTGGGGTCCATCCTTCGATATATGGATTCTTTGCACTCAGAACCAGGGGCCCCCGGGCACATCCTTTTTCCATTTTCCCTGGGAAAGAAAACTCAGCAGTCCAGGTTCCTGATGTCAGTTTATAGGGCTCCCTTGGGTCTATCAGGGCAGCACAAGTTTGAGGTGGGGACAACTTCGGTGTGGGGTCCATCCTTCGATATAAGGATTTTTTGCAGTCAGGGACAGGGGCCCCTGGGCACATCCTTTTTCCATTTTCCCTGGGAAAGAAAACTCAGCAGTCCAGGTTCCTGATGTCAGTTTGTAGGGCTCCCTTGGGTCTATCAGGGCAGCACAAGTTTGAGGTGGGGACAACTTCGGTGTGGGGTCCATCCTTCGATATAAGGATTCTTTGCCATGAGGTCCCTACCCAGGTCCAGGGGCCCCTGGGCACATCCTTTTTCCATTTTCCCTGGGAAAGAAAACTCAGCAGTCCAGGTTCCTGATGTCAGTTTGTAGGGCTCCCTTGGGTCTATCAGGGCAGCACAAGTTTGAGGTGGGGACAACTTCGGTGCGGGGTCCATCCTTCGATATAAGGATTTTTTTCAGTCAGGGCCAAGGGCTCCCGGGCACAACCTTTGGCCATTTTCCCTGGGAAAGAAAACTCAGCAGTCCAGGTTCCTGATGTCAGTTTGTATGGCTCCCTTGGGTCTATCAGGGCAGCACAAGTTTGAGGTGGGGACAACTTCGGTGTGGGGTCCATCCTTCGATATAAGGATTTTTTTCAGTGAGGCCCTGCCCAGGGCCGGGGCCCCTGGGCACATCCTTTTTCCATTTTCCCTGGGAAAGAAAACTCAGCAGTCCAGGTTCCTGATGTCAGTTTGTAGGGCTCCCTTGGGTCTATCAGGGCAGCACAAGTTTGAGGTGGGGACAACTTCGGTGTGGGGTCCATCCTTCGATATAAGGATTTTTTGCAGTCATGGCCAGGGGCCCCTGGGCACATCCTTTTTCCATTTTCCCTGGGAAAGAAAACTCGGCAGTCCAGGTTCCTGATGTCAGTTTGTAGGGCTCCCTTGGGTGTATCAGGGCAGCACAAGTTTGAGGTGGGGACAACTTCGGTGTGGGGTCCATCCTTCGATATAAGGATTTTTTGCAGTGAGGTCCCTGCCCAGGGCCAGGGCCCCTGGGCACATCCTTTTTCCATTTTCCCTGGGAAAGAAAACTCAGCAGTCCAGGTTCCTGATGTCAGTTTGTAGGGCTCCCTTGGGTCTATCAGGGCAGCACAAGTTTGAGGTGGGGACAACTTCGGTGTGGGGTCCATCCTTCGATATAAGGATTTTTTGCAGTCATGGCCAGGGGCCCCTGGGCACATCCTTTTTCCATTTTCCCTGGGAAAGAAAACTCGGCAGTCCAGGTTCCTGATGTCAGTTTGTAGGGCTCCCTTGGGTCTATCAGGGCAGCACAAGTTTGAGGTGGGGACAACTTCGGTGTGGGGTCCATCCTTCGATATAAGGATTTTTTGCAGTGAGGTCCCTGCCCAGGGCCAGGGCCCCTGGGCACATCCTTTTTCCATTTTCCCTGGGAAAGAAAACTCAGCAGTCCAGGTTCCTGATGTCAGTTTGTAGGGCTCCCTTGGGTCTATCAGGGCAGCACAAGTTTGAGGTGGGGACAACTTCGGTGTGGGGTCCATCCTTCGATATATGGATTCCTTACAGTGAGGCCCCAGCCCAGGTCCAGGGGCCCCTGGGCACATCCTTTTTCCATTTTCCCTGGGAAAGAAAACTCAGCAGTCCAGGTTCCTGATGTCAGTTTATAGGGCTCCCTTGGGTCTATCAGGGCAGCACAAGTTTGAGGTGGGGACAACTTCGGTGTGGGGTCCATCCTTCGATATAAGGATTTTTTGCAGTCAGGGACAGGGGCCCCTGGGCACATCCTTTTTCCATTTTCCCTGGGAAAGAAAACTCAGCAGTCCAGGTTCCTGATGTCAGTTTGTAGGGCTCCCTTGGGTCTATCAGGGCAGCACAAGTTTGAGGTGGGGACAACTTCGGTGTGGGGTCCATCCTTCGATATAACGATTCTTTGCAGTCAGGGCCAGGGGCCCCCGGCACATCCTTTTTCCATTTTCCCTGGGAAAGAAAACTCAGCAGTCCAGGTTCCTGATGTCAGTTTGTAGGGCTCCCTTGGGTCTATCAGGGCAGCACAAGTTTGAGGTGGGGACAACTTCGGTGTGGGGTCCATCCTTCGATATAAGGATTCTTTGCAATGAGGTCCCTACCCAGGTCCAGGGGCCCCTGGGCACATCATTTGCCCATTTTCCCTGGAAAGAAAACTCAGCAGTCCAGGTTCCTGATGTCAGTTTGTATGGCTCCCTTGGGTCTATCAGGGCAGCACAAGTTTGAGGTGGGGACAACTTCGGTGTGGGGTCCATCCTTCAATATAAGGATTTTTTGCAGTGAGGTCCCTGCCCAGGGCCGGGGCCCCTGGGCACATCCTTTTTCCATTTTCCCTGGGAAAGAAAACTCAGCAGTCCAGGTTCCTGATGTCAGTTTGTAGGGCTCCCTTGGGTCTATCAGGGCAGCACAAGTTTGAGGTGGGGACAACTTCGGTGTGGGGTCCATCCTTCGATATAAGGATTTTTTGCAGTCATGGCCAGGGGCCCCTGGGCACATCCTTTTTCCATTTTCCCTGGGAAAGAAAACTCAGCAGTCCAGGTTCCTGATGTCAGTTTGTAGGGCTCCCTTGGGTCTATCAGGGCAGCACAAGTTTGAGGTGGGGACAACTTCGGTGTGGGGTCCATCCTTCGATATAAGGATTTTTTGCAGTGAGGTCCCTGCCCAGGGCCAGGGCCCCTGGGCACATCCTTTTTCCATTTTCCCTGGGAAAGAAAACTCAGCAGTCCAGGTTCCTGATGTCAGTTTGTAGGGCTCCCTTGGGTCTATCAGGGCAGCACAAGTTTGAGGTGGGGACAACTTCGGTGTGGGTTCCATCCTTCGATATAAGGATTTTTTGCAGTCAGGGCCAGGGGCCCCTGGGCACATCCTTTTTCCATTTTCCCTGGGAAAGAAAACTCAGCAGTCCAGGTTCCTGATGTCAGTTTGTAGGGCTCCCTTGGGTGTATCAGGGCAGCACAAGTTTGAGGTGGGGACAACTTCGGTGTGGGGTCCATCCTTCGATATAAGGATTTTTTGCAGTCAGGGCCAGGGGCCCCTGGGCACATCCTTTTTCCATTTTCCCTGGGAAAGAAAACTCAGCAGTCCAGGTTCCTGATGTCAGTTTGTAGGGCTCCCTTGGGTCTATCAGGGCAGCACAAGTTTGAGGTGGGGACAACTTCGGTGTGGGGTCCATCCTTCGATATAAGGATTTTTTGCAGTCAGGGACAGGGGCCCCTGGGCACATCCTTTTTCCATTTTCCCTGGGAAAGAAAACTCAGCAGTCCAGGTTCCTGATGTCAGTTTGTAGGGCTCCCTTGGGTCTATCAGGGCAGCACAAGTTTGAGGTGGGGACAACTTCGGTGTGGGGTCCATCCTTCGATATAACGATTCTTTGCAGTCAGGGCCAGGGGCCCCCGGCACATCCTTTTTCCATTTTCCCTGGGAAAGAAAACTCAGCAGTCCAGGTTCCTGATGTCAGTTTGTAGGGCTCCCTTGGGTCTATCAGGGCAGCACAAGTTTGAGGTGGGGACAACTTCGGTGCGGGGTCCATCCTTCGATATAAGGATTTTTTTCAGTCAGGGCCAAGGGCTCCCGGGCACAACCTTTGGCCATTTTCCCTGGGAAAGAAAACTCAGCAGTCCAGGTTCCTGATGTCAGTTTGTAGGGCTCCCTTGGGTCTATCAGGGCAGCACAAGTTTGAGGTGGGGACAACTTCGGTGTGGGGTCCATCCTTCGATATAAGGATTTTTTTCAGTGAGGCCCTGCCCAGGGCCGGGGCCCCTGGGCACATCCTTTTTCCATTTTCCCTGGGAAAGAAAACTCAGCAGTCCAGGTTCCTGATGTCAGTTTGTAGGGCTCCCTTGGGTCTATCAGGGCAGCACAAGTTTGAGGTGGGGACAACTTCGGTGTGGGGTCCATCCTTCGATATAAGGATTTTTTGCAGTCATGGCCAGGGGCCCCTGGGCACATCCTTTTTCCATTTTCCCTGGGAAAGAAAACTCGGCAGTCCAGGTTCCTGATGTCAGTTTGTAGGGCTCCCTTGGGTGTATCAGGGCAGCACAAGTTTGAGGTGGGGACAACTTCGGTGTGGGGTCCATCCTTCGATATAAGGATTTTTTGCAGTGAGGTCCCTGCCCAGGGCCAGGGCCCCTGGGCACATCCTTTTTCCATTTTCCCTGGGAAAGAAAACTCAGCAGTCCAGGTTCCTGATGTCAGTTTGTAGGGCTCCCTTGGGTCTATCAGGGCAGCACAAGTTTGAGGTGGGGACAACTTCGGTGTGGGGTCCATCCTTCGATATAAGGATTTTTTGCAGTTATGGCCAGGGGCCCCTGGGCACATCCTTTTTCCATTTTCCCTGGGAAAGAAAACTCGGCAGTCCAGGTTCCTGATGTCAGTTTGTAGGGCTCCCTTGGGTGTATCAGGGCAGCACAAGTTTGAGGTGGGGACAACTTCGGTGTGGGGTCCATCCTTCGATATAAGGATTTTTTGCAGTGAGGTCCCTGCCCAGGGCCAGGGCCCCTGGGCACATCCTTTTTCCATTTTCCCTGGGAAAGAAAACTCAGCAGTCCAGGTTCCTGATGTCAGTTTGTAGGGCTCCCTTGGGTCTATCAGGGCAGCACAAGTTTGAGGTGGGGACAACTTCGGTGTAGGGTCCATCCTTCGATATAAGGATTCCTTACAGTGAGGCCCCAGCCCAGGTCCAGGGGCCCCTGGGCACATCCTTTTTCCATTTTCCCTGGGAAAGAAAACTCAGCAGTCCAGGTTCCTGATGTCAGTTTATAGGGCTCCCTTGGGTCTATCAGGGCAGCACAAGTTTGAGGTGGGGACAACTTCGGTGTGGGGTCCATCCTTCGATATAAGGATTTTTTGCAGTCAGGGACAGGGGCCCCTGGGCACATCCTTTTTCCATTTTCCCTGGGAAAGAAAACTCAGCAGTCCAGGTTCCTGATGTCAGTTTGTAGGGCTCCCTTGGGTCTATCAGGGCAGCACAAGTTTGAGGTGGGGACAACTTCGGTGTGGGGTCCATCCTTCGATATAACGATTCTTTGCAGTCAGGGCCAGGGGCCCCCGGCACATCCTTTTTCCATTTTCCCTGGGAAAGAAAACTCAGCAGTCCAGGTTCCTGATGTCAGTTTGTAGGGCTCCCTTGGGTGTATCAGGGCAGCACAAGTTTGAGGTGGGGACAACTTCGGTGTGGGGTCCATCCTTCGATATAAGGATTCTTTGCAATGAGGTCCCTACCCAGGTCCAGGGGCCCCTGGGCACATCATTTGCCCATTTTCCCTGGAAAGAAAACTCAGCAGTCCAGGTTCCTGATGTCAGTTTGTATGGCTCCCTTGGGTCTATCAGGGCAGCACAAGTTTGAGGTGGGGACAACTTCGGTGTGGGGTCCATCCTTCAATATAAGGATTTTTTGCAGTGAGGTCCCTGCCCAGGGCCGGGGCCCCTGGGCACATCCTTTTTCCATTTTCCCTGGGAAAGAAAACTCAGCAGTCCAGGTTCCTGATGTCAGTTTGTAGGGCTCCCTTGGGTCTATCAGGGCAGCACAAGTTTGAGGTGGGGACAACTTCGGTGTGGGGTCCATCCTTCGATATAAGGATTTTTTGCAGTCAGGGCCAGGGGCCCCTGGGCACATCCTTTTTCCATTTTCCCTGGGAAAGAAAACTCAGCAGTCCAGGTTCCTGATGTCAGTTTGTAGGGCTCCCTTGGGTCTATCAGGGCAGCACAAGTTTGAGGTGGGGACAACTTCGGTGTGGGGTCCATCCTTCGATATAAGGATTTTTTGCAGTGAGGTCCCTGCCCAGGGCCAGGGCCCCTGGGCACATCCTTTTTCCATTTTCCCTGGGAAAGAAAACTCAGCAGTCCAGGTTCCTGATGTCAGTTTGTAGGGCTCCCTTGGGTCTATCAGGGCAGCACAAGTTTGAGGTGGGGACAACTTCGGTGTGGGTTCCATCCTTCGATATAAGGATTTTTTGCAGTCAGGGCCAGGGGCCCCTGGGCACATCCTTTTTCCATTTTCCCTGGGAAAGAAAACTCAGCAGTCCAGGTTCCTGATGTCAGTTTGTAGGGCTCCCTTGGGTGTATCAGGGCAGCACAAGTTTGAGGTGGGGACAACTTCGGTGTGGGGTCCATCCTTCGATATAAGGATTTTTTGCAGTCAGGGCCAGGGGCCCCCGGCACATCCTTTTTCCATTTTCCCTGGGAAAGAAAACTCAGCAGTCCAGGTTCCTGATGTCAGTTTGTAGGGCTCCCTTGGGTCTATCAGGGCAGCACAAGTTTGAGGTGGGGACAACTTCGGTGTGGGGTCCATCCTTCGATATAAGGATTCCTTGCAGTGAGGCCCCAGCCCAGGTCCAGGGGCCCCTGGGCACATCCTTTTTCCATTTTCCCTGGGAAAGAAAACTCAGCAGTCCAGGTTCCTGATGTCAGTTTATAGGGCTCCCTTGGGTCTATCAGGGCAGCACAAGTTTGAGGTGGGGACAACTTCGGTGTGGGGTCCATCCTTCGATATAAGGATTTTTTGCAGTCAGGGACAGGGGCCCCTGGGCACATCCTTTTTCCATTTTCCCTGGGAAAGAAAACTCAGCAGTCCAGGTTCCTGATGTCAGTTTGTAGGGCTCCCTTGGGTCTATCAGGGCAGCACAAGTTTGAGGTGGGGACAACTTCGGTGTGGGGTCCATCCTTCGATATAACGATTCTTTGCCCAGGGCCAGGGGCCCCCGGCACATCCTTTTTCCATTTTCCCTGGGAAAGAAAACTCAGCAGTCCAGGTTCCTGATGTCAGTTTGTAGGGCTCCCTTGGGTCTATCAGGGCAGCACAAGTTTGAGGTGGGGACAACTTCGGTGTGGGGTCCATCCTTCGATATAAGGATTCCTTGCAGTGAGGCCCCAGCCCAGGTCCAGGGGCCCCTGGGCACATCCTTTTTCCATTTTCCCTGGGAAAGAAAACTCAGCAGTCCAGGTTCCTGATGTCAGTTTATAGGGCTCCCTTGGGTCTATCAGGGCAGCACAAGTTTGAGGTGGGGACAACTTCGGTGTGGGCTCCATCCTTCGATATAAGGATTTTTTGCAGTCAGGGACAGGGGCCCCTGGGCACATCCTTTTTCCATTTTCCCTGGGAAAGAAAACTCAGCAGTCCAGGTTCCTGATGTCAGTTTGTAGGGCTCCCTTGGGTCTATCAGGGCAGCACAAGTTTGAGGTGGGGACAACTTCGGTGTGGGGTCCATCCTTCGATATATGGATTTTTTGCAGTCAGGGACAGGGGCCCCTGGGCACATCCTTTTTCCATTTTCCCTGGGAAAGAAAACTCAGCAGTCCAGGTTCCTGATGTCAGTTTGTAGGGCTCCCTTGGGTGTATCAGGGCAGCACAAGTTTGAGGTGGGGACAACTTCGGTGTGGGGTCCATCCTTCGATATAAGGATTTTTTGCAGTCAGGGCCAGGGGCCCCTGGGCACATCCTTTTTCCATTTTCCCTGGGAAAGAAAACTCAGCAGTCCAGGTTCCTGATGTCAGTTTGTAGGGCTCCCTTGGGTCTATCAGGGCAGCACAAGTTTGAGGTGGGGACAACTTCGGTGTGGGGTCCATCCTTCGATATAAGGATTCTTTGCAATGAGGTCCCTACCCAGGTCCAGGGGCCCCTGGGCACATCCTTTTTCCATTTTCCCTGGGAAAGAAAACTCAGCAGTCCAGGTTCCTGATGTCAGTTTGTAGGGCTCCCTTGGGTCTATCAGGGCAGCACAAGTTTGAGGTGGGGACAACTTCGGTGTGGGCTCCATCCTTCGATATAAGGATTTTTTGCAGTGAGGTCCCTGCCCAGGGCCAGGGCCCCTGGGCACATCCTTTTTCCATTTTCCCTGGGAAAGAAAACTCAGCAGTCCAGGTTCCTGATGTCAGTTTGTAGGGCTCCCTTGGGTCTATCAGGGCAGCACAAGTTTGAGGTGGGGACAACTTCGGTGTGGGGTCCATCCTTCGATATAAGGATTTTTTGCAGTCAGGGACAGGGGCCCCTGGGCACATCCTTTTTCCATTTTCCCTGGGAAAGAAAACTCAGCAGTCCAGGTTCCTGATGTCAGTTTGTAGGGCTCCCTTGGGTCTATCAGGGCAGCACAAGTTTGAGGTGGGGACAACTTCGGTGTGGGGTCCATCCTTCGATATAAGGATTTTTTGCAGTCAGGGCCAGGGGCCCCTGGGCACATCCTTTTTCCATTTTCCCTGGGAAAGAAAACTCAGCAGTCCAGGTTCCTGATGTCAGTTTGTAGGGCTCCCTTGGGTCTATCAGGGCACACAAGTTTGAGGTGGGGACAACTTCGGTGTGGGCTCCATCCTTCGATATAAGGATTTTTTGCAGTCAGGGCCAGGGGCCCCTGGGCACATCCTTTTTCCATTTTCCCTGGGAAAGAAAACTCAGCAGTCCAGGTTCCTGATGTCAGTTTATAGGGCTCCCTTGGGTCTATCAGGGCAGCACAAGTTTGAGGTGGGGACAACTTCGGTGTGGGGTCCATCCTTCGATATAAGGATTTTTTGCAGTCATGGCCAGGGGCCCCTGGGCACATCCTTTTTCCATTTTCCCTGGGAAAGAAAACTCAGCAGTCCAGGTTCCTGATGTCAGTTTGTAGGGCTCCCTTGGGTCTATCAGGGCAGCACAAGTTTGAGGTGGGGACAACTTCGGTGTGGGGTCCATCCTTCGATATAAGGATTTTTTGCAGTCAGGGACAGGGGCCCCTGGGCACATCCTTTTTCCATTTTCCCTGGGAAAGAAAACTCAGCAGTCCAGGTTCCTGATGTCAGTTTGTAGGGCTCCCTTGGGTCTATCAGGGCAGCACAAGTTTGAGGTGGGGACAACTTCGGTGTGGGGTCCATCCTTCGATATAAGGATTCTTTGCAATGAGGTCCCTACCCAGGTCCAGGGGCCCCTGGGCACATCCTTTTTCCATTTTCCCTGGGAAAGAAAACTCAGCAGTCCAGGTTCCTGATGTCAGTTTGTAGGGCTCCCTTGGGTCTATCAGGGCAGCACAAGTTTGAGGTGGGGACAACTTCGGTGCGGGGTCCATCCTTCGATATAAGGATTTTTTTCAGTCAGGGCCAAGGGCTCCCGGGCACAACCTTTGGCCATTTTCCCTGGGAAAGAAAACTCAGCAGTCCAGGTTCCTGATGTCAGTTTGTATGGCTCCCTTGGGTCTATCAGGGCAGCACAAGTTTGAGGTGGGGACAACTTCGGTGTGGGGTCCATCCTTCGATATATGGATTCTTTGCAGTCAGAACCAGGGGCCCCCGGGCACATCCTTTTTCCATTTTCCCTGGGAAAGAAAACTCAGCAGTCCAGGTTCCTGATGTCAGTTTATAGGGCTCCCTTGGGTCTATCAGGGCAGCACAAGTTTGAGGTGGGGACAACTTCGGTGTGGGGTCCATCCTTCGATATAAGGATTTTTTGCAGTCAGGGACAGGGGCCCCTGGGCACATCCTTTTTCCATTTTCCCTGGGAAAGAAAACTCAGCAGTCCAGGTTCCTGATGTCAGTTTGTAGGGCTCCCTTGGGTCTATCAGGGCAGCACAAGTTTGAGGTGGGGACAACTTCGGTGTGGGGTCCATCCTTCGATATAAGGATTTTTTGCAGTCATGGCCAGGGGCCCCTGGGCACATCCTTTTTCCATTTTCCCTGGGAAAGAAAACTCAGCAGTCCAGGTTCCTGATGTCAGTTTGTAGGGCTCCCTTGGGTCTATCAGGGCAGCACAAGTTTGAGGTGGGGACAACTTCGGTGTGGGTTCCATCCTTCGATATAAGGATTTTTTGCAGTCAGGGCCAGGGGCCCCTGGGCACATCCTTTTTCCATTTTCCCTGGGAAAGAAAACTCAGCAGTCCAGGTTCCTGATGTCAGTTTGTAGGGCTCCCTTGGGTGTATCAGGGCAGCACAAGTTTGAGGTGGGGACAACTTCGGTGTGGGGTCCATCCTTCGATATAAGGATTTTTTGCAGTCAGGGCCAGGGGCCCCTGGGCGAATCCTTTTTCCATTTTCCCTGGGAAAGAAAACTCAGCAGTCCAGGTTCCTGATGTCAGTTTGTAGGGCTCCCTTGGGTCTATCAGGGCAGCACAAGTTTGAGGTGGGGACAACTTCGGTGTGGGGTCCATCCTTCGATATAAGGATTCCTTGCAGTGAGGCCCCAGCCCAGGTCCAGGGGCCCCTGGGCACATCCTTTTTCCATTTTCCCTGGGAAAGAAAACTCAGCAGTCCAGGTTCCTGATGTCAGTTTATAGGGCTCCCTTGGGTCTATCAGGGCAGCACAAGTTTGAGGTGGGGACAACTTCGGTGTGGGGTCCATCCTTCGATATAAGGATTTTTTGCAGTCAGGGACAGGGGCCCCTGGGCACATCCTTTTTCCATTTTCCCTGGGAAAGAAAACTCAGCAGTCCAGGTTCCTGATGTCAGTTTGTAGGGCTCCCTTGGGTCTATCAGGGCAGCACAAGTTTGAGGTGGGGACATCTTCGGTGTGGGGTCCATCCTTCGATATATGGATTTTTTGCAGTCAGGGCCAGGGGCCCCTGGGCACATCCTTTTTCCATTTTCCCTGGGAAAGAAAACTCAGCAGTCCAGGTTCCTGATGTCAGTTTGTAGGGCTCCCTTGGGTGTATCAGGGCAGCACAAGTTTGAGGTGGGGACAACTTCGGTGTGGGGTCCATCCTTCGATATAAGGATTTTTTGCAGTCAGGGCCAGGGGCCCCTGGGCACATCCTTTTTCCATTTTCCCTGGGAAAGAAAACTCAGCAGTCCAGGTTCCTGATGTCAGTTTGTAGGGCTCCCTTGGGTCTATCAGGGCAGCACAAGTTTGAGGTGGGGACAACTTCGGTGTGGGGTCCATCCTTCGATATAAGGATTCTTTGCAATGAGGTCCCTACCCAGGTCCAGGGGCCCCTGGGCACATCCTTTTTCCATTTTCCCTGGGAAAGAAAACTCAGCAGTCCAGGTTCCTGATGTCAGTTTGTAGGGCTCCCTTGGGTCTATCAGGGCAGCACAAGTTTGAGGTGGGGACAACTTCGGTGTGGGGTCCATCCTTCGATATAAGGATTTTTTGCAGTCAGGGACAGGGGCCCCTGGGCACATCCTTTTTCCATTTTCCCTGGGAAAGAAAACTCAGCAGTCCAGGTTCCTGATGTCAGTTTGTAGGGCTCCCTTGGGTCTATCAGGGCAGCACAAGTTTGAGGTGGGGACAACTTCGGTGTGGGGTCCATCCTTCGATATATGGATTCTTTGCAGTCAGAACCAGGGGCCCCCGGGCACATCCTTTTTCCATTTTCCCTGGGAAAGAAAACTCAGCAGTCCAGGTTCCTGATGTCAGTTTGTAGGGCTCCCTTGGGTCTATCAGGGCAGCACAAGTTTGAGGTGGGGACAACTTCGGTGTGGGCTCCATCCTTCGATATAAGGATTTTTTGCAGTGAGGTCCCTGCCCAGGGCCAGGGCCCCTGGGCACAACCTTTTTCCATTTTCCCTGGGAAAGAAAACTCAGCAGTCCAGGTTCCTGATGTCAGTTTGTAGGGCTCCCTTGGGTCTATCAGGGCAGCACAAGTTTGAGGTGGGGACAAGTTCGGTGTGGGTTCCATCCTTTGATATAAGGATTTTTTGCAGTCAGGGCCAGGGGCCCCTGGGCACATCCTTTTTCCATTTTCCCTGGGAAAGAAAACTCAGCAGTCCAGGTTCCTGATGTCAGTTTGTAGGGCTCCCTTGGGTCTATCAGGGCAGCACAAGTTTGAGGTGGGGACAACTTCGGTGTGGGGTCCATCCTTCGATATATGGATTCTTTGCAGTCAGAACCAGGGGCCCCCGGGCACATCCTTTTTCCATTTTCCCTGGGAAAGAAAACTCAGCAGTCCAGGTTCCTGATGTCAGTTTGTAGGGCTCCCTTGGGTCTATCAGGGCAGCACAAGTTTGAGGTGGGGACAACTTCGGTGTGGGGTCCATCCTTCGATATAAGGATTCTTTGCAATGGGGTCCCTACCCAGGTCCAGGGGCCCCTGGGCACATCATTTGGCCATTTTCCCTGGGAAAGAAAACTCACCAGTCCAGGTTCCTGATGTCAGTTTGTATGGCTCCCTTGGGTCTATCAGGGCAGCACAAGTTTGAGGTGGGGACAACTTCGGTGTGGGGTCCATCCTTCGATATAAGGATTTTTTGCAGTGAGGTCCCTGCCCAGGGCCGGGGCCCCTGGGCACATCCTTTTTCCATTTTCCCTGGGAAAGAAAACTCAGCAGTCCAGGTTCCTGATGTCAGTTTGTAGGGCTCCCTTGGGTCTATCAGGGCAGCACAAGTTTGAGGTGGGGACAACTTCGGTGTGGGGTCCATCCTTCGATATAAGGATTTTTTGCAGTCATGGCCAGGGGCCCCTGGGCACATCCTTTTTCCATTTTCCCTGGGAAAGAAAACTCAGCAGTCCAGGTTCCTGATGTCAGTTTGTAGGGCTCCCTTGGGTCTATCAGGGCAGCACAAGTTTGAGGTGGGGACAACTTCGGTGTGGGGTCCATCCTTCGATATAAGGATTTTTTGCAGTCAGGGACAGGGGCCCCTGGGCACATCCTTTTTCCATTTTCCCTGGGAAAGAAAACTCAGCAGTCCAGGTTCCTGATGTCAGTTTGTAGGGCTCCCTTGGGTCTATCAGGGCAGCACAAGTTTGAGGTGGGGACAACTTCGGTGTGGGGTCCATCCTTCGATATAAGGATTCTTTGCAATGAGGTCCCTACCCAGGTCCAGGGGCCCCTGGGCACATCCTTTTTCCATTTTCCCTGGGAAAGAAAACTCAGCAGTCCAGGTTCCTGATGTCAGTTTGTAGGGCTCCCTTGGGTCTATCAGGGCAGCACAAGTTTGAGGTGGGGACAACTTCGGTGCGGGGTCCATCCTTCGATATAAGGATTTTTTTCAGTCAGGGCCAAGGGCTCCCGGGCACAACCTTTGGCCATTTTCCCTGGGAAAGAAAACTCAGCAGTCTAGGTTCCTGATGTCAGTTTGTATGGCTCCCTTGGGTCTATCAGGGCAGCACAAGTTTGAGGTGGGGACAACTTCGGTGTGGGGTCCATCCTTCGATATAAGGATTTTTTGCAGTCAGGGCCAGGGGCCCCTGGGCACATCCTTTTTCCATTTTCCCTGGGAAAGAAAACTCAGCAGTCCAGGTTCCTGATGTCAGTTTATAGGGCTCCCTTGGGTCTATCAGGGCAGCACAAGTTTGAGGTGGGGACAACTTCGGTGTGGGGTCCATCCTTCGATATAAGGATTTTTTGCAGTCAGGGACAGGGGCCCCTGGGCACATCCTTTTTCCATTTTCCCTGGGAAAGAAAACTCAGCAGTCCAGGTTCCTGATGTCAGTTTGTAGGGCTCCCTTGGGTCTATCAGGGCAGCACAAGTTTGAGGTGGGGACAACTTCGGTGTGGGGTCCATCCTTCGATATAAGGATTCTTTGCCATGAGGTCCCTACCCAGGTCCAGGGGCCCCTGGGCACATCCTTTTTCCATTTTCCCTGGGAAAGAAAACTCAGCAGTCCAGGTTCCTGATGTCAGTTTGTAGGGCTCCCTTGGGTCTATCAGGGCAGCACAAGTTTGAGGTGGGGACAACTTCGGTGCGGGGTCCATCCTTCGATATAAGGATTTTTTTCAGTCAGGGCCAAGGGCTCCCGGGCACAACCTTTGGCCATTTTCCCTGGGAAAGAAAACTCAGCAGTCCAGGTTCCTGATGTCAGTTTGTATGGCTCCCTTGGGTCTATCAGGGCAGCACAAGTTTGAGGTGGGGACAACTTCGGTGTGGGGTCCATCCTTCGATATAAGGATTTTTTTCAGTGAGGCCCTGCCCAGGGCCGGGGCCCCTGGGCACATCCTTTTTCCATTTTCCCTGGGAAAGAAAACTCAGCAGTCCAGGTTCCTGATGTCAGTTTGTAGGGCTCCCTTGGGTCTATCAGGGCAGCACAAGTTTGAGGTGGACACAACTTCGGTGTGGGGTCCATCCTTCGATATAAGGATTTTTTGCAGTCATGGCCAGGGGCCCCTGGGCACATCCTTTTTCCATTTTCCCTGGGAAAGAAAACTCGGCAGTCCAGGTTCCTGATGTCAGTTTGTAGGGCTCCCTTGGGTCTATCAGGGCAGCACAAGTTTGAGGTGGGGACAACTTCGGTGTGTGGTCAATCCTTCGATATAAGGATTTTTTGCAGTGAGGTCCCTGCCCAGGGCCAGGGCCCCTGGGCACATCCTTTTTCCATTTTCCCTGGGAAAGAAAACTCAGCAGTCCAGGTTCCTGATGTCAGTTTGTAGGGCTCCCTTGGGTGTATCAGGGCAGCGCAAATTTGAGGTGGGGACAACTTCGGTGTGGGTTCCATCCTTCGATATAAGGATTTTTTGCAGTCATGGCCAGGGGCCCCTGGGCACATCCTTTTTCCATTTTCCCTGGGAAAGAAAACTCAGCAGTCCAGGTTCCTGATGTCAGTTTGTAGGGCTCCCTTGGGTCTATCAGGGCAGCACAAGTTTGAGGTGGGGACAACTTCGGTGTGGGGTCCATCCTTCGATATAAGGATTCTTTGCCATGAGGTCCCTACCCAGGTCCAGGGGCCCCTGGGCACATCCTTTTTCCATTTTCCCTGGGAAAGAAAACTCAGCAGTCCAGGTTCCTGATGTCAGTTTGTAGGGCTCCCTTGGGTCTATCAGGGCAGCACAAGTTTGAGGTGGGGACAACTTCGGTGCGGGGTCCATCCTTCGATATAAGGATTTTTTTCAGTCAGGGCCAAGGGCTCCCGGGCACAACCTTTGGCCATTTTCCCTGGGAAAGAAAACTCAGCAGTCCAGGTTCCTGATGTCAGTTTGTATGGCTCCCTTGGGTCTATCAGGGCAGCACAAGTTTGAGGTGGGGACAACTTCGGTGTGGGGTCCATCCTTCGATATAAGGATTTTTTTCAGTGAGGCCCTGCCCAGGGCCGGGGCCCCTGGGCACATCCTTTTTCCATTTTCCCTGGGAAAGAAAACTCAGCAGTCCAGGTTCCTGATGTCAGTTTGTAGGGCTCCCTTGGGTCTATCAGGGCAGCACAAGTTTGAGGTGGGGACAACTTCGGTGTGGGGTCCATCCTTCGATATAAGGATTTTTTGCAGTCATGGCCAGGGGCCCCTGGGCACATCCTTTTTCCATTTTCCCTGGGAAAGAAAACTCAGCAGTCCAGGTTCCTGATGTCAGTTTGTAGGGCTCCCTTGGGTCTATCAGGGCAGCACAAGTTTGAGGTGGGGACAACTTCGGTGTGGGGTCCATCCTTCGATATAAGGATTTTTTGCAGTGAGGTCCCTGCCCAGGGCCAGGGCCCCTGGGCACATCCTTTTTCCATTTTCCCTGGGAAAGAAAACTCAGCAGTCCAGGTTCCTGATGTCAGTTTGTAGGGCTCCCTTGGGTCTATCAGGGCAGCACAAGTTTGAGGTGGGGACAACTTCGGTGTGGGGTCCATCCTTCGATATAAGGATTTTTTGCAGTCATGGCCAGGGGCCCCTGGGCACATCCTTTTTCCATTTTCCCTGGGAAAGAAAACTCGGCAGTCCAGGTTCCTGATGTCAGTTTGTAGGGCTCCCTTGGGTCTATCAGGGCAGCACAAGTTTGAGGTGGGGACAACTTCGGTGTGGGGTCCATCCTTCGATATAAGGATTTTTTGCAGTGAGGTCCCTGCCCAGGGCCAGGGCCCCTGGGCACATCCTTTTTCCATTTTCCCTGGGAAAGAAAACTCAGCAGTCCAGGTTCCTGATGTCAGTTTGTAGGGCTCCCTTGGGTCTATCAGGGCAGCACAAGTTTGAGGTGGGGACAACTTCGGTGTGGGGTCCATCCTTCGATATATGGATTCTTTGCAGTCAGAACCAGGGGCCCCCGGGCACATCCTTGTTCCATTTTCCCTGGGAAAGAAAACTCAGCAGTCCAGGTTCCTGATGTCAGTTTGTAGGGCTCCCTTGGGTCTATCAGGGCAGCACAAGTTTGAGGTGGGGACAACTTCGGTGTAGGGTCCATCCTTCGATATAAGGATTCCTTACAGTGAGGCCCCAGCCCAGGTCCAGGGGCCCCTGGGCACATCCTTTTTCCATTTTCCCTGGGAAAGAAAACTCAGCAGTCCAGGTTCCTGATGTCAGTTTATAGGGCTCCCTTGGGTCTATCAGGGCAGCACAAGTTTGAGGTGGGGACAACTTCGGTGTGGGGTCCATCCTTCGATATAAGGATTTTTTGCAGTCAGGGACAGGGGCCCCTGGGCACATCCTTTTTCCATTTTCCCTGGGAAAGAAAACTCAGCAGTCCAGGTTCCTGATGTCAGTTTGTAGGGCTCCCTTGGGTCTATCAGGGCAGCACAAGTTTGAGGTGGGGACAACTTCGGTGTGGGGTCCATCCTTCGATATAAGGATTCTTTGCAATGAGGTCCCTACCCAGGTCCAGGGGCCCCTGGGCACATCATTTGCCCATTTTCCCTGGAAAGAAAACTCAGCAGTCCAGGTTCCTGATGTCAGTTTGTATGGCTCCCTTGGGTCTATCAGGGCAGCACAAGTTTGAGGTGGGGACAACTTCGGTGTGGGGTCCATCCTTCAATATAAGGATTTTTTGCAGTGAGGTCCCTGCCCAGGGCCGGGGCCCCTGGGCACATCCTTTTTCCATTTTCCCTGGGAAAGAAAACTCAGCAGTCCAGGTTCCTGATGTCAGTTTGTAGGGCTCCCTTGGGTCTATCAGGGCAGCACAAGTTTGAGGTGGGGACAACTTCGGTGTGGGGTCCATCCTTCGATATAAGGATTTTTTGCAGTCATGGCCAGGGGCCCCTGGGCACATCCTTTTTCCATTTTCCCTGGGAAAGAAAACTCAGCAGTCCAGGTTCCTGATGTCAGTTTGTAGGGCTCCCTTGGGTCTATCAGGGCAGCACAAGTTTGAGGTGGGGACAACTTCGGTGTGGGGTCCATCCTTCGATATAAGGATTTTTTGCAGTGAGGTCCCTGCCCAGGGCCAGGGCCCCTGGGCACATCCTTTTTCCATTTTCCCTGGGAAAGAAAACTCAGCAGTCCAGGTTCCTGATGTCAGTTTGTAGGGCTCCCTTGGGTCTATCAGGGCAGCACAAGTTTGAGGTGGGGACAACTTCGGTGTGGGTTCCATCCTTCGATATAAGGATTTTTTGCAGTCAGGGCCAGGGGCCCCTGGGCACATCCTTTTTCCATTTTCCCTGGGAAAGAAAACTCAGCAGTCCAGGTTCCTGATGTCAGTTTGTAGGGCTCCCTTGGGTGTATCAGGGCAGCACAAGTTTGAGGTGGGGACAACTTCGGTGTGGGGTCCATCCTTCGATATAAGGATTTTTTGCAGTCAGGGCCAGGGGCCCCTGGGCGAATCCTTTTTCCATTTTCCCTGGGAAAGAAAACTCAGCAGTCCAGGTTCCTGATGTCAGTTTGTAGGGCTCCCTTGGGTCTATCAGGGCAGCACAAGTTTGAGGTGGGGACAACTTCGGTGTGGGGTCCATCCTTCGATATAAGGATTCCTTGCAGTGAGGCCCCAGCCCAGGTCCAGGGGCCCCTGGGCACATCCTTTTTCCATTTTCCCTGGGAAAGAAAACTCAGCAGTCCAGGTTCCTGATGTCAGTTTATAGGGCTCCCTTGGGTCTATCAGGGCAGCACAAGTTTGAGGTGGGGACAACTTCGGTGTGGGGTCCATCCTTCGATATAAGGATTTTTTGCAGTCAGGGACAGGGGCCCCTGGGCACATCCTTTTTCCATTTTCCCTGGGAAAGAAAACTCAGCAGTCCAGGTTCCTGATGTCAGTTTGTATGGCTCCCTTGGGTCTATCAGGGCAGCACAAGTTTGAGGTGGGGACAACTTCGGTGTGGGGTCCATCCTTCGATATATGGATTTTTTGCAGTCAGGGCCAGGGGCCCCTGGGCACATCCTTTTTCCATTTTCCCTGGGAAAGAAAACTCAGCAGTCCAGGTTCCTGATGTCAGTTTGTAGGGCTCCCTTGGGTGTATCAGGGCAGCACAAGTTTGAGGTGGGGACAACTTCGGTGTGGGGTCCATCCTTCGATATAAGGATTTTTTGCAGTCAGGGCCAGGGGCCCCTGGGCACATCCTTTGTCCATTTTCCCTGGGAAAGAAAACTCAGCAGTCCAGGTTCCTGATGTCAGTTTGTAGGGCTCCCTTGGGTCTATCAGGGCAGCACAAGTTTGAGGTGGGGACAACTTCGGTGTGGGGTCCATCCTTCGATATAAGGATTCTTTGCAATGAGGTCCCTACCCAGGTCCAGGGGCCCCTGGGCACATCCTTTTTCCATTTTCCCTGGGAAAGAAAACTCAGCAGTCCAGGTTCCTGATGTCAGTTTGTAGGGCTCCCTTGGGTCTATCAGGGCAGCACAAGTTTGAGGTGGGGACAACTTCGGTGTGGGCTCCATCCTTCGATATAAGGATTTTTTGCAGTCAGGGCCAGGGGCCCCTGGGCACATCCTTTTTCCATTTTCCCTGGGAAAGAAAACTCAGCAGTCCAGGTTCCTGATGTCAGTTTGTAGGGCTGCCTTGGGTCTATCAGGGCAGCACAAGTTTGAGGTGGGGACAACTTCGGTGTGGGGTCCATCCTTCGATATATGGATTCTTTGCAGTCAGAACCAGGGGCCCCTGGGCACATCCTTTTTCCATTTTCCCTGGGAAAGAAAACTCAGCAGTCCAGGTTCCTGATGTCAGTTTGTAGGGCTCCCTTGGGTCTATCAGGGCAGCACAAGTTTGAGGTGGGGACAACTTCGGTGTGGGCTCCATCCTTCGATATAAGGATTTTTTGCAGTGAGGTCCCTGCCCAGGGCCAGGGCCCCTGGGCACAACCTTTTTCCATTTTCCCTGGGAAAGAAAACTCAGCAGTCCAGGTTCCTGATGTCAGTTTGTAGGGCTCCCTTGGGTCTATCAGGGCAGCACAAGTTTGAGGTGGGGACAAGTTCGGTGTGGGTTCCATCCTTTGATATAAGGATTTTTTGCAGTCAGGGCCAGGGGCCCCTGGGCACATCCTTTTTCCATTTTCCCTGGGAAAGAAAACTCAGCAGTCCAGGTTCCTGATGTCAGTTTGTAGGGCTCCCTTGGGTCTATCAGGGCAGCACAAGTTTGAGGTGGGGACAACTTCGGTGTGGGGTCCATCCTTCGATATATGGATTCTTTGCAGTCAGAACCAGGGGCCCCCGGGCACATCCTTTTTCCATTTTCCCTGGGAAAGAAAACTCAGCAGTCCAGGTTCCTGATGTCAGTTTGTAGGGCTCCCTTGGGTGTATCAGGGCAGCACAAGTTTGAGGTGGGGACAACTTCGGTGTGGGGTCCATCCTTCGATATAAGGATTCTTTGCAATGGGGTCCCTACCCAGGTCCAGGGGCCCCTGGGCACATCATTTGGCCATTTTCCCTGGGAAAGAAAACTCACCAGTCCAGGTTCCTGATGTCAGTTTGTATGGCTCCCTTGGGTCTATCAGGGCAGCACAAGTTTGAGGTGGGGACAACTTCGGTGTGGGGTCCATCCTTCGATATAAGGATTTTTTGCAGTGAGGTCCCTGCCCAGGGCCGGGGCCCCTGGGCACATCCTTTTTCCATTTTCCCTGGGAAAGAAAACTCAGCAGTCCAGGTTCCTGATGTCAGTTTGTAGGGCTCCCTTGGGTCTATCAGGGCAGCACAAGTTTGAGGTGGGGACAACTTCGGTGTGGGGTCCATCCTTCGATATAAGGATTTTTTGCAGTCATGGCCAGGGGCCCCTGGGCACATCCTTTTTCCATTTTCCCTGGGAAAGAAAACTCAGCAGTCCAGGTTCCTGATGTCAGTTTGTAGGGCTCCCTTGGGTCTATCAGGGCAGCACAAGTTTGAGGTGGGGACAACTTCGGTGTGGGGTCCATCCTTCGATATAAGGATTTTTTGCAGTCAGGGACAGGGGCCCCTGGGCACATCCTTTTTCCATTTTCCCTGGGAAAGAAAACTCAGCAGTCCAGGTTCCTGATGTCAGTTTGTAGGGCTCCCTTGGGTCTATCAGGGCAGCACAAGTTTGAGGTGGGGACAACTTCGGTGTGGGGTCCATCCTTCGATATAAGGATTCTTTGCAATGAGGTCCCTACCCAGGTCCAGGGGCCCCTGGGCACATCCTTTTTCCATTTTCCCTGGGAAAGAAAACTCAGCAGTCCAGGTTCCTGATGTCAGTTTGTAGGGCTCCCTTGGGTCTATCAGGGCAGCACAAGTTTGAGGTGGGGACAACTTCGGTGCGGGGTCCATCCTTCGATATAAGGATTTTTTTCAGTCAGGGCCAAGGGCTCCCGGGCACAACCTTTGGCCATTTTCCCTGGGAAAGAAAACTCAGCAGTCCAGGTTCCTGATGTCAGTTTGTATGGCTCCCTTGGGTCTATCAGGGCAGCACAAGTTTGAGGTGGGGACAACTTCGGTGTGGGGTCCATCCTTCGATATAAGGATTTTTTGCAGTCATGGCCAGGGGCCCCTGGGCACATTCTTTTTCCATTTTCCCTGGGAAAGAAAACTCAGCAGTCCAGGTTCCTGATGTCAGTTTATAGGGCTCCCTTGGGTCTATCAGGGCAGCACAAGTTTGAGGTGGGGACAACTTCGGTGTGGGGTCCATCCTTCGATATAAGGATTTTTTGCAGTCAGGGACAGGGGCCCCTGGGCACATCCTTTTTCCATTTTCCCTGGGAAAGAAAACTCAGCAGTCCAGGTTCCTGATGTCAGTTTGTAGGGCTCCCTTGGGTCTATCAGGGCAGCACAAGTTTGAGGTGGGGACAACTTCGGTGTGGGGTCCATCCTTCGATATAAGGATTCTTTGCCATGAGGTCCCTACCCAGGTCCAGGGGCCCCTGGGCACATCCTTTTTCCATTTTCCCTGGGAAAGAAAACTCAGCAGTCCAGGTTCCTGATGTCAGTTTGTAGGGCTCCCTTGGGTCTATCAGGGCAGCACAAGTTTGAGGTGGGGACAACTTCGGTGCGGGGTCCATCCTTCGATATAAGGATTTTTTTCAGTCAGGGCCAAGGGCTCCCGGGCACAACCTTTGGCCATTTTCCCTGGGAAAGAAAACTCAGCAGTCCAGGTTCCTGATGTCAGTTTGTATGGCTCCCTTGGGTCTATCAGGGCAGCACAAGTTTGAGGTGGGGACAACTTCGGTGTGGGGTCCATCCTTCGATATAAGGATTTTTTTCAGTGAGGCCCTGCCCAGGGCCGGGGCCCCTGGGCACATCCTTTTTCCATTTTCCCTGGGAAAGAAAACTCAGCAGTCCAGGTTCCTGATGTCAGTTTGTAGGGCTCCCTTGGGTCTATCAGGGCAGCACAAGTTTGAGGTGGGGACAACTTCGGTGTGGGGTCCATCCTTCGATATAAGGATTTTTTGCAGTCATGGCCAGGGGCCCCTGGGCACATCCTTTTTCCATTTTCCCTGGGAAAGAAAACTCGGCAGTCCAGGTTCCTGATGTCAGTTTGTAGGGCTCCCTTGGGTCTATCAGGGCAGCACAAGTTTGAGGTGGGGACAACTTCGGTGTGGGGTCCATCCTTCGATATAAGGATTTTTTGCAGTGAGGTCCCTGCCCAGGGCCAGGGCCCCTGGGCACATCCTTTTTCCATTTTCCCTGGGAAAGAAAACTCAGCAGTCCAGGTTCCTGATGTCAGTTTGTAGGGCTCCCTTGGGTCTATCAGGGCAGCACAAGTTTGAGGTGGGGACAACTTCGGTGTGGGGTCCATCCTTCGATATATGGATTCTTTGCAGTCAGAACCAGGGGCCCCCGGGCACATCCTTGTTCCATTTTCCCTGGGAAAGAAAACTCAGCAGTCCAGGTTCCTGATGTCAGTTTGTAGGGCTCCCTTGGGTCTATCAGGGCAGCACAAGTTTGAGGTGGGGACAACTTCGGTGTAGGGTCCATCCTTCGATATAAGGATTCCTTACAGTGAGGCCCCAGCCCAGGTCCAGGGGCCCCTGGGCACATCCTTTTTCCATTTTCCCTGGGAAAGAAAACTCAGCAGTCCAGGTTCCTGATGTCAGTTTATAGGGCTCCCTTGGGTCTATCAGGGCAGCACAAGTTTGAGGTGGGGACAACTTCGGTGTGGGGTCCATCCTTCGATATAAGGATTTTTTGCAGTCAGGGACAGGGGCCCCTGGGCACATCCTTTTTCCATTTTCCCTGGGAAAGAAAACTCAGCAGTCCAGGTTCCTGATGTCAGTTTGTAGGGCTCCCTTGGGTCTATCAGGGCAGCACAAGTTTGAGGTGGGGACAACTTCGGTGTGGGGTCCATCCTTCGATATAACGATTCTTTGCAGTCAGGGCCAGGGGCCCCCGGCACATCCTTTTTCCATTTTCCCTGGGAAAGAAAACTCAGCAGTCCAGGTTCCTGATGTCAGTTTGTAGGGCTCCCTTGGGTCTATCAGGGCAGCACAAGTTTGAGGTGGGGACAACTTCGGTGTGGGGTCCATCCTTCAATATAAGGATTATTTGCAGTGAGGTCCCTGCCCAGGGCCGGGGCCCCTGGGCACATCCTTTTTCCATTTTCCCTGGGAAAGAAAACTCAGCAGTCCAGGTTCCTGATGTCAGTTTGTAGGGCTCCCTTGGGTCTATCAGGGCAGCACAAGTTTGAGGTGGGGACAACTTCGGTGTGGGGTCCATCCTTCGATATAAGGATTTTTTGCAGTCATGGCCAGGGGCCCCTGGGCACATCCTTTTTCCATTTTCCCTGGGAAAGAAAACTCAGCAGTCCAGGTTCCTGATGTCAGTTTGTAGGGCTCCCTTGGGTCTATCAGGGCAGCACAAGTTTGAGGTGGGGACAACTTCGGTGTGGGGTCCATCCTTCGATATAAGGATTTTTTGCAGTGAGGTCCCTGCGCAGGGCCAGGGCCCCTGGGCACATCCTTTTTCCATTTTCCCTGGGAAAGAAAACTCAGCAGTCCAGGTTCCTGATGTCAGTTTGTAGGGCTCCCTTGGGTCTATCAGGGCAGCACAAGTTTGAGGTGGGGACAACTTCGGTGTGGGTTCCATCCTTCGATATAAGGATTTTTTGCAGTCAGGGCCAGGGGCCCCTGGGCACATCCTTTTTCCATTTTCCCTGGGAAAGAAAACTCAGCAGTCCAGGTTCCTGATGTCAGTTTGTAGGGCTCCCTTGGGTGTATCAGGGCAGCACAAGTTTGAGGTGGGGACAACTTCGGTGTGGGGTCCATCCTTCGATATAAGGATTTTTTGCAGTCAGGGCCAGGGGCCCCTGGGCACATCCTTTTTCCATTTTCCCTGGGAAAGAAAACTCGGCAGTCCAGGTTCCTGATGTCAGTTTGTAGGGCTCCCTTGGGTCTATCAGGGCAGCACAAGTTTGAGGTGGGGACAACTTCGGTGTGGGGTCCATCCTTCGATATAAGGATTCCTTGCAGTGAGGCCCCAGCCCAGGTCCAGGGGCCCCTGGGCACATCCTTTTTCCATTTTCCCTGGGAAAGAAAACTCAGCAGTCCAGGTTCCTGATGTCAGTTTGTAGGGCTCCCTTGGGTCTATCAGGGCAGCACAAGTTTGAGGTGGGGACAACTTCGGTGTGGGGTCCATCCTTCGATATAACGATTCTTTGCAGTCAGGGCCAGGGGCCCCCGGCACATCCTTTTTCCATTTTCCCTGGGAAAGAAAACTCAGCAGTCCAGGTTCCTGATGTCAGTTTGTATGGCTCCCTTGGGTCTATCAGGGCAGCACAAGTTTGAGGTGGGGACAACTTCGGTGTGGGGTCCATCCTTCGATATAAGGATTTTTTGCATTGAGGTCCCTGCCCAGGGCCGGGGCCCCTGGGCACATCCTTTTTCCATTTTCCCTGGGAAAGAAAACTCAGCAGTCCAGGTTCCTGATGTCAGTTTGTAGGGCTCCCTTGGGTCTATCAGGGCAGCACAAGTTTGAGGTGGGGACAACTTCGGTGTGGGGTCCATCCTTCGATATAAGGATTTTTTGCAGTGAGGTCCCTGCGCAGGGCCAGGGCCCCTGGGCACATCCTTTTTCCATTTTCCCTGGGAAAGAAAACTCAGCAGTCCAGGTTCCTGATGTCAGTTTGTAGGGCTGCCTTGGGTCTATCAGGGCAGCACAAGTTTGAGGTGGGGACAACTTCGGTGTGGGGTCCATCCTTCGATATAAGGATTCCTTGCAGTGAGGCCCCAGCCCAGGTCCAGGGGCCCCTGGGCACATCCTTTTTCCATTTTCCCTGGGAAAGAAAACTCAGCAGTCCAGGTTCCTGATGTCAGTTTATAGGCCTCCCTTGGGTGTATCAGGGCAGCACAAGTTTGAGGTGGGGACAACTTCGGTGTGGGGTCCATCCTTCGATATATGGATTTTTTGCAGTCAGGGACAGGGGCCCCTGGGCACATCCTTTTTCCATTTTCCCTGGGAAAGAAAACTCAGCAGTCCAGGTTCCTGATGTCAGTTTGTAGGGCTCCCTTGGGTCTATCAGGGCAGCACAAGTTTGAGGTGGGGACAGCTTCGGTGTGGGGTCCATCCTTCGATATAACGATTCTTTGCAGTCAGGGCCAGGGGCCCCCGGCACATCCTTTTTCCATTTTCCCTGGGAAAGAAAACTCAGCAGTCCAGGTTCCTGATGTCAGTTTGTAGGGCTCCCTTGGGTGTATCAGGGCAGCACAAGTTTGAGGTGGGGACAACTTCGGTGTGGGGTCCATCCTTCGATATAAGGATTTTTTGCAGTCAGGGCCAGGGGCCCCTGGGCACATCCTTTTATCATTTTCCCTGGGAAAGAAAACTCAGCAGTCCAAGTTCCTGATGTCAGTTTGTAGGGCTCCCTTGGGTCTATCAGGGCAGCACAAGTTTGAGGTGGGGACAACTTCGGTGTGGGGTCCATCCTTCGATATATGGATTCTTTGCAGTGAGGTCCCTGCCCAGGGCCAGGGCCCCTGGGCACATCCTTTTTCCATTTTCCCTGGGAAAGAAAACTCAGCAGTCCAGGTTCCTGATGTCAGTTTGTAGGGCTCCCTTGGGTGTATCAGGGCAGCACAAGTTTGAGGTGGGGACAACTTCGGTGTGGGGTCCATCCTTCGATATAAGGATTCTTTGCAGTCAGAACCAGGGGCCCCCGGGCACATCCTTTTTCCATTTTCCCTGGGAAAGAAAACTCAGCAGTCCAGGTTCCTGATGTCAGTTTGTAGGGCTCCCTTGGGTCTATCAGGGCAGCACAAGTTTGAGGTGGGGACAACTTCGGTGTGGGCTCCATCCTTCGATATAAGGATTTTTTGCAGTCAGGGCCAGGGGCCCCTGGGCACATCCTTTTTCCATTTTCCCTGGGAAAGAAAACTCAGCAGTCCAGGTTCCTGATGTCAGTTTGTAGGGCTCCCTTGGGTGTATCAGGGCAGCACAAGTTTGAGGTGGGGACAACTTCGGTGTGGGGTCCATCCTTCGATATATGGATTTTTTGCAGTCAGGGCCAGGGGGCCCCCGGCACATCCTTTTTCCATTTTCCCTGGGAAAGAAAACTCAGCAGTCCAGGTTCCTGATGTCAGTTTGTAGGGCTCCCTTGGGTCTATCAGGGCAGCACAAGTTTGAGGTGGGGACAACTTCGGTGTGGGGTCCATCCTTCGATATAAGGATTCTTTGCAATGAGGTCCCTACCCAGGTCCAGGGGCCCCTGGGCACATCCTTTTTCCATTTTCCCTGGGAAAGAAAACTCAGCAGTCCAGGTTCCTGATGTCAATTTGTAGGGCTCCCTTGGGTCTATCAGGGCAGCACAAGTTTGAGGTGGGGACAGCTTCGGTGTGGGGTCCATCCTTCGATATATGGATTTTTTGCAGTCAGGGCCAGGGGCCCCCGGGCACATCCTTTTTCCATTTTCCCTGGGAAAGAAAACTCAGCAGTCCAGGTTCCTGATGTCAGTTTGTAGGGCTCCCTTGGGTCTATCAGGGCAGCACAAGTTTGAGGTGGGGACAACTTCGGTGTGGGGTCCATCCTTCGATATAAGGATTTTTTGCAGTCAGGGCCAGGGGACCCTGGGCACATCCTTTTTCCATTTTCCCTGGGAAAGAAAACTCAGCAGTCCAGGTTCCTGATGTCAGTTTGTAGGGCTCCCTTGGGTCTATCAGGGCAGCACAAGTTTGAGGTGGGGACAACTTCGGTGTGGGGTCCATCCTTCGATATAAGGATTCTTTGCAGTGAGGTCCCTACCCAGGTCCAGGGGCCCGTGGGCACATCATTTGGCCATTTTCCCTGGGAAAGAAAACTCACCAGTCCAGGTTCCTGATGTCAGTTTGTAGGGCTCCCTTGGGTCTATCAGGGCAGCACAAGTTTGAGGTGGGGACAACTTCGGTGTGGGGTCCATTCTTCGATATAATGATTCTTTGCAGTGAGGTCGCAGCCCTGGGCCAGGGGCCCCTGGGCACATTCTTTTTCCATTTTCTCTGGGAAAGAAAACTCAGCAGTCCAGGTTCCTGATGTCAGTTTGTAGGGCTCCCTTGGGTCTATCAGGGCAGTACAAGTTTGAGGTGGGGAGAGCTTCGGTGTGGGGTCCATCCTTTGAGATAAGGATTATTTGCAGTCAGGGCTAGGTGCCCCTGGGCACATCCTTTTTCCATTTTCCCTGGGAAAGAAAACTCAGCAGTCCAGGTTCCTGATGTCAGTTTGTAGGGCTGCCTTGGGTCTATCAGGGCAGCACAAGTTTGAGGTGGGGACAACTTCGGTGTGGGGTCCATCCTTCGATATATGGATTTTTTGCAGTCAGGGGCACGGGCCCAGGGCCAGGGGCCCCTGGGCACATCCTTTTTCCATTTTCCCTGGGAAAGAAAACTCAGCAGTCCAGGTTCCTGATGTCAGTCTGTAGGGCTCACTTGGGTCTATCAGGGCAGCACAAGTTTGAGGTGGGGACAACTTCGGTGTGGGGTGCATCCTTCGATATAAGGATTTTTTGCAGTCATGGTATGGGGCCCCTGGGCACATCCTTTTTCCATTTTCCCTGGGAAAGAAAACTCAGCAGTCCAGGTTCCTGATGTCAGTTTGTAGGGCTGCCTTGGGTCTATCAGGGCAGCACAAGTTTGAGGTGGGGACAGCTTCAGTGTGGGGTCCATCCTTCGATATAAGGATTATTTGCAGTCAGGGCAGGGGCCCCTGGGCACATCCTTTTTCCATTTTCCCTGGGAAAGAAAACTCAGCAGCCCAGGTTCCTGATGTCAGTTTGTAGGGCTCCCTTGGGTCTATCAGGGCAGCACAAGTTTGAGGTGGGGACAACTTCGGTGTGGGGTCCATCCTTCGATATAAGGATTCTTTGCCATGAGGTCCCTACCCAGGTCCAGGGGCCCCTGGGCACATCCTTTTTCCATTTTCCCTGGGAAAGAAAACTCAGCAGTCCAGGTTCCTGATGTCAGTTTGTAGGGCTCCCTTGGGTCTATCAGGGCAGCACAAGTTTGAGGTGGGGACAACTTCGGTGCGGGGTCCATCCTTCGATATAAGGATTTTTTTCAGTCAGGGCCAAGGGCTCCCGGGCACAACCTTTGGCCATTTTCCCTGGGAAAGAAAACTCAGCAGTCCAGGTTCCTGATGTCAGTTTGTATGGCTCCCTTGGGTCTATCAGGGCAGCACAAGTTTGAGGTGGGGACAACTTCGGTGTGGGGTCCATCCTTCGATATAAGGATTTTTTTCAGTGAGGCCCTGCCCAGGGCCGGGGCCCCTGGGCACATCCTTTTTCCATTTTCCCTGGGAAAGAAAACTCAGCAGTCCAGGTTCCTGATGTCAGTTTGTAGGGCTCCCTTGGGTCTATCAGGGCAGCACAAGTTTGAGGTGGGGACAACTTCGGTGTGGGGTCCATCCTTCGATATAAGGATTTTTTGCAGTGAGGTCCCTGCCCAGGGCCAGGGCCCCTGGGCACATCCTTTTTCCATTTTCCCTGGGAAAGAAAACTCAGCAGTCCAGGTTCCTGATGTCAGTTTGTAGGGCTCCCTTGGGTCTATCAGGGCAGCACAAGTTTGAGGTGGGGACAACTTCGGTGTGGGGTCCATCCTTCGATATAAGGATTTTTTGCAGTCATGGCCAGGGGCCCCTGGGCACATCCTTTTTCCATTTTCCCTGGGAAAGAAAACTCGGCAGTCCAGGTTCCTGATGTCAGTTTGTAGGGCTCCCTTGGGTCTATCAGGGCAGCACAAGTTTGAGGTGGGGACAACTTCGGTGTGGGGTCCATCCTTCGATATAAGGATTTTTTGCAGTGAGGTCCCTGCCCAGGGCCAGGGCCCCTGGGCACATCCTTTTTCCATTTTCCCTGGGAAAGAAAACTCAGCAGTCCAGGTTCCTGATGTCAGTTTGTAGGGCTCCCTTGGGTCTATCAGGGCAGCACAAGTTTGAGGTGGGGACAACTTCGGTGTGGGGTCCATCCTTCGATATATGGATTCTTTGCAGTCAGAACCAGGGGCCCCCGGGCACATCCTTGTTCCATTTTCCCTGGGAAAGAAAACTCAGCAGTCCAGGTTCCTGATGTCAGTTTGTAGGGCTCCCTTGGGTCTATCAGGGCAGCACAAGTTTGAGGTGGGGACAACTTCGGTGTAGGGTCCATCCTTCGATATAAGGATTTTTTGTAGTGAGGCCCCAGCCCAGGACCAGGGGCCCCTGGGCACATCCTTTTTCCATTTTCCCTGGGAAAGAAAACTCAGCAGTCCAGGTTCCTGATGTCAGTTTATAGGGCTCCCTTGGGTCTATCAGGGCAGCACAAGTTTGAGGTGGGGACAACTTCGGTGTGGGGTCCATCCTTCGATATAAGGATTTTTTGCAGTCAGGGACAGGGGCCCCTGGGCACATCCTTTTTCCATTTTCCCTGGGAAAGAAAACTCAGCAGTCCAGGTTCCTGATGTCAGTTTGTAGGGCTCCCTTGGGTCTATCAGGGCAGCACAAGTTTGAGGTGGGGACAACTTCGGTGTGGGGTCCATCCTTCGATATAACGATTCTTTGCAGTCAGGGCCAGGGTCCCCCGGCACATCCTTTTTCCATTTTCCCTGGGAAAGAAAACTCAGCAGTCCAGGTTCCTGATGTCAGTTTGTAGGGCTCCCTTGGGTGTATCAGGGCAGCACAAGTTTGAGGTGGGGACAACTTCGGTGTGGGGTCCATCCTTCGATATAAGGATTCTTTGCAATGAGGTCCCTACCCAGGTCCAGGGGCCCCTGGGCACATCATTTGCCCATTTTCCCTGGAAAGAAAACTCAGCAGTCCAGGTTCCTGATGTCAGTTTGTATGGCTCCCTTGGGTCTATCAGGGCAGCACAAGTTTGAGGTGGGGACAACTTCGGTGTGGGGTCCATCCTTCAATATAAGGATTTTTTGCAGTGAGGTCCCTGCCCAGGGCCGGGGCCCCTGGGCACATCCTTTTTCCATTTTCCCTGGGAAAGAAAACTCAGCAGTCCAGGTTCCTGATGTCAGTTTGTAGGGCTCCCTTGGGTCTATCAGGGCAGCACAAGTTTGAGGTGGGGACAACTTCGGTGTGGGGTCCATCCTTCGATATAAGGATTTTTTGCAGTCATGGCCAGGGGCCCCTGGGCACATCCTTTTTCCATTTTCCCTGGGAAAGAAAACTCAGCAGTCCAGGTTCCTGATGTCAGTTTGTAGGGCTCCCTTGGGTCTATCAGGGCAGCACAAGTTTGAGGTGGGGACAACTTCGGTGTGGGGTCCATCCTTCGATATAAGGATTTTTTGCAGTGAGGTCCCTGCCCAGGGCCAGGGCCCCTGGGCACATCCTTTTTCCATTTTCCCTGGGAAAGAAAACTCAGCAGTCCAGGTTCCTGATGTCAGTTTGTAGGGCTCCCTTGGGTCTATCAGGGCAGCACAAGTTTGAGGTGGGGACAACTTCGGTGTGGGTTCCATCCTTCGATATAAGGATTTTTTGCAGTCAGGGCCAGGGGCCCCTGGGCACATCCTTTTTCCATTTTCCCTGGGAAAGAAAACTCAGCAGTCCAGGTTCCTGATGTCAGTTTGTAGGGCTCCCTTGGGTGTATCAGGGCAGCACAAGTTTGAGGTGGGGACAACTTCGGTGTGGGGTCCATCCTTCGATATAAGGATTTTTTGCAGTCAGGGCCAGGGGCCCCTGGGCGAATCCTTTTTCCATTTTCCCTGGGAAAGAAAACTCAGCAGTCCAGGTTCCTGATGTCAGTTTGTAGGGCTCCCTTGGGTCTATCAGGGCAGCACAAGTTTGAGGTGGGGACAACTTCGGTGTGGGGTCCATCCTTCGATATAAGGATTCCTTGCAGTGAGGCCCCAGCCCAGGTCCAGGGGCCCCTGGGCACATCCTTTTTCCATTTTCCCTGGGAAAGAAAACTCAGCAGTCCAGGTTCCTGATGTCAGTTTATAGGGCTCCCTTGGGTCTATCAGGGCAGCACAAGTTTGAGGTGGGGACAACTTCGGTGTGGGGTCCATCCTTCGATATAAGGATTTTTTGCAGTCAGGGACAGGGGCCCCTGGGCACATCCTTTTTCCATTTTCCCTGGGAAAGAAAACTCAGCAGTCCAGGTTCCTGATGTCAGTTTGTATGGCTCCCTTGGGTCTATCAGGGCAGCACAAGTTTGAGGTGGGGACAACTTCGGTGTGGGGTCCATCCTTCGATATATGGATTTTTTGCAGTCAGGGCCAGGGGCCCCTGGGCACATCCTTTTTCCATTTTCCCTGGGAAAGAAAACTCAGCAGTCCAGGTTCCTGATGTCAGTTTGTAGGGCTCCCTTGGGTGTATCAGGGCAGCACAAGTTTGAGGTGGGGACAACTTCGGTGTGGGGTCCATCCTTCGATATAAGGATTTTTTGCAGTCAGGGCCAGGGGCCCCTGGGCACATCCTTTTTCCATTTTCCCTGGGAAAGAAAACTCAGCAGTCCAGGTTCCTGATGTCAGTTTGTAGGGCTCCCTTGGGTCTATCAGGGCAGCACAAGTTTGAGGTGGGGACAACTTCGGTGTGGGGTCCATCCTTCGATATAAGGATTCTTTGCAATGAGGTCCCTACCCAGGTCCAGGGGCCCCTGGGCACATCCTTTTTCCATTTTCCCTGGGAAAGAAAACTCAGCAGTCCAGGTTCCTGATGTCAGTTTGTAGGGCTCCCTTGGGTCTATCAGGGCAGCACAAGTTTGAGGTGGGGACAACTTCGGTGTGGGCTCCATCCTTCGATATAAGGATTTTTTGCAGTCAGGGCCAGGGGCCCCTGGGCACATCCTTTTTCCATTTTCCCTGGGAAAGAAAACTCAGCAGTCCAGGTTCCTGATGTCAGTTTGTAGGGCTCCCTTGGGTCTATCAGGGCAGCACAAGTTTGAGGTGGGGACAACTTCGGTGTGGGGTCCATCCTTCGATATATGGATTCTTTGCAGTCAGAACCAGGGGCCCCCGGGCACATCCTTTTTCCATTTTCCCTGGGAAAGAAAACTCAGCAGTCCAGGTTCCTGATGTCAGTTTGTAGGGCTCCCTTGGGTCTATCAGGGCAGCACAAGTTTGAGGTGGGGACAACTTCGGTGTGGGCTCCATCCTTCGATATAAGGATTTTTTGCAGTGAGGTCCCTGCCCAGGGCCAGGGCCCCTGGGCACAACCTTTTTCCATTTTCCCTGGGAAAGAAAACTCACCAGTCCAGGTTCCTGATGTCAGTTTGTATGGCTCCCTTGGGTCTATCAGGGCAGCACAAGTTTGAGGTGGGGACAACTTCGGTGTGGGGTCCATCCTTCGATATAAGGATTTTTTGCAGTGAGGTCCCTGCCCAGGGCCGGGGCCCCTGGGCACATCCTTTTTCCATTTTCCCTGGGAAAGAAAACTCAGCAGTCCAGGTTCCTGATGTCAGTTTGTAGGGCTCCCTTGGGTCTATCAGGGCAGCACAAGTTTGAGGTGGGGACAACTTCGGTGTGGGGTCCATCCTTCGATATAAGGATTTTTTGCAGTCATGGCCAGGGGCCCCTGGGCACATCCTTTTTCCATTTTCCCTGGGAAAGAAAACTCAGCAGTCCAGGTTCCTGATGTCAGTTTGTAGGGCTCCCTTGGGTCTATCAGGGCAGCACAAGTTTGAGGTGGGGACAACTTCGGTGTGGGGTCCATCCTTCGATATAAGGATTTTTTGCAGTCAGGGACAGGGGCCCCTGGGCACATCCTTTTTCCATTTTCCCTGGGAAAGAAAACTCAGCAGTCCAGGTTCCTGATGTCAGTTTGTAGGGCTCCCTTGGGTCTATCAGGGCAGCACAAGTTTGAGGTGGGGACAACTTCGGTGTGGGGTCCATCCTTCGATATAAGGATTCTTTGCAATGAGGTCCCTACCCAGGTCCAGGGGCCCCTGGGCACATCCTTTTTCCATTTTCCCTGGGAAAGAAAACTCAGCAGTCCAGGTTCCTGATGTCAGTTTGTAGGGCTCCCTTGGGTCTATCAGGGCAGCACAAGTTTGAGGTGGGGACAACTTCGGTGCGGGGTCCATCCTTCGATATAAGGATTTTTTTCAGTCAGGGCCAAGGGCTCCCGGGCACAACCTTTGGCCATTTTCCCTGGGAAAGAAAACTCAGCAGTCCAGGTTCCTGATGTCAGTTTGTATGGCTCCCTTGGGTCTATCAGGGCAGCACAAGTTTGAGGTGGGGACAACTTCGGTGTGGGGTCCATCCTTCGATATAAGGATTTTTTGCAGTCATGGCCAGGGGCCCCTGGGCACATCCTTTTTCCATTTTCCCTGGGAAAGAAAACTCAGCAGTCCAGGTTCCTGATGTCAGTTTATAGGGCTCCCTTGGGTCTATCAGGGCAGCACAAGTTTGAGGTGGGGACAACTTCAGTGTGGGGTCCATCCTTCGATATAAGGATTTTTTGCAGTCAGGGACAGGGGCCCCTGGGCACATCCTTTTTCCATTTTCCCTGGGAAAGAAAACTCAGCAGTCCAGGTTCCTGATGTCAGTTTGTAGGGCTCCCTTGGGTCTATCAGGGCAGCACAAGTTTGAGGTGGGGACAACTTCGGTGTGGGGTCCATCCTTCGATATAAGGATTCTTTGCCATGAGGTCCCTACCCAGGTCCAGGGGCCCCTGGGCACATCCTTTTTCCATTTTCCCTGGGAAAGAAAACTCAGCAGTCCAGGTTCCTGATGTCAGTTTGTAGGGCTCCCTTGGGTCTATCAGGGCAGCACAAGTTTGAGGTGGGGACAACTTCGGTGCGGGGTCCATCCTTCGATATAAGGATTTTTTTCAGTCAGGGCCAAGGGCTCCCGGGCACAACCTTTGGCCATTTTCCCTGGGAAAGAAAACTCAGCAGTCCAGGTTCCTGATGTCAGTTTGTATGGCTCCCTTGGGTCTATCAGGGCAGCACAAGTTTGAGGTGGGGACAACTTCGGTGTGGGGTGCATCCTTCGATATAAGGATTTTTTTCAGTGAGGCCCTGCCCAGGGCCGGGGCCCCTGGGCACATCCTTTTTCCATTTTCCCTGGGAAAGAAAACTCAGCAGTCCAGGTTCCTGATGTCAGTTTGTAGGGCTCCCTTGGGTCTATCAGGGCAGCACAAGTTTGAGGTGGGGACAACTTCGGTGTGGGGTCCATCCTTCGATATAAGGATTTTTTGCAGTCATGGCCAGGGGCCCCTGGGCACATCCTTTTTCCATTTTCCCTGGGAAAGAAAACTCGGCAGTCCAGGTTCCTGATGTCAGTTTGTAGGGCTCCCTTGGGTCTATCAGGGCAGCACAAGTTTGAGGTGGGGACAACTTCGGTGTGGGGTCCATCCTTCGATATAAGGATTTTTTGCAGTGAGGTCCCTGCCCAGGGCCAGGGCCCCTGGGCACATCCTTTTTCCATTTTCCCTGGGAAAGAAAACTCAGCAGTCCAGGTTCCTGATGTCAGTTTGTAGGGCTCCCTTGGGTCTATCAGGGCAGCACAAGTTTGAGGTGGGGACAACTTCGGTGTGGGGTCCATCCTTCGATATATGGATTCTTTGCAGTCAGAACCAGGGGCCCCCGGGCACATCCTTGTTCCATTTTCCCTGGGAAAGAAAACTCAGCAGTCCAGGTTCCTGATGTCAGTTTGTAGGGCTCCCTTGGGTCTATCAGGGCAGCACAAGTTTGAGGTGGGGACAACTTCGGTGTAGGGTCCATCCTTCGATATAAGGATTCCTTACAGTGAGGCCCCAGCCCAGGTCCAGGGGCCCCTGGGCACATCCTTTTTCCATTTTCCCTGGGAAAGAAAACTCAGCAGTCCAGGTTCCTGATGTCAGTTTATAGGGCTCCCTTGGGTCTATCAGGGCAGCACAAGTTTGAGGTGGGGACAACTTCGGTGTGGGGTCCATCCTTCGATATAAGGATTTTTTGCAGTCAGGGACAGGGGCCCCTGGGCACATCCTTTTTCCATTTTCCCTGGGAAAGAAAACTCAGCAGTCCAGGTTCCTGATGTCAGTTTGTAGGGCTCCCTTGGGTCTATCAGGGCAGCACAAGTTTGAGGTGGGGACAACTTCGGTGTGGGGTCCATCCTTCGATATAACGATTCTTTGCAGTCAGGGCCAGGGGCCCCCGGCACATCCTTTTTCCATTTTCCCTGGGAAAGAAAACTCAGCAGTCCAGGTTCCTGATGTCAGTTTGTAGGGCTCCCTTGGGTCTATCAGGGCAGCACAAGTTTGAGGTGGGGACAACTTCGGTGTGGGGTCCATCCTTCAATATAAGGATTATTTGCAGTGAGGTCCCTGCCCAGGGCCGGGGCCCCTGGGCACATCCTTTTTCCATTTTCCCTGGGAAAGAAAACTCAGCAGTCCAGGTTCCTGATGTCAGTTTGTAGGGCTCCCTTGGGTCTATCAGGGCAGCACAAGTTTGAGGTGGGGACAACTTCGGTGTGGGGTCCATCCTTCGATATAAGGATTTTTTGCAGTCATGGCCAGGGGCCCCTGGGCACATCCTTTTTCCATTTTCCCTGGGAAAGAAAACTCAGCAGTCCAGGTTCCTGATGTCAGTTTGTAGGGCTCCCTTGGGTCTATCAGGGCAGCACAAGTTTGAGGTGGGGACAACTTCGGTGTGGGGTCCATCCTTCGATATAAGGATTTTTTGCAGTGAGGTCCCTGCGCAGGGCCAGGGCCCCTGGGCACATCCTTTTTCCATTTTCCCTGGGAAAGAAAACTCAGCAGTCCAGGTTCCTGATGTCAGTTTGTAGGGCTCCCTTGGGTCTATCAGGGCAGCACAAGTTTGAGGTGGGGACAACTTCGGTGTGGGTTCCATCCTTCGATATAAGGATTTTTTGCAGTCAGGGCCAGGGGCCCCTGGGCACATCCTTTTTCCATTTTCCCTGGGAAAGAAAACTCAGCAGTCCAGGTTCCTGATGTCAGTTTGTAGGGCTCCCTTGGGTGTATCAGGGCAGCACAAGTTTGAGGTGGGGACAACTTCGGTGTGGGGTCCATCCTTCGATATAAGGATTTTTTGCAGTCAGGGCCAGGGGCCCCTGGGCACATCCTTTTTCCATTTTCCCTGGGAAAGAAAACTCGGCAGTCCAGGTTCCTGATGTCAGTTTGTAGGGCTCCCTTGGGTCTATCAGGGCAGCACAAGTTTGAGGTGGGGACAACTTCGGTGTGGGGTCCATCCTTCGATATAAGGATTCCTTGCAGTGAGGCCCCAGCCCAGGTCCAGGGGCCCCTGGGCACATCCTTTTTCCATTTTCCCTGGGAAAGAAAACTCAGCAGTCCAGGTTCCTGATGTCAGTTTATAGGGCTCCCTTGGGTCTATCAGGGCAGCACAAGTTTGAGGTGGGGACAACTTCGGTGTGGGGTCCATCCTTCGATATAAGGATTTTTTGCAGTCAGGGACAGGGGCCCCTGGGCACATCCTTTTTCCATTTTCCCTGGGAAAGAAAACTCAGCAGTCCAGGTTCCTGATGTCAGTTTGTAGGGCTCCCTTGGGTCTATCAGGGCAGCACAAGTTTGAGGTGGGGACAACTTCGGTGTGGGGTCCATCCTTCGATATAACGATTCTTTGCAGTCAGGGCCAGGGGCCCCCGGCACATCCTTTTTCCATTTTCCCTGGGAAAGAAAACTCAGCAGTCCAGGTTCCTGATGTCAGTTTGTATGGCTCCCTTGGGTCTATCAGGGCAGCACAAGTTTGAGGTGGGGACAACTTCGGTGTGGGGTCCATCCTTCGATATAAGGATTTTTTGCATTGAGGTCCCTGCCCAGGGCCGGGGCCCCTGGGCACATCCTTTTTCCATTTTCCCTGGGAAAGAAAACTCAGCAGTCCAGGTTCCTGATGTCAGTTTGTAGGGCTCCCTTGGGTCTATCAGGGCAGCACAAGTTTGAGGTGGGGACAACTTCGGTGTGGGGTCCATCCTTCGATATAAGGATTTTTTGCAGTGAGGTCCCTGCGCAGGGCCAGGGCCCCTGGGCACATCCTTTTTCCATTTTCCCTGGGAAAGAAAACTCAGCAGTCCAGGTTCCTGATGTCAGTTTGTAGGGCTCCCTTGGGTCTATCAGGGCAGCACAAGTTTGAGGTGGGGACAACTTCGGTGTGGGGTCCATCCTTCGATATAAGGATTCCTTGCAGTGAGGCCCCAGCCCAGGTCCAGGGGCCCCTGGGCACATCCTTTTTCCATTTTCCCTGGGAAAGAAAACTCAGCAGTCCAGGTTCCTGATGTCAGTTTATAGGCCTCCCTTGGGTGTATCAGGGCAGCACAAGTTTGAGGTGGGGACAACTTCGGTGTGGGGTCCATCCTTCGATATATGGATTTTTTGCAGTCAGGGACAGGGGCCCCTGGGCACATCCTTTTTCCATTTTCCCTGGGAAAGAAAACTCAGCAGTCCAGGTTCCTGATGTCAGTTTGTAGGGCTCCCTTGGGTCTATCAGGGCAGCACAAGTTTGAGGTGGGGACAGCTTCGGTGTGGGGTCCATCCTTCGATATAACGATTCTTTGCAGTCAGGGCCAGGGGCCCCCGGCACATCCTTTTTCCATTTTCCCTGGGAAAGAAAACTCAGCAGTCCAGGTTCCTGATGTCAGTTTGTAGGGCTCCCTTGGGTGTATCAGGGCAGCACAAGTTTGAGGTGGGGACAACTTCGGTGTGGGGTCCATCCTTCGATATAAGGATTTTTTGCAGTCAGGGCCAGGGGCCCCTGGGCACATCCTTTTATCATTTTCCCTGGGAAAGAAAACTCAGCAGTCCAAGTTCCTGATGTCAGTTTGTAGGGCTCCCTTGGGTCTATCAGGGCAGCACAAGTTTGAGGTGGGGACAACTTCGGTGTGGGGTCCATCCTTCGATATATGGATTCTTTGCAGTGAGGTCCCTGCCCAGGGCCAGGGCCCCTGGGCACATCCTTTTTCCATTTTCCCTGGGAAAGAAAACTCAGCAGTCCAGGTTCCTGATGTCAGTTTGTAGGGCTCCCTTGGGTGTATCAGGGCAGCACAAGTTTGAGGTGGGGACAACTTCGGTGTGGGGTCCATCCTTCGATATAAGGATTCTTTGCAGTCAGAACCAGGGGCCCCCGGGCACATCCTTTTTCCATTTTCCCTGGGAAAGAAAACTCAGCAGTCCAGGTTCCTGATGTCAGTTTGTAGGGCTCCCTTGGGTCTATCAGGGCAGCACAAGTTTGAGGTGGGGACAACTTCGGTGTGGGCTCCATCCTTCGATATAAGGATTTTTTGCAGTCAGGGCCAGGGGCCCCTGGGCACATCCTTTTTCCATTTTCCCTGGGAAAGAAAACTCAGCAGTCCAGGTTCCTGATGTCAGTTTGTAGGGCTCCCTTGGGTGTATCAGGGCAGCACAAGTTTGAGGTGGGGACAACTTCGGTGTGGGGTCCATCCTTCGATATATGGATTTTTTGCAGTCAGGGCCAGGGGGCCCCCGGCACATCCTTTTTCCATTTTCCCTGGGAAAGAAAACTCAGCAGTCCAGGTTCCTGATGTCAGTTTGTAGGGCTCCCTTGGGTCTATCAGGGCAGCACAAGTTTGAGGTGGGGACAACTTCGGTGTGGGGTCCATCCTTCGATATAAGGATTCTTTGCAATGAGGTCCCTACCCAGGTCCAGGGGCCCCTGGGCACATCCTTTTTCCATTTTCCCTGGGAAAGAAAACTCAGCAGTCCAGGTTCCTGATGTCAATTTGTAGGGCTCCCTTGGGTCTATCAGGGCAGCACAAGTTTGAGGTGGGGACAGCTTCGGTGTGGGGTCCATCCTTCGATATATGGATTTTTTGCAGTCAGGGCCAGGGGCCCCCGGGCACATCCTTTTTCCATTTTCCCTGGGAAAGAAAACTCAGCAGTCCAGGTTCCTGATGTCAGTTTGTAGGGCTCCCTTGGGTCTATCAGGGCAGCACAAGTTTGAGGTGGGGACAACTTCGGTGTGGGGTCCATCCTTCGATATAAGGATTTTTTGCAGTCAGGGCCAGGGGACCCTGGGCACATCCTTTTTCCATTTTCCCTGGGAAAGAAAACTCAGCAGTCCAGGTTCCTGATGTCAGTTTGTAGGGCTCCCTTGGGTCTATCAGGGCAGCACAAGTTTGAGGTGGGGACAACTTCGGTGTGGGGTCCATCCTTCGATATAAGGATTCTTTGCAGTGAGGTCCCTACCCAGGTCCAGGGGCCCGTGGGCACATCATTTGGCCATTTTCCCTGGGAAAGAAAACTCACCAGTCCAGGTTCCTGATGTCAGTTTGTAGGGCTCCCTTGGGTCTATCAGGGCAGCACAAGTTTGAGGTGGGGACAACTTCGGTGTGGGGTCCATTCTTCGATATAATGATTCTTTGCAGTGAGGTCGCAGCCCTGGGCCAGGGGCCCCTGGGCACATTCTTTTTCCATTTTCTCTGGGAAAGAAAACTCAGCAGTCCAGGTTCCTGATGTCAGTTTGTAGGGCTCCCTTGGGTCTATCAGGGCAGTACAAGTTTGAGGTGGGGAGAGCTTCGGTGTGGGGTCCATCCTTTGAGATAAGGATTATTTGCAGTCAGGGCTAGGTGCCCCTGGGCACATCCTTTTTCCATTTTCCCTGGGAAAGAAAACTCAGCAGTCCAGGTTCCTGATGTCAGTTTGTAGGGCTGCCTTGGGTCTATCAGGGCAGCACAAGTTTGAGGTGGGGACAACTTCGGTGTGGGGTGCATCCTTCGATATAAGGATTTTTTGCAGTCATGGTATGGGGCCCCTGGGCACATCCTTTTTCCATTTTCCCTGGGAAAGAAAACTCAGCAGTCCAGGTTCCTGATGTCAGTTTGTAGGGCTGCCTTGGGTCTATCAGGGCAGCACAAGTTTGAGGTGGGGACAGCTTCAGTGTGGGGTCCATCCTTCGATATAAGGATTATTTGCAGTCAGGGCAGGGGCCCCTGGGCACATCCTTTTTCCATTTTCCCTGGGAAAGAAAACTCAGCAGCCCAGGTTCCTGATGTCAGTTTGTAGGGCTCCCTTGGGTCTATCAGGGCAGCACAAGTTTGAGGTGGGGAGAACTTCTGTCTCGGGTCCATCCTTCGATAAAAGGATTCTTTGCAGTGAGGCCCTAGCCCAGGGCCAGGGGCCCCTGGGCACATCCTTTTTCCATTTTCCCTGGGAAAGAAAACTCAGCAGTCCAGGTTCCTGATGTCAGTTTGTAGGGCTCCCTTGGGTCTATCAGGGCAGCACAAGTTTGAGGTGGGGACATCTTCGGTGTGGGGTCCATCCTTCGATATAATGATTCTTTGCAGTGAGGTCGCAGCCCTGGGCCAGGGGCCCCTGGGCACATCCTTTTTCCATTTTCTCTGGGAAAGAAAACTCAGCAGTCCAGGTTCCTGATGTCAGTTTGTAGGGCTCCCTTGGGTCTATCAGGACAGCACAAGTTTGAGGTGGGGACAACTTCGGTCTGGGGTCCATCCTTCAATATAAAGATTTTTTGCAGTCGGGACCCAGCTTAGGGCCAGGGGCTCCTGGGCACGTCCTTTGCCATTTTCCCTGGGAAAGAAAACTCAGCAGTCCAGGTTCCTGATGTCAGTTTGTAGGGCTCCCTTGGGTCTATCAGGGCAGCACGAGTTTGAGGTGGGTGCTCTTTGGGCCTGGGTTATATTTTTCTATGTTCATATTTCCTGCACTCAGTTGTCCACGCATGGACGCAAGGTTCTGTGCGCTAATTCCAGATCTTTTCCCTAGGAAAGCACGCTCGCCAGTCTTGGTTCCTGAAGTCAGTTTGCGATTTGTGCTTGGGATCTTCAAAGCAACCCCTCATCGACATGAAAGCAGCTTGGGTCCACAACACATCCTTCTCCATTCAGATTTCCAAGGGGCAACCCTTTTTTCGTGGCCCCTGGCTCTTGGGCTCTGTCGCTGGCCCTATTCTGTGTGAAACATGGCTCACTCTCTACACTTCCTGATGTCAGTGTCAAGGAGGTGCTTGTCTCTTCCAGGGCAGGGAGAATTCTTGCTGGCAGCAGTTTTTCTCCTGGATAAATCCTGTGCCATTCAGAACAAAAAGATGTAGAAAGTCACTTGGGGCCACAGGCCTTGTGACCCGACCTCTGCCCATTTTCCGTGTAAAACCAACCTCACTCTCCCTGTGTGTTGATGTGTGTTTACTGGAGGCGTGCTGCTCTCCAAAGGCAGTGAGAGTTCCTGGTGGTGGCAGATGTGGTCTGCGAGAAATCATTCACTGTTTGCAATTTTGGTAGCACAATTCCTGTTTGGCCAGGGGAAAGATTGTTAATTATCTTGGCAATGAAAATCTGGCACCCCATTGTTTAAGGGTCTGGCAAAGGCCTGCGTAGGGAAGGGAACACCCCACAGGACCTTTCTTCACCTCATCCCCCACTCCTAGGTGTAGCAGCTCCCCGTGTGAGCAGCTGCTTTCAGTGCAGCTACCTGGGCACACCTGCACAGGGAGCTGCTAATCCAGAGGGGCTAACAGGGGTATCCCAAGTGTCCCTCCAGGAGCTATGGCTGGAACATCCAGCAGGGATCGGGGAGCAGCCGGACCCACCCGGGCACGGAGCATCCCTTTGAGAAAATGCCGAGGGAAGAGCCCTCTTGCCAAGGGGCAGCACCTGAGCAGGCCGGGCAGCATGTGGGGTTCCACGGGAGAGCTTTCAACTTTCCCCTTTTATTGTGTCAGTCCCTCCTTAGAACCCCCAGACCTTCCACAGCGCTCCCAGAAAAATGAGGGGTTATGGAGAGAAAAGGGGTTTAAATTGTGGGAAAAAGCTTCCTTTTCCATTATTTCTTGTGTTCAAATCATGAAGGAATCCATTTCCCCTGCAATTTGTAATGCATGGTGTATTCAATATATATTCAAGTACTGTTTATAGAAAGATTTTTTTTTTTTTTTGTTTTTGTTTTTATTTGGTTAGAGGCAGGGCATTAATGGAAAAAATATGTATATACATTTTATTTTGATATCGTTCTAAATATGGAAATATATATTCAATATATACAGATATATATAAAAATATAAAATAGAAATAAAAATAGTATTAGGAAGAGATAGACTATAAATAACACCATACATCAATCTACATTTAAAATGTAAATTTGACTATAAATGCTAAAAATAGAAATAAATTTAAATGGAGTTTAAATAAAGGGTTTTTTTAAAAGATTTTTACTTGGATAGAGTCAGGTTTTTATTTTAATCAATATAAACCTTTTAGAACTCTAAATCTAACTATAGAAATATGTAAGCAATCTATTAAGATATGTATAAAAATATAAAATATAATAAAATATAATAAATGGAATAAATGTAAGGAATTATGAAAATACAATTATATATCAATATACATTATAAATCCGAATGTGAATATAAATGTGAAAAATGTAAAAATAAACTCTGTTGAAATGCAGTTTAAGAGGAAAGGTTTTTTCTTTCGGTTCCTATCGGGTCCGAGGCAGGGTTTTTGTTCCGTTCTTTCCCGCGCGGATCTTTGGGGCATTCGCTGCTGACGGCTCAGTGCTGCCGCCGTGTGGGCAGAGAGCGGCACTGCAGCCCGCCGCCTGCGGCCGCCATCTTGGGAGTGGCGAGGACGTTGAAATTCGAGGACCCGTGTCTGTTTTTTACACTGCCTGAATTGCCCGCACCGCCGGCGCCCCGCAACGGGATTTTCCGCGGCGTTTCTGGTATCGTGCACACGGGCCGTGGGGTCAGCAGCGCCGCAAGCGTGCGGGTTTTTGGCGGGAGCCGACAGGCATCAGCAGAAACGCCTGTCACCATCACGGTCCCCACGGGCCGCCATCTTGTCGCGGACTCACTTGACAAGTGCTGCCGCCTTGTGGACACAGGGCGGTACTGCAGCCCCGCAGCCAGCGCGACCCCAAAACCATCGGGACGGCCCTGGAACGCCCAAAATTCCTTTCGGGACCCCAAAAACACCCCTGGGACCCCCAAAATTCCCTTCGGGACCCAGAACACCCCCTGGGACCCCCAAAATTCCCTTCAGAACCCAGAAAACCCCCCTGGGACCACCAAAATTCCCTTCAGGACCCCGAAAACCCCCCTGGGACCCCCAAAATTCCAAGCAGGGTCCCCGAAATTCATCCTGGGAAGCCCCAAAACTCTTTGAGACCCCAAAATTCCCTTCAAGATGCCAAAATTCCTCATGGGACCCCCCAAAACCCCACTGAGACCCCCAAAATTCCCATCAGGGTCACCAAAATTATTTCTGGGACTCCCAAAAACTTGGTGAGACCCCAAAATTCTTTTCAGGACCCCAAAACCTCACCCAGGACCCAAAAAATTCTACTCCGGACCCCCAAAATTCCCCCCAAAAACCCCCAGAGACCCTCAAAATTCTCCCCAGGACTCCAAAAACCCCCTTGGACGCTCAAAATTCCCTTCGGGACGCCAAACCCCCCCCCTGGGACTCCCAAAATTCCATTCGGGCCCCCAAAAACCCCACTGGGACCCCCAAAATTCCCATCAGGGTCCCCAAAATTCCTTCTGGGACCTCCCAAAAACTTCGTGAGACACCAAAACTTCCTTCAGGACCCCAAAAGTCCTCATGGGACCCTCCAAAAAGTCCCAGAGACCCCAAAATTCTCTTCAGTAACCAAACTCCCCCCTGGGACTCCCAAAATTCTACACGGGACCCCCAAAATTCCTCCCAAAAACCGCCTGGGACCCCCAAAATTCTCCCCAGGACTCCAAAACCCCCCTGGGACCCAAAAAAACCTATCAGGGACCCCGAAATTCCACCTGGGACCCCCAAAAACCCCCTGAGACCCCTAAAATTCCCTTCAGGACCCCAACCCACCCCCGTGGGATCCCCAAAATTCTACCCGGGACCCCCAAAATTCCTCCCAAAAACCCCCTGGGACGCCCAAAATTCCCTTCAGCACCACAAAACCCCCCCTGGGACTCCCAAAATTCCCATTAGGACCCCAAAACCCCCCCTGGGACCCCAAAAATTCCCTTCAAAACCCCAAACCCTCCCCCAGGACCCACAAAATTCTACTCGGGACCCCCAAAATTCCTCCCAAAAAAACCCTGAGACCCTGAAAATTCTCCCCAGGACTCCAAAACTCCCCCTGGGACAGCCAAAATTCCCTTTGCGACCCCAAAACCCCCCGTGGGACCCACAAAATTCTACCCGGGACTCCCAAAATTCCTCCCAAAACCCCCCTAGAACTCCCAAAATTCCCTTCGGGACCCCAAAACCCCCCCTGGGACCCCCAAAATTCCCTTCAGGACCCCAAAATTCCTCCTGGGAGCCCACAAATACTTCCAGAGACCCCCAAAATTCTCTTCAGAACCCCAAACCCGCCCCAAGACCCACAAAATTCTACTCTGGACCCCCAAAATTCCTCCCAAAAAACCCCTGAGACCCACAAAATTCTCCCCAGGACTCAAAAACCCCCCTTGGGACTCCCAAAATTCCCTTCAGAACCCCAAACCCACCCCCACGACCCCCAAAATTATAATCGGGACCCCCGAAATTCCTCCCAAAAAACCCCTGAGACCATCAAAATTCTCCCCAGGACTCCAAAACCCCCCCTGGGACTCCCAAAATTCCCTTCAGGACCCCAAAACCCCCCCTGGGACCCAAAAAATTCTACCCGGGACCCCAAAAATTCCTCCCAAAAAACGCCTGACACCATCAAAACTCTCCCCAGGACTCCAAAACCCCCCGTGGGACCCCCAAAATTCCCATCACGGTCCCCAAAATTCCCTCCTGGGATGCCCCAAAAACTCCCTGAGACCCAAAAATTCCTTTCAGGACCTCAAAACCTCTCCCAGGACCCACAAAATTCTCCCCAGGACTCCAAAACTCCCCCTGGGATGGCCAAAATTCCCTTTGTGACCCCAAAAGCCCCCCTGGGACACCCAAAATTCTACCCGGGACTCCCAAAATTCCTCCCAAAAACCCCCTGGGACGCCCAAAATTCCCTTTGGGACCACAAAACACACACTTGGACCCCCAAAATTCCCTTCAGGACCCCAAAATTCCTCCTGGGACCCCCCAAAAACTTGGTGAGACCCCCAAAATTCTCTTCAGAACCCCAAACCCCCCCTGGGACCCAAAAAATTCTACCCGGGACCCCCAAAATTCCTCCCAAAAAATCCCTGAGACCCTCAAAATTCTCCCCAGGACTCCAAAACCCCCCCTGGAACGCCTAAAATTCCCTTTGGGACACCAAAAACCCCCCTCGGGGAACCTAAAAATTCCCATCAGGGTCCCCGAAATTCCTCCAGGGACCCCCCAAAACTCCTTGAGACCCCCAAAGTTCCCTTCAGGTCCCCAAACCCACCCCCAGAACCCCCAAAATTCTACTCGGGACCCCAGAAATTCCTCCCAAAAAAACCCTGAGACCATCAAAATTCTGCCCAGGACTACAATCCCCCCACCTGGGACTCCCAAAATTCCCTTCGGGACCCCAAAACACCCCTGGGATCCCCAGAATTCCCATCAGGGTCCCCGAAATATCTCCTGGGACCCCCCAAAAACTCCCAGAGACTCCAAAATTCCCTTCAGGACCATAAACCCCCCCCCAGGACCCCCAAAATTCTCCCCAGGACTCCAAAACCCCCCATCAGGGTCCCACAAAATTCCCTTCAGGACCCCAAACCCTCCCCAGGACACACAAAATTCTACCCGGGACCCCCAAAATTCCTCCCAAAAAACCACTGAGACCCCTAAATTCTCCCCAGGACAACACAAGCCCCCCTGGGACACCCAAAATTCCCATCAGGGTCCCTGAAATTCCTCCTGGGAGACCCAAAACCCCACTGAGACCCCCAAAATTCCCTTCGGGACCCCAAAACCCTCCACTGGGAGCCCCAAAATTCCCATCAGGGTCCCCGAAATTCTTTCTGGGACCCCCCAAAAACTTCCTGAGACCCCAAAATTCACTTCAGGACCCCAAACCCCCCCACCCCCAGGACCCCGAAAATTCTACTCGGGACCCCCAAAATTCCTCCCAAAAACTCCCTGAGACCCTCAAAATTCTCCCCAGGACTCCAAAACCCCCCTGGGACCCAAAAAAACCTATCAGGGACCCCGAAATTCCACCTGGGACCCCCCAAAACCCCCTGAGACCTCTAAAATTCCCTTCAGGACCCCAACCCACCGCCGTGGGATCCCCAAAATTCTACCCGGGACCCCCAAAATTCCTCCCAAAAAACCCCTGGGACGCCCAAAATTCCCTTCAGCACCACAAAACCCCCCCTGGGACTCCCAAAATTCCCATTAGGACCCCAAAACCCCCCCTGGGACCCCCAAAATTCCCTTCAAAACCCCAAACCCTCCCCCAGAACCCACAAAATTCTACTCGGGACCCCCAAAATTCCTCCCAAAAAAACCCTGAGACCCTGAAAATTCTCCCCAGGACTCCAAAACTCCCCCTGGGACAGCCAAAATTCCCTTTGCGACCCCAAAACCCCCCGTGGGACCCACAAAATTCTACCCGGGACTCCCAAAATTCCTCCCAAAACCCCCCTGGGACTCCCAAAATTCCCTTCGGGACCCCAAAACCCACCTGGGAGCCCCAAAATTCCCTTCAGGACCCCAAAATTCCTCCTGGGACCCCCCAAATACTTCCAGAGACCCCCAAAATTCCCTTCAGAACCCCAAACCCGCCCCAAGACCCACAAAATTCTACTCTGGACCCCCAAAATTCCTCCCAAAAAACCCCTGAGACCCACAAAATTCTCCCCAGGACTCCAAAACCCCCCTTGGGACTCCCAAAATTCCCTTCAGAACCCCAAACCCACCCCCAGGACCCCCAAAATTATAATCGGGACCCCCGAAATTCCTCCCAAAAAACCCCTGAGACCATCAAAATTCTCCCCAGGACTCAAAAACCCCCCGTGGGACCCACAAAATTCTACCTGGGACTCCCAGAATTCCTCCCAAAACCCCCCTGGGACTCCCAAAATTCCCTTCGGGACCCCAAAACCCACCTGGGACCCAAAATTCCCTTCAGGACCCCAAAATTCCTTCTGGGACCGCCCCCCACAAACTCCCAGAGACCCAAAAATTCCCTTCAGGACCCCAAACCCCCCCTGGGACCCAAAAAATTCTACCCAGGACCCCAAAAATTCCTCCCAAAAAACACCTGACACCATCAAAACTCTCCCCAGGACTCCAAAACCCCCCGTGGGACCCCCAAAATTCCCATCACGGTCCCCAAAATTCCCTCCTGGGATGCCCCAAAAACTCCCTGAGACCCAAAAATTCCTTTCAGGACCTCAAAACCTCCCCCAGGACCCACAAAATTCTCCCCAGGACTCCAAAACTCCCCCTGGGATGGCCAAAATTCCCTTTGCGACCCCAAAAGCCCCCCTGGGACACCCAAAATTCTACCCGGGACTCCCAAAATTCCTCCCAAAAACCCCCTGGGACGCCCAAAATTCCCTTTGGGTCCACAAAACACACACTTGGACCCCCAAAATTCCCTTCAGGACCCCAAAATTCCTCCTGGGACCCCCCAAAAACTTGGTGAGACCCCCAAAATTCTCTTCAGAACCCCAAACCCCCCCTGGGACCCAAAAAATTCTACCCGGGACCCCCAAAATTCCTCCCAAAAAATCCCTGAGACCCTCAAAATTCTCCCCAGGACTCCAAAACTCCCCCTGGGACGCCTAAAATTCTCTTTGGGACACCAAAAACCCCCCTCGGGGAACCTAAAAATTCCCATCAGGGTCCCCGAAATTCCTCCAGGGACCCCCCAAAACTCCTTGAGACCCCCAAAGTTCCCTTCAGGTCCCCAAACCCACCCCCAGAACCCCCAAAATTCTACTCGGGACCCCAGAAATTCCTCCCAAAAAAACCCTGAGACCATCAAAATTCTCCCCAGGACTACAATCCCCCCCCCTGGGACTCCCAAAATTCCCTTCGGGACCCCAAAACACCCCTGGGATCCCCAGAATTCCCATCAGGGTCCCCGAAATATCTCCTGGGACCCCCCAAAAACTCCCAGAGACTCCAAAATTCCCTTCAGGACCATAAACCCCCCCCCAGGACCCCCAAAATTCTCCCCAGGACTCCAAAACCCCCCATCAGGGTCCCACAAAATTCCCTTCAGGACCCCAAACCCTCCCCAGGACACACAAAATTCTACCCGGGACCCCCAAAATTCCTCCCCAAAAAAACCCTGAGACCCCTAAATTCTCCCCAGGACACCACAAGCCCCCCTGGGACACCCAAAATTCCCATCAGGGTCCCTGAAATTCCTCCTGGGAGACCCAAAACCCCACTGAGACCCCCAAAATTCCCTTCGGGACCCCAAAACCCTCCACCGGGAGCCCCAAAATTCCCATCTGGGTCCCCAAAATTCTTTCTGGGACCCCCCAAAAACTTCCTGAGACCCCAAAATTCACTTCAGGACCCCAAACCCCCCCACCCCCAGGACCCCGAAAATTCTACTCGGGACCCCCAAAATTCCTCCCAAAAACTCCCTGAGACCCTCAAAATTCTCCCCAGGACTCCAAAACCCCCCCTGGGACCCAAAAAAACCTATCAGGGACCCGAAATTCCACCTGGGACCCCCCAAAACCCCCTGAGACCTCTAAAATTCCCTTCAGGACCCCAACCCACCCCCGTGGGATCCCCAAAATTCTACCCGGGACCCCCAAAATTCCTCCCAAAAAACCCCTGAGACCCTCAAAATTCTCCCCAGGACTCCAAAACTCCCCCTATGACTCCCAAATTTCCCTTCGGGACCTCAAAACTTCCCCCAGGACCCACAAAATTCTACTCGGGACCCCAAAATTCCTCCCAAAAAACCCCCCCTGGGACGCCCAGAATTCCCTTTGGGACCCCAAAACCCCCACTGGGGGCCTCAAAATTCCCTTCAGAACCCCAAACCCTCCCCAGGACCCACAAAATTCTAGTCGGGACCCCCAAAATTCCTCCCAAAACCCCCCTGAGACCCTCAAAATTCTCCCCAGGACTCCAAAACCCCCCCTGGGACTCCCAAAATTCCCTTTGGGACCCCAAAACTTCCACTGGGACCCGCCAAATTCCCATCAGAGTCCCCAAAATTCTTTCTGGGAGACCCAAAAACTTCGTGAGACCCCAAAATTCCCTTCAGAACCCCAAAACCTCTCCCAGGACCCACAAAATTCTCTCCGGGACCCCCAAAATTCCTCCCAAAACCCCTCCCCAGGACCCCCAAAATTCTCCCCAGGACTCCAATACCCCCCCTGGGACACCCAAAATTCCCTTCAGGACACCAAAACACCCCCTGGGACTTCCAAAATTCCCTTTGGGACCCCAAAACCCCCCCCGGGACCCCCAAAATTTCCATCAGGGTCCTTGAAATTCCTCCTGGGAGACCCAAAACCCCACTGAGACCCCCAAAATTCCCTTTGGGACCCCAAAACCCCCTGCCCGGGAGCCCCAAAATTCTCATCAGGGTCCCCAAAATTCTTTCTGGGACCCCCAAAAACTTCGTGAGACTCCAAAATTCCCTTCAGGACCCCAAACCCACCTCCTGGGACTCCCAAAATTCTCTTCAGGACACCAAAACCCCCCCTGGGACTCCCAAAATTCCCTTTGGGACCACAAAACCCCCCCTGGGACCCCCAAATTTCCCTTCAGGACCCCTGTGGGAACTCATAATGTCTCTCAGACATTTTTAGTGGTTCCAGGCCTTGGTCAGAAGCATTTGGGACCCTGGCAGGCAGCTGAAAAACAGCTGTGATTTTGAGTTTGAGCCATGGAATGATTTACCAACTTTGGAGGTGGAACAAGCAGTCACAAAAGGTTAGATAGTATAGTAAAAGTAATTACAAAGTAGAGGGGAAATTTTTTTAGTATTGTACAGGGGGGTTTTAGCACCTGTACAGGGGGGTTTTCACTTTGTACATGGAGGTCAGAAGTTCTAAGATGGAGGAAAGTGGGCTGATCCTGTTCTTCCTCCTTCTTTTTCCTTACCTCCATGTTCTTGGTGATGTTGGCACTCGCAGATTGGTTTAGAGTAGAAAAACACTTGGCAACGTAGGTAGTAGGTACTGGGGAATAATTGTAAACATGTAATACGTAATATATCTTATAAAAGATAGCAGCAGCCCTGGGCGGGGGGAGAGACGAAGAAGACAGCAGATAGAGAGGATGTCAGGGTGTGTGTGTGCCTCTGCCCAGGCCGCTGATCAAACAGCCGCAGTCCAAGAACATAATCTGTTAGATAACTAGCAATAAACTGCCTTGAGACTGAACAGCTAAAGCCTGCGGAGTTTTTCTTTGGAAGCACGGGTTGGAGGAGGAATTTCACCACCATATGAGACCCCAGAGAAAGGCTGGGGCTCTCACAGACCCCAAATTCCTCCTGGGACCCCCCACAAACTCCCAGAGACCCCCAAAATTCCCTTCGGGACCCCAAACCCCCCCCAGGACGCTCAAAATTCTAGTCGGGACCCCCAAAATTCCTCCCAAAAACCCCCTGAGACCATCAAAATTGCCTTCGGGACTCCAAAACCCCTCCTGGAATGCCCAGAATTCCATTTGGGACCCCAAAAACCCCCCTAGGGCCTCCAAAATTCCCATCAGGGTCCCCGAAATCCCTCCTGGGACCCCCCCAAGATTACTTGAGACCCCAAATTTCCCTTCAGGACTCCAAAATTTCTACTGGAACCCCCCAAAAACTCCCAGAGACCCCCAAAATTCCCTTCAGAACCCCAAACCCTCCCCAGGACCCACAAAATTCCACTCGGGACCCCCAAAATTCTACCCAAAAACCCCCTGAGACCCTCAAAATTCTCCCCAGGACTCCAAAACTCCCCCTGGGACGCCCAAAATTCCCTTTGGGACCCCAAACCCCCCCCTGGGACCCCCAAAATTCCTATCAGGGTCCCCGAAATTCCTCCTGGGACACCCCAAAACCCCCTGAGACCCCCAAAATTCCCTTCAGGACCTAAACCCTCCCCAGGACCCACAAAATTCTCTTTGGGACCCCAAAATTCCTCCCAAAAACCTCCTGAGATCCCCAAAATTCTCCCCAGGACTCCAAAACCCCCCCTGGGACGCCCAAAATTCCCTTTGGGACCCCAAAACCCCCCCTGGGACCCCCAAAATTCTCATCAAGGTCCCCAAAATTCCTTCTGGGATCCCCCAAAAACCCCTGAGACCCTAAAATTCCCTTCCGAAACCCAAAACCTCCCCCAGGACCCCCAAAATTCTACTCGGGACCACCAAAATTTCTCCCAAAAACCCCTGAGACCCTCAAAATTTTCCCCAGGACTCCAAAACCCCCCCAGGAGGCCCAAAATTCCCTTCAGGACCCCAAAACCCCCCTGGGACTTCCAAATTCTCCTTTAGGACCCCTGAAATTCCTCCTGGGACCCCAAAAACTCCCTGAGAACCCCCCAAAAACCTCTCCAGGACCTCAAAACCACCCCGGGACCCCCAAAATTCCCATCAGGATCCCCAAAATTCCTCCTGGGACCCCCCCAAAACTCCCTGAGACCCCAAAATTCCCTTCAGGACCCCCAAACCCCCCATGGGACCCCCAAAATTCCCTTCGGGACCCCAGAACACCCCCTGGACCCCCAAAATTCTACTCGTCACCCCAAAACACCTTCTGGGACCTCCAAATTTCTCTTTAGGACCCCTGAAATTTTTCCTGGGTCCCCAAAAACTCCCTGAGACCCCCCCAAAAACCTCTCCAGGACCTCAAAACACCCCCTGGGACCCCCAAAATTCCCATCAAGGTCCCCAAAATTCCTTCTGGGACCCCCCAAAAACTCTCTGAGACCCCCTAAATTCCCTTCATGACTCCCCAAAAACCCCCTGACACCCCAAAATTCCTCCTGGGATGCTGCAAAGACCTTCCAGAGCCCCCCAGGCCCCCCCCAATTTTGGGGCCCCCCCCCAATTCGGGGTTCCCCCCGATTTTTAGGTCCCCAGGCTGGTGGCTCATGAGGACGACCCCAACTCGGACCCCGAACGCCCCCCGGATTCAGCCCTCCATGTGTCCTTGGTATCAGAGGCTGGAATTGCAGAGTTGCCACTTTACCCCCAGACGTAATTTTTGATGTGGTTGTGCCACTTGAACAGTATTTGAAATCTGTTTGTGCTCTTGCAGCAGCATTTCCGAACCACAATGGAAATTTAGCCCTTCTGCCTGGGGCTGCTCACAGAATCGTGGAATCCCAGAAGGGTTTGGATGGGAAGGCACCTTTATTTAAAGCTCGTCCCGTTCCACCCCTGCCATGGGCAGGGACACCTTCCACCATGCCAGGGTGCTCCAAGCCCTGTCCAGCCTGGCCTTGGACACTTCCAGGGATCCGGGGGCAGCCACAGCTTCTGTGGGCAACCTGTGCTGGACAGCAGCTTTGAAAGGCAGAGTGAAGTACAGCTGTGATTTTTGTGCTGCCCCTAACTTTGTATTGCCTGGCAAATGTGCCTTTGGGGTTTTTTGGGGTTTTTTGGGGTTTTTTTTTTTTAGTTTTTTTGGGTGTTTTTTTTTTTAAATTTTTGTGACTAAAAAGCTACCTTGTGTTCCTAGAATGTTGCATTCTACCTCTGTTGTTTTCCCAGTCAGTCTGGATCCTCTGCTTACATTTTTTCCTTCACTTATTAGATGTCATGGATGTGCTGGCTGTTCTGATGGAGGGCAGTGATGGCTTAGATGAAGGAATTGGGTTCTCTTTAAATGAAGACGTGATTATCCAAACATTTCCCTTCAGTGCTGTTGTCCCTGCTGCATGAGCAGCCAGGAATATGCTGTTGTTTCAGTCTGAAAATGGAACAGGTACAGGGTTTTTTTTATGTTTTATGTGTCATTTCTAGCAGTGGAGTGAAAGCGGCATCATTTCTACCCTCTTGTAATAATTTTTTACCATTTATCATTTTTTACCTTGAGGCATTTTATTATCTTCCCTGCAAGCAGCAGGAAGTTCAGATTCACGGTGCTTTATGCTCAAGAGGGGCATTGAAGCTCTGTAGGTGCTTCTGCCCTTTTTCCCTGACCCTGAAGAGAAGGGACACTGTCCCTGCATGGACAGTCTTGGTGTGGAAGTAGCTGGCCTCAGTAACACAGCGTTTTAAGGGCAGAGCGTGGCGATCAGGAGAGGAAGGTGGTTCCCGTGCCTGTGGGCAGCTCTTCCCGAGAGCAGGGAGAGGGGACTGCCTTGTTAAGTAGGAAATGGGTGCGTTTCCCAAGGAAAACTTCAGAAATTAAGCTCCAGGGGCAAACACTGTGAGGTTCTACCACCTCCTTGAGGACATCCTTAAAACCACAGGGGCATCAGCAGGGCTTGGAGCAGGACTGGCCAACCCCAGAGCACCTCACGAAGCCCTCTGTGTGTATGTGGCAGTCGAGTAGCACCTGGGGGGTGCTGAAAGTCCCAGTTCTGAGAGAAAATTCTGTTTAACTCGTACACGTTGGCTGGGTGTGTCCCCCCAGTACAGCTCGGTTCTTCTCTGAGGCGGTGCCTGGCAGGGTCTCTCCCTGTTAAGGGCTGGGCGTGTTTTTGGCACAACACAGTGAAGGTGGATTATTTGCTTAAGCAAGAGCTGATGATGTCTGGAGGGTTTTTCAGGTACCTCAGCGGCCAGGAGCACCTGTCTAGGTCACTAGGAACACTTTTTGATCTCGATCAGTTCTTTTCTGCGTGAGGCTCTGTTGGCTGCTGGCAAGGCCCAAAGTAAGGAAGGTTGCCCCAGTGTCCGTGCTCATGTCAATAGTTTAATTTATTTGGCTTTTCTAGGAGCAGACATCGTGGAGGACCTTGGTGCTGTTTTCACTGGCCTCCTGCACTCTCTGAGAGAACCCCTTGCTCCCTGCGTGACGTTCCAGCTCTGTGACAAAGCTGCTAAGTATCCTCAGCTCTACCAGTTTAACCAATACTATAGACTCTGGATGCCCAAGAAGTCCCAGGCACCTGTGGTATGGAATCCCTGAAGTCACTGAATTCTTGAGCCAGTATTCCTATAAAATCCTCGCAGTCGACAGAGGTAACATTTCCATCAGAAACAGCGTTTTTATTGAGGAGGTAATTCTGCATCTCTTGTTGATCGTGCTGGGGACACATGTTTGCTCCAGGGCTTTTCTCTGATGACACAAGAGGTCTCTGTGGTGTTTGGGAGGCGATGCCAGGGCTCAGGGCTCATACAGAGACTCCTCACCGGGCACAGCAGAGCCTGGTGTGTGCTGTGGCCTCTGTTTACAGCGCCCGGAGTTCCCCCGGGTGGGTGGAGGATCACAGGCCCCTGGGCTGGGTTTGGTGAGTTTTTCTCAGCTCAGCAGTGTGAACACTCCAGATGCCCCTGGGGACACTGCTGGACAGCATCCATCCACTCTCTCCATCCACTCATTTGTACCCAGGAATGTAGGAAACTCTGACTGGGGACGGGCAGTAGTTCTGAAAATCATGCCCTAACCTTTTTCTTCAGGAACGAACCAAGCGAGTGCCCTGAAACCAGCGGAGCAGCTGCAGGGGCTGAAGGGAACAGAAAGGGCTCCCCGGCACCTTTTGCCTCCGTTCTCTGCCATTCCCCAAAAGGCGTCGCAGTCCCTGAAGAGGTGTTTGTCATGCAGCCTGCCAAAATAAAGACCTGTAAAATCCTAGCTCTGCCTTTTGTTTAACGTGTTCTTACTTCCTATTTATGTCATCACAGAAAGCAAGGAAAGAAGAAATGTGTCTGGTTCCCACTATTGCTCCGTGCAGGCATTTTTAAAGGCTGCTGTACTTCTGTCCTCTTTTTCCACTCCAAGCTTGACTTTTCCCCTCCTTTTTTGAGGTCTGCTGCTTTGGGTGTCCCAGGCAGGGCTGGGTTCCTCTGCAGGGGTCTTAGGAGTTGGTGCAGATTCTGCTTTTTCCGAAGGTGTATCAAAGTGTGCCGGCAAAAGGACTGTTTTCTCCAGGGGAAAGCTTTCTCTCAAAGACCATCAATGCATGTATGTGTTTTAATCGTGTAACCAGGTGGATTAAGAAAAGCCGACACCTGTAGCAGATTTTTGTTGGATCTGTGTCTGTGAGAAGTCGGCTGTGTGCTGGAGAGGGAGAGACCAAGAGACGCTGTTGGAGAGTGGATACAGTGCCAGGTGTGAGCTGTTAGCAGGATGAGGGCTCAGAGCAGCCACAGGTGTGAGCTGTTAAGTTGATGAGGCCTCAGAGCAGCCACAGGTGTGAGCTGTCAGGATGATGACGAGGGGTGGGGTCCCTCCGGGGGGGGGGGGGGGGGGGGGGGGGGAGGTTAATTAAGGGCGAGGCTTTGCCCCAGCCCGTTTTCGCATGGAGCTGCTGGAGAAGAGGAGTTTATGGGGAGCTCCCGGGACTGTCTCATGGAAGGACGGTGAGTGCTTTGGACTGGGTCCGGGGGATCACCTGGACACATCCTTTGCCACTTTCCCTGGGAAAGAAAACTCAGCAGTCCAGGTTCCTGATGTCAGTTTGTAGGGCTCCCTTGGGACTATCAAGGCAGCACAAGGTTGAGGTGAGGACAATTTAGGTGTGGGGACCATCATTTGATATAAGGACTTTTTGCTGTCAGTCCCAGCCGAGTGTGGGGGGCCCCTGGGCACATCCTTTTTCCATTTTCCCTGGGAAAGAAAACTCAGCAGTCCAGGTTCCTGATGTCAGTTTGTAGGGCTCCCTTGGGTCTATCAGGGCAGCACAAGTTTGAGGTGGGGACAGCTTCGGTGTGGGGTCCGTCCTTCGATATAAGGATTTTTTGCAGTGAGGTCCCTGCCCAGGGCCAGGGGCCCCTTGGCACATCCTTTGGCCATTTTCCCTGGGAAAGAAAACTCAGCAGTCCAGGTTCCTGATGTCAGTTTGTAGGGCTCCCTTGGGTCTATCAGGGCAGCACAAGTTTGAGGTGGGGACAACTTCGGTGTGGGGTCTATCCTTCGATATAAGGATTTTTTGCAGTGAGGCCCCTGCCCAGGGCCAGGGGCCCCTGGGCACATCCTTTTTCCATTTTCCCTGGGAAAGAAAACTCATCAGTCCAGGTTCCTGATGTCAGTTTGTAGGGCTCCCTTGGGTCTATCAGGGTAGCACAAGTTTGAGGTGGGGACAACTTCGGTGTGGGGTCCATCCTTCGATATAAGGATTCTTTGCAGTCAGGGCCAGGGGCCCAGGGCCAGGGGCCCCTGGGCACATCCTTTTTCCATTTTCCCTGGGAAAGAAAACTCAGCAGTCCAGGTTCCTGATGTCAGTTTGTAGGGCTCCCTTGGGTGTATCAGGGCAGCACATGTTTGAGGTGGGGACAACTTCGGTGTGGGGTCCATCCTTCGATATAAGGAGTCTTTGCAGTCAGGCCCAAGCCCACGACCAGGGGCCCCTGGGCCCATCCTTTTTCCATTTTCCCTGGGAAAGAAAACTCAGCAGTCCAGGTTCCTGATGTCAGTTTGTAGGGCTCCCTTGGGTGTATCAGGGCAGCACAAGTTTGAGGTGGGGACAACTTTGGTGTGGGGTCCATCCTTCAATATAAGGATTTTTTGCAGTCAGGGCCAGGGGCCCGTGGGCACTGCCTTTTTCCATTTTCCCTGGGAAAGAAAATTCAGCAGTCCAGGTTCCTGATGTCAGTTTGTAGGGCTCCCTTGGGTCTATCAGGGCAGCACCAGTTTAAGGTGGGGACAGCTTCGGTGTCGGGTCCATCCTTCGATATAAGGATTCTTTGCAGTCAGGCCCCAGCCCAGGACCAGGGGCCCCTGGGCACATCCTTTTTCCATTTTCCCTGGGAAAGAAAACTCAGCAGTCCAGGTTCCTGATGTCAGTTTGTAGGGCTCCCTTGGGTCTATCAGGGTAGCACAAGTTTGACGTGGGGACAACTTCGGTGCGGGCTCCATCCTTCGATATAAGAATTTTTTGCAGTCAGGGCCAGGGGCCCCTGGGCACATCCTTTTTCCATTTTCCCTGGGAAAGAAAACTCAGCAGTCCAGGTTCCTGATGTCAGTTTGTAGGGCTCCCTTGGGTGTATCAGGGCAGCACATGTTTCAGGTGGGGACAACTTCGGTGTGGGGTCCATCCTTCGATATAAAGAGTCTTTGCAGTGAGGCCCCAGCCCAGGACCAGGGGCCCCTGGGCACATCCTTTTTCCATCTTCCCTGGGAAAGAAAACTCAGCAGTCCAGGTTCCTGATGTCAGTTTGTAGGGCTCCCTTGGGTCTATCAGGGCAGCACAGGTTTGAGGTGGGGACAATTTTGGTGTGGGGTCCATCCTTCGATATAAGGATTTTTTGCAGTCAGGGCCAGGGGCCCCTGGGCACATCCTTTTTCCATTTTCCCTGGGAAAGAAAACTCAGCAGTCCAGGTTCCTGATGTCAGTTTGTAGGGCTCCCTTGGGTCTATCAGGGCAGCACAAGTTTGAGGTGGGGACAACTTCGGTGTGGGGTCCATCCTTCGATATAAGGATTCTTTGCAGTCAGGGCCAGGGGCCCAGGGCCAGGGGATCCTGGGCACATCCTTTGGCCATTTTCCCTGGCAAAGAAAACTCAGCAGTCCAGGTTCCTGATGTCAGTTTGTAGGGTTCCCTTGGGTCTATCAGGGTAGCACAAGTTTGAGGTGGGGACAGCTTCGGTGTGGGGTCCGTCCTTCGATATAAGGATTTTTTGCAGTGAGGTCCCTGCCCCGGGCCAGGGGCCCCTTGGCACATCCTTTGGCCATTTTCCCTGGGAAAGAAAACTCAGCAGTCCAGGTTCCTGATGTCAGTTTGTGGGGCTCCCTTGGGTCTATCAGGGCAGCACAAGTTTGAGGTGGGGACAACTTCAGTGTGGGGTCCATCCTTCAATATAAGGATTTTTTGCCGTGAGGTCCCTGTCCATGGCCAGGGGCCCCTGGGCACATCCTTTTTCCATTTTCCCTGGGAAAGAAAACTCAGCAGTCCAGGTTCCTGATGTCAGTTTGTAGGGCTCCCTTGGGTGTATCAGGGCAGCACAAGTTTGAGGTGGGGACAACTTTGGTGTGGGCTCCATCCTTCGATATAAGAATTTTTTGTAGTGAGGCCACAGCCCAAGGCCAGGGATCCCTGGGCACATTTTTTTCCCATTTTCCCTGGGAAAGAAAACTCAGCAGTCCAGGTTCCTGATGTCAGTTTGTAGGGCTCCCTTGGGTCTATCAGGGCAGCACAAGTTTGAGGTGGGGACAACTTCGGTGTGGGGTGCATCCTTCGATATAAGGATTTTTGCAGTCAGGGTCAGGGGCCCCTGGGCATATCCTTTTTCCATTTTCCCTGGGAAAGAAAACTCAGCAGTCCAGGTTCCTGATGTCAGTTTGTAGGGCTCCCTTGGGTCTATCAGGGCAGCACAAGTTTGAGGTGGGGACGACTTCGGTGTGGGGTCCATCCTTCGATATAAGGATTTTTAGAAGTCAGGGCCAGGGGCCCCTGGGCACATCCTTTTTCCATTTTCCCTGGGAAAGAAAACTCAGCAGTCCAGGTTCCTGATGTCAGTTTGTAGGGCTCCCTTGGGTCTATCAGGGCAGCACAATTTTGAGGTGGGGTCAACTTCGGTGTGGGGTCCATCCTTCGATATAAGGATTTTTTGCAGTCAGGGCCAGGGGCCCGTGGGCCCATCCTTTTTCCATTTTCCCTGGGAAAGAAAACTCAGCAGTCCAGGTTCCTGATGTCAGTTTGTAGAGCTCCCTTGGGTCTATCAGGGCAGCACAAGTTTGAGGTTGCAACAACTTCGGTGTGGGGTCCATCCTTCGATATAAGGATTTTTTGCAGTGAGGGCCCTGCCCAGGGCCAGGGGCCCCGGGGCACATCCTTTTTCCATTTTCCCTGGGAAAGAAAACTCAGCAGTCCAGGTTCCTGATGTCAGTTTGTAGGGCTCCCTTGGGTCTATCAGGGTAGCACAAGTTTGAGGTGGGGACAACTTCGGTGTGGGGTCCATCCTTCGATATAAGGAGTCTTTGCAGTCAGGCCCAAGCCCAGGACCAGGGGCCCGTGGGCCCATCCTTTTTCCATTTTCCCTGGGAAAGAAAACTCAGCAGTCCAGGTTCCTGATGTCAGTTTGTAGGGCTCCCTTGGGTGTATCAGGGCAGCACAAGTTTGAGGTGGGGACAACTTTGGTGTGGGGTCCATCCTTCAATATAAGGATTTGTTGCAGTCAGGGCCAGGGGCCCGTGGGCACTGCCTTTTTCCATTTTCCCTGGGAAAGAAAATTCAGCAGTCCAGGTTCCTGATGTCAGTTTGTAGGGCTCCCTTGGGTCTATCAGGGCAGCACAAGTTTAAGGTGGGGACAGCTTCGGTGAGGGGTCCATCCTTCGATATAAGGATTCTTTGCAGTCAGGCCCCAGCCCAGCGCCAGGGGCCCCTGGGCACATCCTTTTTCCATTTTCCCTGGGAAAGAAAACTCAGCAGTCCAGGTTCCTGATGTCAGTTTGTAGGGCTCCCTTGGGTCTATCAGGGCAGCACAAGTTTGAGGTGGGGACAATTTTGGTGTGGGGTCCATCCTTCAATATAAGGATTTTTTGCAGTCAGGGCCAGGGGCCCGTGGGCACAGACTTTTTCCATTTTCCCTAGGAATGAAAATTCAGCAGTCCAGGTTCCTGATGTCAGTTTGTAGGGCTCCCTTGGGTCTATCAGGGCAGCACAAGTTTGAGAAGGGGACAGCTTCGGTGTGGGGTCCATCCTTCGATACAACGATTCTTTGCAGTCAGAGCCCTGACCAGGGCCAGGGGACCCTGGGCACATCCTTTTTCCATTTTCCCTGGGAAAGAAAACTCAGCAGTCCAGGTTCCTGATGTCAGTTTGTAGGGCTCCCTTGGGTCTATCAGGGCAGCACAAGTTTGAGGTGGGGACAGCTTCGGTGTGGGGTCCGTCCTTCGATATAAGGATTTTTTGCAGTGAGGTCCCTGCCCAGGGCCAGGGGCCCCTTGGCACATCCTTTGGCCATTTTCCCTGGGAAAGAAAACTCAGCAGTCCAGGTTCCTGATGTCAGTTTGTAGGGCTCCCTTGGGTCTATCAGGGCAGCACAAGTTTGAGGTGGGGACAACTTCGGTGTGGGGTCTATCCTTCGATATAAGGATTTTTTGCAGTGAGGTCCCTGCCCAGGGCCAGGGGCCCCTGGGCACATCCTTTTTCCATTTTCCCTGGGAAAGAAAACTCATCAGTCCAGGTTCCTGATGTCAGTTTGTAGGGCTCCCTTGGGTCTATCAGGGTAGCACAAGTTTGAGGTGGGGACAACTTCGGTGTGGGGTCCATCCTTCGATATAAGGATTCTTTGCAGTCAGGGCCAGGGGCCCAGGGCCAGGGGCCCCTGGGCACATCCTTTTTCCATTTTCCCTGGGAAAGAAAACTCAGCAGTCCAGGTTCCTGATGTCAGTTTGTAGGGCTCCCTTGGGTGTATCAGGGCAGCACAAGTTTGAGGTGGGGACAACTTTGGTGTGGGGTCCATCCTTCAATATAAGGATTTTTTGCAGTCAGGGCCAGGGGCCCGTGGGCACTGCCTTTTTCCATTTTCCCTGGGAAAGAAAATTCAGCAGTCCAGGTTCCTGATGTCAGTTTGTAGGGCTCCCTTGGGTCTATCAGGGCAGCACCAGTTTAAGGTGGGGACAGCTTCGGTGTCGGGTCCATCCTTCGATATAAGGATTCTTTGCAGTCAGGCCCCAGCCCAGGACCAGGGGCCCCTGGGCACATCCTTTTTCCATTTTCCCTGGGAAAGAAAACTCAGCAGTCCAGGTTCCTGATGTCAGTTTGTAGGGCTCCCTTGGGTCTATCAGGGTAGCACAAGTTTGACGTGGGGACAACTTCGGTGCGGGCTCCATCCTTCGATATAAGAATTTTTTGCAGTCAGGGCCAGGGGCCCCTGGGCACATCCTTTTTCCATTTTCCCTGGGAAAGAAAACTCAGCAGTCCAGGTTCCTGATGTCAGTTTGTAGGGCTCCCTTGGGTCTATCAGGGCAGCACATGTTTCAGGTGGGGACAACTTCGGTGTGGGGTCCATCCTTCGATATAAAGAGTCTTTGCAGTGAGGCCCCAGCCCAGGACCAGGGGCCCCTGGGCACATCCTTTTTCCATCTTCCCTGGGAAAGAAAACTCAGCAGTCCAGGTTCCTGATGTCAGTTTGTAGGGCTCCCTTGGGTCTATCAGGGCAGCACAGGTTTGAGGTGGGGACAATTTTGGTGTGGGGTCCATCCTTCGATATAAGGATTTTTTGCAGTCAGGGCCAGGGTCCCCTGGGCACATCCTTTTTCCATTTTCCCTGGGAAAGAAAACTCAGCAGTCCAGGTTCCTGATGTCAGTTTGTAGGGCTCCCTTGGGTCTATCAGGGCAGCACAAGTTTGAGGTGGGGACAACTTCGGTGTGGGGTCCATCCTTCGATATAAGGATTCTTTGCAGTCAGGGCCAGGGGCCCAGGGCCAGGGGATCCTGGGCACATCCTTTGGCCATTTTCCCTGGCAAAGAAAACTCAGCAGTCCAGGTTCCTGATGTCAGTTTGTAGGGTTCCCTTGGGTCTATCAGGGTAGCACAAGTTTGAGGTGGGGACAGCTTCGGTGTGGGGTCCGTCCTTCGATATAAGGATTTTTTGCAGTGAGGTCCCTGCCCCGGGCCAGGGGCCCCTTGGCACATCCTTTGGCCATTTTCCCTGGGAAAGAAAACTCAGCAGTCCAGGTTCCTGATGTCAGTTTGTGGGGCTCCCTTGGGTCTATCAGGGCAGCACAAGTTTGAGGTGGGGACAACTTCAGTGTGGGGTCCATCCTTCAATATAAGGATTTTTTGCCGTGAGGTCCCTGTCCATGGCCAGGGGCCCCTGGGCACATCCTTTTTCCATTTTCCCTGGGAAAGAAAACTCAGCAGTCCAGGTTCCTGATGTCAGTTTGTAGGGCTCCCTTGGGTGTATCAGGGCAGCACAAGTTTGAGGTGGGGACAACTTTGGTGTGGGCTCCATCCTTCGATATAAGAATTTTTTGTAGTGAGGCCACAGCCCAAGGCCAGGGATCCCTGGGCACATTTTTTTCCCATTTTCCCTGGGAAAGAAAACTCAGCAGTCCAGGTTCCTGATGTCAGTTTGTAGGGCTCCCTTGGGTCTATCAGGGCAGCACAAGTTTGAGGTGGGGACAACTTCGGTGTGGGGTGCATCCTTCGATATAAGGATTTTTGCAGTCAGGGTCAGGGGCCCCTGGGCATATCCTTTTTCCATTTTCCCTGGGAAAGAAAACTCAGCAGTCCAGGTTCCTGATGTCAGTTTGTAGGGCTCCCTTGGGTCTATCAGGGCAGCACAAGTTTGAGGTGGGGACGACTTCGGTGTGGGGTCCATCCTTCGATATAAGGATTTTTAGAAGTCAGGGCCAGGGGCCCCTGGGCACATCCTTTTTCCATTTTCCCTGGGAAAGAAAACTCAGCAGTCCAGGTTCCTGATGTCAGTTTGTAGGGCTCCCTTGGGTCTATCAGGGCAGCACAAGTTTGAGGTGGGGTCAACTTCGGTGTGGGGTCCATCCTTCGATATAAGGATTTTTTGCAGTCAGGGCCAGGGGCCCGTGGGCCCATCCTTTTTCCATTTTCCCTGGGAAAGAAAACTCAGCAGTCCAGGTTCCTGATGTCAGTTTGTAGAGCTCCCTTGGGTCTATCAGGGCAGCACAAGTTTGAGGTTGCAACAACTTCGGTGTGGGGTCCATCCTTCGATATAAGGATTTTTTGCAGTGAGGGCCCTGCCCAGGGCCAGGGGCCCCGGGGCACATCCTTTTTCCATTTTCCCTGGGACAGAAAACTCAGCAGTCCAGGTTCCTGATGTCAGTTTGTAGGGCTCCCTTGGGTCTATCAGGGTAGCACAAGTTTGAGGTGGGGACAACTTCGGTGTGGGGTCCATCCTTCGATATAAGGAGTCTTTGCAGTCAGGCCCAAGCCCAGGACCAGGGGCCCGTGGGCCCATCCTTTTTCCATTTTCCCTGGGAAAGAAAACTCAGCAGTCCAGGTTCCTGATGTCAGTTTGTAGGGCTCCCTTGGGTGTATCAGGGCAGCACAAGTTTGAGGTGGGGACAACTTTGGTGTGGGGTCCATCCTTCAATATAAGGATTTTTTGCAGTCAGGGCCAGGGGCCCGTGGGCACTGCCTTTTTCCATTTTCCCTGGGAAAGAAAATTCAGCAGTCCAGGTTCCTGATGTCAGTTTGTAGGGCTCCCTTGGGTCTATCAGGGCAGCACAAGTTTAAGGTGGGGACAGCTTCGGTGAGGGGTCCATCCTTCGATATAAGGATTCTTTGCAGTCAGGCCCCAGCCCAGCGCCAGGGGCCCCTGGGCACATCCTTTTTCCATTTTCCCTGGGAAAGAAAACTCAGCAGTCCAGGTTCCTGATGTCAGTTTGTAGGGCTCCCTTGGGTCTATCAGGGCAGCACAAGTTTGAGGTGGGGACAATTTTGGTGTGGGGTCCATCCTTCGATATAAGGATTTTTTGCAGTCAGGGCCAGGGGCCCGTGGGCACAGACTTTTTCCATTTTCCCTAGGAATGAAAATTCAGCAGTCCAGGTTCCTGATGTCAGTTTGTAGGGCTCCCTTGGGTCTATCAGGGCAGCACAAGTTTGAGAAGGGGACAGCTTCGGTGTGGGGTCCATCCTTCGATACAACGATTCTTTGCAGTCAGAGCCCTGACCAGGGCCAGGGGACCCTGGGCACATCCTTGGGCCATTTTCCCTGGCAAAGAAAACTCAGCAGTCCAGGTTCCTGATGTCAGTTTGTAGGGTTCCCTTGGGTCTATCAGGGTAGCACAAGTTTGAGGTGGGGACAGCTTCGGTGTGGGGTCCGTCCTTCGATATAAGGATTTTTTGCAGTGAGGTCCCTGCCCCGGGCCAGGGGCCCCTTGGCACATCCTTTGGCCATTTTCCCTGGGAAAGAAAACTCAGCAGTCCAGGTTCCTGATGTCAGTTTGTGGGGCTCCCTTGGGTCTATCAGGGCAGCACAAGTTTGAGGTGGGGACAACTTCAGTGTGGGGTCCATCCTTCAATATAAGGATTTTTTGCCGTGAGGTCCCTGTCCATGGCCAGGGGCCCCTGGGCACATCCTTTTTCCATTTTCCCTGGGAAAGAAAACTCAGCAGTCCAGGTTCCTGATGTCAGTTTGTAGGGCTCCCTTGGGTGTATCAGGGCAGCACAAGTTTGAGGTGGGGACAACTTTGGTGTGGGCTCCATCCTTCGATATAAGAATTTTTTGTAGTGAGGCCACAGCCCAAGGCCAGGGATCCCTGGGCACATTTTTTTCCCATTTTCCCTGGGAAAGAAAACTCAGCAGTCCAGGTTCCTGATGTCAGTTTGTAGGGCTCCCTTGGGTCTATCAGGGCAGCACAAGTTTGAGGTGGGGACAACTTCGGTGTGGGGTGCATCCTTCGATATAAGGATTTTTGCAGTCAGGGTCAGGGGCCCCTGGGCATATCCTTTTTCCATTTTCCCTGGGAAAGAAAACTCAGCAGTCCAGGTTCCTGATGTCAGTTTGTAGGGCTCCCTTGGGTCTATCAGGGCAGCACAAGTTTGAGGTGGGGACGACTTCGGTGTGGGGTCCATCCTTCGATATAAGGATTTTTAGAAGTCAGGGCCAGGGGCCCCTGGGCACATCCTTTTTCCATTTTCCCTGGGAAAGAAAACTCAGCAGTCCAGGTTCCTGATGTCAGTTTGTAGGGCTCCCTTGGGTCTATCAGGGCAGCACAAGTTTGAGGTGGGGTCAACTTCGGTGTGGGGTCCATCCTTCGATATAAGGATTTTTTGCAGTCAGGGCCAGGGGCCCGTGGGCCCATCCTTTTTCCATTTTCCCTGGGAAAGAAAACTCAGCAGTCCAGGTTCCTGATGTCAGTTTGTAGAGCTCCCTTGGGTCTATCAGGGCAGCACAAGTTTGAGGTTGCAACAACTTCGGTGTGGGGTCCATCCTTCGATATAAGGATTTTTTGCAGTGAGGGCCCTGCCCAGGGCCAGGGGCCCCGGGGCACATCCTTTTTCCATTTTCCCTGGGACAGAAAACTCAGCAGTCCAGGTTCCTGATGTCAGTTTGTAGGGCTCCCTTGGGTCTATCAGGGTAGCACAAGTTTGAGGTGGGGACAACTTCGGTGTGGGGTCCATCCTTCGATATAAGGAGTCTTTGCAGTCAGGCCCAAGCCCAGGACCAGGGGCCCGTGGGCCCATCCTTTTTCCATTTTCCCTGGGAAAGAAAACTCAGCAGTCCAGGTTCCTGATGTCAGTTTGTAGGGCTCCCTTGGGTGTATCAGGGCAGCACAAGTTTGAGGTGGGGACAACTTTGGTGTGGGGTCCATCCTTCAATATAAGGATTCTTTGCAGTCAGGGCCAGGGGCCCGTGGGCACTGCCTTTTTCCATTTTCCCTGGGAAAGAAAATTCAGCAGTCCAGGTTCCTGATGTCAGTTTGTAGGGCTCCCTTGGGTCTATCAGGGCAGCACAAGTTTAAGGTGGGGACAGCTTCGGTGAGGGGTCCATCCTTCGATATAAGGATTCTTTGCAGTCAGGCCCCAGCCCAGCGCCAGGGGCCCCTGGGCACATCCTTTTTCCATTTTCCCTGGGAAAGAAAACTCAGCAGTCCAGGTTCCTGATGTCAGTTTGTAGGGCTCCCTTGGGTCTATCAGGGCAGCACAAGTTTGAGGTGGGGACAATTTTGGTGTGGGGTCCATCCTTCGATATAAGGATTTTTTGCAGTCAGGGCCAGGGGCCCGTGGGCACAGACTTTTTCCATTTTCCCTAGGAATGAAAATTCAGCAGTCCAGGTTCCTGATGTCAGTTTGTAGGGCTCCCTTGGGTCTATCAGGGCAGCACAAGTTTGAGAAGGGGACAGCTTCGGTGTGGGGTCCATCCTTCGATACAACGATTCTTTGCAGTCAGAGCCCTGACCAGGGCCAGGGGACCCTGGGCACATCCTTGGGCCATTTTCCCTGGGAAAGAAAACTCAGCAGTCCAGGTTCCTGATGTCAGTTTGTAGGGCTCCCTTGGGTCTATCAGGGCAGCACAGGTTTAAGGTGGGGACAATTTTGGTGTGGGGTCCATCCTTCGATATAAGGATTTTTTGCAGTCAGGGCCAGGGGCCCCTGGGCACATCCTTTTTCCATTTTCCCTGGGAAAGAAAATTCAGCAGTCCAGGTTCCTGATGTCAGTTTGTAGGGCTCCCTTGGGTCTATCAGGGCAGCACCAGTTTAAGGTGGGGACAGCTTCGGTGTCGGGTCCATCCTTCGATATAAGGATTCTTTGCAGTCAGGCCCCAGCCCAGGACCAGGGGCCCCTGTGCACATCCTTTTTCCATTTTCCCTGGGAAAGAAAACTCAGCAGTCCAGGTTCCTGATGTCATTTTGTAGGGCTCCCTTGGGTCTATCAGGGTAGCACAAGTTTGAGGTGGGGACAACTTCGGTGCGGGCTCCATCCTTCGATATAAGAAATTTTTGCAGTCAGGGCCAGGGGCCCCTGGGCACATCCTTTTTCCATTTTCCCTGGGAAAGAAAACTCAGCAGTCCAGGTTCCTGATGTCAGTTTGTAGGGCTCCCTTGGGTGTATCAGGGCAGCACATGTTTCAGGTGGGGACAACTTCGGTGTGGGGTCCATCCTTCGATATAAAGAGTCTTTGCAGTCAGGCCCAAGCCCAGGACCAGGGGCCCCTGGGCACATCCTTTTTCCATTTTCCCTGGGAAAGAAAACTCAGCAGTCCAGGTTCCTGATGTCAGTTTGTAGGGCTCCCTTGGGTCTATCAGGGCAGCACAAGTTTGAGGTGGGGACAACTTCGGTGTGGGGTCCATCCTTCGATATAAGGATTCTTTGCAGTCAGGGCCAGGGGCCCAGGGCCAGGGGACCCTGGGCACATCCTTTGGCCATTTTCCCTGGCAAAGAAAACTCAGCAGTCCAGGTTCCTGATGTCAGTTTGTAGGGTTCCCTTGGGTCTATCAGGGTAGCACAAGTTTGAGGTAGGGACAGCTTCGGTGTGGGGTCCGTCCTTCGATATAAGGATTTTTTGCAGTGAGGTCCCTGCCCAGGGCCAGGGGCCCCTTGGCACATCCTTTGGCCATTTTCCCTGGGAAAGAAAACTCAGCAGTCCAGGTTCCTGATGTCAGTTTGTGGGGCTCCCTTGGGTCTATCAGGGCAGCACAAGTTTGAGGTGGGGACAACTTCAGTGTGGGGTCCATCCTTCAATATAAGGATTTTTTGCCGTGAGGTCCCTGTCCATGGCCAGGGGCCCCTGGGGACATCCTTTTTCCATTTTCCCTGGGAAAGAAAACTCAGCAGTCCAGGTTCCTGATGTCAGTTTGTAGGGTTCCCTTGGGTCTATCAGGGTAGCACAAGTTTGAGGTGGGGACAGCTTCGGTGTGGGCTCCATCCTTCGATATAAGAATTTTTTGTAGTGAGGCCACAGCCCAAGGCCAGGGATCCCTGGGCACATTTTTTTCCCATTTTCCCTGGGAAAGAAAACTCAGCAGTCCAGGTTCCTGATGTCAGTTTGTAGGGCTCCCTTGGGTCTATCAGGGCAGCACAAGTTTGAGGTGGGGACAACTTCGGTGTGGGGTGCATCCTTCGATATAAGGATTTTTGCAGTCAGGGTCAGGGGCCCCTGGGCATATCCTTTTTCCATTTTCCCTGGGAAAGAAAACTCAGCAGTCCAGGTTCCTGATGTCAGTTTGTAGGGCTCCCTTGGGTCTATCAGGGCAGCACAAGTTTGAGGTGGGGACAACTTCGGTGTGGGGTCCATCCTTCGATATAAGGATTTTTAGAAGTCAGGGCCAGGGGCCCCTGGGCACATCCTTTTTCCATTTTCCCTGGGAAAGAAAACTCAGCAGTCCAGGTTCCTGATGTCAGTTTGTAGGGCTCCCTTGGGTCTATCAGGGCAGCACAAGTTTGAGGTGGGGACAACTTCGGTGTGGGGTCCATCCTTCGATATAAGGATTTTTTGCAGTCAGGGCCAGGGGCCCGTGGGCCCATCCTTTTTCCATTTTCCCTGGGAAAGAAAACTCAGCAGTCCAGGTTCCTGATGTCAATTTGTAGAGCTCCCTTGGGTCTATCAGGGCAGCACAAGTTTGAGGTTGCAACAACTTCGGTGTGGGGTCCATCCTTCGATATAAGGATTTTTTGCAGTGAGGGCCCTGCCCAGGGCCAGGGGCCCCGGGGCACATCCTTTTTCCATTTTCCCTGGGACAGAAAACTCAGCAGTCCAGGTTCCTGATGTCAGTTTGTAGGGCTCCCTTGGGTCTATCAGGGTAGCACAAGTTTGAGGTGGGGACAACTTCGGTGTGGGGTCCATCCTTCGATATAAGGAGTCTTTGCAGTCAGGCCCAAGCCCAGGACCAGGGGCCCGTGGGCCCATCCTTTTTCCATTTTCCCTGGGAAAGAAAACTCAGCAGTCCAGGTTCCTGATGTCAGTTTGTAGGGCTCCCTTGGGTGTATCAGGGCAGCACAAGTTTGAGGTGGGGACAACTTTGGTGTGGGGTCCATCCTTCAATATAAGGATTTTTTGCAGTCAGGGCCAGGGGCCCGTGGGCACTGCCTTTTTCCATTTTCCCTGGGAAAGAAAATTCAGCAGTCCAGGTTCCTGATGTCAGTTTGTAGGGCTCCCTTGGGTCTATCAGGGCAGCACAAGTTTAAGGTGGGGACAGCTTCGGTGAGGGGTCCATCCTTCGATATAAGGATTCTTTGCAGTCAGGTCCCAGCCCAGCGCCAGGGGCCCCTGGGCACATCCTTTTTCCATTTTCCCTGGGAAAGAAAACTCAGCAGTCCAGGTTCCTGATGTCAGTTTGTAGGGCTCCCTTGGGTCTATCAGGGCAGCACAAGTTTGAGGTGGGGACAATTTTGGTGTGGGGTCCATCCTTCAATATAAGGATTTTTTGCAGTCAGGGCCAGGGGCCCGTGGGCACAGACTTTTTCCATTTTCCCTAGGAATGAAAATTCAGCAGTCCAGGTTCCTGATGTCAGTTTGTAGGGCTCCCTTGGGTCTATCAGGGCAGCACAAGTTTGAGAAGGGGACAGCTTCGGTGTGGGGTCCATCCTTCGATACAACGATTCTTTGCAGTCAGAGCCCTGACCAGGGCCAGGGGACCCTGGGCACATCCTTGGGCCATTTTCCCTGGGAAAGAAAACTCAGCAGTCCAGGTTCCTGATGTCAGTTTGTAGGGCTCCCTTGGGTCTATCAGGGCAGCACAGGTTTAAGGTGGGGACAATTTTGGTGTGGGGTCCATCCTTCGATATAAGGATTTTTTGCAGTCAGGGCCAGGGGCCCCTGGGCACATCCTTTTTCCATTTTCCCTGGGAAAGAAAACTCAGCAGTCCAGGTTCCTGATGTCAGTTTGTAGGGCTCCCTTGGGTGTATCAGGGCAGCACATGTTTGAGGTGGGGACAACTTCGGTGTGGGGTCCATCCTTCGATATAAGGAGTCTTTGCAGTCAGGCCCAAGCCCACGACCAGGGGCCCCTGGGCCCATCCTTTTTCCATTTTCCCTGGGAAAGAAAACTCAGCAGTCCAGGTTCCTGATGTCAGTTTGTAGGGCTCCCTTGGGTGTATCAGGGCAGCACAAGTTTGAGGTGGGGACAACTTTGGTGTGGGCTCCATCCTTCGATATAAGAATTTTTTGTAGTGAGGCCACAGCCCAAGGCCAGGGATCCCTGGGCACATTTTTTTCCCATTTTCCCTGGGAAAGAAGACTCAGCAGTCCAGGTTCCTGATGTCAGTTTGTAGGGCTCCCTTGGGTCTATTAGGGCAGCACAACTTTGAGGTGGGGACAACTTCGGTGTGGGGTCCATCCTTCAATATAAGGATTTTTTGCAGTCAAGGCCAGGGGCCCCTGGGCACATCCTTTTTCGATTTTCCCTGGGAAAGAAAACTCAGCAGTCCAGGTTCCTGATGTCAGTTTGTAGGGCTCCCTTGGGTCTGTCAGGGCAGCACAAGTTTGAGGTGGGGACAACTTCGGTGTGGGCTCCATCCTTCGATATAAGGATTCTTTGCAGTCAGGGCCAGGGGCCCCTGTGCACAACCTTTTTCCATTTTCCCTGGGAAAGAAAACTCAGCAGTCCAGGTTCGTGATGTCAGTTTGTAGGGCTCCCTTGGGTCTATCAGGGCAGCACAGATTTAAGGTGGGGACAACTTCGGTGTGGGGTCCATCCTTCGATATAAGGATTCTTTGCAGTGAGGCCCCAGCCCAGGGCCAGCGGCCCCTGGGCACAACCTTTTTCCATTTTCCCTGGGAAAGAAAACTCAGCAGTCCAGGTTCCTGATGTCAGTTTGTAGGGCTCCCTTGGGTCTATCAGGGCAGCACAAGTTTGAGGTGGGGACAACTTCGGTGTGGGCTCCATCCTTCGATATAAGGATTCTTTCCAGTGTGGCCCCAGCCCATTGCTAGAGGCCCCTGGGCACATCCTTTTTCCATTTTCCCTGGGAAAGAAAACTCAGCAGTCCAGGTTCCTGATGTCAGTTTGTAGGGTTCCCTTGGGTCTATCAGGGCAGCACAAGTTTGATGTGGGGACAACTTCGGTGTGGGCTCCATCCTTCGATATAAGGATTTTTTGTAGTGAGGCCCCAGCCCAGGACCAGGGGCCCCTGGGCACATCCTTTTTCCATTTTCCCTGGGAAAGAAAACTCAGCAGTCCAGGTTCCTGATGTCAGTTTGTAGGGCTCCCTTGGGTCTATCAGTGCAGCACAAGTTTGAGGTGGGGACAACTTCGGTGTGGGGTGCATCCTTCGATATAAGGATTTTTTGCAGTCAGTGCTAGGGGCCCCTGGGCACATCCTTTTTCCATTTTCCCTGGGAAAGAAAACTCAGCAGTCCAGGTTCCTGATGTCAGTTTGTAGGGCTCCCTTGGGTGTATCAGGGCAGCACAAGTTTGAGGTGGGGACAACTTTGGTGTGGGGTCAATCCTTCGATATAAGGATTTTTTGCAGTGAGGCCCCAGCCCAGGGCCAGGGCCCCCTGGGCACATCCTTTTTCCATTTTCCCTGGGAAAGAAAACTCAGCAGTCCAGGTTCCTGATGTCAGTTTGTAGGGCTCCCTTGGGTCTATCAGGGCAGCACAAGTTTGAGGTGGGGACAACTTCGGTGTGGGCTCCATCCTTCGATATAAGATTTTTTTTTAGTGAGGCCCCAGCCCAGGACCAGGGACCTCTGGGCATATCCTTTTTCCATTTTCCCTGGGAAAGAAAACTCAGCAGTCCAGGTTCCTGATGTCAGTTTGTAGGGCTCCCTTGGGTCTATCAGGGCAGCACAAGTTTGAGGTGGGGACAACTTCGGTGTGGGCTCCATCCTTCGATATAAGGATTTTTTGCAGTCAGGGCCAGGGGCCCCTGGGCACATCCTTTTTCCATTTTCCCTGGGAAAGAAAACTCAGCAGTCCAGGTTCCTGATGTCAGTTTGTAGGGCTCCCTTGGGTCTATCAGGGCAGCACAAGTTGGAGGTGGGGACAACTTTGGTGTGGGGTCCATCCTTCGATATAAGGATTTTTTGCAGTCAGGGCCAGGGGCCCCTGGGCACATCCTTTTTCCATTTTCCCTGGGAAAGAAAACTCAGCAGTCCAGGTTCCTGATGTCAGTTTGTAGGGCTCCCTTGGGTCTATCAGGGCAGCACAATTTTGAGGTGGGGACAACTTCGGTGTGGGGTCCATCCTTCGATATAAGGATTCTTTGCAGTCAGGGCCAGGGGCCCCTGGGCACATCCTTTTTCCATTTTCCCTGGGAAAGAAAACTCAGCAGTCCAGGTTCCTGATGTCAGTTTGTAGGGCTCCCTTGGGTGTATCAGGGCAGCACAAGTTTGAGGTGGGGACAACTTTGGTGTGGGCTCCATCCTTCGATATAAGGATTTTTTGTAGTGAGGCCCCAGCCCAGGACCAGGGACCCCTGGGCATATCCTTTTCCATTTTCCCTGGGAAAGAAAACTCAGCAGTCCAGGTTCCTGATGTCAGTTTGTAGGGCTCCCTTGGGTCTATCAGGGCAGCACAAGTTTGAGGTGGGGACAACTTCGGTGTGGGCTCCATCCTTCGATATAAGGATTTTTTGCAGTCAGGGCCAGGGGCCCCTGGGCCTATCCTTTTTCCATTTTCCCTGGGAAAGAAAACTCAGCAGTCCAGGTTCCTGATGTCAGTTTGTAGGGCTCCCTTGGGTCTATCAGGGCAGCACAAGTTTGAGGTGGGGACAACTTCGGTGTGGGGTCCATCCTTCGATATAAGGATTCTTTGCAGTCAGGGCCAGGGGCCCCTGGGCACATCCTTTTTCCATTTTCCCTGGGAAAGAAAACTCAGCAGTCCAGGTTCCTGATGTCAGTTTGTAGGGCTCCCTTGGGTCTATCAGGGCAGCACAAGTTTGAGGTGGGGACAACTTTGGTGTGGGCTCCATCTTTCGATATAAGGATTTTTTGTAGTGAGGCCCCAGCCCAGGACCAGGGACCCCTGGGCACATCCTTTTTCCATTTTCCCTGGGAAAGAAAACTCAGCAGTCCAGGTTCCTGATGTCAGTTTGTAGGGCTCCCTTGGGTCTATCAGGGCAGCACAAGTTTGAGGTGGGGACATCTTCGGTGTGGGCTCCATCCTTCGATATAAGGATTTTTTGCAGTCAGGGCCAAGGGCCCCTGGGCACATCCTTTTTCCATTTTCCCTGGGAAAGAAAACTCAGCAGTCCAGGTTCCTGATGTCAGTTTGTAGGGCTCCCTTGGGTCTATCAGGGCAGCACAAGTTTGAGGTGGAGAACACTTTGGTGTGGGGTCCATCCTTCGATATAAGGATTCTTTGCAGTCAGGGCCAGGGGCCCCTGGGCACATCCTTTTTCCATTTTCCCTGGGAAAGAAAACTCAGCAGTCCAGGTTCCTGATGTCAGTTTGTACGGCTCCCTTGGGTCTATCAGGACAGCACAAGTTTGAGGTGGGGACAACTTTGGTGTGGGCTCCATCCTTCGATATAAGGATTTTTTGCAGTCAGGGCCAGGGGCCCCTGGGCACAACCTTTTTCCATTTTCCCTGGGAAAGAAAACTCAGCAGTCCAGGTTCCTGATGTCACTTTGTAGGGCTCCCTTGGGTCTATCAGGGCAGCACAAGTTTGAGGTGGGGACAACTTCGGTGTGGGGTCCATCCTTCGATATAAGGATTTTTTGTAGTGAGGCCCCAGCCCAGGGCCAGGGACCCCTGGGCACATCCTTTTTCCATTTTCCCTGGGAAAGAAAACTCAGCAGTCCAGGTTCCTGATGTCAGTTTGTAGGGCTCCCTTGGGTCTATCAGGGCAGCACAAGTTTGAGGTGGGGACAACTTCGGTGTGGGGTCCATCCTTCGATATAAGGATTTTTTGCAGTCAGGGCCAGGGGCCCCTGGGCACATCCTTCTTCCATTTTCCCTGGGAAAGAAAACTCAGCAGTCCAGGTTCCTGATGTCAGTTTGTAGGGCTCCCTTGGGTCTATCAGGGCAGCACAAGTTTGAGGTGGGGACAACTTTGGTGTGGGGTCAATCCTTCGATATAAGGATTTTTTGTAGTGAGGCCCCAGCCCAGGACCAGGGACCCCTGGGCACATCCTTTTTCCATTTTCCCTGGGAAAGAAAACTCAGCAGTCCAGGTTCCTGATGTCAGTTTGTAGGGTTCCCTTGGGTGTATCAGGGCAGCACAAGTTTGAGGTGGGGACAACTTTGGTGTGGGCTCCATCCTTCGATATAAGGATTCTTTGCAGTATGGCCCCAGCCCATGGCTAGAGGCCCCTGGGCACATCCTTTTTCCATTTTCCCTGGGAAAGAAAACTCAGCAGTCCAGGTTCCTGATGTCAGTTTGTAGGGCTCCCTTGGGTCTATCAGGGCAGCACAAGTTTGTGGTGGAGAACACTTTGGTGTGGGGTCCATCCTTCGATATAAGGATTTTTTGCAGTCAGGGCCAGGGGCCACTGGGCACATCCTTTTTCCATTTTCCCTGGGAAAGAAAACTCAGCAGTCCAGGTTCCTGATGTCAGTTTGTAGGGCTCCCTTGGGTCTATCAGGGCAGCACAAGTTTGTGGTGGAGAACACTTTGGTGTGGGCTCCATCCTTCGATATAAGGATTTTTTGCAGTGATGCCCCAGCCCAGGACCAGGGACCCCTGGGCATATCCTTTTTCCATTTTCCCTGGGAAAGAAAACTCAGCAGTCCAGGTTCCTGATGTCAGTTTGTAGGGCTCCCTTGGGTCTATCAGGGCAGCACAAGTTTGAGGTGGGGACAACTTCGGTGTGGGCTCCATCCTTCGATATAAGGATTTTTTGCAGTCAGGGCCAGGGGCCCCTGGGCCTATCCTTTTTCCATTTTCCCTGGGAAAGAAAACTCAGCAGTCCAGGTTCCTGATGTCAGTTTGTAGGGCTCCCTTGGGCCTATCAGGGCAGCACAAGTTTGAGGTGGGGACAACTTCGGTGTGGGCTCCATCCTTCGATATAAGGATTTTTTGCAGTCAGGGCCAGGGGCCCCTGGGCACATCCTTTTTCCATTTTCCCTGGGAAAGAAAACTCAGCAGTCCAGGTTCCTGATGTCAGTTTTTAGGGCTCCCTTGGGTCTATCAGGGCAGCACAAGTTTGAGGTGGGGACAACTTTGGTGTGGGCTCCATCCTTCGATATAAGGATTTTTTGTAGTGAGGCCCCAGCCCAGGACCAGGGACCCCTGGGCACATCTTTTTTCCATTTTCCCTGGGAAAGAAAACTCAGCAGTCCAGGTTCCTGATGTCAGTTTGTAGGGTTCCCTTGGGTGTATCAGGGCAGCACAAGTTTGAGGTGGGGACAACTTCGGTGTGGGCTCCATCCTTCGATATAAGGATTTTTTGCAGTCAGGGCCAGGGGCCCCTGGGCCTATCCTTTTTCCATTTTCCCTGGGAAAGAAAACTCAGCAGTCCAGGTTCCTGATGTCAGTTTGTAGGGTTCCCTTGGGTGTATCAGGGCAGCACAAGTTTGAGGTGGGGACAACTTCGGTGTGGGCTCCATCCTTCGATATAAGGATTCTTTGCAGTGTGGCCCCAGCCCATGGCTAGAGGCCCCTGGGCACATCCTTTTTCCATTTTCCCTGGGAAAGAAAACTCAGCAGTCCAGGTTCCTGATGTCAGTTTGTAGGGCTCCCTTGGGTCTATCAGGGCAGCACAAGTTTGAGGTGGGGACAACTTTGGTGTGGGCTCCATCTTTCGATATAAGGATTTTTTGCAGTCAGGGCCAGGGGCCCCTGGGCACATCCTTTTTCCATTTTCCCTGGGAAAGAAAACTCAGCAGTCCAGGTTCCTGATGTCAGTTTGTAGGGCTCCCTTGGGTCTATCAGGGCAGCACAAGTTTGAGGTGGGGACAACTTCGGTGTGGGCTCCATCCTTCGATATAAGGATTTTTTGCAGTGATGCCCCAGCCCAGGACCAGGGACCCCTGGGCATATCCTTTTTCCATTTTCCCTGGGAAAGAAAACTCAGCAGTCCAGGTTCCTGATGTCAGTTTGTAGGGCTCCCTTGGGTCTATCAGGGCAGCACAAGTTTGAGGTGGGGACAACTTCGGTGTGGGGTCCATCCTTCGATATAAGGATTCTTTGCAGTCAGGGCCAGGGGCCCCTGGGCACATCCTTTTTCCATTTTCCCTGGGAAAGAAAACTCAGCAGTCCAGGTTCCTGATGTCAGTTTGTAGGGCTCCCTTGGGTGTATCAGGGCAGCACAAGTTTGAGGTGGGGACAACTTTGGTGTGGGCTCCATCCTTCGATATAAGGATTTTTTGTAGTGAGGCCCCAGCCCAGGACCAGGGACCCCTGGGCATATCCTTTTCCATTTTCCCTGGGAAAGAAAACTCAGCAGTCCAGGTTCCTGATGTCAGTTTGTAGGGTTCCCTTGGGTCTATCAGGGCAGCACAAGTTTGAGGTGGGGACAACTTCGGTGTGGGCTCCATCCTTCGATATAAGGATTTTTTGCAGTCAGGGCCAGGGGCCCCTGGGCCTATCCTTTTTCCATTTTCCCTGGGAAAGAAAACTCAGCAGTCCAGGTTCCTGATGTCAGTTTGTAGGGCTCCCTTGGGTCTATCAGGGCAGCACAAGTTTGAGGTGGGGACAACTTCGGTGTGGGGTCCATCCTTCGATATAAGGATTCTTTGCAGTCAGGGCCAGGGGCCCCTGGGCACATCCTTTTTCCATTTTCCCTGGGAAAGAAAACTCAGCAGTCCAGGTTCCTGATGTCAGTTTGTAGGGCTCCCTTGGGTCTATCAGGGCAGCACAAGTTTGAGGTGGGGACAACTTTGGTGTGGGCTCCATCTTTCGATATAAGGATTTTTTGTAGTGAGGCCCCAGCCCAGGACCAGGGACCCCTGGGCACATCCTTTTTCCATTTTCCCTGGGAAAGAAAACTCAGCAGTCCAGGTTCCTGATGTCAGTTTGTAGGGCTCCCTTGGGTCTATCAGGGAAGCACAAGTTTGAGGTGGGGACAACTTCGGTGTGGGCTCCATCCTTCGATATAAGGATTTTTTGCAGTCAGGGCCAAGGGCCCCTGGGCACATCCTTTTTCCATTTTCCCTGGGAAAGAAAACTCAGCAGTCCAGGTTCCTGATGTCAGTTTGTACGGCTCCCTTGGGTCTATCAGGACAGCACAAGTTTGAGGTGGGGACAACTTCGGTGTGGGCTCCATCCTTCGATATAAGGATTTTTTGCAGTCAGGGCCAGGGGCCCCTGGGCACAACCTTTTTCCATTTTCCCTGGGAAAGAAAACTCAGCAGTCCAGGTTCCTGATGTCACTTTGTAGGGCTCCCTTGGGTCTATCAGGGCAGCACAAGTTTGAGGTGGGGACAACTTTGGTGTGGGCTCCATCCTTCGATATAAGGATTTTTTGTAGTGAGGCCCCAGCCCAGGACCAGGGACCCCTGGGCACATCCTTTTTCCATTTTCCCTGGGAAAGAAAACTCAGCAGTCCAGGTTCCTGATGTCAGTTTGTAGGGCTCCCTTGGGTCTATCAGGGCAGCACAAGTTTGTGGTGGAGAACACTTTGGTGTGGGGTCCATCCTTCGATATAAGGATTTTTTGCAGTCAGGGCCAGTGGCCACTGGGCACATCCTTTTTCCATTTTCCCTGGGAAAGAAAACTCAGCAGTCCAGGTGCCTGATGTCAGTTTGTAGGGCTCCCTTGGGTCTATCAGGGCAGCACAAGTTTGTGGTGGAGAACACTTTGGTGTGGGCTCCATCCTTCGATATAAGGATTTTTTGCAGTGATGCCCCAGCCCAGGACCAGGGACCCCTGGGCATATCCTTTTTCCATTTTCCCTGGGAAAGAAAACTCAGCAGTCCAGGTTCCTGATGTCAGTTTGTAGGGCTCCCTTGGGTCTATCAGGGCAGCACAAGTTTGAGGTGGGGACAACTTCGGTGTGGGCTCCATCCTTCGATATAAGGATTTTTTGCAGTCAGGGCCAGGGGCCCCTGGGCCTATCCTTTTTCCATTTTCCCTGGGAAAGAAAACTCAGCAGTCCAGGTTCCTGATGTCAGTTTTTAGGGCTCCCTTGGGTCTATCAGGGCAGCACAAGTTTGAGGTGGGGACAACTTTGGTGTGGGCTCCATCCTTCGATATAAGGATTTTTTGTAGTGAGGCCCCAGCCCAGGACCAGGGACCCCTGGGCACATCCTTTTTCCATTTTCCCTGGGAAAGAAAACTCAGCAGTCCAGGTTCCTGATGTCAGTTTGTAGGGTTCCCTTGGGTGTATCAGGGCAGCACAAGTTTGAGGTGGGGACAACTTCGGTGTGGGCTCCATCCTTCGATATAAGGATTTTTTGCAGTCAGGGCCAGGGGCCCCTGGGCCTATCCTTTTTCCATTTTCCCTGGGAAAGAAAACTCAGCAGTCCAGGTTCCTGATGTCAGTTTGTAGGGTTCCCTTGGGTGTATCAGGGCAGCACAAGTTTGAGGTGGGGACAACTTCGGTGTGGGCTCCATCCTTCGATATAAGGATTCTTTGCAGTGTGGCCCCAGCCCATGGCTAGAGGCCCCTGGGCACATCCTTTTTCCATTTTCCCTGGGAAAGAAAACTCAGCAGTCCAGGTTCCTGATGTCCGTTTGTAGGGCTCCCTTGGGTCTATCAGGGCAGCACAAGTTTGAGGTGGGGACAACTTTGGTGTGGGCTCCATCTTTCGATATAAGGATTTTTTGCAGTCAGGGCCAGGGGCCCCTGGGCACATCCTTTTTCCATTTTCCCTGGGAAAGAAAACTCAGCAGTCCAGGTTCCTGATGTCAGTTTGTAGGGCTCCCTTGGGTCTATCAGGGCAGCACAAGTTTGAGGTGGGGACAACTTCGGTGTGGGCTCCATCCTTCGATATAAGGATTTTTTGCAGTGATGCCCCAGCCCAGGACCAGGGACCCCTGGGCATATCCTTTTTCCATTTTCCCTGGGAAAGAAAACTCAGCAGTCCAGGTTCCTGATGTCAGTTTTTAGGGCTCCCTTGGGTCTATCAGGGCAGCACAAGTTTGAGGTGGGGACAACTTTGGTGTGGGCTCCATCCTTCGATATAAGGATTTTTTGTAGTGAGGCCCCAGCCCAGGACCAGGGACCCCTGGGCACATCCTTTTTCCATTTTCCCTGGGAAAGAAAACTCAGCAGTCCAGGTTCCTGATGTCAGTTTGTAGGGTTCCCTTGGGTGTATCAGGACAGCACAAGTTTGAGGTGGGGACAACTTTGGTGTGGGCTCCATCCTTCGATATAAGGATTCTTTGCAGTCAGGGCCAGGGGCCCCTGGGCACATCCTTTTTCCATTTTCCCTGGGAAAGAAAACTCAGCAGTCCAGGTTCCTGATGTCAGTTTGTAGGGCTCCCTTGGGTCTATCAGGGCAGCACAAGTTTGAGGTGGGGACAACTTCGGTGTGGGCTCCATCCTTCGATATAAGGATTTTTTGCAGTGATGCCCCAGCCCAGGACCAGGGACCCCTGGGCATATCCTTTTTCCATTTTCCCTGGGAAAGAAAACTCAGCAGTCCAGGTTCCTGATGTCAGTTTGTAGGGCTCCCTTGGGTCTATCAGGGCAGCACAAGTTTGAGGTGGGGACAACTTCGGTGTGGGCTCCATCCTTCGATATAAGGATTTTTTGCAGTCAGGGCCAGGGGCCCCTGGGCACACCCTTTTTCCATTTTCCCTGGGAAAGAAAACTCAGCAGTCCAGGTTCCTGATGTCAGTTTGTAGGGCTCCCTTGGGTCTATCAGGGCAGCACAAGTTTGAGGTGGGGACAACTTCGGTGTGGGGTCCATCCTTCGATATAAGGATTTTTTGCAGTCAGGGCCAGGGGCCCCTGGGCACATCCTTTTTCCATTTTCCCTGGGAAAGAAAACTCAGCAGTCCAGGTTCCTGATGTCAGTTTGTAGGGCTCCCTTGGGCCTATCAGGGCAGCACAAGTTTGAGGTGGGGACAACTTCGGTGTGGGCTCCATCCTTCGATATAAGGATTTTTTGCAGTCAGGGCCAGGGGCCCCTGGGCACATCCTTTTTCCATTTTCCCTGGGAAAGAAAACTCAGCAGTCCAGGTTCCTGATGTCAGTTTTTAGGGCTCCCTTGGGTCTATCAGGGCAGCACAAGTTTGAGGTGGGGACACCTTTGGTGTGGGCTCCATCCTTCGATATAAGGATTTTTTGTAGTGAGGCCCCAGCCCAGGACCAGGGACCCCTGGGCACATCCTTTTTCCATTTTCCCTGGGAAAGAAAACTCAGCAGTCCAGGTTCCTGATGTCAGTTTGTAGGGTTCCCTTGGGTGTATCAGGGCAGCACAAGTTTGAGGTGGGGACAACTTCGGTGTGGGCTCCATCCTTCGATATAAGGATTTTTTGCAGTCAGGGCCAGGGGCCCCTGGGCCTATCCTTTTTCCATTTTCCCTGGGAAAGAAAACTCAGCAGTCCAGGTTCCTGATGTCAGTTTGTAGGGCTCCCTTGGGTCTATCAGGGCAGCACAAGTTTGAGGTGGGGACAACTTCGGTGTGGGCTCCATCCTTCGATATACGGATTTTTTGCAGTCAGGGCCAGGGGCCCCTGGGCACATCCTTTTTCCATTTTCCCTGGGAAAGAAAACTCAGCAGTCCAGGTTCCTGATGTCAGTTTGTAGGGTTCCCTTGGGTGTATCAGGGCAGCACAAGTTTGAGGTGGGGACAACTTCGGTGCGGGCTCCATCCTTCGATATATGGATTCTTTGCAGTGTGGCCCCAGCCCATGGCTAGAGGCCCCTGGGCACATCCTTTTTCCATTTTCCCTGGGAAAGAAAACTCAGCAGTCCAGGTTCCTGATGTCAGTTTGTAGGGCTCCCTTGGGTCTATCAGGGCAGCACAAGTTTGTGGTGGAGAACACTTTGGTGTGGGGTCCATCCTTCGATATAAGGATTTTTTGCAGTCAGGGCCAGGGGCCCCTGGGCACATCCTTTTTCCATTTTCCCTGGGAAAGAAAACTCAGCAGTCCAGGTTCCTGATGTCAGTTTGTAGGGCTCCCTTGGGTCTATCAGGGCAGCACAAGTTTGAGGTGGGGACAACTTCGGTGTGGGCTCCATCCTTCGATATAAGGATTTTTTGCAGTCAGGGCCAGGGGCCCCTGGGCACATCTTTTTTCCATTTTCCCTGGGAAAGAAAACTCAGCAGTCCAGGTTCCTGATGTCAGTTTTTAGGGCTCCCTTGGGTCTATCAGGGCAGCACAAGTTTGAGGTGGGGACAACTTTGGTGTGGGCTCCATCCTTCGATATAAGGATTTTTTGTAGTGAGGCCCCAGCCCAGGACCAGGGACCCCAGGGCACATCCTTTTTCCATTTTCCCTGGGAAAGAAAACTCAGCAGTCCAGGTTCCTGATGTCAGTTTGTAGGGTTCCCTTGGGTGTATCAGGGCAGCACAAGTTTGAGGTGGGGACAACTTCGGTGTGGGCTCCATCCTTCGATATAAGGATTTTTAGAAGTCAGGGCCAGGGGCCCCTGGGCACATCCTTTTTCCATTTTCCCTGGGAAAGAAAACTCAGCAGTCCAGGTTCCTGATGTCAGTTTGTAGGGTTCCCTTGGGTCTATCAGGGCAGCACAAGTTTGAGGTGGGGACAACTTCGGTGTGGGCTCCATCCTTCGATATAAGGATTCTTTGCAGCGTGGCCACAGCCCATGTCTAGAGGCCCCTGGGCACATCCTTTTTCCATTTTCCCTGGGAAAGAAAACTCAGCAGTCCAGGTTCCTGATGTCAGTTTGTAGGGCTCCCTTGGGTCTATCAGGGCAGCACAAGTTTGAGGTGGGGACAACTTTGGTGTGGGCTCCATCTTTCGATATAAGGATTTTTTGCAGTCAGGGCCAGGGGCCCCTGGGCACATCCTTTTTCCATTTTCCCTGGGAAAGAAAACTCAGCAGTCCAGGTTCCTGATGTCAGTTTGTAGGGCTCCCTTGGGTCTATCAGGGCAGCACAAGTTTGAGGTGGGGACAACTTCGGTGTGGGCTCCATCCTTCGATATAAGGATTTTTTGCAGTCAGGGCCAGGGGCCCCTGGGCACAACCTTTTTCCATTTTCCCTGGGAAAGAAAACTCAGCAGTCCAGGTTCCTGATGTCAGTTTGTAGGGCTCCCTTGGGTCTATCAGGGCAGCACAAGTTTGAGGTGGGGACAACTTTGGTGTGGGCTCCATCCTTCGATATAAGGATTTTTTGTAGTGAGGCCCCAGCCCAGGACCAGGGGCCCCTGGGCATATCCTTTTTCCATTTTCCCTGGGAAAGAAAACTCAGCAGTCCAGGTTCCTGATGTCAGTTTGTAGGGTTCCCTTGGGTGTATCAGGGCAGCACAAGTTTGAGGTGGGGACAACTTCGGTGTGGGCTCCATCCTTCGATATAAGGATTTTTTGCAGTCAGGGCCAGGGGCCCCTGGGCACATCCTTTTTCCATTTTCCCTGGGAAAGAAAACTCAGCAGTCCAGGTTCCTGATGTCAGTTTGTAGGGCTCCCTTGGGTCTATCAGGGCAGCACAAGTTTGAGGTGGGGACAACTTGAGTGTGGGCTCCATCCTTCGATATAAGGATTTTTTGCAGTCAGGGCCAGGGGCCCCTGGGCACATCCTTTTTCCATTTTCCCTGGGAAAGAAAACTCAGCAGTCCAGGTTCCTGATGTCAGTTTGTAGGGCTCCCTTGGGTCTATCAGGGCAGCACAAGTTTGAGGTGGGGACAACTTTGGTGTGGGGTCCATCCTTCGATATAAGGATTTTTTGCAGTCAGGGCCAGGGGCCCCTGGGCACATCCTTTTTCCATTTTCCCTGGGAAAGAAAACTCAGCAGTCCAGGTTCCTGATGTCAGTTTGTAGGGCTCCCTTGGGTCTATCAGGGCAGCACAAGTTTGAGGTGGGGACAACTTCGGTGTGGGGTCCATCCTTCGATATAAGGATTCTTTGCAGTCAGGGCCAGGGGCCCCTGGGCATATCCTTTTTCCATTTTCCCTGGGAAAGAAAACTCAACAGTCCAGGTTCCTGATGTCAGTTTGTAGGGCTCCCTTGGGTCTATCAGGGCAGCACAAGTTTGAGGTGGGGACAACTTTGGTGTGGGGTCAATCCTTCGATATAAGGATTTTTTGTAGTGAGGCCCCAGCCCAGGACCAGGGACCCCTGGGCACATCCTTTTTCCATTTTCCCTGGGAAAGAAAACTCAGCAGTCCAGGTTCCTGATGTCAGTTTGTAGGGCTCCCTTGGGTCTATCAGGGCAGCACAAGTTTGAGGTGGGGACAACTTCGGTGTGGGCTCCATCCTTCGATATAAGGATTTTTTGCAGTCAGGGCCAGGGGCCCCTGGGCACATCCTTTTTCCATTTTCCCTGGGAAAGAAAACTCAGCAGTCCAGGTTCCTGATGTCAGTTTGTAGGGCTCCCTTGGGTCTATCAGGGCAGCACAAGTTTGAGGTGGAGAACACTTTGGTGTGGGGTCCATCCTTCGATATAAGGATTCTTTGCAGTCAGGGCCAGGGGCCCCTGGGCACATCCTTTTTCCATTTTCCCTGGGAAAGAAAACTCAGCAGTCCAGGTTCCTGATGTCACTTTGTAGGGCTCCCTTGGGTCTATCAGGGCAGCACAAGTTTGAGGTGGGGACAACTTTGGGGTGGGGTCCATCCTTCGATATAAGGATTTTTTGTAGTGAGGCCCCAGCCCAGGACCAGGGACCCCTGGGCATGTCCTTTTTCCATTTTCCCTGGGAAAGAAAACTCAGCAGTCCAGGTTCCTGATGTCAGTTTGTAGGGTTCCCTTGGGTGTATCAGGGCAGCACAAGTTTGAGGTGGGGACAACTTCGGTGTGGGCTCCATCCTTCGATATAAGGATTCTTTGCAGTATGGCCCCAGCCCATGGCTAGAGGCCCCTGGGCACATCCTTTTTCCATTTTCCCTGGGAAAGAAAACTCAGCAGTCCAGGTTCCTGATGTCAGTTTGTAGGGCTCCCTTGGGTCTATCAGGGCAGCACAAGTTTGAGGTGGGGACAACTTCGGTGTGGGCTCCATCCTTCGATATAAGGATTTTTTGCAGTCAGGGCCAGGGGGCCCTGGGCACATCCTTTTTCCATTTTCCCTGGGAAAGAAAACTCAGCAGTCCAGGTTCCTGATGTCAGTTTGTAGGGCTCCCTTGGGTCTATCAGGGCAGCACAAGTTTGAGGTGGGGACAACTTTGGTGTGGGCTCCATCCTTCGATATAAGGATTTTTTGTAGTGAGGCCCCAGCCCAGGACCAGGGACCCCTGGGCACATCCTTTTTCCATTTTCCCTGGGAAAGAAAACTCAGCAGTCCAGGTTCCTGATGTCAGTTTGTAGGGTTCCCTTGGGTGTATCAGGGCAGCACAAGTTTGAGGTGGGGACAACTTCGGTTTGGGCTCCATCCTGCGATATAAGGATTTTTTGCAGTCAGGGCCAGGGGCCCCTGGGCCTATCCTTTTTCCATTTTCCCTGGGAAAGAAAACTCAGTAGTCCAGGTTCCTGATGTCAGTTTGTAGGGCTCCCTTGGGTCTATCAAGGCAGCACAAGTTTGAGGTGGGGACAACTTTGGTGTGGGCTCCATCCTTCGATATAAGGATTTTTTGTAGTGAGGCCCCAGCCCAGGACCAGGGACCCCTGGGCACAACCTTTTTCCATTTTCCCTGGGAAAGAAAACTCCGTAGTCCAGGTTCCTGATGTCAGTTTGTAGGGCTCCCTTGGGTCTATCAGGGCAGCACAAGTTTGAGGTGGGGACAACTTCGGTGTGGGCTCCATCCTTCGATATAAGGATTCTTTGCAGTGTGGCCCCAGCCCATGGCTAGAGGCCCCTGGGCACATCCTTTTTCCATTTTCCCTGGGAAAGAAAACTCAGCAGTCCAGGTTCCTGATGTCAGTTTGTAGGGCTCCCTTCGGTCTATCAGGGCAGCACAAGTTTGAGGTGGGGACAACTTTGGTGTGGGGTCAATCCTTCGATATAAGGATTTTTTGTAGTGAGGCCCCAGCCCAGGACCAGGGACCCCTGGGCATATCCTTTTTCCATTTTCCCTGGGAAAGAAAACTCAGCAGTCCAGGTTCCTGATGTCAGTTTGTAGGGTTCCCTTGGGTGTATCAGGGCAGCACAATTTTGAGGTGGGGACAACTTCGGTGTGGGCTCCATCCTTCGATATAAGGATTTTTTGCAGTCAGGGCCAGGGGCCCGTGGGCCTATCCTTTTTCCATTTTCCCTGGGAAAGAAAACTCAGCAGTCCAGGTTCCTGATGTCAGTTTGTAGGGCTCCCTTGGGTCTATCAGGGCAGCACAAGTTTGAGGTGGGGACAACTTCGGTGTGGGGTCCATCCTTCGATATAAGGATTCTTTGCAGTATGGCCCCAGCCCATGGGTAGAGGCCCCTGGGCACATCCTTTTTCCATTTTCCCTGGGAAAGAAAACTCAGCAGTCCAGGTTCCTGATATCAGTTTGTAGGGCTCCCTTGGGTGTATCAGGGCAGCACAAGTTTGAGGTGGGGACAACTTCGGTGTGGGCTCCATCCTTCGATATAAGGATTTTTTGCAGTCAGGGCCAGGGGCCCCTGGGCACATCCTTTTTCCATTTTCCCTGGGAAACAAAACTCAGCAGTCCAGGTTCCTGATGTCAGTTTGTAGGGCTCCCTTGGGTCTATCAGGGCAGCACAAGTTTGAGGTGGGGACAACTTCGGTGTGGGGTCCATCCTTCGATATAAGGATTTTTTGTAGTGAGGCCCCAGCCCAGGACCAGGGACCCCTGGGCACATCCTTTTTCCATTTTCCCTGGGAAAGAAAACTCAGCAGTCCAGGTTCCTGATGTCAGTTTGTAGGGTTCCCTTGGGTGTATCAGGGCAGCACAAGTTTGAGGTGGGGACAACTTCGGTTTGGGCTCCATCCTGCGATATAAGGATTTTTTGCAGTCAGGGCCAGGGGCCCCTGGGCCTATCCTTTTTCCATTTTCCCTGGGAAAGAAAACTTAGTAGTCCAGGTTCCTGATGTCAGTTTGTAGGGCTCCCTTGGGTCTATCAGGGCAGCACAAGTTTGAGGTGGGGACAACTTCGGTGTCGGCTCCATCCTTCGATATAAGGATTCTTTGCAGTGTGGCCCCAGCCCATGGCTAGAGGCCCCTGGGCACATCCTTTTTCCATTTTCCCCGGGAAAGAAAACTCAGTAGTCCAGGTTCCTGATGTCAGTTTGTAGGGCTCCCTTGGGTCTATCAGGGCAGCACAAGTTTGAGGTGGGGACAACTTCGGTGTGGGCTCCATCCTTCGATATAAGGATTCTTTGCAGTGTGGCCCCAGCCCATGGCTAGAGGCCCCTGGGCACATCCTTTTTCCATTTTCCCTGGGAAAGAAAACTCAGCAGTCCAGGTTCCTGATGTCAGTTTGTAGGGCTCCCTTGGGTCTATCAGGGCAGCACAAGTTTGAGGTGGGGACAACTTTGGTGTGGGCTCCATCTTTCGATATAAGGATTTTTTGCAGTCAGGGCCATAGGCCCCTGAGCACATCCTTTTTCCATTTTCCCTGGGAAAGAAAACTCAGCAGTCCAGGTTCCTGATGTCAGTTTGTAGGGCTCCCTTGGGTCTATCAGGGCAGCACAAGTTTGAGGTGGAGAACACTTTAGTGTGGGGTCCATCCTTCGATATAAGGATTCTTTGCAGTCAGGGCCAGGGGCCCCTGGGCACATCCTTTTTCCATTTTCCCTGGGAAAGAAAACTCAGCAGTCCAGGTTCCTGATGTCAGTTTGTAGGGTTCCATTGGATGTATCAGGGAAGCACAAGTTTGAGGTGGGGACAACTTTGGTGTGGGGTCCATCCTTCGATATAATGATTTTTTACAGTCAGGGCCAGGGGCCCCTGGGCACATCCTTTTTGCATTTTCCCTGGGAAAGAAAACTCAGCAGTCCAGGTTCCTGATGTCACTTTGTAGGGCTCCCTTGGGTCTATCAGTGCAGCACAATTTTGAGGTGGGGACAACTTTGGTGTGGGGTCCATCCTTCGATATAAGGATTCTTTGCAGTCAGGGCCCAACCCAGGGCCAGGGGCCCCTGGGCACATCCTTTTTCCATTTTCCCTGGGAAAGAAAACTCAGCAGTCCAGGTTCCTGATGTCAGTTTGTAGGGCTCCCTTGGGTCTATCAGGGCAGCGCAAGTTTGAGGTGGGGACAACTTCGGTGTGGGGTCCATCCTTCGATATAAGGATTTTTTGCAGTCAGGGCCAGGGGCCCCTGGGCATATCCTTTTTCCATTTTCCCTGGGAAAGAAAACTCAGTAGTCCAGGTTCCTGATGTCAGTTTGTAGGGCTCCCTTGGGTCTATCAGGGCAGCACGAGTTGGAGGTGGGGACAACTTTGGTGTGGGGTCCATCCTTCGATATAAGGATTTTTTGCAGTCAGGGCCAGGGGCCCCTGGGCACAACCTTTTTCCATTTTCCCTGGGAAAGAAAACTCAGCAGTCCAGGTTCCTGATGTCAGTTTGTAGGGCTCCCTTGGGTCTATCAGTGCAGCACAAGTTTGAGGTGGAGAACACTTTGGTGTGGGGTCCATCCTTCGATATAAGGATTCTTTGCAGTCAGGGCCAGGGGCCCCTGGGCACATCCTTTTTCCATTTTCCCTGGGAAAGAAAACTCAGCAGTCCAGGTTCCTGATGTCAGTTTGTAGGGCTCCCTTGGGTCTATCAGGGCAGCACAAGTTTGAGGTGGGGACAACTTTGGTGTGGGGTCCATCCTTCGATATAAGGATTCTTTGCAGTCAGGGCCAGGGGCCCCTGGGCACATCCTTTTTCCATTTTCCCTGGGAAAGAAAACTCAGCAGTCCAGGTTCCTGATGTCAGTTTGTAGGGCTCCCTTGGGTCTATCAGGGCAGCACAAGTTTGACGTGGGGACAACTTTGGTGTGGGCTCCATCTTTCGATATAAGGATTTTTAGCAGTCAGGGCCAGGGGCCCCTGGGCACATCCTTTTTCCATTTTCCCTGGGAAAGAAAACTCAGCAGTCCAGGTTCCTGATGTCAGTTTGTAGGGCTCCCTTGGGTCTATCAGGGCAGCACAAGTTTGAGGTGGGGACAACTTTGGTGTGGGCTCCATCCTTCGATATAAGGATTTTTGTAGTGAGGCCCCAGCCCAGGACCAGGGACCCCTGGGCATATCCTTTTTCCATTTTCCCTGGGAAAGAAAACTCAGCAGTCCAGGTTCCTGATGTCAGTTTGTAGGGCTCCCTTGGGTCTATCAGTGCAGCACAAGTTTGAGGTGGGGACAACTTCGGTGTGGGGTCCATCCTTCGATATATGGATTTTTTGCAGTCAGTGCTAGGGGCCCCTGGGCACATCCTTTTTCCATTTTCCCTGGGAAAGAAAACTCAGCAGTCCAGGTTCCTGATGTCAGTTTGTAGGGTTCCCTTGGGTGTATCAGGGCAGCACAAGTTTGAGGTGGGGACAACTTTGGTGTGGGGTCAATACTTTGATATAAGGATTTTTTGCAGTGAGGCCCCAGCCCAGGGCCAGGGCCCCCTGGGCACATCCTTTTTCCATTTTCCCTGGGAAAGAAAACTCAGCAGTCCAGGTTCCTGATGTCAGTTTGTAGGGCTTTCTTGGGTCTATCAGGGCAGCACAAGTTTGAGGTGGGGACAACTTCGGTGTGGGGTCCATCCTTCGATATAAGGATTTTTTGCAGTCAGGGCTAGGGGCCCCTGGGCACAACCTTTGGCCATTTTCCCTGGGAAAGAAAACTCAGCAGTCCAGGTTCCTGATGTCAGTTTGTAGGGCTCCCTTGGGTCTATCAGGGCAGCTCAAGTTTGAGGTGGGGACAACTTCGGTGTGGGCTCCATCCTTCGATATAAGGATTTTTTGAAGTCAGGGCCAGGGGCCCCTGGGCACATCCTTTTTCCATTTTCCCTGGGAAAGAAAACTCAGCAGTCCAGGTTCCTGATGTCAGTTTGTAGGGCTCCCTTGGGTGTATCAGGGCAGCACAAGTTTGACGTGGGGACAACTTTGGTGTGGGCTCCATCTTTCGATATAAGGATTTTTTGCAGTCAGGGCCAGGGGCCCCTGGGCACATCCTTTTTCCATTTTCCCTGGGAAAGAAAACTCAGCAGTCCAGGTTCCTGATGTCAGTTTGTAGGGCTCCCTTGGGTCTATCAGGGCAGCACAAGTTTGAGGTGGAGAACACTTCGGTGTGGGCTCCATCCTTGGATATAAGGATTCTTTGCAGTCAGGGCCAGGGGCCCCTGGGCACATCCTTTTTCCATTTTCCCTGGGAAAGAAAACTCAGCAGTCCAGGTTCCTGATGTCAGTTTGTAGGGCTCCCTTGGGTCTATCAGGGCAGCACAAGTTTGAGGTGGGGACAACTTTGGTGTGGTCTCCATCCTTCGATAAAAGGATTTTTTGTAGTGAGGCCCCAGCCCAGGACCAGGGACCCCTGGGCATATCCTTTTTCCATTTTCCCTGGGAAAGAAAACTCAGCAGTCCAGGTTCCTGATGTCAGTTTGTAGGGCTCCCTTGGGTCTATCAGGGCAGCACAAGTTTGAGGTGGGGACAACTTCGGTGTGGGCTCCATCCTTCGATATATGGATTTTTTGAAGTCAGGGCCAGGGGCCCCTGGGCACATCCTTTTTCCATTTTCCCTGGGAAAGAAAACTCAGCAGTCCAGGTTCCTGACGTCACTTTGTAGGGCTCCCTTGGGTCTATCAGGGCAGCACAAGTTTGAGGTGGGGACAACTTTGGTGTGGGCTCCATCCTTCGATATAAGGATTTTTTGCAGTCAGGGCCAGGGGCCCCTGGGCACATCCTTTTTCCATTTTCCCTGGGAAAGAAAACTCAGCAGTCCAGGTTCCTGATGTCAGTTTGTAGGGCTCCCTTGGGTCTATCAGTGCAGCACAAGTTTGAGGTGGGGACAACTTCGGTGTGGGGTGCATCCTTCGATATAAGGATTTTTTGCAGTCAGTGCTAGGGGCCCCTGGGCACATCCTTTTTCCATTTTCCCTGGGAAAGAAAACTCAGCAGTCCAGGTTCCTGATGTCAGTTTGTAGGGCTCCCTTGGGTGTATCAGGGCAGCACAAGTTTGAGGTGGGGACAACTTTGGTGTGGGGTCAATCCTTTGATATAAGGATTTTTTGCAGTGAGGCCCCAGCCCAGGGCCAGGGCCCCCTGGGCACATCCTTTTTCCATTTTCCCTGGGAAAGAAAACTCAGCAGTCCAGGTTCCTGATGTCAGTTTGTAGGGCTCCCTTGGGTCTATCAGGGCAGCACAAGTTTAAGGTGGGGACAACTTCGGTGTGGGCTCCATCCTTCGATATAAGGATTCTTTGCAGTCAGGGCCAGGGGCCCCTGGGCACATCCTTTTTCCATTTTCCCTGGGAAAGAAAACTCAGCAGTCCAGGTTCCTGATGTCAGTTTGTAGGGCTCCCTTGGGTCTATCAGGGCAGCACAAGTTTGAGGTGGGGACAACTTCGGTGTGGGGTCCATCCTTCGATATAAGGATTTTTTTGCAGTCAGGGCCAGGGGCCCCTGGGCACATCCTTTTTCCATTTTCCCTGGGAAAGAAAACTCAGCAGTCCAGGTTCCTGATGTCAGTTTGTAGAGCTCCCTTGGGTCTATCAGGGCAGCACAAGTTTGAGGTGGGGACAACTTCGGTGTGGGGTCCATCCTTCGATATAAGGATTTTTTGCAAACAGGGCCAGGGGCCCCTGGGCATATCCTTTTTCCATTTTCCCTGGGAAAGAAAATTCAGCAGTCCAGGTTCCTGATGTCAGTTTGTAGGGCTCCCTTGGGTCTATCAGGGCAGCACAAGTTTGAGGTGGGGACAACTTCGGTGTGGGGTCCATCCTTCGATATAAGGATTTTTTGCAGTCAGGGCTAGGGGCCCCTGGGCACAACCTTTGGCCATTTTCCCTGGGAAAGAAAACTCAGCAGTCCAGGTTCCTGATGTCAGTTTGTAGGGCTCCCTTGGGTCTATCAGGGCAGCACAAGTTTGAGGTGGAGAACACTTTAGTGTGGGGTCCATCCTTCGATATAAGGATTCTTTGCAGTCAGGGCCAGGGGCCCCTGGGCACATCCTTTTTCCATTTTCCCTGGGAAAGAAAACTCAGCAGTCCAGGTTCCTGATGTCAGTTTGTAGGGTTCCATTGGATGTATCAGGGAAGCACAAGTTTGAGGTGGGGACAACTTTGGTGTGGGGTCCATCCTTCGATATAATGATTTTTTACAGTCAGGGCCAGGGGCCCCTGGGCACATCCTTTTTGCATTTTCCCTGGGAAAGAAAACTCAGCAGTCCAGGTTCCTGATGTCACTTTGTAGGGCTCCCTTGGGTCTATCAGTGCAGCACAATTTTGAGGTGGGGACAACTTTGGTGTGGGGTCCATCCTTCGATATAAGGATTCTTTGCAGTCAGGGCCCAACCCAGGGCCAGGGGCCCCTGGGCACATCCTTTTTCCATTTTCCCTGGGAAAGAAAACTCAGCAGTCCAGGTTCCTGATGTCAGTTTGTAGGGCTCCCTTGGGTCTATCAGGGCAGCGCAAGTTTGAGGTGGGGACAACTTCGGTGTGGGGTCCATCCTTCGATATAAGGATTTTTTGCAGTCAGGGCCAGGGGCCCCTGGGCATATCCTTTTTCCATTTTCCCTGGGAAAGAAAACTCAGTAGTCCAGGTTCCTGATGTCAGTTTGTAGGGCTCCCTTGGGTCTATCAGGGCAGCACGAGTTGGAGGTGGGGACAACTTTGGTGTGGGGTCCATCCTTCGATATAAGGATTTTTTGCAGTCAGGGCCAGGGGCCCCTGGGCACAACCTTTTTCCATTTTCCCTGGGAAAGAAAACTCAGCAGTCCAGGTTCCTGATGTCAGTTTGTAGGGCTCCCTTGGGTCTATCAGTGCAGCACAAGTTTGAGGTGGAGAACACTTTGGTGTGGGGTCCATCCTTCGATATAAGGATTCTTTGCAGTCAGGGCCAGGGGCCCCTGGGCACATCCTTTTTCCATTTTCCCTGGGAAAGAAAACTCAGCAGTCCAGGTTCCTGATGTCAGTTTGTAGGGCTCCCTTGGGTCTATCAGGGCAGCACAAGTTTGAGGTGGGGACAACTTTGGTGTGGGGTCCATCCTTCGATATAAGGATTCTTTGCAGTCAGGGCCAGGGGCCCCTGGGCACATCCTTTTTCCATTTTCCCTGGGAAAGAAAACTCAGCAGTCCAGGTTCCTGATGTCAGTTTGTAGGGCTCCCTTGGGTCTATCAGGGCAGCACAAGTTTGACGTGGGGACAACTTTGGTGTGGGCTCCATCTTTCGATATAAGGATTTTTAGCAGTCAGGGCCAGGGGCCCCTGGGCACATCCTTTTTCCATTTTCCCTGGGAAAGAAAACTCAGCAGTCCAGGTTCCTGATGTCAGTTTGTAGGGCTCCCTTGGGTCTATCAGGGCAGCACAAGTTTGAGGTGGGGACAACTTTGGTGTGGGCTCCATCCTTCGATATAAGGATTTTTGTAGTGAGGCCCCAGCCCAGGACCAGGGACCCCTGGGCATATCCTTTTTCCATTTTCCCTGGGAAAGAAAACTCAGCAGTCCAGGTTCCTGATGTCAGTTTGTAGGGCTCCCTTGGGTCTATCAGTGCAGCACAAGTTTGAGGTGGGGACAACTTCGGTGTGGGGTCCATCCTTCGATATATGGATTTTTTGCAGTCAGTGCTAGGGGCCCCTGGGCACATCCTTTTTCCATTTTCCCTGGGAAAGAAAACTCAGCAGTCCAGGTTCCTGATGTCAGTTTGTAGGGTTCCCTTGGGTGTATCAGGGCAGCACAAGTTTGAGGTGGGGACAACTTTGGTGTGGGGTCAATACTTTGATATAAGGATTTTTTGCAGTGAGGCCCCAGCCCAGGGCCAGGGCCCCCTGGGCACATCCTTTTTCCATTTTCCCTGGGAAAGAAAACTCAGCAGTCCAGGTTCCTGATGTCAGTTTGTAGGGCTTTCTTGGGTCTATCAGGGCAGCACAAGTTTGAGGTGGGGACAACTTCGGTGTGGGGTCCATCCTTCGATATAAGGATTTTTTGCAGTCAGGGCTAGGGGCCCCTGGGCACAACCTTTGGCCATTTTCCCTGGGAAAGAAAACTCAGCAGTCCAGGTTCCTGATGTCAGTTTGTAGGGCTCCCTTGGGTCTATCAGGGCAGCTCAAGTTTGAGGTGGGGACAACTTCGGTGTGGGCTCCATCCTTCGATATAAGGATTTTTTGAAGTCAGGGCCAGGGGCCCCTGGGCACATCCTTTTTCCATTTTCCCTGGGAAAGAAAACTCAGCAGTCCAGGTTCCTGATGTCAGTTTGTAGGGCTCCCTTGGGTGTATCAGGGCAGCACAAGTTTGACGTGGGGACAACTTTGGTGTGGGCTCCATCTTTCGATATAAGGATTTTTTGCAGTCAGGGCCAGGGGCCCCTGGGCACATCCTTTTTCCATTTTCCCTGGGAAAGAAAACTCAGCAGTCCAGGTTCCTGATGTCAGTTTGTAGGGCTCCCTTGGGTCTATCAGGGCAGCACAAGTTTGAGGTGGAGAACACTTCGGTGTGGGCTCCATCCTTGGATATAAGGATTCTTTGCAGTCAGGGCCAGGGGCCCCTGGGCACATCCTTTTTCCATTTTCCCTGGGAAAGAAAACTCAGCAGTCCAGGTTCCTGATGTCAGTTTGTAGGGCTCCCTTGGGTCTATCAGGGCAGCACAAGTTTGAGGTGGGGACAACTTTGGTGTGGTCTCCATCCTTCGATAAAAGGATTTTTTGTAGTGAGGCCCCAGCCCAGGACCAGGGACCCCTGGGCATATCCTTTTTCCATTTTCCCTGGGAAAGAAAACTCAGCAGTCCAGGTTCCTGATGTCAGTTTGTAGGGCTCCCTTGGGTCTATCAGGGCAGCACAAGTTTGAGGTGGGGACAACTTCGGTGTGGGCTCCATCCTTCGATATATGGATTTTTTGAAGTCAGGGCCAGGGGCCCCTGGGCACATCCTTTTTCCATTTTCCCTGGGAAAGAAAACTCAGCAGTCCAGGTTCCTGACGTCACTTTGTAGGGCTCCCTTGGGTCTATCAGGGCAGCACAAGTTTGAGGTGGGGACAACTTTGGTGTGGGCTCCATCCTTCGATATAAGGATTTTTTGCAGTCAGGGCCAGGGGCCCCTGGGCACATCCTTTTTCCATTTTCCCTGGGAAAGAAAACTCAGCAGTCCAGGTTCCTGATGTCAGTTTGTAGGGCTCCCTTGGGTCTATCAGTGCAGCACAAGTTTGAGGTGGGGACAACTTCGGTGTGGGGTGCATCCTTCGATATAAGGATTTTTTGCAGTCAGTGCTAGGGGCCCCTGGGCACATCCTTTTTCCATTTTCCCTGGGAAAGAAAACTCAGCAGTCCAGGTTCCTGATGTCAGTTTGTAGGGCTCCCTTGGGTGTATCAGGGCAGCACAAGTTTGAGGTGGGGACAACTTTGGTGTGGGGTCAATCCTTTGATATAAGGATTTTTTGCAGTGAGGCCCCAGCCCAGGGCCAGGGCCCCCTGGGCACATCCTTTTTCCATTTTCCCTGGGAAAGAAAACTCAGCAGTCCAGGTTCCTGATGTCAGTTTGTAGGGCTCCCTTGGGTCTATCAGGGCAGCACAAGTTTAAGGTGGGGACAACTTCGGTGTGGGCTCCATCCTTCGATATAAGGATTCTTTGCAGTCAGGGCCAGGGGCCCCTGGGCACATCCTTTTTCCATTTTCCCTGGGAAAGAAAACTCAGCAGTCCAGGTTCCTGATGTCAGTTTGTAGGGCTCCCTTGGGTCTATCAGGGCAGCACAAGTTTGAGGTGGGGACAACTTCGGTGTGGGGTCCATCCTTCGATATAAGGATTTTTTTGCAGTCAGGGCCAGGGGCCCCTGGGCACATCCTTTTTCCATTTTCCCTGGGAAAGAAAACTCAGCAGTCCAGGTTCCTGATGTCAGTTTGTAGAGCTCCCTTGGGTCTATCAGGGCAGCACAAGTTTGAGGTGGGGACAACTTCGGTGTGGGGTCCATCCTTCGATATAAGGATTTTTTGCAAACAGGGCCAGGGGCCCCTGGGCATATCCTTTTTCCATTTTCCCTGGGAAAGAAAATTCAGCAGTCCAGGTTCCTGATGTCAGTTTGTAGGGCTCCCTTGGGTCTATCAGGGCAGCACAAGTTTGAGGTGGGGACAACTTCGGTGTGGGGTCCATCCTTCGATATAAGGATTTTTTGCAGTCAGGGCTAGGGGCCCCTGGGCACAACCTTTGGCCATTTTCCCTGGGAAAGAAAACTCAGCAGTCCAGGTTCCTGATGTCAGTTTGTAGGGCTCCCTTGGGTCTATCAGGGCAGCACAAGTTTGAGGTGGGGACAACTTCGGTGTGGGCTCCATCCTTCGATATAAGGATTTTTTGAAGTCAGGGCCAGGGGCCCCTGGGCACATCCTTTTTCCATTTTCCCTGGGAAAGAAAACTCAGCAGTCCAGGTTCCTGACGTCACTTTGTAGGGCTCCCTTGGGTCTATCAGGGCAGCACAAGTTTGAGGTGGGGACAACTTCGGTGTGGGGTGCATCCTTCGATATAAGGATTTTTTGCAGTCAGTGCTAGGGGCCCCTGGGCACATCCTTTTTCCATTTTCCCTGGGAAAGAAAACTCAGCAGTCCAGGTTCCTGATGTCAGTTTGTAGGGCTCCCTTGGGTGTATCAGGGCAGCACAAGTTTGAGGTGGGGACAACTTCGGTGTGGGCTCCATCCTTCGATATAAGGATTCTTTGCAGTCAGGGCCAGGGGCCCCTGGGCACATCCTTTTTCCATTTTCCCTGGGAAAGAAAACTCAGCAGTCCAGGTTCCTGATGTCAGTTTGTAGGGCTCCCTTGGGTCTATCAGGGCAGCACAAGTTTGAGGTGGGGACAACTTCGGTGTGGGCTCCATCCTTGGATATAAGGATTCTTTGCAGTCAGGGCCAGGGGCCCCTGGGCACATCCTTTTTCCATTTTCCCTGGGAAAGAAAACTCAGCAGTCCAGGTTCCTGATGTCAGTTTGTAGGGCTCCCTTGGGTCTATCAGGGCAGCACAAGTTTGAGGTGGGCACAACTTCGGTGTGGGGTCCATCCTTCGATATAAGGATTTTTTGCAGTCAGGGCCAGGGCCCCCTGGGCACATCCTTTTTCCATTTTCCCTGGGAAAGAAAACTCAGCAGTCCAGGTTCCTGACGTCAGTTTGTAGGGCTCCCTTGGGTCTATCAGGGCAGCACAAGTTTGAGGTGGGGACAACTTCGGTGTGGGGTCCATCCTTCGATATAAGGATTTTTTTGCAGTCAGGGCCAGGGGCCCCTGGGCACATCCTTTGGCCATTTTCCCTGGGAAAGAAAACTCAGCAGTCCAGGTTCCTGATGTCAGTTTGTAGAGCTCCCTTGGGTCTATCAGGGCAGCACAAGTTTGAGGTGGGGACAACTTCGGTGTGGGGTCCATCCTTCGATATAAGGATTTTTTGCAGTCTGAGCCAGCGGCCCCTGGGCACAACCTTTTTCCATTTTCCCTGGGAAAGAAAACTCAGCAGTCCAGGTTCCTGATGTCAGTTTGTAGGGCTCCCTTGGGTCTATCAAGGCAGCACAAGTTTGAGGTGGGGACAACTTCGGTGTGGGGTCCATCCTTCGACATAAGGATTTTTTGTAGTGAGGCCCCAGCCCAGGGCCAGGGGCCCCTGGGCACATCCTTTTTCCATTTTCCCTGGGAAAGAAAACTCAGCAGTCCAGGTTCCAGATGTCAGTTTGTAGGGCTCCCTTGGGTCTATCAGGGCAGCACAAGTTTGAGGTGGGGACAACTTCGGTGTGGGGTCCATCCTTCGATATAATGTTTTTTTGCAGTGAGTCCCCAGCCCAGGGCCAGGGTCCCCTGGGCACATCCTTTTTGCATTTTCCCTGGGAAAGAAAACTCAGCAGTCCAGGTTCCTGATGTCAGTTTGTAGGGCTCCCTTGGGTCTATCAGGGCAGCACAAGTTTGAGGTGGGGACAACTTCGGTGTGGGCTCCATCCTTCGATATAAGGATTTTTTGCAGTCAGGGCTAGGGGCCCCTGGGCACAACCTTTGGCCATTTTCCCTGGGAAAGAAAACTCAGCAGTCCAGGTTCCTGATGTCAGTTTGTAGGGCTCCCTTGGGTCTATCAGGGCAGCACAAGTTTGAGGTGGGGACAACTTCGGTGTGGGGTCCATCCTTCGATATATGGATTTTTTGCAGTGAGGCCCCAGCCCAGGTCTAGGGGCCCTTGGGCACAACCTTTTTCCATTTTCCCTGGGAAAGAAAACTCAGCAGTCCAGGTTCCTGATGTCAGTTTGTAGGGCTCCCTTGGGTCCATCAGAGCAGCACAAGTTTGAAGTGGGGAACACTTCGGTGTGGGTTCCATCCTTCGATATAAGGATTTTTTGCAGTCAGGGCCAGGGGCCCCTGGGCACAACCTTTGGCCATTTTCCCTGGGAAAGAAAACTCAGCAGTCCAGGTTCCTGATGTCAGTTTGTAGGGTTCCCTTATGTCTATCAGGGCAGCACAAGTTTGAGGTGGGGACATCTTCGGTGTGGGGTCCATCCTTCGATATAAGGATTCTTTGCAGTCAGGGCCAGGGGCCCCTGGGCACATCCTTTTTCCATTTTCCCTGGGGAAGAAAACTCAGCAGTCCAGGTTCCTGATGTCAGTTTGTAGGGCTCCCTTGGGTCTATCAGGGCAGCACAAGTTTGAGGTGGGGACAACTTCGGTGTGGGGTCCATCCTTCGATATAAGGATTTTTTGTAGTGAGGTCCCAGCCCAGGGCCAGGGGCCACTGGGCACATCCTTTTTCCATTTTCCCTGGGAAAGAAAACTCAGCAGTCCAGGTTCCTGATGTCAGTTTGTAGGGCTCCCTTGGGTCTATCAGGGCAGCACAAGTTTGAGGTGGGGACAACTTCGGTGTGGGCTCCATCCTTCGATATAAGGATTTTTTGCAGTCAGGGCCAGGGGCCCCTGGGCATATCCTTTTTCCATTTTCCCTGGGAAAGAAAACTCAGTAGTCCAGGTTCCTGATGTCAGTTTGTAGGGCTCCCTTGGGTCTATCAGGGCAGCACAAGTTTGAGGTTGGGACATCTTCGGTGTGGGCTCCATCCTTCGATATAAGGATTTTTTGCAGTCAGGGCCAGGGGCCCCTGGGCACATCCTTTTTCCATTTTCCCTGGGAAAGAAAACTCAGCAGTCCAGGTTCCTGATGTCAGTTTGTAGGGTTCCCTTGGGTGTATCAGGGCAGCACAAGTTTGAGGTGGGGACATCTTCGGTGTGGGGTCCATCCTTCAATATAAGGATTTTTTGCAGTCAGGGCCAGGGGCCCCTGGGCACATCCTTTTTCCATTTTCCCTGGGAAAGAAAACTCAGCAGTCCAGGTTCCTGATGTCCGTTTGTAGGGTTCCCTTATGTCTATCAGGGCAGCACAAGTTTGAGGTGGGGACATCTTCGGTGAGGGGTCCATCCTTCGATATAAGGATTCTCTGCAGTCAGTGCTAGGGGCCCCTGGGCTCATCCCTTGGCCATTTTCCCTGGGAAAGAATACTCAGCAGTCCAGGTTCCTGATGTCAGTTTGTAGGGCTCCCTTGGGTCTATCAGGGCAGCACAAGTTTGAGGTGGGGACAACTTTGGTCTGGGGTCCATCCTTCGATATAAGGATTTTTTGCAGTTCGGGCCCTGTCCAGGGCCAGGGGCCCCTGGGCACATCCTTTTTCCATTTTCCCTGGGAAAGAAAACTCAGCAGTCCAGGTTCCTGATGTCAGTTTGTAGGGCTCCCTTGGGTCTATCAGGGCAGCACAAGTTTGAGGTGGGGACAACTTCGCTGTGGGCTCCATCCTTTGATATAAGGATTTTTTGCAGTCAGGGCCAGGGGCCCCTGGGCATATCCTTTTTCCATTTTCCCTGGGAAAGAAAAATCAGCAGTCCAGGTTCCTGATGTCAGTTTGTAGGGCTCCCTTGGGTCTATCAGGGCAGCACAAGTTTGAGGTGGGGACAACTTCGGTGTGGGGTCCATTCTTCGATATAAGGATTTTTTGCAGTCAGGGCCAGGGGCTCCTGGGCACAACCTTTTTCCATTTTCCCTGGGAAAGAAAACTCAGCAGTCCAGGTTCCTGATGTCAGTTTGTAGGGCTCCCTTGGGTCTATCAGGGCAGCACAAGTTTGAGGTGGGGACAACTTCGGTGTGGGGTCCATCCTTCGATATAAGGATTTTTTGCAGTCAGGGCCAGGGGCCCCTGGGCATATCCTTTTTCCATTTTCCCTGGGAAAGAAAACTCAGTAGTCCAGGTTCCTGATGTCAGTTTGTAGGGCTCCCTTGGGTCTATCAGGGCAGCACAAGTTTGAGGTGGGGACAACTTCGGTGTGGGGTCCATCATTCGATATAAGGATTTTTTGCAGTCAGGGCCAGGGGCCCCGGGCAAATCCTTTTTCCATTTTCCCTGGGAAAGAAAACTCAGCAGTCCAGGTTCCTGATGTCAGTTTGTAGGGCTCCCTTGGGTGTATCAGGGCAGCACAAGTTTGAGGTGGGGACAACTTCGGTGTGGGACCATCCTGCGATATAAGGATTCTTTGCAGTCAGGGCTAGGGGCCCCTGGCCACATCCTTTTTCCATTTTCCCTGGGAAAGAAAACTCAGCAGTCCAGGTTCCTGATGTCAGTTTGTAGGGCTCCCTTGGGTCTATCAGGGCAGCACAAGTTTGAGGTGGGGACAACTTCGGTGTGGGCTCCATCCTTCGATATAAGGATTTCTTGCAGTCAGGGCCAGGGGCCCCGGGCACATCCTTTTTCCATTTTCCCTGGGAAAGAAAACTCAGCAGTCCAGGTTCCTGATGTCAGTTTGTAGGGCTCCCTTGGGTCTATCAGGGCAGCACAAGTTTGAGGTGGGGACAACTTCGGTGTGGGGACCATCCTGCGATATAAGGATTCTTTGCAGTCAGGGCCAGGGGCCCCTGGGCACACCCTTTTTCCATTTTCCCTGGGAAAGAAAACTCAGCAGTCCAGGTTCCTGGTGTCAGTTTGTAGGGTTCCCTTATGTCTATCAGGGCAGCACAAGTTTGAGGTGGGGACAACTTCGGTGTGGGGTCCATCCTTCAATATAAGGATTTTTTGTAGTGAGGCCCCAGCCCAGGGCCTGGGGCCCCTGGGCACATCCTTTTTCCATTTTCCCTAGGAAAGAAAACTCAGCAGTCCAGGTTCCTGATGTCAGTTTGTAGGGCTCCCTTGGGTCTATCAGGGCAGCACAAGTTTGAGGTGGGGACAACTTTGGTGTGGGGTCCATCCTTCGATATAAGGATTTTTTGCAGTTAGGGCCCTGTCCAGGGCCAGGGGACCCTGGGCACATCCTTTTTCCATTTTCCCTGGGAAAGAAAAATCAGCAGTCCAGGTTCCTGATGTCAGTTTGTAGGGCTCCCTTGGGTCTATCAGGGCAGCACAAGTTTGAGGTGGGGACAACTTCGGTGTGGGGTCCATTCTTCGATATAAGGATTTTTTGCAGTCAGGGCCAGGGGCTCCTGGGCACAACCTTTGGCCATTTTCCCTGGGAAAGAAAACTCAGCAGTCCAGGTTCCTGATGTCAGTTTGTAGGGCTCCCTTGGGTCTATCAGGGCAGCACAAGTTTGAGGTGGGGACAACTTCGGTGTGGGGTCCATCCTTCGATATAAGGATTTTTTGCAGTCAGGGCCAGGGGCCCCTGGACATATCCTTTTTCCATTTTCCCTGGGAAAGAAAACTCAGTAGTCCAGGTTCCTGATGTCAGTTTGTAGGGCTCCCTTGGGTCTATCAGGGCAGCACAAGTTTGAGGTGGGGACAGCTTCGGTGTGGGGTCCATCCTTCGATATAAGGATATTTTGCAGTCAGTGCTAGGGGCCCCTGGGCACATCCTTTTTCCATTTTCCCTGGGAAAGAAAACTCAGCAGTCCAGGTTCCTGATGTCAGTTTGTAGGGCTCCCTTGGGTCTATCAGGGCAGCACAAGTTTGAGGTGGGGACAACTTCGGTGTGGGGTCCATCCTTCGATATAAGGATTTTTTGCAGTCAGGGCCAGGGGCCCCTGGGCACATCCTTTTTCCATTTTCCCTGGGAAAGAAAACTCAGCAGTCCAGGTTCCTGATGTCAGTTTGTAGGGCTCCCTTGGGTCTATCAGGGCAGCACAAGTTTGAGGTGGGGACAACTTCGGTGTGGGGTCCATCCTTCAATATAAGGATTTTTTGCAGTCAGGGCCAGGGGCTCCTGGGCACATCCTTTTTCCATTTTCCCTGGGAAAGAAAACTCAGCAGTCCAGGTTCCTGATGTCAGTTTGTAGGGCTCCCTTGGGTCTATCAGGGCAGCACAAGTTTGAGGTGGGGACAACTTCGGTGTGGGGTCCATCCTTCGATATAAGGATTTTTTGCAGTCAGGGCCAGGGGCCCCTGGGCACAACCTTTGGCCATTTTCCCTTGGAAAGAAAACTCAGCAGTCCAGGTTCCTGATGTCAGTTTGTAGGGCTCCCTTGGGTCTATCAGGGCAGCACAAGTTTGAGGTGGGGACAACTTCGGTGTGGGTTCCATTCTTCGATATAAGGATTCTTTGCAGTCAGGGCCAGGGGCCCCTGGGCACAACCTTTGGCCATTTTCCCTGGGAAAGAAAACTCAGCAGTCCAGGTTCCTGATGTCAGTTTGTAGGGCTCCCTTGGGTCTATCAGGGCAGCACAAGTTTGAGGTGGGGACAACTTCGGTGTGGGGTCCATCCTTCGATATAAGGATTTTTTGCAGTCAGGGCCAGAGGCCCCTGGGCACATCCTTTTTCCATTTTCCCTGGGAAAGAAAACTCAGCAGTCCAGGTTCCTGATGTCAGTTTGTAGGGCTCCCTTGGGTGTATCAGGGCAGCACAAGTTTGAGGTGGGGACAACTTCGGTGTGGGGTCCATCCTTCGATATAAGGATTTTTTGCAGTCAGGGCCAGGGGCCCCTGGGCACATCCTTTTTCCATTTTCCCTGGGAAAGAAAACTCAGCAGTCCAGGTTCCTGATGTCAGTTTGTAGGGCTCCCTTGGGTGTATCAGGGCAGCACAAGTTTGAGGTGGGGACAACTTCGGTGTGGGGTCCATCCTTCGATATAAGGATTTTTTGTAGTGAGGCCCCAGCCCAGGGCCAGGGGCCCCTGGGCACATCCTTTTCCATTTTCCCTGGGAAAGAAAACTCAGCAGTCCAGGTTCCTGATGTCAGTTTGTAGGGCTCCCTTGGGTCTATCAGGGCAGCACAAGTTTGAGGTGGGGACAACTTCGGTGTGGGGTCCATCCTTCGATATAAGGAGTCTTTGCAGTCAGGGCCAGGGGCCCCTGGGCACAACCTTTGGCCATTTTCCCTTGGAAAGAAAACTCAGCAGTCCAGGTTCCTGATGTCAGTTTGTAGGGCTCCCTTGGGTGTATCAGGGCAGCACAAGTTTGAGGTGGGGACATCTTCGGTGTGGGGTCCATCCTTCGATATAAGGTTTTTTTGCAGTGAGGTCTAAGCCCAGGGCCAGGGGCCCCTGGGCACATCCTTTTTGCATTTGCCCTGGGAAAGAAAACTCAGCAGTCCAGGTTCCTGATGTCAGTTTGTAGGGCTCCCTTGGGTGTATCAGGGCAGCACGAGTTTGAGGTGGGGACAACTTTAGTGTGGGGTCCATCCTGCAATATAAGGATTTTTTGCAGTTAGAGTCCTGTCCAGGGCCAGGGGCCCCTGGGCACATCCTTTTTCCATTTTCCCTGGGAAAGAAAACTCAGCAGTCCAGGTTCCTGATGTCAGTTTGTAGGGCTCCCTTGGGTCTATCAGGGCAGCACAAGTTTGAGGTGGGGACAACTTCGGTGTGGGGTCCATCCTTCAATTTAAGGATTTTTTGCAGTCAGGGCCAGGGGCCCCTGGGCACATCCTTTTTCCATTTTCCCTGGGAAAGAAAACTCAGCAGTCCAGGTTCCTGATGTCAGTTTGTAGGGCTCCCTTGGGTGTATCAGGGCAGCACAAGTTTGAGGTGGGGACAACTTCGGTGTGGGGTCCATCCTTCAATATAAGGATTTTTTGCAGTCAGGGCCAGGGGCTCCTGGGCACATCCTTTTTCCATTTTCCCTGGGAAAGAAAACTCAGTAGTCCAGCTTCCTGATGTCAGTTTGTAGGGCTCCCTTGGGTGTATCAGGGCAGCACAAGTTTGAGGTGGGGACAACTTCGGTGTGGGGTCCATCCTTCGATATAAGGATTTTTTGCAGTGAGGCCCCAGCCCAGGGCCAGGGGCCCCTGGGCACATCCTTTTTCCATTTTCCCTGGGAAAGAAAACTCAGCAGTCCAGGTTCCTGATGTCAGTTTGTAGGGCTCCCTTGGGTGTATCAGGGCAGCACAAGTTTGAGGTGGGGACAACTTTAGTGTGGGGTCCATCCTTCAATATAAGGATTTTTTGCAGTTAGGGCCCTGTCCAGGGCCAGGGGCCCCTGGGCACATCCTTTTTCCATTTTCCCTGGGAAAGAAAACTCAGCAGTCCAGGTTCCTGATGTCAGTTTGTAGGGCTCCCTTGGGTCTATCAGGGCAGCACAAGTTTGAGGTGGGGACAACTTCGGTGTGGGCTCCATCCTTCGATATAAGGATTATTTGCAGTCAGGGCCAGGGGCCCCTGGGCATACCCTTTTTCCATTTTCCCTGGGAAAGAAAACTCAGCAGTCCAGGTTCCTGATGTCAGTTTGTAGGGCTCCCTTGGGTCTATCAGGGCAGCACAAGTTTGAGGTGGGGACAACTTCGGTGTGGGGTCCATCCTTCGATATAAGGATTTCTTGCAGTCAGGGCCAGGGGCCCCTGGGCACATCCTTTTTCTATTTTCCCTGGGAAAGAAAACTCAGCAGTCCAGGTTCCTGATGTCAGTTTGTAGGGCTCCCTTGGGTCTATCAGGGCAGCACAAGTTTGAGGTGGGGACAACTTCGGTGTGGGGTCCATCCTTCGATATAAGGATTTTTTGTAGTGAGGCCCCAGCCCAGGGCCAGGGGCCCCTGGGCACATCCTTTTTCCATTTTCCCTAGGAAAGAAAACTCAGCAGTCCAGGTTCCTGATGTCAGTTTGTAGGGCTCGCTTAGGTCTATCAGGGCAGCACAAGTTTGAGGTGGGGACAACTTCGGTGTGGGCTCCATCCTTCGATATAAGGATTTTTTGCAGTCAGGGCCAGGGGCCCCTGGGCACATCCTTTTTCCATTTTCCCTGGGAAAGAAAACTCAGCAGTCCAGGTTCCTGATGTCAGTTTGTAGGGCTCCCTTAGGTCTATCAGGGCAGCACAAGTTTGAGGTGCCGACAACTTCGGTGTGGGGTCCATCCTTCGATATAAGGATTTTTTGCAGTCAGGGCCAGGGGCCCCTGGGCACAACCTTTGGCCATTTTCCCTGGGAAAGAAAACTCAGCAGTCCAGGTTCCTGATGTCAGTTTGTAGGGTTCCCTTACGTCTATCAGGGCAGCACAAGTTTGAGGTGGGGACAACTTCGGTGTGGGGTCCATCCTTCGATATAAGGATTTTTTGTAGTGAGGCCCCAGGCCAGGGCCAGGGGCCCCTGGGCACATCCTTTTTCCATTTTCCCTAGGAAAGAAAACTCAGCAGTCCAGGTTCCTGATGTCAGTTTGTAGGGCTTCCTTGGGTTTATCAGGGCAGCACAAGTTTGAGGTGGGGACAACTTCGGTGTGGGCTCCATCCTTCGATATAAGGATTTTTTGCAGTCAGGGCAAGGGGCCCCTTGGCACAACCTTTGGCCATTTTCCCTGGGAAAGAAAACTCAGCAGTCCAGGTTCCTGATGTCAGTTTGTAGGGCTCCCTTAGGTCTATCAGGGCAGCACAAGTTGGAGGTGGAGACAACTTCGGTGTGGGGTCCATCCTTCGATATAAGGATTTTTTGTAGTGAGGTCCCTGCCCATGGCCAGGGGCCCCTGGGCACATCCTTTTTCCATTTTCCCTGGGAAAGAAAACTCAGCAGTCCAGGTTCCTGATGTCAGTTTGTAGGGTTCCCTTATGTCTATCACGGCAGCACAAGTTTGAGGAGGGGACAACTTCGGTGTGGGCTCCATCATTCGATATAAGGATTTTTTGCAGTCAGGGCCAGGGGCCCCTGGACACATCCTTTTTCCATTTTCCCTGGGAAAGAAAACTCAGCAGTCCAGGTTCCTGATGTCAGTTTGTAGGGCTCCCTTAGGTCTATCAGGGCAGCACAAGTTTGAGGTGGGGACAACTTCGGTGTGGGGTCCATCCTTCGATATAAGGATTTTTTGCAGTCAGGGCCAGGGGCCCCTGGGCACAACCTTTGGCCATTTTCCCTGGGAAAGAAAACTCAGCAGTCCAGGTTCCTGATGTCAGTTTGTAGGGTTCCCTTACGTCTATCAGGGCAGCACAAGTTTGAGGTGGGGACAACTTCGGTGTGGGGTCCATCCTTCGATATAAGGATTTTTTGTAGTGAGGCCCCAGGCCAGGGCCAGGGGCCCCTGGGCACATCCTTTTTCCATTTTCCCTGGGAAAGAAAACTCAGCAGTCCAGGTTCCTGATGTCAGTTTGTAGGGCTTCCTTGGGTTTATCAGGGCAGCACAAGTTTGAGGTGGGGACAACTTCGGTGTGGGCTCCATCCTTCGATATAAGGATTTTTTGCAGTCAGGGCAAGGGGCCCCTGGGCACAACCTTTGGCCATTTTCCCTGGGAAAGAAAACTCAGCAGTCCAGGTTCCTGATGTCAGTTTGTAGGGCTCCCTTAGGTCTATCAGGGCAGCACAAGTTGGAGGTGGAGACAACTTCGGTGTGGGGTCCATCCTTCGATATAAGGATTTTTTGTAGTGAGGTCCCTGCCCAGGGCCAGGGGCCCCTGGGCACATCCTTTTTCCATTTTCCCTGGGAAAGAAAACTCAGCAGTCCAGGTTCCTGATGTCAGTTTGTAGGGTTCCCTTATGTCTATCAGGGCAGCACAAGTTTGAGGAGGGGACAACTTCGGTGTGGGCTCCATCATTCGATATAAGGATTTTTTGCAGTCAGGGCCAGGGGCCCCTGGACACATCCTTTTTCCATTTTCCCTGGGAAAGAAAACTCAGCAGTCCAGGTTCCTGATGTCAGTTTGTAGGGCTCCCTTGGGTCTATCAGGGCAGCACAAGTTTGAGGTGGGGACAACTTCGGTGTGGGCTCCATCCTTCGATATAAGGATTTTTTGCAGTTAGGGCCAGGGGCCCCTGGGCACAACCTTTGGCCATTTTCCCTTGGAAAGAAAACTCAGCAGTCCAGGTTCCTGATGTCAGTTTGTAGGGCTCCCTTGGGTGTATCAGGGCAGCACAAGTTTGAGGTGGGGACATCTTCGGTGTGGGGTCCATCCTTCGATATAAGGTTTTTTTGCAGTGAGGTCTAAGCCCAGGGCCAGGGGCCCCTGGGCACATCCTTTTTGCATTTTCCCTGGGAAAGAAAACTCAGCAGTCCAGGTTCCTGATGTCAGTTTGTAGGGCTCCCTTGGGTGTATCAGGGCAGCACAAGTTTGAGGTGGGGACAACTTCGGTGTGGGGTCCATCCTTCGATATAAGGATTTTTTGCAGTCAGGGCCAGGGGCCCCGGGCACATCCTTTTTCCATTTTCCCTGGGAAAGAAAACTCAGCAGTCCAGGTTCCTGATGTCAGTTTGTAGGGCTCCCTTGGGTCTATCAGGGCAGCACAAGTTTGAGGTGGCGACAACTTCGGTGTGGGGTCCATCCTTTGATATAAGGATTTTTTGCAGTCAGGGCCAGGGGCCCAGGGCCAGGGGCCCCTGGGCACATCCTTTTTCCATTTTCCCTGGGAAAGAAAACTCAGCAGTCCAGGTTCCTGATGTCAGTTTGTAGGGCTCCCTTGGGTCTATCAGGGCAGCACAAGTTTGAGGTGGGGACATCTTCGGTGTGGGGTCCATCCTTCGATATAAGGATTTTTTGCAGTCAGGGCTAGGAGCCCCTGGGCACATCCTTTGGCCATTTTCCCTGGGAAAGAAAACTCAGCAGTCCAGGTTCCTGATGTCAGTTTGTAGGGCTCCCTTGGGTCTATCAGGGCAGCACAAGTTTGAGGTGGGGACAACTTCGGTGTGGGGTCCATCCTTCGATATAAGGATCTTTTGCAGTGAGTCCCCAGCCCAGGGCCAGGGGCCCCTGGGCACATCCTTTTTCCATTTTCCCTGGGAAAGAAAACTCAGCAGTCCAGGTTCCTGATGTCAGTTTGTAGGGCTCCCTTGGGTCTATCAGGGCAGCACAAGTTTGAGGTGGGGACAAATTCGGTGTGGGGTCCATCCTTCGATATAAGGATTTTTTGCAGTCAGGGCCAGGGGCCCCTGGGCACATCCTTTTTCCATTTTCCCTGGGAAAGAAAACTCAGCAGTCCAGGTTCCTGATGTCAGTTTGTAGGGCTCCCTTGGGTCTATCAGGGCAGCACAAGTTTGAGGTGGGGACAACTTCGGTGTGGGGTCCATCCTTCGATATAAGGATTTTTTGTAGTGAAGCCCCAGCCCAGGGCGAGGGGCCCCTGGGCACATCCTTTTTCCATTTTCCCTGGGAAAGAAAACTCAGCAGTCCAGGTTCCTGATGTCAGTTTGTAGGGCTCCCCTGGGTGTATCAGGGCAGCACAAGTTTGAGGTGGGGACAACTTCGGTGTGGGGTCCATCCTTCGATATAAGTATTATTTGCAATCAGGGCCAGGGGCCCCTGGGCACATCCTTTTTCCATTTTCCCTGGGAAAGAAAACTCAGCAGTCCAGGTTCCTGATGTCAGTTTGTAGGGCTCCCTTGGGTCTATCAGGGCAGCACAAGTTTGAGGTGGGGACAACTTCGGTGTGGGGTCCATCCTTCGATGTAAGGATTTTTTGCAGTCAGGGCCAGGGGCCCCAGGGCCAGGGGACCCTGGGCACATCCTTTTTCCATTTTCCCTGGGAAAGAAAACTCAGCAGTCCAGGTTCCTGATGTCAGTTTGTAGGGCTCCCTTGGGTCTATCAGGGCAGCACAAGTTTGAGGTGGGGACAACTTCGGTGTGGGGTCCATCCTTCGATATAAGGATTTTTTGCAGTCAGGGCCAGGGGCCCCTGGGCATATCCTTTTTCCATTTTCCCTGGGAAAGAAAACTCAGTAGTCCAGGTTCCTGATGTCAGTTTGTAGGGCTCCCTTGGGTCTATCAGGGCAGCACAAGTTTGAGGTGGGGACAACTTCGGTGTGGGCTCCATCCTTCGATATAAGGATTTTTTGCAGTCAGGGCCAGGGGCCCCTGGGCACATCCTTTTTCCATTTTCCCTGGGAAAGAAAACTCAGCAGTCCAGGTTCCTGATGTCAGTTTGTAGGGCTCCCTTGGGTGTATCAGGGCAGCACAAGTTTGAGGTGGGGACAACTTCGGTGTGGGGTCCATCCTTCGATATAAGGATTCTTTGCAGTCAGGGCCAGGGGCCCCTGGGCACATCCTTTTTCCATTTTCCCTGGGAAAGAAAACTCAGCAGTCCAGGTTCCTGATGTCAGTTTGTAGGGTTCCCATGGGTCTATCAGGGCAGCACAAGTTTGAGGTGGGGACATCTTCGGTGTGGGGTCCATCCTTCGATATAAGGATTCTCTGCAGTCAGTGGTAGGGGCCCCTGGGCTCATCACTTGGCCATTTTCCCTGGGCAAGAAAACTCAGCAGTCCAGGTTCCTGATGTCACTTTGTAGGGCTCCCTTGGGTCTATCAGGGCAGCACAAGTTTGAGGTGGGGACAACTTCGGTGTGGGGTCCATCCTTCGATATAAGGATCTTTTGCAGTGAGTCCCCAGCCCAGGGCCAGGGGCCCCTGGGCACATCCTTTTTCCATTTTCCCTGGGAAAGAAAACTCAGCAGTCCAGGTTCCTGATGTCAGTTTGTAGGGCTCCCTTGGGTGTATCAGGGCAGCACAAGTTTGAGGTGGGGACAACTTCGGTGTGGGGTCCATCCTTCGATATAAGGATTTTTTGCAGTCAGGGCCAGGGGCCCCTGGGCACATCCTTTTTCCATTTTCCCTGGGAAAGAAAACTCAGCAGTCCAGGTTCCTGATGTCAGTTTGTAGGGCTCCCTTGGGTCTATCAGGGCAGCACAAGTTTGAGGTGGCGACAACTTCGGTGTGGGGTCCATCCTTCGATATAAGGATTTTTTGTAGTGAGGCCCCAGCCCAGGGCCAGGGGCCCCTGGGCACATCCTTTTTCCATTTTCCCTGGGAAAGAAAACTCAGCAGTCCAGGTTCCTGATGTCAGTTTGTAGGGCTCCCTTGGGTCTATCAGGGCAGCACAAGTTTGAGGTGGGGACAACTTCGGTGTGGGGTCCATCCTTCGATATAAGTATTATTTGCAATCAGGGCCAGGGGCCCCTGGGCACATCCTTTTTCCATTTTCCCTGGGAAAGAAAACTCAGCAGTCCAGGTTCCTGATGTCAGTTTGTAGGGCTCCCTTGGGTCTATCAGGGCAGCACAAGTTTGAGGTGGGGACAACTTCGGTGTGGGGTCCATCCTTCGATATAAGGATTTTTTGTAGTGAGGCCCCAGCCCAGGGCCAGGGGCCCCTGGGCACATCCTTTTTCCATTTTCCCTGGGAAAGAAAACTCAGCAGTCCAGGTTCCTGATGTCAGTTTGTAGGGCTCCCTTGGGTGTATCAGGGCAGCACAAGTTTGAGGTGGGGACAACTTTAGTGTGGGGTCCATCCTTCAATATAAGGATTTTTTGCAGTTAGGGTCCTGTCCAGGGCCAGGGGCCCCTGGGCACATCCTTTTTCCATTTTCCCTGGGAAAGAAAACTCAGCAGTCCAGGTTCCTGATGTCAGTTTGTAGGGCTCCCTTGGGTCTATCAGGGCAGCACAAGTTTGAGGTGGGGACAACTTCGGTGTGGGCTCCATCCTTCGATATAAGGATTTTTTGCAGTCAGGGCCAGGGGCCCCTGGGCATATCCTTTTTCCATTTTCCTGGGAAAGAAAACTCAGCAGTCCAGGTTCCTGATGTCAGTTTGTAGGGCTCCCTTGGGTCTATCAGGGCAGCACAAGTTTGAGGTGGGGACAACTTTGGTGTGGGCTCCATCCTTCGATATAAGGATTTTTTGTAGTGAGGCCCCAGCCCAGGACCAGGGACCCCTGGGCACATCCTTTTTCCATTTTCCCTGGGAAAGAAAACTCAGCAGTCCAGGTTCCTGATGTCAGTTTGTAGGGTTCCCTTGGGTGTATCAGGGCAGCACAAGTTTGAGGTGGGGACAACTTCGGTGTGGGCTCCATCCTTCGATATAAGGATTTTTTGCAGTCAGGGCCAGGGGCCCCTGGGCCTATCCTTTTTTCATTTTCCCTGGGAAAGAAAACTCAGCAGTCCAGGTTCCTGATGTCAGTTTGTAGGGCTCCCTTGGGTCTATCAGGGCAGCACAAGTTTGAGGTGGGGACAACTTCGGTGTGGGGTCCATCCTTCGATATAAGGATTCTTTGCAGTGTGGCCCCAGCCCATGGCTAGAGGCCCCTGGGCACATCCTTTTTCCATTTTCCCTGGGAAAGAAAACTCAGCAGTCCAGGTTCCTGATGTCAGTTTGTAGGGCTCCCTTGGGTCTATCAGGGCAGCACAAGTTTGAGGTGGGGACAACTTTGGTGTGGGCTCCATCTTTCGATATAAGGATTTTTTGCAGTCAGGGCCAGGGGCCCCTGGGCACATCCTTTTTCCATTTTCCCTGGGAAAGAAAACTCAGCAGTCCAGGTTCCTGATGTCAGTTTGTAGGGCTCCCTTGGGTCTATCAGGGCAGCACAAGTTTGAGGTGGAGAACACTTTGGTGTGGGGTCCATCCTTCGATATAAGGATTTTTTGCAGTCAGGGCCAGGGGCCCCTGGGCACATCCTTTTTCCATTTTCCCTGGGAAAGAAAACTCAGCAGTCCAGGTTCCTGATGTCAGTTTGTAGGGCTCCCTTGGGTCTATCAGGGCAGCACAAGTTTGAGGTGGGGACAACTTCGGTGTGGGCTCCATCCTTCGATATAAGGATTTTTTGCAGTCAGGGCCAGGGGCCCCTGGGCACAACCTTTTTCCATTTTCCCTGGGAAAGAAAACTCAGCAGTCCAGGTTCCTGATGTCAGTTTGTAGGGCTCCCTTGGGTCTATCAGGGCAGCACAAGTTTGTGGTTGAGAACACTTTGGTGTGGGGTCCATCCTTCGATATAAGGATTCTTTGCAGTCAGGGCCAGGGGCCCCTGGGCACATCCTTTTTCCATTTTCCCTGGGAAAGAAAACTCAGCAGTCCAGGTTCCTGATGTCAGTTTGTAGGGCTCCCTTGGGTCTATCAGGGCAGCACAAGTTTGAGGTGGGGACAACTTCGGTGTGGGCTCCATCCTTCGATATAAGGATTTTTTGCAGTCAGTGCTAGCGGCCCCTGGGCACATCCTTTTTCCATTTTCCCTGGGAAAGAAAACTCAGCAGTCCAGGTTCCTGATGTCAGTTTGTAGGGCTCCCTTGGGTGTATCAGGGCAGCACAACTTTGAGGTGGGGACAACTTTGGTGTCGGGTCAATCCTTCGATATAAGGATTTTTTGCAGTGAGGCCCCGGCCCAGGGCCAGGGCCGCCTGGGCACATCCTTTTTCCATTTTCCCTGGGAAAGAAAACTCAGCAGTCCAGGTTCCTGATGTCAGTTTGTAGGGCTCCCTTGGGTCTATCAGGGCAGCACAAGTTTGAGGTGGGGACGACTTTGGTGTGGGGTCCATCCTTCGATATAAGGATTTTTTGTAGTGAGGCCCCAGCCCAGGACCAGGGACCCCTGGGCACATCCTTTTTCCATTTTCCCTGGGAAAGAAAACTCAGCAGTCCAGGTTCCTGATGTCAGTTTGTAGGGTTCCCTTGGGTGTATCAGGGCAGCACAAGTTTGAGGTGGGGACAACTTCGGTGTGGGCTCCATCCTTCGATATAAGGATTCTTTGCAGTGTGGCCCCAGCCCATGGCTAGAGGCCCCTGGGCACATCCTTTTTCCATTTTCCCTGGGAAAGAAAACTCAGCAGTCCAGGTTCCTGATGTCAGTTTGTAGGGCTCCCTTGGGTGTATCAGGGCAGCACAAGTTTGAGGTGGGGACAACTTTGGTGTGGGGTCAATCCTTCGATATAAGGATTTTTTGCAGTGAGGCCCCAGCCCAGGGCCAGGGCCCCCTGGGCACATCCTTTTTCCATTTTCCCTGGGAAAGAAAACTCAGCAGTCCAGGTTCCTGATGTCAGTTTGTAGGGCTCCCTTGGGTCTATCAGGGCAGCACAAGTTTGAGGTGGGGACAACTTCGGTGTGGGCTCCATCCTTCGATATAAGGATTTTTTGCAGTCAGGGCCAGGGGCCCCTGGGCACATCCTTTTTCCATTTTCCCTGGGAAAGAAAACTCAGCAGTCCAGGTTCCTGATGTCAGTTTGTAGGGCTCCCTTGGGTCTATCAGGGCAGCACAAGTTTGAGGTGGAGAACACTTTGGTGTGGGGTCCATCCTTCGATATAAGGATTCTTTGCAGTCAGGGCCAGGGGCCCCTGGGCACATCCTTTTTCCATTTTCCCTGGGAAAGAAAACTCAGCAGTCCAGGTTCCTGATGTCAGTTTGTAGGGCTCCCTTGGGTCTATCAGGGCAGCACAAGTTTGAGGTGGGGACAACTTTGGTGTGGGCTCCATCCTTCGATATAAGGATTTTTTGTAGCGAGGCCCCAGCCCAGGACCAGGGACCCCTGGGCACATCCTTTTTCCATTTTCCCTGGGAAAGAAAACTCAGCAGTCCAGGTTCCTGATGTCAGTTTGTAGGGCTCCCTTGGGTGTATCAGGGCAGCACAAGTTTGAGGTGGGGACAACTTCGGTGTGGGCTCCATCCTTCGATATAAGGATTTTTTGCAGTCAGGGCCAGGGGCCCCTGGGCACATCCTTTTTCCATTTTCCCTGGGAAAGAAAACTCAGCAGTCCAGGTTCCTGATGTCAGTTTGTAGGGTTCCCTTGGGTGTATCAGGGCAGCACAAGTTTGAGGTGGGGACAACTTCGGTGTGGGCTCCATCCTTCGATATAAGGATTCTTTGCAGTGTGGCCCCAGCCCATGGCTAGAGGCCCCTGGGCACATCCTTTTTCCATTTTCCCTGGGAAAGAAAACTCAGCAGTCCAGGTTCCTGATGTCAGTTTGTAGGGCTCCCTTGGGTCTATCAGGGCAGCACAAGTTTGAGGTGGGGACAACTTTGGTGTGGGCTCCATCTTTCGATATAAGGATTTTTTGCAGTCAGGGCCAGGGGCCCCTGGGCACATCCTTTTTCCATTTTCCCTGGGAAAGAAAACTCAGCAGTCCAGGTTCCTGATGTCAGTTTGTAGGGCTCCCTTGGGTCTATCAGGGCAGCACAAGTTTGAGGTGGAGAACACTTCGGTGTGGGGTCCATCCTTCGATATAAGGATTCTTTGCAGTCAGGGCCAGGGGCCCCTGGGCACATCCTTTTTCCATTTTCCCTGGGAAAGAAAACTCAGCAGTCCAGGTTCCTGATGTCAGTTTGTAGGGTTCCCTTGGATGTATCAGGGAAGCACAAGTTTGAGGTGGGGACAACTTTGGTGTGGGGTCCATCCTTCGATATAAGGATTTTTTGCAGTCAGGGCCAGGGGCCCCTGGGCACAACCTTTTTCCATTTTCCCTGGGAAAGAAAACTCAGCAGTCCAGGTTCCTGATGTCACTTTGTAGGGCTCCCTTGGGTCTATCAGTGCAGCACAATTTTGAGGTGGGGACAACTTTGGTGTGGGGTCCATCCTTCGATATAAGGATTCTTTGCAGTCAGGGCCCAATCCAGGGCCAGGGGCCCCTGGGCACATCCTTTTTCCATTTTCCCTGGGAAAGAAAACTCAGCAGTCCAGGTTCCTGACGTCACTTTGTAGGGCTCCCTTGGGCCTATCAGGGCAGCACAAGTTTGAGGTGGGGACAACTTCGGTGTGGGGTGCATCCTTCGATATAAGGATTTTTTGCAGTCAGTGCTAGGGGCCCCTGGGCACATCCTTTTTCCATTTTCCCTGGGAAAGAAAACTCAGCAGTCCAGGTTCCTGATGTCAGTTTGTAGGGCTCCCTTGGGTGTATCAGGGCAGCACAAGTTTGAGGTGGGGACAACTTCGGTGTGGGCTCCATCCTTCGATATAAGGATTCTTTGCAGTCAGGGCCAGGGGCCCCTGGGCACATCCTTTTTCCATTTTCCCTGGGAAAGAAAACTCAGCAGTCCAGGTTCCTGATGTCAGTTTGTAGGGCTCCCTTGGGTCTATCAGGGCAGCACAAGTTTGAGGTTGGGACAACTTTGGTGTGGGCTCCATCCTTCGATATAAGGATTTTTTGTAGTGAGGCCCCAGCCCAGGACCAGGGACCCCTGGGCACATCCTTTTTCCATTTTCCCTGGGAAAGAAAACTCAGCAGTCCAGGTTCCTGATGTCAGTTTGTAGGGCTCCCTTGGGTCTATCAGGGCAGCACAAGTTTGAGGTGGAGAACACTTTGGTGTGGGGTCCATCCTTCGATATAAGGATTTTTTGCAGTCAGTGCTAGGGGCCCCTGGGCACATCCTTTTTCCATTTTCCCTGGGAAAGAAAACTCAGCAGTCCAGGTTCCTGATGTCAGTTTGTAGGGCTCCCTTGGGTCTATCAGGGCAGCACAAGTTTGAGGTGGGGACAACTTCGGTGTGGGCTCCATCCTTCGATATAAGGATTTTTTGCAGTGAGGGCCTAGCCCAGGGCCAGGGCCCCCTGGGCACATCCTTTTTCCATTTTCCCTGGGAAAGAAAACTCAGCAGTCCAGGTTCCTGATGTCAGTTTGTAGGGCTCCCTTGGGTCTATCAGGGCAGCACAAGTTTGAGGTGGGGACAACTTCGGTGTGGGGTCCATCCTTCGATATAAGGATTTTTTGCAGTCAGGGCCAAGGGGCCCCTGGGCACATCCTTTTTCCATTTTCCCTGGGAAAGAAAACTCAGCAGTCCAGGTTCCTGATGTCAGTTTGTAGGGCTCCCTTGGGTCTATCAGGGCAGCACAAGTTTGAGGTGGAGAACACTTTGGTGTGGGGTCCATCCTTCGATATAAGGATTCTTTGCAGTCAGGGCCAGGGGCCCCTGGGCACATCCTTTTTCCATTTTCCCTGGGAAAGAAAACTCAGCAGTCCAGGTTCCTGATGTCAGTTTGTAGGGCTCCCTTGGGTCTATCAGGGCAGCACAAGTTTGAGGTGGGGACAACTTCGGTGTGGGCTCCATCCTTCGATATAAGGATTTTTTGTAGCGAGGCCCCAGCCCAGGACCAGGGACCCCTGGGCACATCCTTTTTCCATTTTCCCTGGGAAAGAAAACTCAGCAGTCCAGGTTCCTGATGTCAGTTTGTAGGGTTCCCTTGGGTGTATCAGGGCAGCAGAAGTTTGAGGTGGGGACAACTTCGGTGTGGGCTCCATCCTTCGATATAAGGATTTTTTGCAGTCAGGGCCAGGGGCCCCTGGGCCTATCCTTTTTCCATTTTCCCTGGGAAAGAAAACTCAGTAGTCCAGGTTCCTGATGTCAGTTTGTAGGGCTCCCTTGGGTCTATCAGGGCAGCACAAGTTTGAGGTGGGGACAACTTCGGTGTGGGCTCCATCCTTCGATATAAGGATTCTTTGCAGTGTGGCCCCAGCCCATGGCTAGAGGCCCCTGGGCACATCCTTTTTCCATTTTCCCTGGGAAAGAAAACTCAGCAGTCCAGGTTCCTGATGTCAGTTTGTAGGGCTCCCTTGGGTCTATCAGGGCAGCACAAGTTTGAGGTGGGGACAACTTCGGTGTGGGCTCCATCCTTCGATATAAGGATTCTTTGCAGTCAGGGCCAGGGGCCCCTGGGCACATCCTTTTTCCATTTTCCCTGGGAAAGAAAACTCAGCAGTCCAGGTTCCTGATGTCAGTTTGTAGGGCTCCCTTGGGTCTATCAGGGCAGCACAAGTTTGAGGTGGGGACAACTTTGGTGTGGGCTCCATCCTTCGATATAAGGATTTTGTGTAGTGAGGCCCCAGCCCAGGACCAGGGACCCCTGGGCACATCCTTTTTCCATTTTCCCTGGGAAAGAAAACTCAGCAGTCCAGGTTCCTGATGTCAGTTTGTAGGGTTCCCTTGGGTGTATCAGGGCAGCAGAAGTTTGAGGTGGGGACAACTTCGGTGTGGGCTCCATCCTTCGATATAAGGATTCTTTGCAGTGTGGCCCCAGCCCATGGCTAGAGGTCCCTGGGCACATCCTTTTTCCATTTTCCCTGGGAAAGAAAACTCAGCAGTCCAGGTTCCTGATGTCAGTTTGTAGGGCTCCATTGGGTCTATCAGGGCAGCACAAGTTTGAGGTGAGGACAACTTTGGTGTGGGCTCCATCTTTCGATATAAGGATTTTTTGCAGTCAGGGCCAGGGCCCCCTGGGCACATCCTTTTTCCATTTTCCCTGGGAAAGAAAACTCAGCAGTCCAGGTTCCTGATGTCAGTTTGTAGGGCTCCCTTGGGTCTATCAGGGCAGCACAAGTTTGAGGTGGAGAACACTTCGGTGTGGGCTCCATCCTTCGATATAAGGATTCTTTGCAGTCAGGGCCAGGGCCCCCTGGGCACATCCTTTTTCCATTTTCCCTGGGAAAGAAAACTCAGCAGTCCAGGTTCCTGATGTCAGTTTGTAGGGTTCCCTTGGATGTATCAGGGAAGAACAAGTTTGAGGTTGGGACAACTTTGGTGTGGGGTCCATCCTTCGATATAAGGATTTTTTGCAGTCAGGGCCAGGGGCCCCTGGGCACAACCTTTTTCCATTTTCCCTGGGAAAGAAAACTCAGCAGTCCAGGTTCCTGATGTCACTTTGTAGGGCTCCCTTAGGTCTATCAGGGCAGCACAATTTTGAGGTGGGGACAACTTTGGTGTGGGGTCCATCCTTCGATATAAGGATTCTTTGCAGTCAGGGCCCAATCCAGGGCCAGGGGCCCCTGGGCACATCCTTTTTCCATTTTCCCTGGGAAAGAAAACTCAGCAGTCCAGGTTCCTGATGTCAGTTTGTAGGGCTCCCTTGGGTCTATCAGGGCAGCACAAGTTTGAGGTGGGGACAACTTCGGTGTGGGGTCCATCCTTCGATATAAGGATTTTTTGCAGTCAGTGCTAGGGGACCCTGGGCACATCCTTTTTCCATTTTCCCTGGGAAAGAAAACTCAGCAGTCCAGGTTCCTGATGTCAGTTTGTAGGGCTCCCTTGGGTCTATCAGGGCAGCACAAGTTTGAGGTGGGGACAACTTCGGTGTGGGGTCCATCCTTCGATATAAGGATTTTTTGCAGTCAGGGCCAGGGGCCCCTGGGCACATCCTTTTTCCATTTTCCCTGGGAAAGAAAACTCAGCAGTCCAGGTTCCTGATGTCAGTTTGTAGGGCTCCCTTGGGTCTATCAGGGCAGCACAAGTTTGAGGTGGGGACAACTTCGGTGTGGGGTCCATCCTTCGATATAAGGATTTTTTGCAGTCAGGGCCAGGGGCCCCTGGGCACATCCTTTTTCCATTTTCCCTGGGAAAGAAAACTCAGCAGTCCAGGTTCCTGATGTCAGTTTGTAGGGCTCCCTTGGGTCTATCAGGGCAGCACAAGTTTGAGGTGGGGACAACTTCGGTGTGGGCTCCATCCTTCGATATAAGGATTTTTTGTAGTGAGGCCCCAGCCCAGGACCAGGGACCCCTGGGCACATCCTTTTTCCATTTTCCCTGGGAAAGAAAACTCAGCAGTCCAGGTTCCTGATGTCAGTTTGTAGGGCTCCCTTGGGTCTATCAGGGCAGCACAAGTTTGAGGTGGAGAACACTTTGGTGTGAGGTCCATCCTTCGATATAAGGATTCTTTGCAGTCAGGGCCAGGGGCCCCTGGGCACATCCTTTTTCCATTTTCCCTGGGAAAGAAAATTCAGCAGTCCAGGTTCCTGATGTCAGTTTGTAGGGCTCCCTTGGGTCTATCAGGGCAGCACAAGTTTGAGGTGGGGACAACTTTGGTGTGGGGTCAATCCTTCGATATAAGGATTTTTTGCAGTGAGGCCCCAGCCCAGGGCCAGGGCCCCCTGGGCACATCCTTTTTCCATTTTCCCTGGGAAAGAAAACTCAGCAGTCCAGGTTCCTGATGTCAGTTTGTAGGGCTCCCTTGGGTCTATCAGGGCAGCACAAGTTTGAGGTGGGGACAACTTCGGTGTGGGGTCCATCCTTCGATATAAGGATTTTTTGCAGTCAGGGCCAAGGGGCCCCTGGGCACATCCTTTTTCCATTTTCCCTGGGAAAGAAAACTCAGCAGTCCAGGTTCCTGATGTCAGTTTGTAGGGCTCCCTTGGGTCTATCAGGGCAGCACAAGTTTGAGGTGGGGACAACTTCGGTGTGGGCTCCATCCTTCGATATAAGGATTTTTTGCAGTCAGTGCTAGCGGCCCCTGGGCACATCCTTTTTCCATTTTCCCTGGGAAAGAAAACTCAGCAGTCCAGGTTCCTGATGTCAGTTTGTAGGGCTCCCTTGGGTGTATCAGGGCAGCACAACTTTGAGGTGGGGACAACTTTGGTGTCGGGTTAATCCTTCGATATAAGGATTTTTTGCAGTGAGGCCCCGGCCCAGGGCCAGGGCCGCCTGGGCACATCCTTTTTCCATTTTCCCTGGGAAAGAAAACTCAGCAGTCCAGGTTCCTGATGTCAGTTTGTAGGGCTCCCTTGGGTGTATCAGGGCAGCACAAGTTTGAGGTGGGGACGACTTTGGTGTGGGGTCCATCCTTCGATATAAGGATTTTTTGTAGTGAGGCCCCAGCCCAGGACCAGGGACCCCTGGGCACATCCTTTTTCCATTTTCCCTGGGAAAGAAAACTCAGCAGTCCAGGTTCCTGATGTCAGTTTGTAGGGTTCCCTTGGGTGTATCAGGGCAGCACAAGTTTGAGGTGGGGACAACTTCGGTGTGGGCTCCATCCTTCGATATAAGGATTCTTTGCAGTGTGGCCCCAGCCCATGGCTAGAGGCCCCTGGGCACATCCTTTTTCCATTTTCCCTGGGAAAGAAAACTCAGCAGTCCAGGTTCCTGATGTCAGTTTGTAGGGCTCCCTTGGGTCTATCAGGGCAGCACAAGTTTGAGGTGGGGACAACTTCGGTGTGGGGTCCATCCTTCGATATAAGGATTTTTTGCAGTCAGGGCCAGGGGCCCCTGGGCACATCCTTTTTCCATTTTCCCTGGGAAAGAAAACTCAGCAGTCCAGGTTCCTGATGTCAGTTTGTAGGGCTCCCTTGGGTCTATCAGGGCAGCACAAGTTTGAGGTGGAGAACACTTTGGTGTGGGGTCCATCCTTCGATATATGGATTCTTTGCAGTCAGGGCCAGGGGCCCCTGGGCACATCCTTTTTCCATTTTACCTGGGAAAGAAAACTCAGCAGTCCAGGTTCCTGATGTCAGTTTGTAGGGCTCCCTTGGGTCTATCAGGGCAGCACAAGTTTGAGGTGGGGACAACTTTGGTGTGGGCTCCATCCTTCGATATAAGGATTTTTTGTAGCGAGGCCCCAGCCCAGGACCAGGGACCCCTGGGCACATCCTTTTTCCATTTTCCCTGGGAAAGAAAACTCAGCAGTCCAGGTTCCTGATGTCAGTTTGTAGGGCTACCTTGGGTGTATCAGGGCAGCAGAAGTTTGAGGTGGGGACAACTTCGGTGTGGGCTCCATCCTTCGATATAAGGATTTTTTGCAGTCAGGGCCAGGGGCCCCTGGGCCTATCCTTTTTCCATTTTCCCTGGGAAAGAAAACTCAGTAGTCCAGGTTCCTGATGTCAGTTTGTAGGGCTCCCTTGGGTCTATCAGGGCAGCACAAGTTTGAGGTGGGGACAACTTCGGTGTGGGCTCCATCCTTCGATATAAGGATTCTTTGCAGTGTGGCCCCAGCCCATGGCTAGAGGCCCCTGGGCACATCCTTTTTCCATTTTCCCTGGGAAAGAAAACTCAGCAGTCCAGGTTCCTGATGTCAGTTTGTAGGGCTCCCTTGGGTCTATCAGGGCAGCACAAGTTTGAGGTGGGGACAACTTCGGTGTGGGCTCCATCCTTCGATATAAGGATTTTTTGCAGTCAGGGACAGGGGCCCCTGGGCACATCCTTTTTCCATTTTCCCTGGGAAAGAAAACTCAGCAGTCCAGGTTCCTGATGTCAGTTTGTAGGGCTCCCTTGGGTCTATCAGGGCAGCACAAGTTTGAGGTGGGGACAACTTTGGTGTGGGCTCCATCCTTCGATATAAGGATTCTTTGCAGTGTGGCCCCAGCCCATGGCTAGAGGCCCCTGGGCACATCCTTTTTCCATTTTCCCTGGGAAAGAAAACTCAGCAGTCCAGGTTCCTGATGTCAGTTTGTAGGGCTCCCTTGGGTCTATCAGGGCAGCACAAGTTTGAGGTGGGGACAACTTTGGTGTGGGCTCCATCTTTCGATATAAGGATTTTTTGCAGTCAGGGCCAGGGGCCCCTGGGCACATCCTTTTTCCATTTTCCCTGGGAAAGAAAACTCAGCAGTCCAGGTTCCTGATGTCAGTTTGTAGGGCTCCCTTGGGTCTATCAGGGCAGCACAAGTTTGAGGTGGAGAACACTTTGGTGTGGGGTCCATCCTTCGATATAAGGATTCTTTGCAGTCAGGGCCAGGGGCCCCTGGGCACATCCTTTTTCCATTTTCCCTGGGAAAGAAAACTCAGCAGTCCAGGTTCCTGATTTCAGTTTGTAGGGTTCCCTTGGATGTATCAGGGAAGCACAAGTTTGAGGTGGGGACAACTTTGGTGTGGGCTCCATCCTTCGATATAAGGATTTTTTGCAGTCAGGGCCAGGGGCCCCTGGGCACAACCTTTTTCCATTTTCCCTGGGAAAGAAAACTCAGCAGTCCAGGTTCCTGATGTCACTTTGTAGGGCTCCCTTGGGTCTATCAGTGCAGCACAATTTTGAGGTGGGGACAACTTTGGTGTGGGGTCCATCCTTCGATATAAGGATTCTTTGCAGTCAGGGCCCAATCCAGGGCCAGGGGCCCCTGGGCACATCCTTTTTCCATTTTCCCTGGGAAAGAAAACTCAGCAGTCCAGGTTCCTGATGTCAGTTTGTAGGGCTCCCTTGGGTCTATCAGGGCAGCACAAGTTTGAGGTGGAGAACACTTTGGTGTGGGGTCCATCCTTCGATATAAGGATTCTTTGCAGTCAGGGCCAGGGGCCCCTGGGCACATCCTTTTTCCATTTTCCCTGGGAAAGAAAACTCAGCAGTCCAGGTTCCTGATGTCAGTTTGTAGGGCTCCCTTGGGTCTATCAGGGCAGCACAAGTTTGAGGTGGGGACAACTTTGGTGTGGGCTCCATCCTTCGATATAAGGATTTTTTGCAGTCAGGGCTAGGGACCCCTGGGCACATCCTTTTTCCATTTTCCCTGGGAAAGAAAACTCAGCAGTCCAGGTTCCTGATGTCAGTTTGTAGGGCTCCCTTGGGTCTATCAGGGCAGCACAAGTTTGAGGTGGGGACAACTTTGGTGTGGGGTCAATCCTTCGATATAAGGATTTTTTGCAGTGAGGCCCCAGCCCAGGGCCAGGGCCCCCTGGGCACATCCTTTTTCCATTTTCCCTGGGAAAGAAAACTCAGCAGTCCAGGTTCCTGATGTCAGTTTGTAGGGCTCCCTTGGGTCTATCAGGGCAGCACAAGTTTGAGGTGGGGACAACTTCGGTGTGGGGTCCATCCTTCGATATAAGGATTTTTTGCAGTCAGGGCCAAGGGGCCCCTGGGCACATCCTTTTTCCATTTTCCCTGGGAAAGAAAACTCAGCAGTCCAGGTTCCTGATGTCAGTTTGTAGGGCTCCCTTGGGTGTATCAGGGCAGCACAAGTTTGAGGTGGAGAACACTTTGGTGTGGGGTCCATCCTTCGATATAAGGATTCTTTGCAGTCAGGGCCAGGGGCCCCTGGGCACATCCTTTTTCCATTTACCCTGGGAAAGAAAACTCAGCAGTCCAGGTTCCTGATGTCAGTTTGTAGGGCTCCCTTGGGTCTATCAGGGCAGCACAAGTTTGAGGTGGGGACAACTTTGGTGTGGGCTCCATCCTTCGATATAAGGATTTTTTGTAGCGAGGCCCCAGCCCAGGACCAGGGACCCCTGGGCACATCCTTTTTCCATTTTCCCTGGGAAAGAAAACTCAGCAGTCCAGGTTCCTGATGTCAGTTTGTAGGGTTCCCTTGGGTGTATCAGGGCAGCAGAAGTTTGAGGTGGGGACAACTTCGGTGTGGGCTCCATCCTTCGATATAAGGATTTTTTGCAGTCAGGGCCAGGGGCCCCTGGGCCTATCCTTTTTCCATTTTCCCTGGGAAAGAAAACTCAGTAGTCCAGGTTCCTGATGTCAGTTTGTAGGGCTCCCTTGGGTCTATCAGGGCAGCACAAGTTTGAGGTGGGGACAACTTCGGTGTGGGCTCCATCCTTCGATATAAGGATTCTTTGCAGTGTGGCCCCAGCCCATGGCTAGAGGCCCCTGGGCACATCCTTTTTCCATTTTCCCTGGGAAAGAAAACTCAGCAGTCCAGGTTCCTGATGTCAGTTTGTAGGGCTCCCTTGGGTCTATCAGGGCAGCACAAGTTTGAGGTGGGGACAACTTCGGTGTGGGCTCCATCCTTCGATATAAGGATTTTTTGCAGTCAGGGCCAGGGGCCCCTGGGCACATCCTTTTTCCATTTTCCCTGGGAAAGAAAACTCAGCAGTCCAGGTTCCTGATGTCAGTTTGTAGGGCTCCCTTGGGTCTATCAGGGCAGCACAAGTTTGAGGTGGGGACAACTTTGGTGTGGGCTCCATCCTTCGATATAAGGATTTTTTGCAGTCAGTGCTAGGGGCCCCTGGGCACATCCTTTTTCCATTTTCCCTGGGAAAGAAAACTCAGCAGTCCAGGTTCCTGATGTCAGTTTGTAGGGCTCCCTTGGGTGTATCAGGGCAGCACAAGTTTGAGGTGGGGACAACTTCGGTGTGGGGTCCATCCTTCGATATAAGGATTTTTTGCAGTCAGGGCCAGGGGCCCCTGGGCACATCCTTTTTCCATTTTCCCTGGGAAAGAAAACTCAGCAGTCCAGGTTCCTGATGTCAGTTTGTAGGGCTCCCTTGGGTCTATCAGGGCAGCACAAGTTTGAGGTTGGGACAACTTTGGTGTGGGCTCCATCCTTCGATATAAGGATTTTTTGTAGTGAGGCCCCAGCCCAGGACCAGGGACCCCTGGGCACATCCTTTTTCCATTTTCCCTGGGAAAGAAAACTCAGCAGTCCAGGTTCCTGATGTCAGTTTGTAGGGCTCCCTTGGGTCTATCAGGGCAGCACAAGTTTGAGGTGGAGAACACTTTGGTGTGGGGTCCATCCTTCGATATAAGGATTCTTTGCAGTCAGGGCCAGGGGCCCCTGGGCACATCCTTTTTCCATTTTCCCTGGGGAAGAAAACTCAGCAGTCCAGGTTCCTGATGTCAGTTTGTAGGGCTCCCTTGGGTCTATCAGGGCAGCACAAGTTTGAGGTGGGGACAACTTTGGTGTGGGCTCCATCCTTCGATATAAGGATTTTTTGCAGTCAGGGCTAGGGGCCCCTGGGCACATCCTTTTTCCATTTTCCCTGGGAAAGAAAACTCAGCAGTCCAGGTTCCTGATGTCAGTTTGTAGGGCTCCCTTGGGTCTATCAGGGCAGCACAAGTTTGAGGTGGGGACAACTTTGGTGTGGGGTCAATCCTTCGATATAAGGATTTTTTGCAGTGAGGCCCCAGCCCAGGGCCAGGGCCCCCTGGGCACATCCTTTTTCCATTTTCCCTGGGAAAGAAAACTCAGCAGTCCAGGTTCCTGATGTCAGTTTGTAGGGCTCCCTTGGGTCTATCAGGGCAGCACAAGTTTGAGGTGGGGACAACTTCGGTGTGGGGTCCATCCTTCGATATAAGGATTTTTTGCAGTCAGGGCCAAGGGGCCCCTGGGCACATCCTTTTTCCATTTTCCCTGGGAAAGAAAACTCAGCAGTCCAGGTTCCTGATGTCAGTTTGTAGGGCTCCCTTGGGTCTATCAGGGCAGCACAAGTTTGAGGTGGAGAACACTTTGGTGTGGGGTCCATCCTTCGATATAAGGATTCTTTGCAGTCAGGGCCAGGGGCCCCTGGGCACATCCTTTTTCCATTTTCCCTGGGAAAGAAAACTCAGCAGTCCAGGTTCCTGATGTCAGTTTGTAGGGCTCCCTTGGGTCTATCAGGGCAGCACAAGTTTGAGGTGGGGACAACTTTGGTGTGGGCTCCATCCTTCGATATAAGGATTTTTTGTAGCGAGGCCCCAGCCCAGGACCAGGGACCCCTGGGCACATCCTTTTTCCATTTTCCCTGGGAAAGAAAACTCAGCAGTCCAGGTTCCTGATGTCAGTTTGTAGGGTTCCCTTGGGTGTATCAGGGCAGCAGAAGTTTGAGGTGGGGACAACTTCGGTGTGGGCTCCATCCTTCGATATAAGGATTTTTTGCAGTCAGGGCCAGGGGCCCCTGGGCCTATCCTTTTTCCATTTTCCCTGGGAAAGAAAACTCAGTAGTCCAGGTTCCTGATGTCAGTTTGTAGGGCTCCCTTGGGTCTATCAGGGCAGCACAAGTTTGAGGTGGGGACAACTTCGGTGTGGGCTCCATCCTTCGATATAAGGATTCTTTGCAGTGTGGCCCCAGCCCAAGGCTAGAGGCCCCTGGGCACATCCTTTTTCCATTTTCCCTGGGAAAGAAAACTCAGCAGTCCAGGTTCCTGATGTCAGTTTGTAGGGCTCCCTTGGGTCTATCAGGGCAGCACAAGTTTGAGGTGGGGACAACTTCGGTGTGGGCTCCATCCTTCGATATAAGGATTTTTTGCAGTCAGGGCCAGGGGCCCCTGGGCACATCCTTTTTCCATTTTCCCTGGGAAAGAAAACTCAGCAGTCCAGGTTCCTGATGTCAGTTTGTAGGGCTCCCTTGGGTCTATCAGGGCAGCACAAGTTTGAGGTGGGGACAACTTTGGTGTGGGCTCCATCCTTCGATATAAGGATTTTGTGTAGTGAGGCCCCAGCCCAGGACCAGGGACCCCTGGGCACATCCTTTTTCCATTTTCCCTGGGAAAGAAAACTCAGCAGTCCAGGTTCCTGATGTCAGTTTGTAGGGCTCCCTTGGGTCTATCAGGGCAGCACAAGTTTGAGGTGGAGAACACTTTGGTGTGGGGTCCATCCTTCGATATAAGGATTCTTTGCAGTCAGGGCCAGGGGCCCCTGGGCACATCCTTTTTCCATTTTCCCTGGGAAAGAAAACTCAGCAGTCCAGGTTCCTGATGTCAGTTTGTAGGGCTCCCTTGGGTCTATCAGGGCAGCACAAGTTTGAGGTGGGGACAACTTTGGTGTGGGCTCCATCCTTCGATATAAGGATTTTTTGTAGTGAGGCCCCAGCCCAGGACCAGGGACCCCTGGGCACATCCTTTTTCCATTTTCCCTGGGAAAGAAAACTCAGCAGTCCAGGTTCCTGATGTCAGTTTGTAGGGCTCCCTTGGGTCTATCAGGGCAGCACAAGTTTGAGGTGGAGAACACTTTGGTGTGGGGTCCATCCTTCGATATAAGGATTCTTTGCAGTCAGGGCCAGGGGCCCCTGGGCACATCCTTTTTCCATTTTCCCTGGGGAAGAAAACTCAGCAGTCCAGGTTCCTGATGTCAGTTTGTAGGGCTCCCTTGGGTCTATCAGGGCAGCACAAGTTTGAGGTGGGGACAACTTTGGTGTGGGCTCCATCCTTCGATATAAGGATTTTTTGCAGTCAGTGCTAGGGGCCCCTGGGCACATCCTTTTTCCATTTTCCCTGGGAAAGAAAATTCAGCAGTCCAGGTTCCTGATGTCAGTTTGTAGGGTTCCCTTGGGTGTATCAGGGCAGCAGAAGTTTGAGGTGGGGACAACTTCGGTGTGGGCTCCATCCTTCGATATAAGGATTTTTTGCAGTCAGGGCCAGGGGCCCCTGGGCCTATCCTTTTTCCATTTTCCCTGGGAAAGAAAACTCAGTAGTCCAGGTTCCTGATGTCAGTTTGTAGGGCTCCCTTGGGTCTATCAGGGCAGCACAAGTTTGAGGTGGGGACAACTTCGGTGTGGGCTCCATCCTTCGATATAAGGATTCTTTGCAGTCTGGCCCCAGCCCATGGCTAGAGGCCCCTGGGCACATCCTTTTTCCATTTTCCCTGGGAAAGAAAACTCAGCAGTCCAGGTTCCTGATGTCAGTTTGTAGGGCTCCCTTGGGTCTATCAGGGCAGCACAAGTTTGAGGTGGGGACAACTTCGGTGTGGGCTCCATCCTTCGATATAAGGATTTTTTGCAGTCAGGGCCAGGGGCCCCTGGGCACATCCTTTTTCCATTTTCCCTGGGAAAGAAAACTCAGCAGTCCAGGTTCCTGATGTCAGTTTGTAGGGCTCCCTTGGGTCTATCAGGGCAGCACAAGTTTGAGGTGGGGACAACTTTGGTGTGGGCTCCATCCTTCGATATAAGGATTTTTTGCAGTCAGTGCTAGGGGCCCCTGGGCACATCCTTTTTCCATTTTCCCTGGGAAAGAAAACTCAGCAGTCCAGGTTCCTGATGTCAGTTTGTAGGGCTCCCTTGGGTGTATCAGGGCAGCACAAGTTTGAGGTGGGGACAACTTCGGTGTGGGGTCCATCCTTCGATATAAGGATTTTTATCAGTCAGGGCCAGGGGCCCCTGGGCACATCCTTTTTCCATTTTCCCTGGGAAAGAAAACTCAGCAGTCCAGGTTCCTGATGTCAGTTTGTAGGGCTCCCTTGGGTCTATCAGGGCAGCACAAGTTTGAGGTTGGGACAACTTTGGTGTGGGCTCCATCCTTCGATATAAGGATTTTTTGTAGTGAGGCCCCAGCCCAGGACCAGGGACCCCTGGGCACATCCTTTTTCCATTTTCCCTGGGAAAGAAAACTCAGCAGTCCAGGTTCCTGATGTCAGTTTGTAGGGCTCCCTTGGGTCTATCAGGGCAGCACAAGTTTGAGGTGGAGAACACTTTGGTGTGGGGTCCATCCTTCGATATAAGGATTCTTTGCAGTCAGGGCCAGGGGCCCCTGGGCACATCCTTTTTCCATTTTCCCTGGGAAAGAAAACTCAGCAGTCCAGGTTCCTGATGTCAGTTTGTAGGGCTCCCTTGGGTCTATCAGGGCAGCACAAGTTTGAGGTGGGGACAACTTTGGTGTGGGGTCCATCCTTCGATATAAGGATTTTTTGCAGTCAGTGCTAGGGGCCCCTGGGCACATCCTTTTTCCATTTTCCCTGGGAAAGAAAACTCAGCAGTCCAGGTTCCTGATGTCAGTTTGTAGGGCTCCCTTGGGTCTATCAGGGCAGCACAAGTTTGAGGTGGGGACAACTTTGGTGTGGGGTCAATCCTTCGATATAAGGATTTTTTGCAGTGAGGCCCCAGCCCAGGGCCAGGGCCCCCTGGGCACATCCTTTTTCCATTTTCCCTGGGAAAGAAAACTCAGCAGTCCAGGTTCCTGATGTCAGTTTGTAGGGCTCCCTTGGGTCTATCAGGGCAGCACAAGTTTGAGGTGGGGACAACTTCGGTGTGGGGTCCATCCTTCGATATAAGGATTTTTTGCAGTCAGGGCCAAGGGGCCCCTGGGCACATCCTTTTTCCATTTTCCCTGGGAAAGAAAACTCAGCAGTCCAGGTTCCTGATGTCAGTTTGTAGGGCTCCCTTGGGTCTATCAGGGCAGCACAAGTTTGAGGTGGAGAACACTTTGGTGTGGGGTCCATCCTTCGATATAAGGATTCTTTGCAGTCAGGGCCAGGGGCCCCTGGGCACATCCTTTTTCCATTTACCCTGGGAAAGAAAACTCAGCAGTCCAGGTTCCTGATGTCAGTTTGTAGGGCTCCCTTGGGTCTATCAGGGCAGCACAAGTTTGAGGTGGGGACAACTTTGGTGTGGGCTCCATCCTTCGATATAAGGATTTTTTGTAGCGAGGCCCCAGCCCAGGACCAGGGACCCCTGGGCACATCCTTTTTCCATTTTCCCTGGGAAAGAAAACTCAGCAGTCCAGGTTCCTGATGTCAGTTTGTAGGGTTCCCTTGGGTGTATCAGGGCAGCAGAAGTTTGAGGTGGGGACAACTTCGGTGTGGGCTCCATCCTTCGATATAAGGATTTTTTGCAGTCAGGGCCAGGGGCCCCTGGGCCTATCCTTTTTCCATTTTCCCTGGGAAAGAAAACTCAGTAGTCCAGGTTCCTGATGTCAGTTTGTAGGGCTCCCTTGGGTCTATCAGGGCAGCACAAGTTTGAGGTGGGGACAACTTCGGTGTGGGCTCCATCCTTCGATATAAGGATTCTTTGCAGTGTGGCCCCAGCCCATGGCTAGAGGCCCCTGGGCACATCCTTTTTCCATTTTCCCTGGGAAAGAAAACTCAGCAGTCCAGGTTCCTGATGTCAGTTTGTAGGGCTCCCTTGGGTCTATCAGGGCAGCACAAGTTTGAGGTGGGGACAACTTCGGTGTGGGCTCCATCCTTCGATATAAGGATTTTTTGCAGTCAGGGCCAGGGGCCCCTGGGCACATCCTTTTTCCATTTTCCCTGGGAAAGAAAACTCAGCAGTCCAGGTTCCTGATGTCAGTTTGTAGGGCTCCCTTGGGTCTATCAGGGCAGCACAAGTTTGAGGTGGGGACAACTTTGGTGTGGGCTCCATCCTTCGATATAAGGATTTTGTGTAGCGAGGCCCCAGCCCAGGACCAGGGACCCCTGGGCACATCCTTTTTCCATTTTCCCTGGGAAAGAAAACTCAGCAGTCCAGGTTCCTGATGTCAGTTTGTAGGGCTCCCTTGGGTCTATCAGGGCAGCACAAGTTTGAGGTGGAGAACACTTTGGTGTGGGGTCCATCCTTCGATATAAGGATTCTTTGCAGTCAGGGCCAGGGGCCCCTGGGCACATCCTTTTTCCATTTTCCCTGGGAAAGAAAACTCAGCAGTCCAGGTTCCTGATGTCAGTTTGTAGGGCTCCCTTGGGTCTATCAGGGCAGCACAAGTTTGAGGTGGGGACAACTTTGGTGTGGGCTCCATCCTTCGATATAAGGATTTTTTGTAGTGAGGCCCCAGCCCAGGACCAGGGACCCCTGGGCACATCCTTTTTCCATTTTCCCTGGGAAAGAAAACTCAGCAGTCCAGGTTCCTGATGTCAGTTTGTAGGGCTCCCTTGGGTCTATCAGGGCAGCACAAGTTTGAGGTGGAGAACACTTTGGTGTGGGGTCCATCCTTCGATATAAGGATTCTTTGCAGTCAGGGCCAGGGGCCCCTGGGCACATCCTTTTTCCATTTTCCCTGGGGAAGAAAACTCAGCAGTCCAGGTTCCTGATGTCAGTTTGTAGGGCTCCCTTGGGTCTATCAGGGCAGCACAAGTTTGAGGTGGGGACAACTTTGGTGTGGGCTCCATCCTTCGATATAAGGATTTTTTGCAGTCAGTGCTAGGGGCCCCTGGGCACATCCTTTTTCCATTTTCCCTGGGAAAGAAAATTCAGCAGTCCAGGTTCCTGATGTCAGTTTGTAGGGCTCCCTTGGGTCTATCAGGGCAGCACAAGTTTGAGGTGGGGACAACTTTGGTGTGGGGTCAATCCTTCGATATAAGGATTTTTTGCAGTGAGGCCCCAGCCCAGTGCCAGGGCCCCCTGGGCACATCCTTTTTCCATTTTCCCTGGGAAAGAAAACTCAGCAGTCCAGGTTCCTGATGTCAGTTTGTAGGGCTCCCTTGGGTCTATCAGGGCAGCACAAGTTTGAGGTGGGGACAACTTCGGTGTGGGGTCCGTCCTTCGATATAAGGATTTTTTGCAGTCAGGGCCAAGGGGCCCCTGGGCACATCCTTTTTCCATTTTCCCTGGGAAAGAAAACTCAGCAGTCCAGGTTCCTGATGTCAGTTTGTAGGGCTCCCTTGGGTCTATCAGGGCAGCACAAGTTTGAGGTGGAGAACACTTTGGTGTGGGGTCCATCCTTCGATATAAGGATTCTTTGCAGTCAGGGCCAGGGGCCCCTGGGCACATCCTTTTTCCATTTTCCCTGGGAAAGAAAACTCAGCAGTCCAGGTTCCTGATGTCAGTTTGTAGGGCTCCCTTGGGTCTATCAGGGCAGCACAAGTTTGAGGTGGGGACAACTTTGGTGTGGGCTCCATCCTTCGATATAAGGATTTTTTGCAGTCAGGGCCAGGGGCCCCTGGGCCTATCCTTTTTCCATTTTCCCTGGGAAAGAAAACTCAGCAGTCCAGGTTCCTGATGTCAGTTTGTTGGGTTCCCTTGGGTGTATCAGGGCAGCACAAGTTTGAGGTGGGGACAACTTCGGTGTGGGCTCCATCCTTCGATATAAGGATTCTTTGCAGTCTGGCCCCAGCCCATGGCTAGAGGCCCCTGGGCACATCCTTTTTCCATTTTCCCGGGGAAAGAAAACTCAGCAGTCCAGGTTCCTGATGTCATTTTGTAGGGCTCCCTTGGGTCTATCAGGGCAGCACAAGTTTGAGGTGGGGACAACTTTGGTGTGGGCTCCATCTTTCGATATAAGGATTCTTTGCAGTCAGGGCCAGGGGCCCCTGGGCACATCCTTTTTCCATTTTCCCTGGGAAAGAAAACTCAGCAGTCCAGGTTCCTGATGTCAGTTTGTAGGGCTCCCTTGGGTCTATCAGGGCAGCACAAGTTTGAGGTGGGGACAACTTTGGTGTGGGCTCCATCCTTCGATATAAGGATTTTTTGCAGTCAGGGCCAGGGGCCCCTGGGCATAACCTTTTTCCATTTTCCCTGGGAAAGAAAACTCAGCAGTCCAGGTTCCTGATGTCAGTTTGTAGGGCTCCCTTGGGTCTATCAGGGCAGCACAAGTTTGTGGTGGAGAACACTTTGGTGTGGGGTCCATCCTTCGATATAAGGATTCTTTGCAGTCAGGGCCAGGGGCCCCTGGGCACATCCTTTTTCCATTTTCCCTGGGAAAGAAAACTCAGCAGTCCAGGTTCCTGATGTCAGTTTGTAGGGCTCCCTTGGGTCTATCAGGGCAGCACAAGTTTGAGGTGGGGACAACTTTGGTGTGGGCTCCATCCTTCGATATAAGGATTTTTTGTAGTGAGGCCCCAGCCCAGGACCAGGGACCCCTGGGCATATCCTTTTTCCATTTTCCCTGGGAAAGAAAACTCAGCAGTCCAGGTTCCTGATGTCAGTTTGTAGGGCTCCCTTGGGTCTATCAGGGCAGCACAAGTTTGAGGTGGAGAACACTTTGGTGTGGGGTCCATCCTTCGATATAAGGATTCTTTGCAGTCAGGGCCAGGGGCCCCTGGGCACATCCTTTTTCCATTTTCCCTGGGAAAGAAAACTCAGCAGTCCAGGTTCCTGATGTCAGTTTGTAGGGCTCCCTTGGGTGTATCAGGGCAGCACAAGTTTGAGGTGGGGACAACTTTGGTGTGGGGTCAATCCTTCGATATAAGGATTTTTTGCTGTGAGGCCCCAGCCCAGGGCCAGGGCCCCCTGGGCACATCCTTTTTCCATTTTCCCTGGGAAAGAAAACTCAGCAGTCCAGGTTCCTGATGTCAGTTTGTAGGGCTCCCTTGGGTCTATCAGGGCAGCACTAGTTTGAGGTGGGGACAACTTCGGTGTGGGGTCCATCCTTCGATATAAGGATTTTTTGCAGTCAGGGCCAGGGGCCCCTGGGCACATCCTTTTTCCATTTTCCCTGGGAAAGAAAACTCAGCAGTCCAGGTTCCTGATGTCAGTTTGTAGGGCTCCCTTGGATCTATCAGGGCAGCACAAGTTTGAGGTGGAGAACACTTTGGTGTGGGGTCCATCCTTCGATATAAGGATTCTTTGCAGTCAGGGCCAGGGGCCCCTGGGCACATCCTTTTTCCATTTTCCCTGGGAAAGAAAACTCAGCAGTCCAGGTTCCTGATGTCAGTTTGTAGGGTTCCCTTGGGTGTATCAGGGCAGCACAAGTTTGAGGTGGGGACAACTTCGGTGTGGGCTCCATCCTTCGATATAAGGATTTTTTGTAGTGAGGCCCCAGCCCAGGACCAGGGACCCCTGGGCACATCCTTTTTCCATTTTCCCTGGGAAAGAAAACTCAGCAGTCCAGGTTCCTGATGTCAGTTTGTAGGGTTCCCTTGGGTGTATCAGGGCAGCACAAGTTTGAGGTGGGGACAACTTCGGTGTGGGCTCCATCCTTCGATATAAGGATTTTTTGCAGTCAGGGCTAGGGGCCCCTGGGCACATCCTTTTTCCATTTTCCCTGGGAAAGAAAATTCAGCAGTCCAGGTTCCTGATGTCAGTTTGTAGGGCTCCCTTGGGTCTATCAGGGCAGCACAAGTTTGAGGTGGGGACAACTTTGGTGTGGGGTCAATCCTTCGATATAAGGATTTTTTGCAGTGAGGCCCCAGCCCAGGGCCAGGGCCCCCTGGGCACATCCTTTTTCCATTTTCCCTGGGAAAGAAAACTCAGCAGTCCAGGTTCCTGATGTCAGTTTGTAGGGCTCCCTTGGGTCTATCAGGGCAGCACAAGTTTGAGGTGGGGACAACTTCGGTGTGGGGTCCGTCCTTCGATATAAGGATTTTTTGCAGTCAGGGCCAAGGGGCCCCTGGGCACATCCTTTTTCCATTTTCCCTGGGAAAGAAAACTCAGCAGTCCAGGTTCCTGATGTCAGTTTGTAGGGCTCCCTTGGGTCTATCAGGGCAGCACAAGTTTGAGGTGGAGAACACTTTGGTGTGGGGTCCATCCTTCGATATAAGGATTCTTTGCAGTCAGGGCCAGGGGCCCCTGGGCACATCCTTTTTCCATTTTCCCTGGGAAAGAAAACTCAGCAGTCCAGGTTCCTGATGTCAGTTTGTAGGGCTCCCTTGGGTCTATCAGGGCAGCACAAGTTTGAGGTGGGGACAACTTTGGTGTGGGCTCCATCCTTCGATATAAGGATTTTTTGCAGTCAGGGCCAGGGGCCCCTGGGCCTATCCTTTTTCCATTTTCCCTGGGAAAGAAAACTCAGCAGTCCAGGTTCCTGATGTCAGTTTGTTGGGTTCCCTTGGGTGTATCAGGGCAGCACAAGTTTGAGGTGGGGACAACTTCGGTGTGGGCTCCATCCTTCGATATAAGGATTCTTTGCAGTCTGGCCCCAGCCCATGGCTAGAGGCCCCTGGGCACATCCTTTTTCCATTTTCCCGGGGAAAGAAAACTCAGCAGTCCAGGTTCCTGATGTCAGTTTGTAGGGCTCCCTTGGGTCTATCAGGGCAGCACAAGTTTGAGGTGGGGACAACTTTGGTGTGGGCTCCATCTTTCGATATAAGGATTCTTTGCAGTCAGGGCCAGGGGCCCCTGGGCACATCCTTTTTCCATTTTCCCTGGGAAAGAAAACTCAGCAGTCCAGGTTCCTGATGTCAGTTTGTAGGGCTCCCTTGGGTCTATCAGGGCAGCACAAGTTTGAGGTGGGGACAACTTTGGTGTGGGCTCCATCCTTCGATATAAGGATTTTTTGCAGTCAGGGCCAGGGGCCCCTGGGCATAACCTTTTTCCATTTTCCCTGGGAAAGAAAACTCAGCAGTCCAGGTTCCTGATGTCAGTTTGTAGGGCTCCCTTGGGTCTATCAGGGCAGCACAAGTTTGTGGTGGAGAACACTTTGGTGTGGGGTCCATCCTTCGATATAAGGATTCTTTGCAGTCAGGGCCAGGGGCCCCTGGGCACATCCTTTTTCCATTTTCCCTGGGAAAGAAAACTCAGCAGTCCAGGTTCCTGATGTCAGTTTGTAGGGCTCCCTTGGGTCTATCAGGGCAGCACAAGTTTGAGGTGGGGACAACTTTGGTGTGGGCTCCATCCTTCGATATAAGGATTTTTTGTAGTGAGGCCCCAGCCCAGGACCAGGGACCCCTGGGCATATCCTTTTTCCATTTTCCCTGGGAAAGAAAACTCAGCAGTCCAGGTTCCTGATGTCAGTTTGTAGGGCTCCCTTGGGTCTATCAGGGCAGCACAAGTTTGAGGTGGAGAACACTTTGGTGTGGGGTCCATCCTTCGATATAAGGATTCTTTGCAGTCAGGGCCAGGGGCCCCTGGGCACATCCTTTTTCCATTTTCCCTGGGAAAGAAAACTCAGCAGTCCAGGTTCCTGATGTCAGTTTGTAGGGCTCCCTTGGGTGTATCAGGGCAGCACAAGTTTGAGGTGGGGACAACTTTGGTGTGGGGTCAATCCTTCGATATAAGGATTTTTTGCTGTGAGGCCCCAGCCCAGGGCCAGGGCCCCCTGGGCACATCCTTTTTCCATTTTCCCTGGGAAAGAAAACTCAGCAGTCCAGGTTCCTGATGTCAGTTTGTAGGGCTCCCTTGGGTCTATCAGGGCAGCACTAGTTTGAGGTGGGGACAACTTCGGTGTGGGGTCCATCCTTCGATATAAGGATTTTTTGCAGTCAGGGCCAGGGGCCCCTGGGCACATCCTTTTTCCATTTTCCCTGGGAAAGAAAACTCAGCAGTCCAGGTTCCTGATGTCAGTTTGTAGGGCTCCCTTGGATCTATCAGGGCAGCACAAGTTTGAGGTGGAGAACACTTTGGTGTGGGGTCCATCCTTCGATATAAGGATTCTTTGCAGTCAGGGCCAGGGGCCCCTGGGCACATCCTTTTTCCATTTTCCCTGGGAAAGAAAACTCAGCAGTCCAGGTTCCTGATGTCAGTTTGTAGGGTTCCCTTGGGTGTATCAGGGCAGCACAAGTTTGAGGTGGGGACAACTTCGGTGTGGGCTCCATCCTTCGATATAAGGATTTTTTGTAGTGAGGCCCCAGCCCAGGACCAGGGACCCCTGGGCACATCCTTTTTCCATTTTCCCTGGGAAAGAAAACTCAGCAGTCCAGGTTCCTGATGTCAGTTTGTAGGGTTCCCTTGGGTGTATCAGGGCAGCACAAGTTTGAGGTGGGGACAACTTCGGTGTGGGCTCCATCCTTCGATATAAGGATTTTTTGCAGTCAGGGCCAGGGGCCCCTGGGCACATCCTTTTTCCATTTTCCCTGGGAAAGAAAACTCAGCAGTCCAGGTTCCTGATGTCAGTTTGTAGGGTTCCCTTGGGTGTATCAGGGCAGCACAAGTTTGAGGTGGGGACAACTTCGGTGTGGGCTCCATCCTTCGATATAAGGATTCTTTGCAGTCTGGCCCCAGCCCATGGCTAGAGGCCCCTGGGCACATCCTTTTTCCATTTTCCCTGGGAAAGAAAACTCAGCAGTCCAGGTTCCTGATGTCAGTTTGTAGGGCTCCCTTGGGTCTATCAGGGCAGCACAAGTTTGAGGTGGGGACAACTTTGGTGTGGGCTCCATCTTTCGATATAAGGATTTTTTGCAGTCAGGGCCAGGGGCCCCTGGGCACATCCTTTTTCCATTTTCCCTGGGGAAGAAAACTCAGCAGTCCAGGTTCCTGATGTCAGTTTGTAGGGCTCCCTTGGGTCTATCAGGGCAGCACAAGTTTGAGGTGGGGACAACTTTGGTGTGGGCTCCATCCTTCGATATAAGGATTTTTTGTAGCGAGGCCCCAGCCCAGGACCAGGGACCCCTGGGCACATCCTTTTTCCATTTTCCCTGGGAAAGAAAACTCAGCAGTCCAGGTTCCTGATGTCAGTTTGTAGGGTTCCCTTGGGTGTATCAGGGCAGCAGAAGTTTGAGGTGGGGACAACTTCGGTGTGGGCTCCATCCTTCGATATAAGGATTTTTTGCAGTCAGGGCCAGGGGCCCCTGGGCCTATCCTTTTTCCATTTTCCCTGGGAAAGAAAACTCAGCAGTCCAGGTTCCTGATGTCAGTTTGTAGGGTTCCCTTGGGTGTATCAGGGCAGCACAAGTTTGAGGTGGGGACAACTTCGGTGTGGGCTCCATCCTTCGATATAAGGATTCTTTGCAGTGTGGCCCCAGCCCATGGCTAGAGGCCCCTGGGCACATCCTTTTTCCATTTTCCCTGGGAAAGAAAACTCAGCAGTCCAGGTTCCTGATGTCAGTTTGTAGGGCTCCCTTGGGTCTATCAGGGCAGCACAAGTTTGAGGTGGGGACAACTTCGGTGTGGGCTCCATCCTTCTATATAAGGATTCTTTGCAGTGTGGCCCCAGCCCATGGCTAGAGGACCCTGGGCACATCCTTTTTCCATTTTCCCTGGGAAAGAAAACTCAGCAGTCCAGGTTCCTGATGTCAGTTTGTAGGGCTCCCTTGGGTCTATCAGGGCAGCACAAGTTTGAGGTGGGGACAACTTTGGTGTGGGGTCAATCCTTCGATATAAGGATTTTTTGCTGTGAGGCCCCAGCCCAGGGCCAGGGCCCCCTGGGCACATCCTTTTTCCATTTTCCCTGGGAAAGAAAACTCAGCAGTCCAGGTTCCTGATGTCAGTTTGTAGGGCTCCCTTGGGTCTATCAGGGCAGCACAAGTTTGAGGTGGGGACAACTTCGGTGTGGGCTCCATCCTTCGATATAAGGATTTTTTGCAGTCAGGGCCAGGGGCCCCTGGGCACATCCTTTTTCCATTTTCCCTGGGAAAGAAAACTCAGCAGTCCAGGTTCCTGATGTCAGTTTGTAGGGCTCCCTTGGGTCTATCAGGGCAGCACAAGTTTGAGGTGGAGAACACTTCGGTGTGGGGTCCATCCTTCGATATAAGGATTCTTTGCAGTCAGGGCCAGGGGCCCCTGGGCACATCCTTTTTCCATTTTCCCTGGGAAAGAAAACTCAGCAGTCCAGGTTCCTGATGTCAGTTTTTAGGGCTCCCTTGGGTCTATCAGGGCAGCACAAGTTTGAGGTGGGGACAACTTTGGTGTGGGCTCCATCCTTCGATATAAGGATTTTTTGTAGTGAGGCCCCAGCCCAGGACCAGGGACCCCTGGGCACATCCTTTTTCCATTTTCCCTGGGAAAGAAAACTCAGCAGTCCAGGTTCCTGATGTCAGTTTGTAGGGTTCCCTTGGGTGTATCAGGGCAGCACAAGTTTGAGGTGGGGACAACTTCGGTGTGGGCTCCATCCTTCGATATAAGGATTCTTTGCAGTCTGGCCCCAGCCCATGGCTAGAGGCCCCTGGGCACATCCTTTTTCCATTTTCCCTGGGAAAGAAAACTCAGCAGTCCAGGTTCCTGATGTCAGTTTGTAGGGCTCCCTTGGGTCTATCAGGGCAGCACAAGTTTGAGGTGGGGACAACTTTGGTGTGGGCTCCATCTTTCGATATAAGGATTCTTTGCAGTCAGGGCCAGGGGCCCCTGGGCACATCCTTTTTCCATTTTCCCTGGGAAAGAAAACTCAGCAGTCCAGGTTCCTGATGTCAGTTTGTAGGGCTCCCTTGGGTCTATCAGGGCAGCACAAGTTTGAGGTGGGGACAACTTCGGTGTGGGCTCCATCCTTCGATATAAGGATTTTTTGCAGTCAGGGCCAGGGGCCCCTGGGCACAACCTTGTTCCATTTTCCCTGGGAAAGAAAACTCAGCAGTCCAGGTTTCTGATGTCACTTTGTAGGGCTCCCTTGGGTCTATCAGGGCAGCACAAGTTTGTGGTGGAGAACACATTGGTGTGGGGTCCATCCTTCGATATAAGGATTCTTTGCAGTCAGGGCCAGGGGCCCCTGGGCACATCCTTTTTCCATTTTCCCTGGGAAAGAAAACTCAGCAGTCCAGGTTCCTGATGTCAGTTTGTAGGGCTCCCTTGGGTCTATCAGGGCAGCACAAGTTTGAGGTGGGGACAACTTTGGTGTGGGCTCCATCCTTCGATATAAGGATTTTTTGTAGTGAGGCCCCTGCCCAGGACCAGGGACCCCTGGGCACATCCTTTTTCCATTTTCCCTGGGAAAGAAAACTCAGCAGTCCAGGTTCCTGATGTCAGTTTGTAGGGCTCCCTTGGGTCTATCAGGGCAGCACAAGTTTGAGGTGGGGACAACTTTGGTGTGGGCTCCATCTTTCGATATAAGGATTTTTTGCAGTCAGGGCCAGGGGCCCCTGGGCACATCCTTTTTCCATTTTCCCTGGGAAAGAAAACTCAGCAGTCCAGGTTCCTGATGTCAGTTTGTAGGGCTCCCTTGGGTATATCAGGGCAGCACAAGTTTGAGGTGGGGACAACTTTGGTGTGGGCTCCATCCTTCGATATAAGGATTTTTTGTAGCGAGGCCCCAGCCCAGGACCAGGGACCCCTGGGCACATCCTTTTTCCATTTTCCCTGGGAAAGAAAACTCAGCAGTCCAGGTTCCTGATGTCAGTTTGTAGGGTTCCCTTGGGTGTATCAGGGCAGCAGAAGTTTGAGGTGGGGACAACTTCGGTGTGGGCTCCATCCTTCGATATAAGGATTTTTTGCAGTCAGGGCCAGGGGCCCCTGGGCACATCCTTTTTCCATTTTCCCTGGGAAAGAAAACTCAGCAGTCCAGGTTCCTGATGTCAGTTTGTAGGGTTCCCTTGGGTCTATCAGGGCAGCACAAGTTTGAGGAGGGGACAACTTCAGTGTGGGCTCCATCCTTCGATATAAGGATTCTTTGCAGTCTGGCCCCAGCCCATGGCTAGAGGCCCCTGGGCACATCCTTTTTCCATTTTCCCTGGGAAAGAAAACTCAGCAGTCCAGGTTCCTGATGTCAGTTTGTAGGGCTCCCTTGGGTCTATCAGGGCAGCACAAGTTTGAGGTGGGGACAACTTCGGTGTGGGCTCCATCCTTCGATATAAGGATTCTTTGCAGTGTGGCCCCAGCCCATGGCTAGAGGACCCTGGGCACATCCTTTTTCCATTTTCCCTGGGAAAGAAAACTCAGCAGTCCAGGTTCCTGATGTCAGTTTGTAGGGCTCCCTTGGGTCTATCAGGGCAGCACAAGTTTGAGGTGGGGACAACTTCGGTGTGGGCTCCATCCTTCGATATAAGGATTTTTTGCAGTCAGGGCCAGGGGCCCCTGGGCCTATCCTTTTTCCATTTTCCCTGGGAAAGAAAACTCAGCAGTCCAGGTTCCTGATGTCAGTTTGTAGGGTTCCCTTGGGTGTATCAGGGCAGCACAAGTTTGAGGTGGGGACAACTTCGGTGTGGGCTCCATCCTTCGATATAAGGATTTTTTGCAGTCAGGGCCAGGGGCCCCTGGGCACATCCTTTTTCCATTTTCCCTGGGAAAGAAAACTCAGCAGTCCAGGTTCCTGATGTCAGTTTGTAGGGCTCCCTTGGGTCTATCAGGGCAGCACAAGTTTGAGGTGGGGACAACTTTGGTGTGGGCTCCATCCTTCGATATAAGGATTTTTTGTAGTGAGGCCCCAGCCCAGGACCAGGGACCCCTGGGCATATCCTTTTTCCATTTTCCCTGGGAAAGAAAACTCAGCAGTCCAGGTTCCTGATGTCACTTTGTAGGGCTCCCTTGGGTCTATCAGTGCAGCACAATTTTGAGGTGGGGACAACTTTGGTGTGGGGTCCATCCTTCGATATAAGGATTTTTTGCAGTCAGGGCCCAACCCAGGGCCAGGGGCCCCTGGGCACATCCTTTTTCCATTTTCCCTGGGAAAGAAAACTCAGCAGTCCAGGTTCCTGATGTCAGTTTGTAGGGCTCCCTTGGATCTATCAGGGCAGCACAAGTTTGAGGTGGAGAACAGTTTGGTGTGGGGTCCATCCTTCGATATAAGGATTCTTTGCAGTCAGGGCCAGGGGCCCCTGGGCACATCCTTTTTCCATTTTCCCTGGGAAAGAAAACTCAGCAGTCCAGGTTCCTGATGTCAGTTTTTAGGGCTCCCTTGGGTCTATCAGGGCAGCACAAGTTTGAGGTGGGGACAACTTTGGTGTGGGCTCCATCCTTCGATATAAGGATTTTTTGTAGTGAGGCCCCAGCCCAGGACCAGGGACCCCTGGGCACATCCTTTTTCCATTTTCCCTGGGAAAGAAAACTCAGCAGTCCAGGTTCCTGATGTCAGTTTGTAGGGTTCCCTTGGGTGTATCAGGGCAGCACAAGTTTGAGGTGGGGACAACTTCGGTGTGGGCTCCATCCTTCGATATAAGGATTTTTTGCAGTCAGGGCCAGGGGCCCCTGGGCACATCCTTTTTCCATTTTCCCTGGGAAAGAAAACTCAGCAGTCCAGGTTCCTGATGTCAGTTTGTAGGGTTCCCTTGGGTGTATCAGGGCAGCACAAGTTTGAGGTGGGGACAACTTCGGTGTGGGCTCCATCCTTCGATATAAGGATTCTTTGCAGTCTGGCCCCAGCCCATGGCTAGAGGCCCCTGGGCACATCCTTTTTCCATTTTCCCTGGGAAAGAAAACTCAGCAGTCCAGTTCCTGATGTCAGTTTGTAGGGCTCCCTTGGGTCTATCAGGGCAGCACAAGTTTGAGGTGGGGACAACTTTGGTGTGGGCTCCATCTTTCGATATAAGGATTCTTTGCAGTCAGGGCCAGGGGCCCCTGGGCACATCCTTTTTCCATTTTCCCTGGGAAAGAAAACTCAGCAGTCCAGGTTCCTGATGTCAGTTTGTAGGGCTCCCTTGGGTCTATCAGGGCAGCACAAGTTTGAGGTGGGGACAACTTCGGTGTGGGCTCCATCCTTCGATATAAGGATTTTTTGCAGTCAGGGCCAGGGGCCCCTGGGCACAACCTTTTTCCATTTTCCCTGGGAAAGAAAACTCAGCAGTCCAGGTTCCTGATGTCACTTTGTAGGGCTCCCTTGGGTCTATCAGGGCAGCACAAGTTTGTGGTGGAGAACACTTTGGTGTGGGGTCCATCCTTCGATATAAGGATTCTTTGCAGTCAGGGCCAGGGGCCCCTGGGCACATCCTTTTTCCATTTTCCCTGGGAAAGAAAACTCAGCAGTCCAGGTTCCTGATGTCAGTTTGTAGGGCTCCCTTGGGTCTATCAGGGCAGCACAAGTTTGAGGTGGGGACAACTTTGGTGTGGGCTCCATCCTTCGATATAAGGATTTTTTGTAGTGAGGCCCCTGCCCAGGACCAGGGACCCCTGGGCACATCCTTTTTCCATTTTCCCTGGGAAAGAAAACTCAGCAGTCCAGGTTCCTGATGTCAGTTTGTAGGGTTCCCTTGGGTGTATCAGGGCAGCACAAGTTTGAGGTGGGGACAACTTCGGTGTGGGCTCCATCCTTCGATATAAGGATTCTTTGCAGTCTGGCCCCAGCCCATGGCTAGAGGCCCCTGGGCACATCCTTTTTCCATTTTCCCTGGGAAAGAAAACTCAGCAGTCCAGGTTCCTGATGTCAGTTTGTAGGGCTCCCTTGGGTCTATCAGGGCAGCACAAGTTTGAGGTGGGGACAACTTTGGTGTGGGCTCCATCTTTCGATATAAGGATTTTTTGCAGTCAGGGCCAGGGGCCCCTGGGCACATCCTTTTTCCATTTTCCCTGGGGAAGAAAACTCAGCAGTCCAGGTTCCTGATGTCAGTTTGTAGGGCTCCCTTGGGTCTATCAGGGCAGCACAAGTTTGAGGTGGGGACAACTTTGGTGTGGGCTCCATCCTTCGATATAAGGATTTTTTGTAGCGAGGCCCCAGCCCAGGACCAGGGACCCCTGGGCACATCCTTTTTCCATTTTCCCTGGGAAAGAAAACTCAGCAGTCCAGGTTCCTGATGTCAGTTTGTAGGGTTCCCTTGGGTGTATCAGGGCAGCAGAAGTTTGAGGTGGGGACAACTTCGGTGTGGGCTCCATCCTTCGATATAAGGATTTTTTGCAGTCAGGGCCAGGGGCCCCTGGGCCTATCCTTTTTCCATTTTCCCTGGGAAAGAAAACTCAGCAGTCCAGGTTCCTGATGTCAGTTTGTAGGGTTCCCTTGGGTGTATCAGGGCAGCACAAGTTTGAGGTGGGGACAACTTCGGTGTGGGCTCCATCCTTCGATATAAGGATTCTTTGCAGTCTGGCCCCAGCCCATGGCTAGAGGCCCCTGGGCACATCCTTTTTCCATTTTCCCTGGGAAAGAAAACTCAGCAGTCCAGGTTCCTGATGTCAGTTTGTAGGGCTCCCTTGGGTCTATCAGGGCAGCACAAGTTTGAGGTGGGGACAACTTTGGTGTGGGCTCCATCTTTCGATATAAGGATTCTTTGCAGTCAGGGCCAGGGGCCCCTGGGCACATCCTTTTTCCATTTTCCCTGGGAAAGAAAACTCAGCAGTCCAGGTTCCTGATGTCAGTTTGTAGGGCTCCCTTGGGTCTATCAGGGCAGCACAAGTTTGAGGTGGGGACAACTTCGGTGTGGGCTCCATCCTTCGATATAACGATTCTTTGCAGTCAGGGCCAGGGGCCCCTGGGCACAACCTTGTTCCATTTTCCCTGGGAAAGAAAACTCAGCAGTCCAGGTTCCTGATGTCAGTTTGTAGGGCTCCCTTGGGTCTATCAGGGCAGCACAAGTTTGTGGTGGAGAACACATTGGTGTGGGGTCCATCCTTCGATATAAGGATTCTTTGCAGTCAGGGCCAGGGGCCCCTGGGCACATCCTTTTTCCATTTTCCCTGGGAAAGAAAACTCAGCAGTCCAGGTTCCTGATGTCAGTTTGTAGGGCTCCCTTGGGTCTATCAGGGCAGCACAAGTTTGAGGTGGGGACAACTTTGGTGTGGGCTCCATCCTTCGATATAAGGATTTTTTGTAGTGAGGCCCCTGCCCAGGACCAGGGACCCCTGGGCACATCCTTTTTCCATTTTCCCTGGGAAAGAAAACTCAGCAGTCCAGGTTCCTGATGTCAGTTTGTAGGGCTCCCTTGGGTCTATCAGGGCAGCACAAGTTTGAGGTGGGGACAACTTTGGTGTGGGCTCCATCTTTCGATATAAGGATTTTTTGCAGTCAGGGCCAGGGGCCCCTGGGCACATCCTTTTTCCATTTTCCCTGGGAAAGAAAACTCAGCAGTCCAGGTTCCTGATGTCAGTTTGTAGGGCTCCCTTGGGTATATCAGGGCAGCACAAGTTTGAGGTGGGGACAACTTTGGTGTGGGCTCCATCCTTCGATATAAGGATTTTTTGTAGCGAGGCCCCAGCCCAGGACCAGGGACCCCTGGGCACATCCTTTTTCCATTTTCCCTGGGAAAGAAAACTCAGCAGTCCAGGTTCCTGATGTCAGTTTGTAGGGTTCCCTTGGGTGTATCAGGGCAGCAGAAGTTTGAGGTGGGGACAACTTCGGTGTGGGCTCCATCCTTCGATATAAGGATTTTTTGCAGTCAGGGCCAGGGGCCCCTGGGCACATCCTTTTTCCATTTTCCCTGGGAAAGAAAACTCAGCAGTCCAGGTTCCTGATGTCAGTTTGTAGGGCTCCCTTGGGTCTATCAGGGCAGCACAAGTTTGAGGTGGGGACAACTTTGGTGTGGGCTCCATCCTTCGATATAAGGATTTTTTGTAGCGAGGCCCCAGCCCAGGACCAGGGACCCCTGGGCACATCCTTTTTCCATTTTCCCTGGGAAAGAAAACTCAGCAGTCCAGGTTCCTGATGTCAGTTTGTAGGGTTCCCTTGGGTGTATCAGGGCAGCAGAAGTTTGAGGTGGGGACAACTTCGGTGTGGGCTCCATCCTTCGATATAAGGATTTTTTGCAGTCAGGGCCAGGGGCCCCTGGGCCTATCCTTTTTCCATTTACCCTGGGAAAGAAAACTCTGCAGTCCAGGTTCCTGATGTCAGTTTGTTGGGTTCCCTTGGGTGTATCAGGGCAGCACAAGTTTGAGGTGGGGACAACTTTGGTGTGGGGTCCATCCTTCGATATAAGGATTTTTTGCTGTGAGGCCCCAGCCCAGGGCCAGGGCCCCCTGGGCACATCCTTTTTCCATTTTCCCTGGGAAAGAAAACTCAGCAGTCCAGGTTCCTGATGTCAGTTTGTAGGGCTCCCTTGGGTCTATCAGGGCAGCACAAGTTTGAGGTGGGGACAACTTCGGTGTGGGCTCCATCCTTCGATATAAGGATTTTTTGCAGTCAGGGCCAGGGGCCCCTGGGCACATCCTTTTTCCATTTTCCCTGGGAAAGAAAACTCAGCAGTCCAGGTTCCTGATGTCAGTTTGTAGGGCTCCCTTGGGTCTATCAGGGCAGCACAAGTTTGAGGTGGAGAACACTTCGGTGTGGGGTCCATCCTTCGATATAAGGATTCTTTGCAGTCAGGGCCAGGGGCCCCTGGGCACATCCTTTTTCCATTTTCCCTGGGAAAGAAAACTCAGCAGTCCAGGTTCCTGATGTCAGTTTTTAGGGCTCCCTTGGGTCTATCAGGGCAGCACAAGTTTGAGGTGGGGACAACTTTGGTGTGGGCTCCATCCTTCGATATAAGGATTTTTTGTAGTGAGGCCCCAGCCCAGGACCAGGGACCCCTGGGCACATCCTTTTTCCATTTTCCCTGGGAAAGAAAACTCAGCAGTCCAGGTTCCTGATGTCAGTTTGTAGGGTTCCCTTGGGTGTATCAGGGCAGCACAAGTTTGAGGTGGGGACAACTTCGGTGTGGGCTCCATCCTTCGATATAAGGATTCTTTGCAGTCTGGCCCCAGCCCATGGCTAGAGGCCCCTGGGCACATCCTTTTTCCATTTTCCCTGGGAAAGAAAACTCAGCAGTCCAGGTTCCTGATGTCAGTTTGTAGGGCTCCCTTGGGTCTATCAGGGCAGCACAAGTTTGAGGTGGGGACAACTTTGGTGTGGGCTCCATCTTTCGATATAAGGATTCTTTGCAGTCAGGGCCAGGGGCGCCTGGGCACATCCTTTTTCCATTTTCCCTGGGAAAGAAAACTCAGCAGTCCAGGTTCCTGATGTCAGTTTGTAGGGCTCCCTTGGGTCTATCAGGGCAGCACAAGTTTGAGGTGGGGACAACTTCGGTGTGGGCTCCATCCTTCGATATAAGGATTTTTTGCAGTCAGGGCCAGGGGCCCCTGGGCACAACCTTGTTCCATTTTCCCTGGGAAAGAAAACTCAGCAGTCCAGGTTCCTGATGTCAGTTTGTAGGGCTCCCTTGGGTCTATCAGGGCAGCACAAGTTTGTGGTGGAGAACACATTGGTGTGGGGTCCATCCTTCGATATAAGGATTCTTTGCAGTCAGGGCCAGGGGCCCCTGGGCACATCCTTTTTCCATTTTCCCTGGGAAAGAAAACTCAGCAGTCCAGGTTCCTGATGTCAGTTTGTAGGGCTCCCTTGGGTCTATCAGGGCAGCACAAGTTTGAGGTGGGGACAACTTTGGTGTGGGCTCCATCCTTCGATATATGGATTTTTTGTAGTGAGGCCCCTGCCCAGGACCAGGGACCCCTGGGCACATCCTTTTTCCATTTTCCCTGGGAAAGAAAACTCAGCAGTCCAGGTTCCTGATGTCAGTTTGTAGGGCTCCCTTGGGTCTATCAGGGCAGCACTAGTTTGAGGTGGGGACAACTTCGGTGTGGGGTCCATCCTTCGATATAAGGATTTTTTGCAGTCAGGGCCAGGGGCCCCTGGGCACATCCTTTTTCCATTTTCCCTGGGAAAGAAAACTCAGCAGTCCAGGTTCCTGATGTCAGTTTGTAGGGCTCCCTTGGATCTATCAGGGCAGCACAAGTTTGAGGTGGAGAACACTTTGGTGTGGGGTCCATCCTTCGATATAAGGATTCTTTGCAGTCAGGGCCAGGGGCCCCTGGGCACATCCTTTTTCCATTTTCCCTGGGAAAGAAAACTCAGCAGTCCAGGTTCCTGATGTCAGTTTGTAGGGCTCCCTTGGGTCTATCAGGGCAGCACAAGTTTGAGGTGGGGACAACTTTGGTGTGGGCTCCATCCTTCGATATAAGGATTTTTTGTAGTGAGGCCCCTGCCCAGGACCAGGGACCCCTGGGCACATCCTTTTTCCATTTTCCCTGGGAAAGAAAACTCAGCAGTCCAGGTTCCTGATGTCAGTTTGTAGGGTTCCCTTGGGTGTATCAGGGCAGCACAAGTTTGAGGTGGGGACAACTTCGGTGTGGGCTCCATCCTTCGATATAAGGATTCTTTGCAGTGTGGCCCCAGCCCATGGCTAGAGGCCCCTGGGCACATCCTTTTTCCATTTTCCCTGGGAAAGAAAACTCAGCAGTCCAGGTTCCTGATGTCAGTTTGTAGGGCTCCCTTGGGTCTATCAGGGCAGCACAAGTTTGAGGTGGGGACAACTTTGGTGTGGGCTCCATCTTTCGATATAAGGATTTTTTGCAGTCAGGGCCAGGGGCCCCTGGGCACATCCTTTTTCCATTTTCCCTGGGGAAGAAAACTCAGCAGTCCAGGTTCCTGATGTCAGTTTGTAGGGCTCCCTTGGGTCTATCAGGGCAGCACAAGTTTGAGGTGGGGACAACTTTGGTGTGGGCTCCATCCTTCGATATAAGGATTTTTTGTAGCGAGGCCCCAGCCCAGGACCAGGGACCCCTGGGCACATCCTTTTTCCATTTTCCCTGGGAAAGAAAACTCAGCAGTCCAGGTTCCTGATGTCAGTTTGTAGGGTTCCCTTGGGTGTATCAGGGCAGCAGAAGTTTGAGGTGGGGACAACTTCGGTGTGGGCTCCATCCTTCGATATAAGGATTTTTTGCAGTCAGGGCCAGGGGCCCCTGGGCCTATCCTTTTTCCATTTTCCCTGGGAAAGAAAACTCAGCAGTCCAGGTTCCTGATGTCAGTTTGTAGGGTTCCCTTGGGTGTATCAGGGCAGCACAAGTTTGAGGTGGGGACAACTTCGGTGTGGGCTCCATCCTTCGATATAAGGATTCTTTGCAGTCTGGCCCCAGCCCATGGCTAGAGGCCCCTGGGCACATCCTTTTTCCATTTTCCCTGGGAAAGAAAACTCAGCAGTCCAGGTTCCTGATGTCAGTTTGTAGGGCTCCCTTGGGTCTATCAGGGCAGCACAAGTTTGAGGTGGGGACAACTTCGGTGTGGGCTCCATCCTTCTATATAAGGATTATTTGCAGTGTGGCCCCAGCCCATGGCTAGAGGCCCCTGGGCACATTCTTTTTCCATTTTCCCTGGGAAAGAAAACTCAGCAGTCCAGGTTCCTGATGTCAGTTTGTAGGGCTCCCTTGGGTCTATCAGGGCAGCACAAGTTTGAGGTGGGGACAACTTTGGTGTGGGGTCAATCCTTCGATATAAGGATTTTTTGCTGTGAGGCCCCAGCCCAGGGCCAGGGCCCCCTGGGCACATCCTTTTTCCATTTTCCCTGGGAAAGAAAACTCAGCAGTCCAGGTTCCTGATGTCAGTTTGTAGGGCTCCCTTGGGTCTATCAGGGCAGCACAAGTTTGAGGTGGGGACAACTTCGGTGTGGGCTCCATCCTTCGATATAAGGATTTTTTGCAGTCAGGGCCAGGGGCCCCTGGGCACATCCTTTTTCCATTTTCCCTGGGAAAGAAAACTCAGCAGTCCAGGTTCCTGATGTCAGTTTGTAGGGCTCCCTTGGGTCTATCAGGGCAGCACAAGTTTGAGGTGGAGAACACTTCGGTGTGGGGTCCATCCTTCGATATAAGGATTCTTTGCAGTCAGGGCCAGGGGCCCCTGGGCACATCCTTTTTCCATTTTCCCTGGGAAAGAAAACTCAGCAGTCCAGGTTCCTGATGTCAGTTTTTAGGGCTCCCTTGGGTCTATCAGGGCAGCACAAGTTTGAGGTGGGGACAACTTTGGTGTGGGCTCCATCCTTCGATATAAGGATTTTTTGCAGTCAGTGCTAGGGGCCCCTGGGCACATCCTTTTTCCATTTTCCCTGGGAAAGAAAACTCAGCAGTCCAGGTTCCTGATGTCAGTTTGTAGGGCTCCCTTGGGTCTATCAGGGCAGCACTAGTTTGAGGTGGGGACAACTTCGGTGTGGGGTCCATCCTTCGATATAAGGATTTTTTGCAGTCAGGGCCAGGGGCCCCTGGGCACATCCTTTTTCCATTTTCCCTGGGAAAGAAAACTCAGCAGTCCAGGTTCCTGATGTCAGTTTGTAGGGTTCCCTTGGATGTATCAGGGAAGCACAAGTTTGAGGTGGGGACAACTTTGGTGTGGGGTCCATCCTTCGATATAAGGATTTTTTGCAGTCAGGGCCAGGGGCCCCTGGGCACATCCTTTTTCCATTTTCCCTGGGAAAGAAAACTCAGCAGTCCAGGTTCCTGATGTCACTTTGTAGGGCTCCCTTGGGTCTATCAGTGCAGCACAATTTTGAGGTGGGGACAACTTTGGTGTGGGGTCCATCCTTCGATATAAGGATTTTTTGCAGTCAGGGCCCAACCCAGGGCCAGGGGCCCCTGGGCACATCCTTTTTCCATTTTCCCTGGGAAAGAAAACTCAGCAGTCCAGGTTCCTGATGTCAGTTTGTAGGGCTCCCTTGGGTCTATCAGGGCAGCACAAGTTTGAGGTGGAGAACACTTTGGTGTGGGCTCCATCCTTCGATATAAGGATTTTTTGTAGTGAGGCCCCAGCCCAGGACCAGGGACCCCTGGGCATATCCTTTTTCCATTTTCCCTGGGAAAGAAAACTCAGCAGTCCAGGTTCCTGATGTCAGTTTGTAGGATTCCCTTGGGTGTATCAGGGCAGCACAAGTTTGAGGTGGGGACAACTTCGGTGTGGGCTCCATCCTTCGATATAAGGATTCTTTGCAGTCAGGGCCAGGGGCCCCTGGGCACATCCTTTTTCCATTTTCCCTGGGAAAGAAAACTCAGCAGTCCAGGTTCCTGATGTCAGTTTGTAGGGTTCCCTTGGGTGTATCAGGGCAGCAGAAGTTTGAGGTGGGGACAACTTCGGTGTGGGCTCCATCCTTCGATATAAGGATTCTTTGCAGTCTGGCCCCAGCCCATGGCTAGAGGCCCCTGGGCACATCCTTTTTCCATTTTCCCTGGGAAAGAAAACTCAGCAGTCCAGGTTCCTGATGTCAGTTTGTAGGGCTCCCTTGGGTCTATCAGGGCAGCACAAGTTTGAGGTGGGGACAACTTTGGTGTGGGCTCCATCTTTCGATATAAGGATTCTTTGCAGTCAGGGCCAGGGGCCCCTGGGCACATCCTTTTTCCATTTTCCCTGGGAAAGAAAACTCAGCAGTCCAGGTTCCTGATGTCAGTTTGTAGGGCTCCCTTGGGTCTATCAGGGCAGCACAAGTTTGAGGTGGGGACAACTTCGGTGTGGGCTCCATCCTTCGATATAAGGATTTTTTGCAGTCAGGGCCAGGGGCCCCTGGGCACAACCTTTTTCCATTTTCCCTGGGAAAGAAAACTCAGCAGTCCAGGTTCCTGATGTCAGTTTGTACGGCTCCCTTGGGTCTATCAGGGCAGCACAAGTTTGTGGTGGAGAACACTTTGGTGTGGGGTCCATCCTTCGATATAAGGATTCTTTGCAGTCAGGGCCAGGGGCCCCTGGGCACATCCTTTTTCCATTTTCCCTGGGAAAGAAAACTCAGCAGTCCAGGTTCCTGATGTCAGTTTGTAGGGTTCCCTTGGGTCTATCAGGGCAGCACAAGTTTGAGGTGGGGACAACTTTGGTGTGGGCTCCATCCTTCGATATAAGGATTTTTTGCAGTCAGTGCTAGGGGCCCCTGGGCACATCCTTTTTCCATTTTCCCTGGGAAAGAAAACTCAGCAGTCCAGGTTCCTGATGTCAGTTTGTAGGGCTCCCTTGGGTCTATCAGGGCAGCACTAGTTTGAGGTGGGGACAACTTCGGTGTGGGGTCCATCCTTCGATATAAGGATTTTTTGCAGTCAGGGCCAGGGGCCCCTGGGCACATCCTTTTTCCATTTTCCCTGGGAAAGAAAACTCAGCAGTCCAGGTTCCTGATGTCAGTTTGTAGGGTTCCCTTGGATGTATCAGGGAAGCACAAGTTTGAGGTGGGGACAACTTTGGTGTGGGGTCCATCCTTCGATATAAGGATTTTTTGCAGTCAGGGCCAGGGGCCCCTGGGCACATCCTTTTTCCATTTTCCCTGGGAAAGAAAACTCAGCAGTCCAGGTTCCTGATGTCACTTTGTAGGGCTCCCTTGGGTCTATCAGTGCAGCACAATTTTGAGGTGGGGACAACTTTGGTGTGGGGTCCATCCTTCGATATAAGGATTTTTTGCAGTCAGGGCCCAACCCAGGGCCAGGGGCCCCTGGGCACATCCTTTTTCCATTTTCCCTGGGAAAGAAAACTCAGCAGTCCAGGTTCCTGATGTCAGTTTGTAGGGCTCCCTTGGGTCTATCAGGGCAGCACAAGTTTGAGGTGGAGAACACTTTGGTGTGGGCTCCATCCTTCGATATAAGGATTTTTTGTAGTGAGGCCCCAGCCCAGGACCAGGGACCCCTGGGCATATCCTTTTTCCATTTTCCCTGGGAAAGAAAACTCAGCAGTCCAGGTTCCTGATGTCAGTTTGTAGGGCTCCCTTGGGTCTATCAGGGCAGCACAAGTTTGAGGTGGAGAACACTTTGGTGTGGGGTCCATCCTTCGATATAAGGATTCTTTGCAGTCAGGGCCAGGGGCCCCTGGGCATATCCTTTTTCCATTTTCCCTGGGAAAGAAAACTCAGCAGTCCAGGTTCCTGATGTCAGTTTGTAGGGCTCCCTTGGGTCTATCAGGGCAGCACAAGTTTGAGGTGGGGACAACTTTGGTGTGGGCTCCATCCTTCGATATAAGGATTTTTTGCAGTCAGTGCTAGGGGCCCCTGGGCACATCCTTTTTCCATTTTCCCTGGGAAAGAAAACTCAGCAGTCCAGGTTCCTGATGTCAGTTTGTAGGGCTCCCTTGGGTCTATCAGGGCAGCACTAGTTTGAGGTGGGGACAACTTCGGTGTGGGGTCCATCCTTCGATATAAGGATTTTTTGCAGTCAGGGCCAGGGGCCCCTGGGCACATCCTTTTTCCATTTTCCCTGGGAAAGAAAACTCAGCAGTCCAGGTTCCTGATGTCAGTTTGTAGGGTTCCCTTGGATGTATCAGGGAAGCACAAGTTTGAGGTGGGGACAACTTCGGTGTGGGGTCCATCCTTCGATATAAGGATTTTTTGCAGTCAGGGCCAGGGGCCCCTGGGCACATCCTTTTTCCATTTTCCCTGGGAAAGAAAACTCAGCAGTCCAGGTTCCTGATGTCACTTTGTAGGGCTCCCTTGGGTCTATCAGTGCAGCACAATTTTGAGGTGGGGACAACTTTGGTGTGGGGTCCATCCTTCGATATAAGGATTTTTTGCAGTCAGGGCCCAACCCAGGGCCAGGGGCCCCTGGGCACATCCTTTTTCCATTTTCCCTGGGAAAGAAAACTCAGCAGTCCAGGTTCCTGATGTCAGTTTGTAGGGTTCCCTTGGGTGTATCAGGGCAGCACAAGTTTGAGGTGGGGACAACTTCGGTGTGGGCTCCATCCTTCGATATAAGGATTTTTTGCAGTCAGGGCCAGGGGCCCCTGGGCACATCCTTTTTCCATTTTCCCTGGGAAAGAAAACTCAGCAGTCCAGGTTCCTGATGTCAGTTTGTAGGGCTCCCTTGGGTCTATCAGGGCAGCACAAGTTTGAGGTGGGGACAACTTTGGTGTGGGCTCCATCTTTCGATATAAGGATTCTTTGCAGTCAGGGCCAGGGGCCCCTGGGCACATCCTTTTTCCATTTTCCCTGGGAAAGAAAACTCAGCAGTCCAGGTTCCTGATGTCAGTTTGTAGGGCTCCCTTGGGTCTATCAGGGCAGCACAAGTTTGAGGTGGGGACAACTTCGGTGTGGGCTCCATCCTTCGATATAAGGATTTTTTGCAGTCAGGGCCAGGGGCCCCTGGGCACAACCTTTTTCCATTTTCCCTGGGAAAGAAAACTCAGCAGTCCAGGTTCCTGATGTCAGTTTGTACGGCTCCCTTGGGTCTATCAGGGCAGCACAAGTTTGTGGTGGAGAACACTTTGGTGTGGGGTCCATCCTTCGATATAAGGATTCTTTGCAGTCAGGGCCAGGGGCCCCTGGGCACATCCTTTTTCCATTTTCCCTGGGAAAGAAAACTCAGCAGTCCAGGTTCCTGATGTCAGTTTGTAGGGCTCCCTTGGGTCTATCAGGGCAGCACAAGTTTGAGGTGGGGACAACTTTGGTGTGGGCTCCATCCTTCGATATAAGGATTTTTTGTAGTGAAGCCCCTGCCCAGGACCAGGGACCCCTGGGCACATCCTTTTTCCATTTTCCCTGGGAAAGAAAACTCAGCAGTCCAGGTTCCTGATGTCAGTTTGTAGGGTTCCCTTGGGTGTATCAGGGCAGCACAAGTTTGAGGTGGGGACAACTTCGGTGTGGGCTCCATCCTTCGATATAAGGATTCTTTGCAGTGTGGCCCCAGCCCATGGCTAGAGGCCCCTGGGCACATCCTTTTTCCATTTTCCCTGGGAAAGAAAACTCAGCAGTCCAGGTTCCTGATGTCAGTTTGTAGGGCTCCCTTGGGTCTATCAGGGCAGCACAAGTTTGAGGTGGGGACAACTTTGGTGTGGGCTCCATCTTTCGATATAAGGATTTTTTGCAGTCAGTGCCAGGGGCCCCTGAGCACATCCTTTTTCCATTTTCCCTGGGAAAGAAAACTCAGCAGTCCAGGTTCCTGATGTCAGTTTGTAGGGTTCCCTTGGATGTATCAGGGAAGCACAAGTTTGAGGTGGGGACAACTTTGGTGTGGGGTCCATCCTTCGATATAAGGATTTTTTGCAGTCAGGGCCAGGGGCCCCTGGGCACATCCTTTTTCCATTTTCCCTGGGAAAGAAAACTCAGCAGTCCAGGTTCCTGATGTCACTTTGTAGGGCTCCCTTGGGTCTATCAGTGCAGCACAATTTTGAGGTGGGGACAACTTTGGTGTGGGGTCCATCCTTCGATATAAGGATTTTTTGCAGTCAGGGCCCAACCCAGGGCCAGGGGCCCCTGGGCACATCCTTTTTCCATTTTCCCTGGGAAAGAAAACTCAGCAGTCCAGGTTCCTGATGTCAGTTTGTAGGGCTCCCTTGGGTCTATCAGGGCAGCACAAGTTTGAGGTGGGGACAACTTCGGTGTGGGCTCCATCCTTCGATATAAGGATTTTTTGTAGTGAGGCCCCAGCCCAGGACCAGGGACCCCTGGGCATATCCTTTTTCCATTTTCCCTGGGAAAGAAAACTCAGCAGTCCAGGTTCCTGATGTCAGTTTGTAGGGTTCCCTTGGGTGTATCAGGGCAGCACAAGTTTGAGGTGGGGACAACTTCGGTGTGGGCTCCATCCTTCGATATAAGGATTTTTTGCAGTCAGGGCCAGGGGCCCCTGGGCACATCCTTTTTCCATTTCCCCTGGGAAAGAAAACTCAGCAGTCCAGGTTCCTGATGTCAGTTTGTAGGGTTCCCTTGGGTGTATCAGGGCAGCACAAGTTTGAGGTGGGGACAACTTCGGTGTGGGCTCCATCCTTCGATATAAGGATTCTTTGCAGTCTGGCCCCAGCCCATGGCTAGAGGCCCCTGGGCACATCCTTTTTCCATTTTCCCTGGGAAAGAAAACTCAGCAGTCCAGGTTCCTGATGTCAGTTTGTAGGGCTCCCTTGGGTGTATCAGGGCAGCACAAGTTTGAGGTGGGGACAACTTTGGTGTGGGCTCCATCTTTCGATATAAGGATTCTTTGCAGTCAGGGCCAGGGGCCCCTGGGCACATCCTTTTTCCATTTTCCCTGGGAAAGAAAACTCAGCAGTCCAGGTTCCTGATGTCAGTTTGTAGGGCTCCCTTGGGTCTATCAGGGCAGCACAAGTTTGAGGTGGGGACAACTTTGGTGTGGGCTCCATCCTTCGATATAAGGATTTTTTGCAGTCAGGGCCAGGGGCCCCTGGGCACAACCTTTTTCCATTTTCCCTGGGAAAGAAAACTCAGCAGTCCAGGTTCCTGATGTCACTTTGTAGGGCTCCCTTGGGTCTATCAGGGCAGCACAAGTTTGTGGTGGAGAACACTTTGGTGTGGGGTCCATCCTTCGATATAAGGATTCTTTGCAGTCAGGGCCAGGGGCCCCTGGGCACATCCTTTTTCCATTTTCCCTGGGAAAGAAAACTCAGCAGTCCAGGTTCCTGATGTCAGTTTGTAGGGCTCCCTTGGGTCTATCAGGGCAGCACAAGTTTGAGGTGGGGACAACTTTGGTGTGGGCTCCATCCTTCGATATAAGGATTTTTTGTAGTGAGGCCCCTGCCCAGGACCAGGGACCCCTGGGCACATCCTTTTTCCATTTTCCCTGGGAAAGAAAACTCAGCAGTCCAGGTTCCTGATGTCAGTTTGTAGGGCTCCCTTGGGTGTATCAGGGCAGCACAAGTTTGAGGTGGGGACAACTTCGGTGTGGGCTCCATCCTTCGATATAAGGATTCTTTGCAGTGTGGCCCCAGCCCATGGCTAGAGGCCCCTGGGCACATCCTTTTTCCATTTTCCCTGGGAAAGAAAACTCAGCAGTCCAGGTTCCTGATGTCAGTTTGTAGGGTTCCCTTGGATGTATCAGGGAAGCACAAGTTTGAGGTGGGGACAACTTTGGTGTGGGGTCCATCCTTCGATATAAGGATTTTTTGCAGTCAGGGCCAGGGGCCCCTGGGCACATCCTTTTTCCATTTTCCCTGGGAAAGAAAACTCAGCAGTCCAGGTTCCTGATGTCAGTTTGTAGGGCTCCCTTGGGTCTATCAGTGCAGCACAATTTTGAGGTGGGGACAACTTTGGTGTGGGGTCCATCCTTCGATATAAGGATTTTTTGCAGTCAGGGCCCAACCCAGGGCCAGGGGCCCCTGGGCACATCCTTTTTCCATTTTCCCTGGGAAAGAAAACTCAGCAGTCCAGGTTCCTGATGTCAGTTTGTAGGGCTCCCTTGGGTCTATCAGGGCAGCACAGGTTTGAGGTGGGGACAACTTCGGTGTGGGCTCCATCCTTCGATATAAGGATTTTTTGTAGTGAGGCCCCAGCCCAGGACCAGGGACCCCTGGGCATATCCTTTTTCCATTTTCCCTGGGAAAGAAAACTCAGCAGTCCAGGTTCCTGATGTCAGTTTGTAGGGTTCCCTTGGGTGTATCAGGGCAGCACAAGTTTGAGGTGGGGACAACTTCGGTGTGGGGTCCATCCTTCGATATAAGGATTTTTTGCAGTCAGGGCCAGGGGCCCCTGGGCACATCCTTTTTCCATTTTCCCTGGGAAAGAAAACTCAGCAGTCCAGGTTCCTGATGTCAGTTTGTAGGGCTCCCTTGGGTCTATCAGGGCAGCACAAGTTTGAGGTGGGGACAACTTCGGTGTGGGCTCCATCCTTCGATATAAGGATTTTTTGCAGTCAGGGCCAGGGGCCCCTGGGCACATCCTTTTTCCATTTTCCCTGGGAAAGAAAACTCAGCAGTCCAGGTTCCTGATGTCAGTTTGTAGGGCTCCCTTGGGTGTATCAGGGCAGCACAAGTTTGAGGTGGGGACAACTTTGGTGTGGGGTCCATCCTTCGATATAAGGATTTTTTGTAGTAAGGCCCCAGCCCAGGACCAGGGACCCCTGGGCACATCCTTTTTCCATTTTCCCTGGGAAAGAAAACTCAGCAGTCCAGGTTCCTGATGTCAGTTTGTAGGGCTCCCTTGGGTCTATCAGGGCAGCACAAGTTTGAGGTGGGGAACACTTTGGTGTGGGGTCCATCCTTCGATATAAGGATTCTTTGCAGTCAGGGCCAGGGGCCCCTGGGCACATCCTTTTTCCATTTTCCCTGGGAAAGAAAACTCAGCAGTCCAGGTTCCTGATGTCAGTTTTTAGGGCTCCCTTGGGTCTATCAGGGCAGCACAAGTTTGAGGTGGGGACAACTTTGGTGTGGGCTCCATCCTTCGATATAAGGATTTTTTGTAGCGAGGCCCCAGCCCAGGACCAGGGACCCCTGGGCACATCCTTTTTCCATTTTCCCTGGGAAAGAAAACTCAGCAGTCCAGGTTCCTGATGTCAGTTTGTAGGGTTCCCTTGGGTGTATCAGGGCAGCAGAAGTTTGAGGTGGGGACAACTTCGGTGTGGGCTCCATCCTTCGATATAAGGATTTTTTGCAGTCAGGGCCAGGGGCCCCTGGGCACATCCTTTTTCCATTTTCCCTGGGAAAGAAAACTCAGCAGTCCAGGTTCCTGATGTCAGTTTGTAGGGCTCCCTTGGGTCTATCAGGGCAGCACAAGTTTGAGGTGGGGACAACTTCGGTGTGGGCTCCATCCTTCGATATAAGGATTCTTTGCAGTGTGGCCCCAGCCCATGGCTAGAGGACCCTGGGCACATCCTTTTTCCATTTTCCCTGGGAAAGAAAACTCAGCAGTCCAGGTTCCTGATGTCAGTTTGTAGGGCTCCCTTGGGTCTATCAGGGCAGCACAAGTTTGAGGTGGGGACAACTTTGGTGTGGGCTCCATCTTTCGATATAAGGATTTTTTGCAGTCAGGGCCAGGGGCCCCGGGGCACATCCTTTTTCCATTTTCCCTGGGAAAGAAAACTCAGCAGTCCAGGTTCCTGATGTCAGTTTGTAGGGCTCCCTTGGGCCTATCAGGGCAGCACAAGTTTGAGGTGGGGACAACTTTGGTGTGGGCTCCATCTTTCGATATAAGGATTTTTTGCAGTCAGGGCCAGGGGCCCCTGGGCACATCCTTTTTCCATTTTCCCTGGGAAAGAAAACTCAGCAGTCCAGGTTCCTGATGTCAGTTTGTAGGGCTCCCTTGGGTCTATCAGGGCAGCACAAGTTTGAGGTGGGGACAACTTTGGTGTGGGCTCCATCCTTCGATATAAGGTTTTTTTGTAGTGAGGCCCCAGCCCAGGACCAGGGACCCCTGGGCATATCCTTTTTCCATTTTCCCTGGGAAAGAAAACTCAGCAGTCCAGGTTCCTGATGTCAGTTTGTAGGGCTCCCTTGGGTCTATCAGGGCAGCACAAGTTTGAGGTGGAGAACACTTTGGTGTGGGGTCCATCCTTCGATATAAGGATTCTTTGCAGTCAGGGCCAGGGGCCCCTGGGCACATCCTTTTTCCATTTTCCCTGGGAAAGAAAACTCAGCAGTCCAGGTTCCTGATGTCAGTTTGTAGGGCTCCCTTGGGTCTATCAGGGCAGCACAAGTTTGAGGTGGGGACAACTTTGGTGTGGGCTCCATCCTTCAATATAAGGATTTTTTGCAGTCAGTGCTAGGGGCCCCTGGGCACATCCTTTTTCCATTTTCCCTGGGAAAGAAAACTCAGCAGTCCAGGTTCCTGATGTCAGTTTGTAGGGCTCCCTTGGGTGTATCAGGGCAGCACAAGTTTGAGGTGGGGACAACTTTGGTGTGGGGTCAATCCTTCGATATAAGGATTTTTTGCTGTGAGGCCCCAGCCCAGGGCCAGGGCCCCCTGGGCACATCCTTTTTCCATTTTCCCTGGGAAAGAAAACTCAGCAGTCCAGGTTCCTGATGTCAGTTTGTAGGGCTCCCTTGGGTCTATCAGGGCAGCACTAGTTTGAGGTGGGGACAACTTCGGTGTGGGGTCCATCCTTCGATATAAGGATTTTTTGCAGTCAGGGCCAGGGGCCCCTGGGCACATCCTTTTTCCATTTTCCCTGGGAAAGAAAACTCAGCAGTCCAGGTTCCTGATGTCAGTTTGTAGGGCTCCCTTGGGTCTATCAGGGCAGCACAAGTTTGAGGTGGAGAACACTTTGGTGTGGGGTCCATCCTTCAATATAAGGATTCTTTGCAGTCAGGGCCAGGGGCCCCTGGGCACATCCTTTTTCCATTTTCCCTGGGAAAGAAAACTCAGCAGTCCAGGTTCCTGACGTCAGTTTGTAGGGCTCCCTTGGGTCTATCAGGGCAGCACAAGTTTGAGGTGGGGACAACTTTGGTGTGGGCTCCATCCTTCGATATAAGGATTTTTTGTAGTGAGGCCCCAGCCCAGGACCAGGGACCCCTGGGCACATCCTTTTTCCATTTTCCCTGGGAAAGAAAACTCAGCAGTCCAGGTTCCTGATGTCAGTTTGTAGGGTTCCCTTGGGTGTATCAGGGCAGCAGAAGTTTGAGGTGGGGACAACTTCGGTGTGGGCTCCATCCTTCGATATAAGGATTTTTTGCAGTCAGGGCCAGGGGCCCCTGGGCACATCCTTTTTCCATTTTCCCTGGGAAAGAAAACTCAGCAGTCCAGGTTCCTGATGTCAGTTTGTAGGGTTCCCTTGGGTGTATCAGGGCAGCACAAGTTTGAGGTGGGGACAACTTCGGTGTGGGCTCCATCCTTCGATATAAGGATTCTTTGCAGTCTGGCCCCAGCCCATGGCTAGAGGCCCCTGGGCACATCCTTTTTCCATTTTCCCTGGGAAAGAAAACTCAGCAGTCCAGGTTCCTGATGTCAGTTTGTAGGGCTCCCTTGGGTCTATCAGGGCAGCACAAGTTTGAGGTGGGGACAACTTTGGTGTGGGCTCCATCTTTCGATATAAGGATTCTTTGCAGTCAGGGCCAGGGGCCCCTGGGCACATCCTTTTTCCATTTTCCCTGGGAAAGAAAACTCAGCAGTCCAGGTTCCTGATGTCAGTTTGTAGGGCTCCCTTGGGTCTATCAGGGCAGCACAAGTTTGAGGTGGGGACAACTTTGGTGTGGGCTCCATCCTTCGATATAAGGATTTTTTGCAGTCAGGGCCAGGGGCCCCTGGGCACAACCTTTTTCCATTTTCCCTGGGAAAGAAAACTCAGCAGTCCAGGTTCCTGATGTCACTTTGTAGGGCTCCCTTGGGTCTATCAGTGCAGCACAAGTTTGAGGTGGAGAACACTTTGGTGTGGGGTCCATCCTTCGATATAAGGATTCTTTGCAGTCAGGGCCAGGGGCCCCTGGGCACATCCTTTTTCCATTTTCCCTGGGAAAGAAAACTCAGCAGTCCAGGTTCCTGATGTCAGTTTGTAGGGCTCCCTTGGGTCTATCAGGGCAGCACAAGTGTGAGGTGGGGACAACTTCGGTGTGGGGTCCATCCTTCGATATAAGGATTCTTTGCAGTCAGGGCCAGGGGCCCCTGGGCACATCCTTTTTCCATTTTCCCTGGGAAAGAAAACTCAGCAGTCCAGGTTCCTGATGTCAGTTTGTAGGGTTCCCTTGGGTGTATCAGGGCAGCACAAGTTTGAGGTGGGGACAACTTCGGTGTGGGGTCCATCCTTCGATATAAGGATTTTTTGCAGTCAGGGCCAGGGGCCCCTGGGCACATCCTTTTTCCATTTTCCCTGGGAAAGAAAACTCAGCAGTCCAGGTTCCTGATGTCAGTTTGTAGGGCTCCCTTGGGTCTATCAGGGCAGCACAAGTTTGAGGTGGGGACAACTTCGGTGTGGGCTCCATCCTTCGATATAAGGATTTTTTGCAGTCAGGGCCAGGGGCCCCTGGGCACATCCTTTTTCCATTTTCCCTGGGAAAGAAAACTCAGCAGTCCAGGTTCCTGATGTCAGTTTGTAGGGCTCCCTTGGGTGTATCAGGGCAGCACAAGTTTGAGGTGGGGACAACTTTGGTGTGGGGTCCATCCTTCGATATAAGGATTTTTTGTAGTAAGGCCCCAGCCCAGGACCAGGGACCCCTGGGCACATCCTTTTTCCATTTTCCCTGGGAAAGAAAACTCAGCAGTCCAGGTTCCTGATGTCAGTTTGTAGGGCTCCCTTGGGTCTATCAGGGCAGCACAAGTTTGAGGTGGGGAACACTTTGGTGTGGGGTCCATCCTTCGATATAAGGATTCTTTGCAGTCAGGGCCAGGGGCCCCTGGGCACATCCTTTTTCCATTTTCCCTGGGAAAGAAAACTCAGCAGTCCAGGTTCCTGATGTCAGTTTTTAGGGCTCCCTTGGGTCTATCAGGGCAGCACAAGTTTGAGGTGGGGACAACTTTGGTGTGGGCTCCATCCTTCGATATAAGGATTTTTTGTAGCGAGGCCCCAGCCCAGGACCAGGGACCCCTGGGCACATCCTTTTTCCATTTTCCCTGGGAAAGAAAACTCAGCAGTCCAGGTTCCTGATGTCAGTTTGTAGGGTTCCCTTGGGTGTATCAGGGCAGCAGAAGTTTGAGGTGGGGACAACTTCGGTGTGGGCTCCATCCTTCGATATAAGGATTTTTTGCAGTCAGGGCCAGGGGCCCCTGGGCACATCCTTTTTCCATTTTCCCTGGGAAAGAAAACTCAGCAGTCCAGGTTCCTGATGTCAGTTTGTAGGGCTCCCTTGGGTCTATCAGGGCAGCACAAGTTTGAGGTGGGGACAACTTCGGTGTGGGCTCCATCCTTCGATATAAGGATTCTTTGCAGTGTGGCCCCAGCCCATGGCTAGAGGACCCTGGGCACATCCTTTTTCCATTTTCCCTGGGAAAGAAAACTCAGCAGTCCAGGTTCCTGATGTCAGTTTGTAGGGCTCCCTTGGGTCTATCAGGGCAGCACAAGTTTGAGGTGGGGACAACTTTGGTGTGGGCTCCATCTTTCGATATAAGGATTTTTTGCAGTCAGGGCCAGGGGCCCCGGGGCACATCCTTTTTCCATTTTCCCTGGGAAAGAAAACTCAGCAGTCCAGGTTCCTGATGTCAGTTTGTAGGGCTCCCTTGGGCCTATCAGGGCAGCACAAGTTTGAGGTGGGGACAACTTTGGTGTGGGCTCCATCTTTCGATATAAGGATTTTTTGCAGTCAGGGCCAGGGGCCCCTGGGCACATCCTTTTTCCATTTTCCCTGGGAAAGAAAACTCAGCAGTCCAGGTTCCTGATGTCAGTTTGTAGGGCTCCCTTGGGTCTATCAGGGCAGCACAAGTTTGAGGTGGGGACAACTTTGGTGTGGGCTCCATCCTTCGATATAAGGTTTTTTTGTAGTGAGGCCCCAGCCCAGGACCAGGGACCCCTGGGCATATCCTTTTTCCATTTTCCCTGGGAAAGAAAACTCAGCAGTCCAGGTTCCTGATGTCAGTTTGTAGGGCTCCCTTGGGTCTATCAGGGCAGCACAAGTTTGAGGTGGAGAACACTTTGGTGTGGGGTCCATCCTTCGATATAAGGATTCTTTGCAGTCAGGGCCAGGGGCCCCTGGGCACATCCTTTTTCCATTTTCCCTGGGAAAGAAAACTCAGCAGTCCAGGTTCCTGATGTCAGTTTGTAGGGCTCCCTTGGGTCTATCAGGGCAGCACAAGTTTGAGGTGGGGACAACTTTGGTGTGGGCTCCATCTTTCGATATAAGGATTCTTTGCAGTCAGGGCCAGGGGCCCCTGGGCACATCCTTTTTCCATTTTCCCTGGGAAAGAAAACTCAGCAGTCCAGGTTCCTGATGTCAGTTTGTAGGGCTCCCTTGGGTCTATCAGGGCAGCACAAGTTTGAGGTGGGGACAACTTTGGTGTGGGCTCCATCCTTCGATATAAGGATTTTTTGCAGTCAGGGCCAGGGGCCCCTGGGCACAACCTTTTTCCATTTTCCCTGGGAAAGAAAACTCAGCAGTCCAGGTTCCTGATGTCACTTTGTAGGGCTCCCTTGGGTCTATCAGTGCAGCACAAGTTTGAGGTGGAGAACACTTTGGTGTGGGGTCCATCCTTCGATATAAGGATTCTTTGCAGTCAGGGCCAGGGGCCCCTGGGCACATCCTTTTTCCATTTTCCCTGGGAAAGAAAACTCAGCAGTCCAGGTTCCTGATGTCAGTTTGTAGGGTTCCCTTGGGTGTATCAGGGCAGCACAAGTTTGAGGTGGGGACAACTTCGGTGTGGGGTCCATCCTTCGATATAAGGATTTTTTGCAGTCAGGGCCAGGGGCCCCTGGGCACATCCTTTTTCCATTTTCCCTGGGAAAGAAAACTCAGCAGTCCAGGTTCCTGATGTCAGTTTGTAGGGCTCCCTTGGGTCTATCAGGGCAGCACAAGTTTGAGGTGGGGACAACTTCGGTGTGGGCTCCATCCTTCGATATAAGGATTTTTTGCAGTCAGGGCCAGGGGCCCCTGGGCACATCCTTTTTCCATTTTCCCTGGGAAAGAAAACTCAGCAGTCCAGGTTCCTGATGTCAGTTTGTAGGGCTCCCTTGGGTGTATCAGGGCAGCACAAGTTTGAGGTGGGGACAACTTTGGTGTGGGGTCCATCCTTCGATATAAGGATTTTTTGTAGTAAGGCCCCAGCCCAGGACCAGGGACCCCTGGGCACATCCTTTTTCCATTTTCCCTGGGAAAGAAAACTCAGCAGTCCAGGTTCCTGATGTCAGTTTGTAGGGCTCCCTTGGGTCTATCAGGGCAGCACAAGTTTGAGGTGGGGAACACTTTGGTGTGGGGTCCATCCTTCGATATAAGGATTCTTTGCAGTCAGGGCCAGGGGCCCCTGGGCACATCCTTTTTCCATTTTCCCTGGGAAAGAAAACTCAGCAGTCCAGGTTCCTGATGTCAGTTTGTAGGGCTCCCTTGGGTCTATCAGGGCAGCACAAGTTTGAGGTGGGGACAACTTTGGTGTGGGCTCCATCCTTCAATATAAGGATTTTTTGCAGTCAGTGCTAGGGTCCCCTGGGCACATCCTTTTTCCATTTTCCCTGGGAAAGAAAACTCAGCAGTCCAGGTTCCTGATATCAGTTTGTAGGGCTCCCTTGGGTGTATCAGGGCAGCACAAGTTTGAGGTGGGGACAACTTTGGTGTGGGGTCAATCCTTCGATATAAGGATTTTTTGCTGTGAGGCCCCAGCCCAGGGCCAGGGCCCCCTGGGCACATCCTTTTTCCATTTTCCCTGGGAAAGAAAACTCAGCAGTCCAGGTTCCTGATGTCAGTTTGTAGGGCTCCCTTGGGTCTATCAGGGCAGCACTAGTTTGAGGTGGGGACAACTTCGGTGTGGGGTCCATCCTTCGATATAAGGATTTTTTGCAGTCAGGGCCAGGGGCCCCTGGGCACATCCTTTTTCCATTTTCCCTGGGAAAGAAAACTCAGCAGTCCAGGTTCCTGATGTCAGTTTGTAGGGCTCCCTTGGGTCTATCAGGGCAGCACAAGTTTGAGGTGGAGAACACTTTGGTGTGGGGTCCATCCTTCAATATAAGGATTCTTTGCAGTCAGGGCCAGGGGCCCCTGGGCACATCCTTTTTCCATTTTCCCTGGGAAAGAAAACTCAGCAGTCCAGGTTCCTGACGTCAGTTTGTAGGGCTCCCTTGGGTCTATCAGGGCAGCACAAGTTTGAGGTGGGGACAACTTTGGTGTGGGCTCCATCCTTCGATATAAGGATTTTTTGTAGTGAGGCCCCAGCCCAGGACCAGGGACCCCTGGGCACATCCTTTTTCCATTTTCCCTGGGAAAGAAAACTCAGCAGTCCAGGTTCCTGATGTCAGTTTGTAGGGTTCCCTTGGGTGTATCAGGGCAGCAGAAGTTTGAGGTGGGGACAACTTCGGTGTGGGCTCCATCCTTCGATATAAGGATTTTTTGCAGTCAGGGCCAGGGGCCCCTGGGCACATCCTTTTTCCATTTTCCCTGGGAAAGAAAACTCAGCAGTCCAGGTTCCTGATGTCAGTTTGTAGGGTTCCCTTGGGTGTATCAGGGCAGCACAAGTTTGAGGTGGGGACAACTTCGGTGTGGGCTCCATCCTTCGATATAAGGATTCTTTGCAGTCTGGCCCCAGCCCATGGCTAGAGGCCCCTGGGCACATCCTTTTTCCATTTTCCCTGGGAAAGAAAACTCAGCAGTCCAGGTTCCTGATGTCAGTTTGTAGGGCTCCCTTGGGTCTATCAGGGCAGCACAAGTTTGAGGTGGGGACAACTTTGGTGTGGGCTCCATCTTTCGATATAAGGATTCTTTGCAGTCAGGGCCAGGGGCCCCTGGGCACATCCTTTTTCCATTTTCCCTGGGAAAGAAAACTCAGCAGTCCAGGTTCCTGATGTCAGTTTGTAGGGCTCCCTTGGGTCTATCAGGGCAGCACAAGTTTGAGGTGGGGACAACTTTGGTGTGGGCTCCATCCTTCGATATAAGGATTTTTTGCAGTCAGGGCCAGGGGCCCCTGGGCACAACCTTTTTCCATTTTCCCTGGGAAAGAAAACTCAGCAGTCCAGGTTCCTGATGTCACTTTGTAGGGCTCCCTTGGGTCTATCAGTGCAGCACAAGTTTGAGGTGGAGAACACTTTGGTGTGGGGTCCATCCTTCGATATAAGGATTCTTTGCAGTCAGGGCCAGGGGCCCCTGGGCACATCCTTTTTCCATTTTCCCTGGGAAAGAAAACTCAGCAGTCCAGGTTCCTGATGTCAGTTTGTAGGGCTCCCTTGGGTCTATCAGGGCAGCACAAGTGTGAGGTGGGGACAACTTCGGTGTGGGGTCCATCCTTCGATATAAGGATTCTTTGCAGTCAGGGCCAGGGGCCCCTGGGCACATCCTTTTTCCATTTTCCCTGGGAAAGAAAACTCAGCAGTCCAGGTTCCTGATGTCAGTTTGTAGGGTTCCCTTGGGTGTATCAGGGCAGCACAAGTTTGAGGTGGGGACAACTTTGGTGTGGGCTCCATCCTTCGATATAAGGATTCTTTGCAGTGTGGCCCCAGCCCATGGCTAGAGGCCCCTGGGCACATCCTTTTTCCATTTTCCCTGGGAAAGAAAACTCAGCAGTCCAGGTTCCTGATGTCAGTTTGTAGGGCTCCCTTGGGTCTATCAGGGCAGCACAAGTTTGAGGTGGGGACAACTTTGGTGTGGGCTCCATCTTTCGATATAAGGATTTTTTGCAGTCAGGGCCAGGGGCCCCTGGGCACATCCTTTTTCCATTTTCCCTGGGAAAGAAAACTCAGCAGTCCAGGTTCCTGATGTCAGTTTGTAGGGCTCCCTTGGGTCTATCAGGGCAGCACAAGTTTGAGGTGGGGACAACTTTGGTGTGGGCTCCATCCTTCGATATAAGGATTTTTTGTAGCGAGGCCCCAGCCCAGGACCAGGGACCCCTGGGCACATCCTTTTTCCATTTTCCCTGGGAAAGAAAACTCAGCAGTCCAGGTTCCTGATGTCAGTTTGTAGGGTTCCCTTGGGTGTATCAGGGCAGCAGAAGTTTGAGGTGGGGACAACTTCGGTGTGGGCTCCATCCTTCGATATAAGGATTTTTTGCAGTCAGGGCCAGGGGCCCCTGGGCACATCCTTTTTCCATTTTCCCTGGGAAAGAAAACTCAGCAGTCCAGGTTCCTGATGTCAGTTTGTAGGGTTCCCTTGGGTGTATCAGGGCAGCACAAGTTTGAGGAGGGGACAACTTCGGTGTGGGCTCCATCCTTCGATATAAGGATTCTTTGCAGTGTGGCCCCTTCCCATGGCTAGAGGTCCCTGGGCACATCCTTTTTCCATTTTCCCTGGGAAAGAAAACTCAGCAGTCCAGGTTCCTGATGTCAGTTTGTAGGGCTCCCTTGGGTCTATCAGGGCAGCACAAGTTTGAGGTGGGGACAACTTTGGTGTGGGCTCCATCTTTCGATATAAGGATTTTTTGCAGTCAGGGCCAGGGGCCCCTGGGCACATCCTTTTTCCATTTTCCCTGGGAAAGAAAACTCAGCAGTCCAGGTTCCTGATGTCAGTTTGTAGGGCTCCCTTGGGTCTATCAGGGCAGCACAAGTTTGAGGTGGGGACAACTTCGGTGTGGGCTCCATCCTTCGATATAAGGATTTTTTGCAGTCAGGGCCAGGGGCCCCTGGGCACATCCTTTTTCCATTTTCCCTGGGAAAGAAAACTCAGCAGTCCAGGTTCCTGATGTCAGTTTGTAGGGCTCCCTTGGGTCTATCAGGGCAGCACAAGTTTGAGGTGGGGACAACTTCGGTGTGGGGTCCATCCTTCGATATAAGGATTCTTTGCAGTCAGGGCCAGGGGCCCCTGGGCACATCCTTTTTCCATTTTCCCTGGGAAAGAAAACTCAGCAGTCCAGGTTCCTGATGTCAGTTTGTAGGGCTCCCTTGGGTCTATCAGGGCAGCACAAGTTTGAGGTGGGGACAACTTTGGTGTGGGCTCCATCCTTCGATATAAGGATTTTTTGTAGTGAGGCCCCAGCCCAGGACCAGGGACCCCTGGGCACATCCTTTTTCCATTTTCCCTGGGAAAGAAAACTCAGCAGTCCAGGTTCCTGATGTCAGTTTGTAGGGTTCCCTTGGGTGTATCAGGGCAGCACAAGTTTGAGGTGGGGACAACTTCGGTGTGGGCTCCATCCTTCGATATAAGGATTCTTTGCAGTGTGGCCCCAGCCCATGGCTAGAGGCCCCTGGGCACATCCTTTTTCCATTTTCCCTGGGAAAGAAAACTCAGCAGTCCAGGTTCCTGATGTCAGTTTGTAGGGCTCCCTTGGGTGTATCAGGGCAGCACAAGTTTGAGGTGGGGACACCTTTGGTGTGGGCTCCATCTTTCGATATAAGGATTCTTTGCAGTCAGGGCCAGGGGCCCCTGGGCACATCCTTTTTCCATTTTCCCTGGGAAAGAAAACTCAGCAGTCCAGGTTCCTGATGTCACTTTGTAGGGTTCCCTTGGGTGTATCAGGGCAGCACAAGTTTGAGGTGGGGACAACTTCGGTGTGGGGTCCATCCTTCGATATAAGGATTCTTTGCAGTCAGGGCCAGGGGCCCCTGGGCACATCCTTTTTCCATTTTCCCTGGGAAAGAAAACTCAGCAGTCCAGGTTCCTGATGTCAGTTTGTAGGGCTCCCTTGGGTCTATCAGGGCAGCACAAGTTTGAGGTGGGGACAACTTCGGTGTGGGCTCCATCCTTCGACATAAGGATTTTTTGCAGTCAGGGCCAGGGGCCCCTGGGCACATCCTTTTTCCATTTTCCCTGGGAAAGAAAACTCAGCAGTCCAGGTTCCTGATGTCAGTTTGTAGGGCTCCCTTGGGTGTATCAGGGCAGCACAAGTTTGAGGTGGGGACAACTTCGGTGTGGGCTCCATCCTTCGATATAAGGATTTTTTGCAGTCAGGGCCAGGGGCCCCTGGGCACATCCTTTTTCCATTTTCCCTGGGAAAGAAAACTCAGCAGTCCAGGTTCCTGATGTCAGTTTGTAGGGCTCCCTTGGGTCTATCAGTGCAGCACAAGTTTGAGGTGGGGACAAATTCGGTGTGGGCTCCATCCTTCGATATAAGGATTTTTTGCAGTGATGCCGTAGCCCAGGACCAGGGACCCCTGGGCACATCCTTTTTCCATTTTCCCTGGGAAAGAAAACTCAGCAGTCCAGGTTCCTGATGTCAGTTTGTAGGGCTCCCTTGGGTCTATCAGGGCAGCACAAGTTTGAGGTGGGGACAACTTTGGTGTGGGCTCCATCTTTCGATATAAGGATTTTTTGCAGTCAGTGCCAGGGGCCCCTGAGCACATCCTTTTTCCATTTTCCCTGGGAAAGAAAACTCAGCAGTCCAGGTTCCTGATGTCAGTTTGTAGGGTTCCCTTGGATGTATCAGGGAAGCACAAGTTTGAGGTGGGGACAACTTTGGTGTGGGGTCCATCCTTCGATATAAGGATTTTTTGCAGTCAGGGCCAGGGGCCCCTGGGCACATCCTTTTTCCATTTTCCCTGGGAAAGAAAACTCAGCAGTCCAGGTTCCTGATGTCACTTTGTAGGGCTCCCTTGGGTCTATCAGTGCAGCACAATTTTGAGGTGGGGACAACTTTGGTGTGGGGTCCATCCTTCGATATAAGGATTTTTTGCAGTCAGGGCCCAACCCAGGGCCAGGGGCCCCTGGGCACATCCTTTTTCCATTTTCCCTGGGAAAGAAAACTCAGCAGTCCAGGTTCCTGATGTCAGTTTGTACGGCTCCCTTGGGTCTATCAGGGCAGCACAAGTTTGTGGTGGAGAACACTTTGGTGTGGGGTCCATCCTTCGATATAAGGATTCTTTGCAGTCAGGGCCAGGGGCCCCTGGGCACATCCTTTTTCCATTTTCCCTGGGAAAGAAAACTCAGCAGTCCAGGTTCCTGATGTCAGTTTGTAGGGCTCCCTTGGGTCTATCAGGGCAGCACAAGTTTGAGGTGGGGACAACTTTGGTGTGGGCTCCATCCTTCGATATAAGGATTTTTTGTAGTGAGGCCCCAGCCCAGGACCAGGGACCCCTGGGCATATCCTTTTTCCATTTTCCCTGGGTAAGAAAACTCAGCAGTCCAGGTTCCTGATGTCAGTTTGTAGGGTTCCCTTGGGTGTATCAGGGCAGCACAAGTTTGAGGTGGGGACAACTTCGGTGTGGGGTCCATCCTTCGATATAAGGATTTTTTGCAGTCAGGGCCAGGGGCCCCTGGGCACATCCTTTTTCCATTTTCCCTGGGAAAGAAAACTCAGCAGTCCAGGTTCCTGATGTCAGTTTGTAGGGCTCCCTTGGGTCTATCAGGGCAGCACAAGTTTGAGGTGGGGACAACTTCGGTGTGGGCTCCATCCTTCGATATAAGGATTTTTTGCAGTCAGGGCCAGGGGCCCCTGGGCACATCCTTTTTCCATTTTCCCTGGGAAAGAAAACTCAGCAGTCCAGGTTCCTGATGTCAGTTTGTAGGGCTCCCTTGGGTGTATCAGGGCAGCACAAGTTTGAGGTGGGGACAACTTTGGTGTGGGGTCCATCCTTCGATATAAGGATTTTTTGTAGTGAGGCCCCAGCCCAGGACCAGGGACCCCTGGGCACATCCTTTTTCCATTTTCCCTGGGAAAGAAAACTCAGCAGTCCAGGTTCCTGATGTCAGTTTGTAGGGCTCCCTTGGGTCTATCAGGGCAGCACAAGTTTGAGGTGGGGACAACTTCGGTGTGGGCTCCATCCTTCGATATAAGGATTTTTTGCAGTCAGGGCCAGGGGCCCCTGGGCACATCCTTTTTCCATTTTCCCTGGGAAAGAAAACTCAGCAGTCCAGGTTCCTGATGTCAGTTTGTAGGGTTCCCTTGGGTGTATCAGGGCAGCACAAGTTTGAGGTGGGGACAACTTCGGTGTGGGCTCCATCCTTCGATATAAGGATTTTTTGCAGTCAGGGCCAGGGGCCCCTGGGCACATCCTTTTTCCATTTTCCCTGGGAAAGAAAACTCAGCAGTCCAGGTTCCTGATGTCAGTTTGTAGGGCTCCCTTGGGTCTATCAGGGCAGCACAAGTTTGAGGTGGGGACAACTTTGGTGTGGGCTCCATCCTTCGATATAAGGATTTTTTGTAGTGAGGCCCCAGCCCAGGACCAGGGACCCCTGGGCATATCCTTTTTCCATTTTCCCTGGGAAAGAAAACTCAGCAGTCCAGGTTCCTGATGTCAGTTTGTAGGGCTCCCTTGGGTCTATCAGGGCAGCACAAGTTTGAGGTGGGGACAACTTTGGTGTGGGCTCCATCTTTCGATATAAGGATTTTTTGCAGTCAGTGCCAGGGGCCCCTGAGCACATCCTTTTTCCATTTTCCCTGGGAAAGAAAACTCAGCAGTCCAGGTTCCTGATGTCAGTTTGTAGGGTTCCCTTGGATGTATCAGGGAAGCACAAGTTTGAGGTGGGGACAACTTTGGTGTGGGGTCCATCCTTCGATATAAGGATTTTTTGCAGTCAGGGCCAGGGGCCCCTGGGCACATCCTTTTTCCATTTTCCCTGGGAAAGAAAACTCAGCAGTCCAGGTTCCTGATGTCACTTTGTAGGGCTCCCTTGGGTCTATCAGTGCAGCACAATTTTGAGGTGGGGACAACTTTGGTGTGGGGTCCATCCTTCGATATAAGGATTTTTTGCAGTCAGGGCCCAACCCAGGGCCAGGGGCCCCTGGGCACATCCTTTTTCCATTTTCCCTGGGAAAGAAAACTCAGCAGTCCAGGTTCCTGATGTCAGTTTGTAGGGCTCCCTTGGGTCTATCAGGGCAGCACAAGTTTGAGGTGGGGACAACTTTGGTGTGGGCTCCATCCTTCGATATAAGGATTTTTTGTAGTGAGGCCCCAGCCCAGGACCAGGGACCCCTGGGCACATCCTTTTTCCATTTTCCCTGGGAAAGAAAACTCAGCAGTCCAGGTTCCTGATGTCCGTTTGTAGGGTTCCCTTGGGTGTATCAGGGCAGCACAAGTTTGAGGTGGGGACAACTTCGGTGTGGGGTCCATCCTTCGATATAAGGATTTTTTGCAGTCAGGGCCAGGGGCCCCTGGGCCTATCCTTTTTCCATTTTCCCTGGGAAAGAAAACTCAGCAGTCCAGGTTCCTGATGTCAGTTTGTAGGGCTCCCTTGGGTCTATCAGGGCAGCACAAGTTTGAGGTGGGGACAACTTTGGTGTGGGCTCCATCTTTCGATATAAGGATTTTTTGCAGTCAGGGCCAGGGGCCCCTTGGCACATCCTTTTTCCATTTTCCCTGGGAAAGAAAACTCAGCAGTCCAGGTTCCTGATGTCAGTATGTAGGGCTCCCTTGGGCCTATCAGGGCAGCACAATTTTGAGGTGGGGACAACTTTGGTGTGGGCTCCATCTTTCGATATAAGGATTTTTTGCAGTCAGGGCCAGGGGCCCCTGGGCACATCCTTTTTCCATTTTCCCTGGGAAAGAAAACTCAGCAGTCCAGGTTCCTGATGTCAGTTTGTAGGGCTCCCTTGGGTCTATCAGGGCAGCAGAAGTTTGAGGTGGAGAACACTTTGGTGTGGGGTCCATCCTTCGATATAAGGATTTTTTGCAGTCAGGGCCTGGGGCCCCTGGGCACATCCTTTTTCCATTTTCCCTGGGAAAGAAAACTCAGCAGTCCAGGTTCCTGATGTCAGTTTGTAGGGCTCCCTTGGGTCTATCAGGGCAGCACAAGTTTGAGGTGGGGACAACTTTGGTGTGGGCTCCATCCTTCGATATAAGGATTTTTTGTAGTGAGGCCCCAGCCCAGGACCAGGGACCCCTGGGCATATCCTTTTTCCATTTTCCCTGGGAAAGAAAACTCAGCAGTCCAGGTTCCTGATGTCAGTTTGTAGGGCTCCCTTGGGTCTATCAGGGCAGCACAAGTTTGAGGTGGAGAACACTTTGGTGTGGGGTCCATCCTTCGATATAAGGATTCTTTGCAGTCAGGGCCAGGGGCCCCTGGGCACATCCTTTTTCCATTTTCCCTGGGAAAGAAAACTCAGCAGTCCAGGTTCCTGATGTCAGTTTGTAGGGCTCCCTTGGGTCTATCAGGGCAGCACAAGTTTGAGGTGGGGACAACTTTGGTGTGGGCTCCATCCTTCGATATAAGGATTTTTTGCAGTCAGTGCTAGGGGCCCCTGGGCACATCCTTTTTCCATTTTCCCTGGGAAAGAAAACTCAGCAGTCCAGGTTCCTGATGTCAGTTTGTAGGGCTCCCTTGGGTGTATCAGGTCAGCACAATTTTGAGGTGGAGAACACTTTGGTGTGGGGTCCATCCTTCGATATAAGGATTCTTTGCAGTCAGGGCCACGGCCCCCTGGGCACATCCTTTTTCCATTTTCCCTGGGAAAGAAAACTCAGCAGTCCAGGTTCCTGATGTCAGTTTGTAGGGCTCCCTTGGGTCTATCAGGGCAGCACAAGTTTGAGGTGGGGACAACTTCGGTGTGGGCTCCATCCTTCGATATAAGGATTTTTTGCAGTCAGGGCCAGGGGCCCCTGGGCACAACCTTTTTCCATTTTCCCTGGGAAAGAAAACTCAGCAGTCCAGGTTCCTGATGTCACTTTGTAGGGTTCCCTTGGGTCTATCAGGGCAGCACAAGTTTGTGGTGGAGAACACTTTGGTGTGGGGTCCATCCTTCGATATAAGGATTCTTTGCAGTCAGGGCCAGGGGCCCCTGGGCACATCCTTTTTCCATTTTCCCTGGGAAAGAAAACTCAGCAGTCCAGGTTCCTGATGTCAGTTTGTAGGGCTCCCTTGGGTCTATCAGGGCAGCACAAGTTTGAGGTGGGGACAACTTTGGTGTGGGCTCCATCTTTCGATATAAGGATTTTTTGCAGTCAGGGCCAGGGGCCCCTGGGCACATCCTTTTTCCATTTTCCCTGGGAAAGAAAACTCAGCAGTCCAGGTTCCTGATGTCAGTTTGTAGGGCTCCCTTGGGTCTATCAGGGCAGCACAAGTTTGAGGTGGAGAACACTTTGGTGTGGGGTCCATCCTTCGATATAAGGATTTTTTGCAGTCAGGGCCAGGGGCCCCTGGGCACATCCTTTTTCCATTTTCCCTGGGAAAGAAAACTCAGCAGTCCAGGTTCCTGATGTCAGTTTGTAGGGCTCCCTTGGGTCTATCAGGGCAGCACAAGTTTGAGGTGGGGACAACTTCGGTGTGGGCTCCATCCTTCGATATAAGGATTTTTTGCAGTCAGGGCCAGGGGCCCCTGGGCACATCCTTTTTCCATTTTCCCTGGGAAAGAAAACTCAGCAGTCCAGGTTCCTGATGTCAGTTTGTAGGGCTCCCTTGGGTCTATCAGGGCAGCACAAGTTTGAGGTGGAGAACACTTTGGTGTGGGGTCCATCCTTCGATATAAGGATTCTTTGCAGTCAGGGCCAGGGGCCCCTGGGCACATCCTTTTTCCATTTTCCCTGGGAAAGAAAACTCAGCAGTCCAGGTTCCTGATGTCAGTTTGTAGGGCTCCCTTGGGTCTATCAGGGCAGCACAAGTTTGAGGTGGGGACAACTTTGGTGTGGGCTCCATCCTTCGATATAAGGATTTTTTGCAGTCAGTGCTAGGGGCCCCTGGGCACATCGTTTTTCCATTTTCCCTGGGAAAGAAAACTCAGCAGTCCAGGTTCCTGATGTCAGTTTGTAGGGCTCCCTTGGGTCTATCAGGGCAGCACAAGTTTGAGGTGGGGACAACTTCGGTGTCGGCTCCATCCTTCGATATAAGGATTTTTTGCAGTCAGGGCCAGGGGCCCCTGGGCACAACCTTTTTCCATTTTCCCTGGGAAAGAAAACTCAGCAGTCGAGGTCCCTGATGTCACTTTGTAGGGCTCCCTTGGGTCTATCAGGGCAGCACAAGTTTGTGGTGGAGAACACTTTGTTGTGGGGTCCATCCTTCGATATAAGGATTCTTTGCAGTCAGGGCCAGGGGCCCCTGGGCACATCCTTTTTCCATTTTCCCTGGGAAAGAAAACTCAGCAGTCCAGGTTCCTGATGTCAGTTTGTAGGGCTCCCTTGGGTCTATCAGGGCAGCACAAGTTTGAGGTGGGGACAACTTTGGTGTGGGGTCCATCTTTCGATATAAGGATTTTTTGTAGTGAGGCCCCAGCCCAGGACCAGGGACCCCTGGGCACATCCTTTTTCCATTTTCCCTGGGAAAGAAAACTCAGCAGTCCAGGTTCCTGATGTCAGTTTGTAGGGTTCCCTTGGGTGTATCAGGGCAGCACAAGTTTGAGGTGGGGACAACTTCGGTGTGGGGTCCATCCTTCGATATAAGGATTTTTTGCAGTCAGGGCCAGGGGCCCCTGGGCCTATCCTTTTTCCATTTTCCCTGGGAAAGAAAACTCAGCAGTCCAGGTTCCTGATGTCAGTTTGTAGGGCTCCCTTGGGTGTATCAGGGCAGCACAAGTTTGAGGTGGGGACAACTTTGGTGTGGGCTCCATCTTTCGATATAAGGATTTTTTGCAGTCAGGGCCAGGGGCCCCTGGGCACATCCTTTTTCCATTTTCCCTGGGAAAGAAAACTCAGCAGTCCAGGTTCCTGATGTCAGTTTGTAGGGCTCCCTTGGGCCTATCAGGGCAGCACAATTTTGAGGTGGGGACAACTTTGGTGTGGGCTCCATCCTTCGATATAAGGATTTTTTGCAGTCAGGGCCAGGGGCCCCTGGGCACATCCTTTTTCCATTTTCCCTGGGAAAGAAAACTCAGCAGTCCAGGTTCCTGATGTCAGTTTGTAGGGCTCCCTTGGGTCTATCAGGGCAGCACAAGTTTGAGGTGGAGAACACTTTGGTGTGGGGTCCATCCTTCGATATAAGGATTTTTTGCAGTCAGGGCCAGGGGCCCCTGGGCACATCCTTTTTCCATTTTCCCTGGGAAAGAAAACTCAGCAGTCCAGGTTCCTGATGTCAGTTTGTAGGGCTCCCTTGGGTCTATCAGGGCAGCACAAGTTTGAGGTGGAGAACACTTTGGTGTGGGGTCCATCCTTCGATATAAGGATTCTTTGCAGTCAGGGCCAGGGGCCCCTGGGCACATCCTTTTTCCATTTTCCCTGGGAAAGAAAACTCAGCAGTCCAGGTTCCTGATGTCAGTTTGTAGGGCTCCCTTGGGTCTATCAGGGCAGCACAAGTTTGAGGTGGGGACAACTTCGGTGTGGGCTCCATCCTTCGATATAAGGATTTTTTGCAGTCAGTGCTAGGGGCCCCTGGGCACATCCTTTTTCCATTTTCCCTGGGAAAGAAAACTCAGCAGTCCAGGTTCCTGATGTCAGTTTGTAGGGCTCCCTTGGGTGTATCAGGTCAGCACAATTTTGAGGTGGAGAACACTTTGGTGTGGGGTCCATCCTTCGATATAAGGATTCTTTGCAGTCAGGGCCACGGCCCCCTGGGCACATCCTTTTTCCATTTTCCCTGGGAAAGAAAACTCAGCAGTCCAGGTTCCTGATGTCAGTTTGTAGGGCTCCCTTGGGTCTATCAGGGCAGCACAAGTTTGAGGTGGGGACAACTTCGGTGTGGGCTCCATCCTTCGATATAAGGATTTTTTGCAGTCAGGGCCAGGGGCTCCTGGGCACAACCTTTTTCCATTTTCCCTGGGAAAGAAAACTCAGCAGTCCAGGTTCCTGATGTCACTTTGTAGGGCTCCCTTGGGTCTATCAGGGCAGCACAAGTTTGTGGTGGAGAACACTTTGGTGTGGGGTCCATCCTTCGATATAAGGATTTTTTGCAGTCAGGGCCAGGGGCCCCTGGGCACATCCTTTTTCCATTTTCCCTGGGAAAGAAAACTCAGCAGTCCAGGTTCCTGATGTCAGTTTGTAGGGCTCCCTTGGGTCTATCAGGGCAGCACAAGTTTGAGGTGGGGACAACTTTGGTGTGGGCTCCATCCTTCGATATAAGGATTTTTTGTAGTGAGGCCCCAGCCCAGGACCAGGGACCCCTGGGCACATCCTTTTTCGATTTTCCCTGGGAAAGAAAACTCAGCAGTCCAGGTTCCTGATGTCAGTTTGTAGGGCTCCCTTGGGTCTATCAGGGCAGCACAAGTTTGAGGTGGGGACAACTTCGGTGTGGGCTCCATCCTTCGATATAAGGATTTTTTGCAGTCAGGGCCAGGGGCCCCTGGGCCTATCCCTTTTCCATTTTCCCTGGGAAAGAAAACTCAGCAGTCCAGGTTCCTGATGTCAGTTTGTAGGGCTCCCTTGGGTCTATCAGGGCAGCACAAGTTTGAGGTGGGGACAACTTTGGTGTGGGCTCCATCTTTCGATATAAGGATTTTTTGCAGTCAGGGCCAGGGGCCCCTGGGCACATCCTTTTTCCATTTTCCCTGGGAAAGAAAACTCAGCAGTCCAGGTTCCTGATGTCAGTTTGTAGGGCTCCCTTGGGCCTATCAGGGCAGCACAATTTTGAGGTGGAGAACACTTTGGTGTGGGGTCCATCCTTCGATATAAGGATTCTTTGCAGTCAGGGCCAGGGGCCCCTGGGCACATCCTTTTTCCATTTTCCCTGGGAAAGAAAACTCAGCAGTCCAGGTTCCTGATGTCAGTTTGTAGGGCTCCCTTGGGTCTATCAGGGCAGCACAAGTTTGAGGTGGGGACAACTTCGGTGTGGGCTCCATCCTTCGATATAAGGATTTTTTGCAGTCAGGGCCAGGGGCCCCTGGGCACATCCTTTTTCCATTTTCCCTGGGAAAGAAAACTCAGCAGTCCAGGTTCCTGATGTCAGTTTGTAGGGCTCCCTTGGGTCTATCAGGGCAGCACAAGTTTGAGGTGGGGACAACTTTGGTGTGGGCTCCATCATTCGATATAAGGATTTTTTGTAGTGAGGCCCCAGCCCAGGACCAGGGACCCCTGGGCATATCCTTTTTCCATTTTCCCTGGGAAAGAAAACTCAGCAGTCCAGGTTCCTGATGTCAGTTTGTAGGGCTCCCTTGGGTCTATCAGGGCAGCACAAGTTTGAGGTGGAGAACACTTTGGTGTGGGGTCCATCCTTCGATATAAGGATTCTTTGCAGTCAGGGCCAGGGGCCCCTGGGCACATCCTTTTTCCATTTTCCCTGGGAAAGAAAACTCAGCAGTCCAGGTTCCTGATGTCAGTTTGTAGGGCTCCCTTGGGTCTATCAGGGCAGCACAAGTTTGAGGTGGGGACAACTTTGGTGTGGGCTCCATCCTTCGATATAAGGATTTCTTGCAGTCAGTGCTAGGGGCCCCTGGGCACATCCTTTTTCCATTTTCCCTGGGAAAGAAAACTCAGCAGTCCAGGTTCCTGATGTCAGTTTGTAGGGCTCCCTTGGGTCTATCAGGTCAGCACAATTTTGAGGTGGAGAACACTTTGGTGTGGGGTCCATCCTTCGATATAAGGATTCTTTGCAGTCAGGGCCACGGCCCCCTGGGCACATCCTTTTTCCATTTTCCCTGGGAAAGAAAACTCAGCAGTCCAGGTTCCTGATGTCAGTTTGTAGGGCTCCCTTGGGTCTATCAGGGCAGCACAAGTTTGAGGTGGGGACAACTTTGGTGTGGGCTCCATCCTTCGATATAAGGATTTTTTGCAGTCAGTGCTAGGGGCCCCTGGGCACATCCTTTTTCCATTTTCCCTGGGAAAGAAAACTCAGCAGTCCAGGTTCCTGATGTCAGTTTGTAGGGCTCCCTTGGGTCTATCAGGGCAGCACAAGTTTGAGGTGGGGACAACTTCGGTGTGGGCTCCATCCTTCGATATAAGGATTTTTTGCAGTCAGGGCCAGGGGCCCCTGGGCACAACCTTTTTCCATTTTCCCTGGGAAAGAAAACTCAGCAGTCGAGGTCCCTGATGTCACTTTGTAGGGCTCCCTTGGGTCTATCAGGGCAGCACAAGTTTGTGGTGGAGAACACTTTGTTGTGGGGTCCATCCTTCGATATAAGGATTCTTTGCAGTCAGGGCCAGGGGCCCCTGGGCACATCCTTTTTCCATTTTCCCTGGGAAAGAAAACTCAGCAGTCCAGGTTCCTGATGTCAGTTTGTAGGGCTCCCTTGGGTCTATCAGGGCAGCACAAGTTTGAGGTGGGGACAACTTTGGTGTGGGCTCCATCCTTCGATATAAGGATTTTTTGTAGTGAGGCCCCAGCCCAGGACCAGGGACCCCTGGGCACATCCTTTTTCCATTTTCCCTGGGAAAGAAAACTCAGCAGTCCAGGTTCCTGATGTCAGTTTGTAGGGTTCCCTTGGGTGTATCAGGGCAGCACAAGTTTGAGGTGGGGACAACTTTGGTGTGGGCTCCATCTTTCGATATAAGGATTTTTTGCAGTCAGGGCCAGGGGCCCCTGGGCACATCCTTTTTCCATTTTCCCTGGGAAAGAAAACTCAGCAGTCCAGGTTCCTGATGTCAGTTTGTAGGGCTCCCTTGGGTCTATCAGGGCAGCACAAGTTTGAGGTGGGGACAACTTTGGTGTGGGCTCCATCTTTCGATATAAGGATTTTTTGCAGTCAGGGCCAGGGGCCCCTGGGCACATCCTTTTTCCATTTTCCCTGGGAAAGAAAACTCAGCAGTCCAGGTTCCTGATGTCAGTTTGTAGGGCTCCCTTGGGTCTATCAGGGCAGCACAAGTTTGAGGTGGAGAACACTTTGGTGTGGGGTCCATCCTTCGATATAAGGATTTTTTGCAGTCAGGGCCAGGGGCCCCTGGGCACATCCTTTTTCCATTTTCCCTGGGAAAGAAAACTCAGCAGTCCAGGTTCCTGATGTCAGTTTGTAGGGCTCCCTTGGGTCTATCAGGGCAGCACAAGTTTGAGGTGGGGACAACTTTGGTGTGGGCTCCATCCTTCGATATAAGGATTTTTTGTAGTGAGGCCCCAGCCCAGGACCAGGGACCCCTGGGCATATTCTTTTTCCATTTTCCCTGGGAAAGAAAACTCAGCAGTCCAGGTTCCTGATGTCAGTTTGTAGGGCTCCCTTGGGTCTATCAGGGCAGCACAAGTTTGAGGTGGAGAACACTTTGGTGTGGGGTCCATCCTTCGATATAAGGATTCTTTGCAGTCAGGGCCAGGGGCCCCTGGGCACATCCTTTTTCCATTTTCCCTGGGAAAGAAAACTCAGCAGTCCAGGTTCCTGATGTCAGTTTGTAGGGCTCCCTTGGGTCTATCAGGGCAGCACAAGTTTGAGGTGGGGACAACTTTGGTGTGGGCTCCATCCTTCGATATAAGGATTTTTTGTAGTGAGGCCCCAGCCCAGGACCAGGGACCCCTGGGCATATCCTTTTTCCATTTTCCCTGGGAAAGAAAACTCAGCAGTCCAGGTTCCTGATGTCAGTTTGTAGGGTTCCCTTGGGTGTATCAGGGCAGCACAAGTTTGAGGTGGGGACAACTTCGGTGTGGGCTCCATCCTTCGATATAAGGATTTTTTGCAGTCAGGGCCAGGGGCCCCTGGGCACATCCTTTTTCCATTTTCCCTGGGAAAGAAAACTCAGCAGTCCAGGTTCCTGATGTCAGTTTGTAGGGCTCCCTTGGGTGTATCAGGGCAGCACAAGTTTGAGGTGGGGACAACTTTGTTGTGGGGTCAATCCTTCGATATAAGGATTTTTTGCAGTGAGGCCCCAGCCCAGGGCCAGGGCCCCCTGGGCACATCCTTTTTCCATTTTCCCTGGGAAAGAAAACTCAGCAGTCCAGGTTCCTGATGTCAGTTTGTAGGGTTCCCTTGGGTGTATCAGGGCAGCACAAGTTTGAGGTGGGGACAACTTCGGTGTGGGGTCCATCCTTCGATATAAGGATTTTTTGCAGTCAGGGCCAGGGGCCCCTGGGCACATCCTTTTTCCATTTTCCCTGGGAAAGAAAACTCAGCAGTCCAGGTTCCTGATGTCAGTTTTTAGGGCTCCCTTGGGCCTATCAGGGCAGCACAATTTTGAGGTGGGGACAACTTTGGTGTGGGCTCCATCTTTCGATATAAGGATTTTTTGCAGTCAGGGCCAGGGGCCCCTGGGCACATCCTTTTTCCATTTTCCCTGGGAAAGAAAACTCAGCAGTCCAGGTTCCTGATGTCAGTTTGTAGGGCTCCCTTGGGTCTATCAGGGCAGCACAAGTTTGAGGTGGAGAACACTTTGGTGTGGGGTCCATCCTTCGATATAAGGATTTTTTGCAGTCAGGGCCAGGGGCCCCTGGGCACATCCTTTTTCCATTTTCCCTGGGAAAGAAAACTCAGCAGTCCAGGTTCCTGATGTCAGTTTGTAGGGCTCCCTTGGGTCTATCAGGGCAGCACAAGTTTGAGGTGGGGACAACTTTGGTGTGGGCTCCATCCTTCGATATAAGGATTTTTTGTAGTGAGGCCCCAGCCCAGGACCAGGGACCCCTGGGCATATCCTTTTTCCATTTTCCCTGGGAAAGAAAACTCAGCAGTCCAGGTTCCTGATGTCAGTTTGTAGGGCTCCCTTGGGTCTATCAAGGCCGCACAAGTTTGAGGTGGGGACAACTTTGGTGTGGGCTCCATCCTTCGATATAAGGATTTCTTGCAGTCAGTGCTAGGGGCCCCTGGGCACATCCTTTTTCCATTTTCCCTGGGAAAGAAAACTCAGCAGTCCAGGTTCCTGATGTCAGTTTGTAGGGCTCCCTTGGGTGTATCAGGTCAGCACAATTTTGAGGTGGAGAACACTTTGGTGTGGGGTCCATCCTTCGATATAAGGATTCTTTGCAGTCAGGGCCACGGCCCCCTGGGCACATCCTTTTTCCATTTTCCCTGGGAAAGAAAACTCAGCAGTCCAGGTTCCTGATGTCAGTTTGTAGGGCTCCCTTGGGTCTATCAGGGCAGCACAAGTTTGAGGTGGGGACAACTTCGGTGTGGGCTCCATCCTTCGATATAAGGATTTTTTGCAGTCAGGGCCAGGGGCCCCTGGGCACATCCTTTTTCCATTTTCCCTGGGAAAGAAAACTCAGCAGTCCAGGTTCCTGATGTCAGTTTGTAGGGCTCCCTTGGGTCTATCAGGGCAGCACAAGTTTGAGGTGGGGACAACTTCGGTGTGGGCTCCATCCTTCGATATAAGGATTTTTTGTAGTGAGGCCCCAGCCCAGGACCAGGGACCCCTGGGCACATCCTTTTTCCATTTTCCCTGGGAAAGAAAACTCAGCAGTCCAGGTTCCTGATGTCAGTTTGTAGGGTTCCCTTGGGTGTATCAGGGCAGCACAAGTTTGAGGTGGGGACAACTTCGGTGTGGGGTCCATCCTTCGATATAAGGATTTTTTGCAGTCAGGGCCAGGGGCCCCTGGGCACATCCTTTTTCCATTTTCCCTGGGAAAGAAAACTCAGCAGTCCAGGTTCCTGATGTCAGTTTGTAGGGTTCCCTTGGGTGTATCAGGGCAGCACAAGTTTGAGGTGGGGACAACTTCGGTGTGGGGTCCATCCTTCGATATAAGGATTTTTTGCAGTCAGGGCCAGGGGCCCCTGGGCACATCCTTTTTCCATTTTCCCTGGGAAAGAAAACTCAGCAGTCCAGGTTCCTGATGTCAGTTTGTAGGGCTCCCTTGGGTGTATCAGGGCAGCACAAGTTTGAGGTGGGGACAACTTTGGTGTGGGGTCCATCCTTCGATATAAGGATTTTTTGTAGTGAGGCCCCAGCCCAGGACCAGGGACCCCTGGGCACATCCTTTTTCCATTTTCCCTGGGAAAGAAAACTCAGCAGTCCAGGTTCCTGATGTCACTTTGTAGGGCTCCCTTGGGTCTATCAGGGCAGCACAAGTTTGTGGTGGAGAACACTTTGGTGTGGGGTCCATCCTTCGATATAAGGATTCTTTGCAGTCAGGGCCAGGGGCCCCTGGGCACATCCTTTTTCCATTTTCCCTGGGAAAGAAAACTCAGCAGTCCAGGTTCCTGATGTCAGTTTGTAGGGCTCCCTTGGGTCTATCAGGGCAGCACAAGTTTGAGGTGGGGACAACTTCGGTGTGGGCTCCATCCTTCGATATAAGGATTTTTTGTAGTGAGGCCCCAGCCCAGGACCAGGGACCCCTGGGCATATCCTTTTTCCATTTTCCCTGGGAAAGAAAACTCAGCAGTCCAGGTTCCTGATGTCAGTTTGTAGGGTTCCCTTGGGTGTATCAGGGCAGCACAAGTTTGAGGTGGGGACAACTTCGGTGTGGGGTCCATCCTTCGATATAAGGATTTTTTGCAGTCAGGGCCAGGGGCCCCTGGGCACATCCTTTTTCCATTTTCCCTGGGAAAGAAAACTCAGCAGTCCAGGTTCCTGATGTCAGTTTGTAGGGCTCCCTTGGGTCTATCAGGGCAGCACAAGTTTGTGGTGGAGAACACTTTGGTGTGGGGTCCATCCTTCGATATAAGGATTCTTTGCAGTCAGGGCCAGGGGCCCCTGGGCACATCCTTTTTCCATTTTCCCTGGGAAAGAAAACTCAGCAGTCCAGGTTCCTGATGTCAGTTTGTAGGGCTCCCTTGGGTGTATCAGGGCAGCACAAGTTTGAGGTGGGGACAACTTTGGTGTGGGCTCCATCCTTCGATATAAGGATTTTTTGTAGTGAGGCCCCAGCCCAGGACCAGGGACCCCTGGGCACATCCTTTTTCCATTTTCCCTGGGAAAGAAAACTCAGCAGTCCAGGTTCCTGATGTCAGTTTGTAGGGTTCCCTTGGGTGTATCAGGGCAGCACAAGTTTGAGGTGGGGACAACTTCGGTGTGGGGTCCATCCTTCGATATAAGGATTTTTTGCAGTCAGGGCCAGGGGCCCCTGGGCACATCCTTTTTCCATTTTCCCTGGGAAAGAAAACTCAGCAGTCCAGGTTCCTGATGTCAGTTTGTAGGGCTCCCTTGGGTGTATCAGGGCAGCACAAGTTTGAGGTGGGGACAACTTTGGTGTGGGGTCCATCCTTCGATATAAGGATTTTTTGTAGTGAGGCCCCAGCCCAGGACCAGGGACCCCTGGGCACATCCTTTTTCCATTTTCCCTGGGAAAGAAAACTCAGCAGTCCAGGTTCCTGATGTCAGTTTGTAGGGCTCCCTTGGGTCTATCAGGGCAGCACAAGTTTGAGGTGGGGACAACTTTGGTGTGGGCTCCATCTTTCGATATAAGGATTTTTTGCAGTCAGGGCCAGGGGCCCCTGGGCACATCCTTTTTCCATTTTCCCTGGGAAAGAAAACTCAGCAGTCCAGGTTCCTGATGTCAGTTTGTAGGGCTCCCTTGGGTCTATCAGGGCAGCACAAGTTTGAGGTGGAGAACACTTTGGTGTGGGGTCCATCCTTCGATATAAGGATTCTTTGCAGTCAGGGCCAGGGGCCCCTGGGCACATCCTTTTTCCATTTTCCCTGGGAAAGAAAACTCAGCAGTCCAGGTTCCTGATGTCAGTTTGTAGGGCTCCCTTGGGTCTATCAGGGCAGCACAAGTTTGAGGTGGGGACAACTTCGGTGTGGGCTCCATCCTTCGATATAAGGATTTTTTGCAGTCAGGGCCAGGGGCCCCTGGGCACAACCTTTTTCCATTTTCCCTGGGAAAGAAAACTCAGCAGTCCAGGTTCCTGATGTCAGTTTGTAGGGCTCCCTTGGGTCTATCAGGGCAGCACAAGTTTGTGGTTGAGAACACTTTGGTGTGGGGTCCATCCTTCGATATAAGGATTCTTTGCAGTCAGGGCCAGGGGCCCCTGGGCACATCCTTTTTCCATTTTCCCTGGGAAAGAAAACTCAGCAGTCCAGGTTCCTGATGTCAGTTTGTAGGGCTCCCGTGGGTCTATCAGGGCAGCACAAGTTTGTGGTGCAGAACACTTTGGTGTGGGGTCCATCCTTCGATATAAGGATTCTTTGCAGTCAGGGCCAGGGGCCCCTGGGCACATCCTTTTTCCATTTTCCCTGGGAAAGAAAACTCAGCAGTCCAGGTTCCTGATGTCAGTTTGTAGGGCTCCCTTGGGTCTATCAGGGCAGCACAAGTTTGAGGTGGGGACAACTTTGGTGTGGGCTCCATCCTTCGATATAAGGATTTTTTGTAGTGAGGCCCCAGCCCAGGACCAGGGACCCCTGGGCATATCCTTTTTCCATTTTCCCTGGGAAAGAAAACTCAGCAGTCCAGGTTCCTGATGTCAGTTTGTAGGGCTCCTTTGGGTCTATCAGTGCAGCACAAGGTTGAGGTGGGGACAACTTCGGTGTGGGGTGCATCCTTCGATATAAGGATTTTTTGCAGTCAGTGCTAGGGGCCCCTGGGCACATCCTTTTTCCATTTTCCCTGGGAAAGAAAACTCAGCAGTCCAGGTTCCTGATGTCAGTTTGTAGGGCTCCCTTGGGTGTATCAGGGCAGCACAAGTTTGAGGTGGGGACAACTTTGGTGTGGGGTCCATCCTTCGATATAAGGATTTTTTGCTGTGAGGCCCCAGCCCAGGGCCAGGGCCCCCTGGGCACATCCTTTTTCCATTTTCCCTGGGAAAGAAAACTCAGCAGTCCAGGTTCCTGATGTCAGTTTGTAGGGCTCCCTTGGGTCTATCAGGGCAGCACAAGTTTGAGGTGGAGAACACTTTGGTGTGGGGTCCATCCTTCGATATAAGGATTCTTTGCAGTCAGGGCCAGGGGCCCCTGGGCACATCCTTTTTCCATTTTCCCTGGGAAAGAAAACTCAGCAGTCCAGGTTCCTGATGTCAGTTTGTAGGGCTCCCTTGGGTCTATCAGGGCAGCACAAGTTTGAGGTGGGGACAACTTTGGTGTGGGCTCCATCCTTCGATATAAGGATTTTTTGTAGTGAGGCCCCAGCCCAGGACCAGGGACCCCTGGGCACATCCTTTTTCCATTTTCCCTGGGAAAGAAAACTCAGCAGTCCAGGTTCCTGATGTCAGTTTGTAGGGTTCCCTTGGGTCTATCAGGGCAGCACAAGTTTGAGGTGGGGACAATTTCGGTGTGGGCTCCATCCTTCGATATAAGGATTCTTTGCAGTGTGGCCCCAGCCCATGGCTAGAGGCCCCTGGGCACATCCTTTTTCCATTTTCCCTGGGAAAGAAAACTCAGCAGTCCAGGTTCCTGATGTCAGTTTGTAGGGCTCCCTTGGGTGTATCAGGGCAGCACAAGTTTGAGGTGGGGACAACTTTGTTGTGGGGTCAATCCTTCGATATAAGGATTTTTTGCAGTGAGGCCCCAGCCCAGGGCCAGGGCCCCCTGGGCACATCCTTTTTCCATTTTCCCTGGGAAAGAAAACTCAGCAGTCCAGGTTCCTGATGTCAGTTTGTAGGGCTCCCTTGGGTCTATCAGGGCAGCACAAGTTTGAGGTGGGGACAACTTCGGTGTGGGGTCCATCCTTCGATATAAGGATTTTTTGCAGTCAGGGCCAGGGGCCCCTGGGCACATCCTTTTTCCATTTTCCCTGGGAAAGAAAACTCAGCAGTCCAGGTTCCTGATGTCAGTTTGTAGGGCTCCCTTGGGTCTATCAGGGCAGCACAAGTTTGAGGTGGGGACAACTTCGGTGTGGGCTCCATCCTTCGATATAAGGATTTTTTGCAGTCAGGGCCAGGGGCCCCTGGGCACATCCTTTTTCCATTTTCCCTGGGAAAGAAAACTCAGCAGTCCAGGTTCCTGATGTCAGTTTGTAGGGCTCCCTTGGGCCTATCAGGGCAGCACAATTTTGAGGTGGAGAACACTTTGGTGTGGGGTCCATCCTTCGATATAAGGATTCTTTGCAGTCAGGGCCAGGGGCCCCTGGGCACATCCTTTTTCCATTTTCCCTGGGAAAGAAAACTCAGCAGTCCAGGTTCCTGATGTCAGTTTGTAGGGCTCCCTTGGGTCTATCAGGGCAGCACAAGTTTGAGGTGGGGACAACTTCGGTGTGGGCTCCATCCTTCGATATAAGGATTTTTTGCAGTCAGGGCCAGGGGCCCCTGGGCACATCCTTTTTCCATTTTCCCTGGGAAAGAAAACTCAGCAGTCCAGGTTCCTGATGTCAGTTTGTAGGGCTCCCTTGGGTCTATCAGGGCAGCACAAGTTTGAGGTGGGGACAACTTTGGTGTGGGCTCCATCCTTCGATATAAGGATTTTTTGTAGTGAGGCCCCAGCCCAGGACCAGGGACCCCTGGGCATATCCTTTTTCCATTTTCCCTGGGAAAGAAAACTCAGCAGTCCAGGTTCCTGATGTCAGTTTGTAGGGCTCCCTTGGGTCTATCAGGGCAGCACAAGTTTGAGGTGGAGAACACTTTGGTGTGGGGTCCATCCTTCGATATAAGGATTCTTTGCAGTCAGGGCCAGGGGCCCCTGGGCACATCCTTTTTCCATTTTCCCTGGGAAAGAAAACTCAGCAGTCCAGGTTCCTGATGTCAGTTTGTAGGGCTCCCTTGGGTCTATCAGGGCAGCACAAGTTTGAGGTGGGGACAACTTTGGTGTGGGCTCCATCCTTCGATATAAGGATTTTTTGTAGTGAGGCCCCAGCCCAGGACCAGGGACCCCTGGGCACATCCTTTTTCCATTTTCCCTGGGAAAGAAAACTCAGCAGTCCAGGTTCCTGATGTCAGTTTGTAGGGTTCCCTTGGGTGTATCAGGGCAGCACAAGTTTGAGGTGGGGACAACTTTGGTGTGGGCTCCATCTTTCGATATAAGGATTTTTTGCAGTCAGGGCCAGGGGCCCCTGGGCACATCCTTTTTCCATTTTCCCTGGGAAAGAAAACTCAGCAGTCCAGGTTCCTGATGTCAGTTTGTAGGGCTCCCTTGGGTCTATCAGGGCAGCACAAGTTTGAGGTGGGGACAACTTCGGTGTGGGCTCCATCCTTCGATATAAGGATTTTTTGCAGTCAGGGCCAGGGGCCCCTGGGCACATCCTTTTTCCATTTTCCCTGGGAAAGAAAACTCAGCAGTCCAGGTTCCTGATGTCAGTTTGTAGGGCTCCCTTGGGTCTATCAGGGCAGCACAAGTTTGAGGTGGGGACAACTTTGGTGTGGGCTCCATCCTTCGATATAAGGATTTTTTGTAGTGAGGCCCCAGCCCAGGACCAGGGACCCCTGGGCACATCCTTTTTCCATTTTCCCTGGGAAAGAAAACTCAGCAGTCCAGGTTCCTGATGTCAGTTTGTAGGGCTCCCTTGGGTCTATCAGGGCAGCACAAGTTTGAGGTGGGGACAACTTTGGTGTGGGCTCCATCCTTCGATATAAGGATTTTTTGTAGTGAGGCCCCAGCCCAGGACCAGGGACCCCTGGGCATATCCTTTTTCCATTTTCCCTGGGAAAGAAAACTCAGCAGTCCAGGTTCCTGATGTCAGTTTGTAGGGTTCCCTTGGGTCTATCAGGGCAGCACAAGTTTGAGGTGGGGACAACTTCGGTGTGGGCTCCATCCTTCGATATAAGGATTTTTTGCAGTCAGGGCCAGGGGCCCCTGGGCACATCCTTTTTCCATTTTCCCTGGGAAAGAAAACTCAGCAGTCCAGGTTCCTGATGTCAGTTTGTAGGGCTCCCTTGGGTCTATCAGGGCAGCACAAGTTTGAGGTGGGGACAACTTTGGTGTGGGCTCCATCCTTCGATATAAGGATTTTTTGTAGTGAGGCCCCAGCCCAGGACCAGGGACCCCTGGGCACATCCTTTTTCCATTTTCCCTGGGAAAGAAAACTCAGCAGTCCAGGTTCCTGATGTCAGTTTGTAGGGTTCCCTTGGGTGTATCAGGGCAGCACAAGTTTGAGGTGGGGACAACTTTGGTGTGGGCTCCATCCTTCGATATAAGGATTTTTTGCAGTCAGGGCCAGGGGCCCCTGGGCACATCCTTTTTCCATTTTCCCTGGGAAAGAAAACTCAGCAGTCCAGGTTCCTGATGTCAGTTTGTAGGGCTCCCTTGGGTCTATCAGGGCAGCACAAGTTTGAGGTGGAGAACACTTTGGTGTGGGGTCCATCCTTCGATATAAGGATTCTTTGCAGTCAGGGCCAGGGGCCCCTGGGCACATCCTTTTTCCATTTTCCCTGGGAAAGAAAACTCAGCAGTCCAGGTTCCTGATGTCAGTTTGTAGGGCTCCCTTGGGTCTATCAGGGCAGCACAAGTTTGAGGTGGGGACAACTTTGGTGTGGGCTCCATCCTTCGATATAAGGATTTCTTGCAGTCAGTGCTAGGGGCCCCTGGGCACATCCTTTTTCCATTTTCCCTGGGAAAGAAAACTCAGCAGTCCAGGTTCCTGATGTCAGTTTGTAGGGCTCCCTTGGGTGTATCAGGTCAGCACAATTTTGAGGTGGAGAACACTTTGGTGTGGGGTCCATCCTTCGATATAAGGATTCTTTGCAGTCAGGGCCACGGCCCCCTGGGCACATCCTTTTTCCATTTTCCCTGGGAAAGAAAACTCAGCAGTCCAGGTTCCTGATGTCAGTTTGTAGGGCTCCCTTGGGTCTATCAGGGCAGCACAAGTTTGAGGTGGGGACAACTTTGGTGTGGGCTCCATCCTTCGATATAAGTATTTTTTGCAGTCAGTGCTAGGGGCCCCTGGGCACATCCTTTTTCCATTTTCCCTGGGAAAGAAAACTCAGCAGTCCAGGTTCCTGATGTCAGTTTGTAGGGCTCCCTTGGGCCTATCAGGGCAGCACAATTTTGAGGTGGGGACAACTTTGGTGTGGGCTCCATCCTTCGATATAAGGATTTTTTGTAGTGAGGCCCCAGCCCAGGACCAGGGACCCCTGGGCATATCCTTTTTCCATTTTCCCTGGGAAAGAAAACTCAGCAGTCCAGGTTCCTGATGTCAGTTTGTAGGGTTCCCTTGGGTGTATCAGGGCAGCACAAGTTTGAGGTGGGGACAACTTTGGTGTGGGCTCCATCCTTCGATATAAGGATTTTTTGCAGTCAGGGCCAGGGGCCCCTGGGCACATCCTTTTTCCATTTTCCCTGGGAAAGAAAACTCAGCAGTCCAGGTTCCTGATGTCAGTTTGTAGGGCTCCCTTGGGTCTATCAGGGCAGCACAAGTTTGAGGTGGGGACAACTTTGGTGTGGGCTCCATCTTTCGATATAAGGATTTTTTGCAGTCAGGGCCAGGGGCCCCTGGGCACATCCTTTTTCCATTTTCCCTGGGAAAGAAAACTCAGCAGTCCAGGTTCCTGATGTCAGTTTGTAGGGCTCCCTTGGGCCTATCAGGGCAGCACAATTTTGAGGTGGGGACAACTTTGGTGTGGGCTCCATCTTTTGATATAAGGATTTTTTGCAGTCAGGGCCAGGGGCCCCTGGGCACATCCTTTTTCCATTTTCCCTGGGAAAGAAAACTCAGCAGTCCAGGTTCCTGATGTCAGTTTGTAGGGCTCCCTTGGGTCTATCAGGGCAGCACAAGTTTGAGGTGGAGAACACTTTGGTGTGGGGTCCATCCTTCGATATAAGGATTTTTTGCAGTCAGGGCCAGGGGCCCCTGGGCACATCCTTTTTCCATTTTCCCTGGGAAAGAAAACTCAGCAGTCCAGGTTCCTGATGTCAGTTTGTAGGGCTCCCTTGGGTCTATCAGGGCAGCACAAGTTTGAGGTGGGGACAACTTTGGTGTGGGCTCCATCCTTCGATATAAGGATTTTTTGTAGTGAGGCCCCAGCCCAGGACCAGGGACCCCTGGGCATATCCTTTTTCCATTTTCCCTGGGAAAGAAAACTCAGCAGTCCAGGTTCCTGATGTCAGTTTGTAGGGCTCCCTTGGGTCTATCAGGGCAGCACAAGTTTGAGGTGGAGAACACTTTGGTGTGGGGTCCATCCTTCGATATAAGGATTCTTTGCAGTCAGGGCCAGGGGCCCCTGGGCACATCCTTTTTCCATTTTCCCTGGGAAAGAAAACTCAGCAGTCCAGGTTCCTGATGTCAGTTTGTAGGGCTCCCTTGGGTCTATCAGGGCAGCACAAGTTTGAGGTGGGGACAACTTTGGTGTGGGCTCCATCCTTCGATATAAGGATTTTTTGTAGTGAGGCCCCAGCCCAGGACCAGGGACCCCTGGGCATATCCTTTTTCCATTTTCCCTGGGAAAGAAAACTCAGCAGTCCAGGTTCCTGATGTCAGTTTGTAGGGTTCCCTTGGGTGTATCAGGGCAGCACAAGTTTGAGGTGGGGACAACTTCGGTGTGGGCTCCATCCTTCGATATAAGGATTTTTTGCAGTCAGGGCCAGGGGCCCCTGGGCACATCCTTTTTCCATTTTCCCTGGGAAAGAAAACTCAGCAGTCCAGGTTCCTGATGTCAGTTTGTAGGGCTCCCTTGGGTCTATCAGGGCAGCACAAGTTTGAGGTGGGGACAACTTTGGTGTGGGCTCCATCCTTCGATATAAGGATTTTTTGTAGTGAGGCCCCAGCCCAGGACCAGGGACCCCTGGGCACATCCTTTTTCCATTTTCCCTGGGAAAGAAAACTCAGCAGTCCAGGTTCCTGATGTCAGTTTGTAGGGTTCCCTTGGGTGTATCAGGGCAGCACAAGTTTGAGGTGGGGACAACTTCGGTGTGGGGTCCATCCTTCGATATAAGGATTTTTTGCAGTCAGGGCCAGGGGCCCCTGGGCACATCCTTTTTCCATTTTCCCTGGGAAAGAAAACTCAGCAGTCCAGGTTCCTGATGTCAGTTTGTAGGGCTCCCTTGGGCCTATCAGGGCAGCACAATTTTGAGGTGGGGACAACTTTGGTGTGGGCTCCATCTTTCGATATAAGGATTTTTTGCAGTCAGGGCCAGGGGCCCCTGGGCACATCCTTTTTCCATTTTCCCTGGGAAAGAAAACTCAGCAGTCCAGGTTCCTGATGTCAGTTTGTAGGGCTCCCTTGGGTCTATCAGGGCAGCACAAGTTTGAGGTGGAGAACACTTTGGTGTGGGGTCCATCCTTCGATATAAGGATTTTTTGCAGTCAGGGCCAGGGGCCCCTGGGCACATCCTTTTTCCATTTTCCCTGGGAAAGAAAACTCAGCAGTCCAGGTTCCTGATGTCAGTTTGTAGGGCTCCCTTGGGTCTATCAGGGCAGCACAAGTTTGAGGTGGGGACAACTTTGGTGTGGGCTCCATCCTTCGATATAAGGATTTTTTGTAGTGAGGCCCCAGCCCAGGACCAGGGACCCCTGGGCATATCCTTTTTCCATTTTCCCTGGGAAAGAAAACTCAGCAGTCCAGGTTCCTGATGTCAGTTTGTAGGGCTCCCTTGGGTCTATCAAGGCCGCACAAGTTTGAGGTGGGGACAACTTTGGTGTGGGCTCCATCCTTCGATATAAGGATTTCTTGCAGTCAGTGCTAGGGGCCCCTGGGCACATCCTTTTTCCATTTTCCCTGGGAAAGAAAACTCAGCAGTCCAGGTTCCTGATGTCAGTTTGTAGGGCTCCCTTGGGTGTATCAGGTCAGCAAAATTTTGAGGTGGAGAACACTTTGGTGTGGGGTCCATCCTTCGATATAAGGATTCTTTGCAGTCAGGGCCACGGCCCCCTGGGCACATCCTTTTTCCATTTTCCCTGGGAAAGAAAACTCAGCAGTCCAGGTTCCTGATGTCAGTTTGTAGGGCTCCCTTGGGTCTATCAGGGCAGCACAAGTTTGAGGTGGGGACAACTTCGGTGTGGGCTCCATCCTTCGATATAAGGATTTTTTGCAGTCAGGGCCAGGGGCCCCTGGGCACATCCTTTTTCCATTTTCCCTGGGAAAGAAAACTCAGCAGTCCAGGTTCCTGATGTCAGTTTGTAGGGCTCCCTTGGGTCTATCAGGGCAGCACAAGTTTGAGGTGGGGACAACTTCGGTGTGGGCTCCATCCTTCGATATAAGGATTTTTTGTAGTGAGGCCCCAGCCCAGGACCAGGGACCCCTGGGCACATCCTTTTTCCATTTTCCCTGGGAAAGAAAACTCAGCAGTCCAGGTTCCTGATGTCAGTTTGTAGGGTTCCCTTGGGTGTATCAGGGCAGCACAAGTTTGAGGTGGGGACAACTTCGGTGTGGGGTCCATCCTTCGATATAAGGATTTTTTGCAGTCAGGGCCAGGGGCCCCTGGGCACATCCTTTTTCCATTTTCCCTGGGAAAGAAAACTCAGCAGTCCAGGTTCCTGATGTCAGTTTGTAGGGTTCCCTTGGGTGTATCAGGGCAGCACAAGTTTGAGGTGGGGACAACTTCGGTGTGGGGTCCATCCTTCGATATAAGGATTTTTTGCAGTCAGGGCCAGGGGCCCCTGGGCACATCCTTTTTCCATTTTCCCTGGGAAAGAAAACTCAGCAGTCCAGGTTCCTGATGTCAGTTTGTAGGGCTCCCTTGGGTGTATCAGGGCAGCACAAGTTTGAGGTGGGGACAACTTTGGTGTGGGGTCCATCCTTCGATATAAGGATTTTTTGTAGTGAGGCCCCAGCCCAGGACCAGGGACCCCTGGGCACATCCTTTTTCCATTTTCCCTGGGAAAGAAAACTCAGCAGTCCAGGTTCCTGATGTCACTTTGTAGGGCTCCCTTGGGTCTATCAGGGCAGCACAAGTTTGTGGTGGAGAACACTTTGGTGTGGGGTCCATCCTTCGATATAAGGATTCTTTGCAGTCAGGGCCAGGGGCCCCTGGGCACATCCTTTTTCCATTTTCCCTGGGAAAGAAAACTCAGCAGTCCAGGTTCCTGATGTCAGTTTGTAGGGCTCCCTTGGGTCTATCAGGGCAGCACAAGTTTGAGGTGGGGACAACTTCGGTGTGGGCTCCATCCTTCGATATAAGGATTTTTTGTAGTGAGGCCCCAGCCCAGGACCAGGGACCCCTGGGCATATCCTTTTTCCATTTTCCCTGGGAAAGAAAACTCAGCAGTCCAGGTTCCTGATGTCAGTTTGTAGGGTTCCCTTGGGTGTATCAGGGCAGCACAAGTTTGAGGTGGGGACAACTTCGGTGTGGGGTCCATCCTTCGATATAAGGATTTTTTGCAGTCAGGGCCAGGGGCCCCTGGGCACATCCTTTTTCCATTTTCCCTGGGAAAGAAAACTCAGCAGTCCAGGTTCCTGATGTCAGTTTGTAGGGCTCCCTTGGGTGTATCAGGGCAGCACAAGTTTGAGGTGGGGACAACTTTGGTGTGGGGTCCATCCTTCGATATAAGGATTTTTTGTAGTGAGGCCCCAGCCCAGGACCAGGGACCCCTGGGCACATCCTTTTTCCATTTTCCCTGGGAAAGAAAACTCAGCAGTCCAGGTTCCTGATGTCAGTTTGTAGGGCTCCCTTGGGTCTATCAGGGCAGCACAAGTTTGAGGTGGGGACAACTTTGGTGTGGGCTCCATCTTTCGATATAAGGATTTTTTGCAGTCAGGGCCAGGGGCCCCTGGGCACATCCTTTTTCCATTTTCCCTGGGAAAGAAAACTCAGCAGTCCAGGTTCCTGATGTCAGTTTGTAGGGCTCCCTTGGGTCTATCAGGGCAGCACAAGTTTGAGGTGGAGAACACTTTGGTGTGGGGTCCATCCTTCGATATAAGGATTCTTTGCAGTCAGGGCCAGGGGCCCCTGGGCACATCCTTTTTCCATTTTCCCTGGGAAAGAAAACTCAGCAGTCCAGGTTCCTGATGTCAGTTTGTAGGGCTCCCTTGGGTCTATCAGGGCAGCACAAGTTTGAGGTGGGGACAACTTCGGTGTGGGCTCCATCCTTCGATATAAGGATTTTTTGCAGTCAGGGCCAGGGGCCCCTGGGCACAACCTTTTTCCATTTTCCCTGGGAAAGAAAACTCAGCAGTCCAGGTTCCTGATGTCAGTTTGTAGGGCTCCCTTGGGTCTATCAGGGCAGCACAAGTTTGTGGTTGAGAACACTTTGGTGTGGGGTCCATCCTTCGATATAAGGATTCTTTGCAGTCAGGGCCAGGGGCCCCTGGGCACATCCTTTTTCCATTTTCCCTGGGAAAGAAAACTCAGCAGTCCAGGTTCCTGATGTCAGTTTGTAGGGCTCCCGTGGGTCTATCAGGGCAGCACAAGTTTGTGGTGCAGAACACTTTGGTGTGGGGTCCATCCTTCGATATAAGGATTCTTTGCAGTCAGGGCCAGGGGCCCCTGGGCACATCCTTTTTCCATTTTCCCTGGGAAAGAAAACTCAGCAGTCCAGGTTCCTGATGTCAGTTTGTAGGGCTCCCTTGGGTGTATCAGGGCAGCACAAGTTTGAGGTGGGGACAACTTTGGTGTGGGGTCCATCCTTCGATATAAGGATTTTTTGCTGTGAGGCCCCAGCCCAGGGCCAGGGCCCCCTGGGCACATCCTTTTTCCATTTTCCCTGGGAAAGAAAACTCAGCAGTCCAGGTTCCTGATGTCAGTTTGTAGGGCTCCCTTGGGTCTATCAGGGCAGCACAAGTTTGAGGTGGAGAACACTTTGGTGTGGGGTCCATCCTTCGATATAAGGATTCTTTGCAGTCAGGGCCAGGGGCCCCTGGGCACATCCTTTTTCCATTTTCCCTGGGAAAGAAAACTCAGCAGTCCAGGTTCCTGATGTCAGTTTGTAGGGCTCCCTTGGGTCTATCAGGGCAGCACAAGTTTGAGGTGGGGACAACTTTGGTGTGGGCTCCATCCTTCGATATAAGGATTTTTTGTAGTGAGGCCCCAGCCCAGGACCAGGGACCCCTGGGCACATCCTTTTTCCATTTTCCCTGGGAAAGAAAACTCAGCAGTCCAGGTTCCTGATGTCAGTTTGTAGGGTTCCCTTGGGTCTATCAGGGCAGCACAAGTTTGAGGTGGGGACAATTTCGGTGTGGGCTCCATCCTTCGATATAAGGATTCTTTGCAGTGTGGCCCCAGCCCATGGCTAGAGGCCCCTGGGCACATCCTTTTTCCATTTTCCCTGGGAAAGAAAACTCAGCAGTCCAGGTTCCTGATGTCAGTTTGTAGGGCTCCCTTGGGTGTATCAGGGCAGCACAAGTTTGAGGTGGGGACAACTTTGTTGTGGGGTCAATCCTTCGATATAAGGATTTTTTGCAGTGAGGCCCCAGCCCAGGGCCAGGGCCCCCTGGGCACATCCTTTTTCCATTTTCCCTGGGAAAGAAAACTCAGCAGTCCAGGTTCCTGATGTCAGTTTGTAGGGCTCCCTTGGGTGTATCAGGGCAGCACAAGTTTGAGGTGGGGACAACTTCGGTGTGGGGTCCATCCTTCGATATAAGGATTTTTTGCAGTCAGGGCCAGGGGCCCCTGGGCACATCCTTTTTCCATTTTCCCTGGGAAAGAAAACTCAGCAGTCCAGGTTCCTGATGTCAGTTTGTAGGGCTCCCTTGGGTCTATCAGGGCAGCACAAGTTTGAGGTGGGGACAACTTCGGTGTGGGCTCCATCCTTCGATATAAGGATTTTTTGCAGTCAGGGCCAGGGGCCCCTGGGCACAACCTTTTTCCATTTTCCCTGGGAAAGAAAACTCAGCAGTCCAGGTTCCTGATGTCACTTTGTAGGGCTCCCTTGGGTCTATCAGGGCAGCACAAGTTTGTGGTGGAGAACACTTTGGTGTGGGGTCCATCCTTCGATATAAGGATTCTTTGCAGTCAGGGCCAGGGGCCCCTGGGCACATCCTTTTTCCATTTTCCCTGGGAAAGAAAACTCAGCAGTCCAGGTTCCTGATGTCAGTTTGTAGGGTTCCCTTGGGTGTATCAGGGCAGCACAAGTTTGAGGTGGGGACAACTTCGGTGTGGGGTCCATCCTTCGATATAAGGATTTTTTGCAGTCAGGGCCAGGGGCCCCTGGGCACATCCTTTTTCCATTTTCCCTGGGAAAGAAAACTCAGCAGTCCAGGTTCCTGATGTCAGTTTGTAGGGCTCCCTTGGGTCTATCAGGGCAGCACAAGTTTGAGGTGGGGACAACTTCGGTGTGGGCTCCATCCTTCGATATAAGGATTTTTTGTAGTGAGGCCCCAGCCCAGGACCAGGGACCCCTGGGCATATCCTTTTTCCATTTTCCCTGGGAAAGAAAACTCAGCAGTCCAGGTTCCTGATGTCAGTTTGTAGGGTTCCCTTGGGTGTATCAGGGCAGCACAAGTTTGAGGTGGGGACAACTTCGGTGTGGGGTCCATCCTTCGATATAAGGATTTTTTGCAGTCAGGGCCAGGGGCCCCTGGGCACATCCTTTTTCCATTTTCCCTGGGAAAGAAAACTCAGCAGTCCAGGTTCCTGATGTCAGTTTGTAGGTCTCCCTTGGGTCTATCAGGGCAGCACAAGTTTGTGGTGGAGAACACTTTGGTGTGGGGTCCATCCTTCGATATAAGGATTCTTTGCAGTCAGGGCCAGGGGCCCCTGGGCACATCCTTTTTCCATTTTCCCTGGGAAAGAAAACTCAGCAGTCCAGGTTCCTGATGTCAGTTTGTAGGGCTCCCTTGGGTCTATCAGGGCAGCACAAGTTTGAGGTGGGGACAACTTTGGTGTGGGCTCCATCCTTCGATATAAGGATTTTTTGTAGTGAGGCCCCAGCCCAGGACCAGGGACCCCTGGGCACATCCTTTTTCCATTTTCCCTGGGAAAGAAAACTCAGCAGTCCAGGTTCCTGATGTCAGTTTGTAGGGTTCCCTTGGGTGTATCAGGGCAGCACAAGTTTGAGGTGGGGACAACTTCGGTGTGGGGTCCATCCTTCGATATAAGGATTTTTTGCAGTCAGGGCCAGGGGCCCCTGGGCACATCCTTTTTCCATTTTCCATGGGAAAGAAAACTCAGCAGTCCAGGTTCCTGATGTCAGTTTGTAGGGCTCCCTTGGGTGTATCAGGGCAGCACAAGTTTGAGGTGGGGACAACTTTGGTGTGGGGTCCATCCTTCGATATAAGGATTTTTTGTAGTGAGGCCCCAGCCCAGCACCAGGGACCCCTGGGCACATCCTTTTTCCATTTTCCCTGGGAAAGAAAACTCAGCAGTCCAGGTTCCTGATGTCAGTTTGTAGGGCTCCCTTGGGTCTATCAGGGCAGCACAAGTTTGAGGTGGGGACAACTTTGGTGTGGGCTCCATCCTTCGATATAAGGATTCTTTGCAGTCAGGGCCAGGGGCCCCTGGGCACATCCTTTTTCCATTTTCCCTGGGAAAGAAAACTCAGCAGTCCAGGTTCCTGATGTCAGTTTGTAGGGCTCCCTTGGGTCTATCAGGGCAGCACAAGTTTGAGGTGGGGACAACTTCGGTGTGGGCTCCATCCTTCGATATAAGGATTTTTTGCAGTCAGGGCCAGGGGCCCCTGGGCACAACCTTTTTCCATTTTCCCTGGGAAAGAAAACTCAGCAGTCCAGGTTCCTGATGTCAGTTTGTAGGGCTCCCTTGGGTCTATCAGGGCAGCACAAGTTTGTGGTTGAGAACACTTTGGTGTGGGGTCCATCCTTCGATATAAGGATTCTTTGCAGTCAGGGCCAGGGGCCCCTGGGCACATCCTTTTTCCATTTTCCCTGGGAAAGAAAACTCAGCAGTCCAGGTTCCTGATGTCAGTTTGTAGGGCTCCCTTGGGTCTATCAGGGCAGCACAAGTTTGAGGTGGGGACAACTTCGGTGTGGGCTCCATCCTTCGATATAAGGATTTTTTGCAGTCAGTGCTAGCGGCCCCTGGGCACATCCTTTTTCCATTTTCCCTGGGAAAGAAAACTCAGCAGTCGAGGTCCCTGATGTCAGTTTGTAGGGCTCCCGTGGGTCTATCAGGGCAGCACAAGTTTGAGGTGGAGAACACTTTGGTGTGGGGTCCATCCTTCGATATAAGGATTCTTTTAAGTCAGGGCCAGGGGCCCCTGGGCACATCCTTTTTCCATTTTCCCTGGGAAAGAAAACTCAGCAGTCCAGGTTCCTGATGTCAGTTTGTAGGGCTCCCTTGGGTCTATCAGGGCAGCACAAGTTTGAGGTGGGGACAACTTTGGTGTGGGCTCCATCCTTCGATATAAGGATTTTTTGTAGTGAGGCCCCAGCCCAGGACCAGGGACCCCTGGGCACATCCTTTTTCCATTTTCCCTGGGAAAGAAAACTCAGCAGTCCAGGTTCCTGATGTCAGTTTGTAGGGTTCCCTTGGGTGTATCAGGGCAGCACAAGTTTGAGGTGGGGACAACTTCGGTGTGGGCTCCATCCTTCGATATAAGGATTTTTTGCAGTCAGGGCCAGGGGCCCCTGGGCACATCCTTTTTCCATTTTCCCTGGGAAAGAAAACTCAGCAGTCCAGGTTCCTGATGTCAGTTTGTAGGGCTCCCTTGGGTCTATCAGGGCAGCACAAGTTTGAGGTGGGGACAACTTTGGTGTGGGCTCCATCCTTCGATATAAGGATTTTTTGTAGTGAGGCCCCAGCCCAGGACCAGGGACCCCTGGGCACATCCTTTTTCCATTTTCCCTGGGAAAGAAAACTCAGCAGTCCAGGTTCCTGATGTCAGTTTGTAGGGTTCCCTTGGGTGTATCAGGGCAGCACAAGTTTGAGGTGGGGACAACTTCGGTGTGGGGTCCATCCTTCGATATAAGGATTTTTTGCAGTCAGGGCCGGGGGCCCCTGGGCCTATCCTTTTTCCATTTTCCCTGGGAAAGAAAACTCAGCAGTCCAGGTTCCTGATGTCAGTTTGTAGGGCTCCCTTGGGTCTATCAGGGCAGCACAAGTTTGAGGTGGGGACAACTTTGGTGTGGGCTCCATCTTTCGATATAAGGATTTTTTGCAGTCAGGGCCAGGGGCCCCTGGGCACATCCTTTTTCCATTTTCCCTGGGAAAGAAAACTCAGCAGTCCAGGTTCCTGATGTCAGTTTGTAGGGCTCCCTTGGGCCTATCAGGGCAGCACAATTTTGAGGTGGGGACAACTTTGGTGTGGGCTCCATCTTTCGATATAAGGATTTTTTGCAGTCAGGGCCAGGGGCCCCTGGGCACATCCTTTTTCCATTTTCCCTGGGAAAGAAAACTCAGCAGTCCAGGTTCCTGATGTCAGTTTGTAGGGCTCCCTTGGGTCTATCAGGGCAGCACAAGTTTGAGGTGGAGAACACTTTGGTGTGGGGTCCATCCTTCGATATAAGGATTTTTTGCAGTCAGGGCCAGGGGCCCCTGGGCACATCCTTTTTCCATTTTCCCTGGGAAAGAAAACTCAGCAGTCCAGGTTCCTGATGTCAGTTTGTAGGGCTCCCTTGGGTCTATCAGGGCAGCACAAGTTTGAGGTGGGGACAACTTTGGTGTGGGCTCCATCCTTCGATATAAGGATTTTTTGTAGTGAGGCCCCAGCCCAGGACCAGGGACCCCTGGGCATATCCTTTTTCCATTTTCCCTGGGAAAGAAAACTCAGCAGTCCAGGTTCCTGATGTCAGTTTGTAGGGCTCCCTTGGGTGTATCAGGGCAGCACAAGTTTGAGGTGGAGAACACTTTGGTGTGGGGTCCATCCTTCGATATAAGGATTCTTTGCAGTCAGGGCCAGGGGCCCCTGGGCACATCCTTTTTCCATTTTCCCTGGGAAAGAAAACTCAGCAGTCCAGGTTCCTGATGTCAGTTTGTAGGGCTCCCTTGGGTCTATCAGGGCAGCACAAGTTTGAGGTGGGGACAACTTTGGTGTGGGCTCCATCCTTCGATATAAGGATTTTTTGCAGTCAGTGCTAGGGGCCCCTGGGCACATCCTTTTTCCATTTTCCCTGGGAAAGAAAACTCAGCAGTCCAGGTTCCTGATGTCAGTTTGTAGGGCTCCCTTGGGTCTATCAGGGCAGCACAAGTTTGAGGTGGGGACAACTTTGGTGTGGGCTCCATCCTTCGATATAAGGATTTTTTGTAGTGAGGCCCCAGCCCAGGACCAGGGACCCCTGGGCATATCCTTTTTCCATTTTCCCTGGGAAAGAAAACTCAGCAGTCCAGGTTCCTGATGTCAGTTTGTAGGGTTCCCTTGGGTGTATCAGGGCAGCACAAGTTTGAGGTGGGGACAACTTCGGTGTGGGCTCCATCCTTCGATATAAGGATTCTTTGCAGTCTGGCCCCAGCCCATGGCTAGAGGCCCCTGGGCACATCCTTTTTCCATTTTCCCTGGGAAAGAAAACTCAGCAGTCCAGGTTCCTGATGTCAGTTTGTAGGGCTCCCTTGGGTCTATCAGGGCAGCACAAGTTTGAGGTGGGGACAACTTCGGTGTGGGCTCCATCCTTCGATATAAGGATTTTTTGTAGTGAGGCCCCAGCCCAGGACCAGGGACCCCTGGGCATATCCTTTTTCCATTTTCCCTGGGAAAGAAAACTCAGCAGTCCAGGTTCCTGATGTCAGTTTGTAGGGTTCCCTTGGGTGTATCAGGGCAGCACAAGTTTGAGGTGGGGACAACTTCGATGTGGGGTCCATCCTTCGATATAAGGATTTTTTGCAGTCAGGGCCAGGGGCCCCTGGGCACATCCTTTTTCCATTTTCCCTGGGAAAGAAAACTCAGCAGTCCAGGTTCCTGATGTCAGTTTGTAGGGCTCCCTTGGGTCTATCAGGGCAGCACAAGTTTGTGGTGGAGAACACTTTGGTGTGGGGTCCATCCTTCGATATAAGGATTCTTTGCAGTCAGGGCCAGGGGCCCCTGGGCACATCCTTTTTCCATTTTCCCTGGGAAAGAAAACTCAGCAGTCCAGGTTCCTGATGTCAGTTTGTAGGGCTCCCTTGGGTCTATCAGGGCAGCACAAGTTTGAGGTGGGGACAACTTTGGTGTGGGCTCCATCCTTCGATATAAGGATTTTTTGTAGTGAGGCCCCAGCCCAGGACCAGGGACCCCTGGGCACATCCTTTTTCCATTTTCCCTGGGAAAGAAAACTCAGCAGTCCAGGTTCCTGATGTCAGTTTGTAGGGTTCCCTTGGGTGTATCAGGGCAGCACAAGTTTGAGGTGGGGACAACTTCGGTGTGGGGTCCATCCTTCGATATAAGGATTTTTTGCAGTCAGGGCCAGGGGCCCCTGGGCACATCCTTTTTCCATTTTCCCTGGGAAAGAAAACTCAGCAGTCCAGGTTCCTGATGTCAGTTTGTAGGGCTCCCTTGGGTGTATCAGGGCAGCACAAGTTTGAGGTGGGGACAACTTTGGTGTGGGCTCCATCCTTCGATATAAGGATTTTTTGTAGTGAGGCCCCAGCCCAGGACCAGGGACCCCTGGGCACATCCTTTTTCCATTTTCCCTGGGAAAGAAAACTCAGCAGTCCAGGTTCCTGATGTCAGTTTGTAGGGCTCCCTTGGGTCTATCAGGGCAGCACAAGTTTGAGGTGGGGACAACTTTGGTGTGGGCTCCATCTTTCGATATAAGGATTTTTTGCAGTCAGGGCCAGGGGCCCCTGGGCACATCCTTTTTCCATTTTCCCTGGGAAAGAAAACTCAGCAGTCCAGGTTCCTGATGTCAGTTTGTAGGGCTCCCTTGGGTCTATCAGGGCAGCACAAGTTTGAGGTGGAGAACACTTTGGTGTGGGGTCCATCCTTCGATATAAGGATTTTTTGCAGTCAGGGCCAGGGGCCCCTGGGCACATCCTTTTTCCATTTTCCCTGGGAAAGAAAACTCAGCAGTCCAGGTTCCTGATGTCAGTTTGTAGGGCTCCCTTGGGTCTATCAGGGCAGCACAAGTTTGAGGTGGGGACAACTTCGGTGTGGGCTCCATCCTTCGATATAAGGATTTTTTGTAGTGAGGCCCCAGCCCAGGACCAGGGACCCCTGGGCATATCCTTTTTCCATTTTCCCTGGGAAAGAAAACTCAGCAGTCCAGGTTCCTGATGTCAGTTTGTAGGGTTCCCTTGGGTGTATCAGGGCAGCACAAGTTTGAGGTGGGGACAACTTCGGTGTGGGGTCCATCCTTCGATATAAGGATTTTTTGCAGTCAGGGCCAGGGGCCCCTGGGCACATCCTTTTTCCATTTTCCCTGGGAAAGAAAACTCAGCAGTCCAGGTTCCTGATGTCAGTTTGTAGGGCTCCCTTGGGTCTATCAGGGCAGCACAAGTTTGTGGTGGAGAACACTTTGGTGTGGGGTCCATCCTTCGATATAAGGATTCTTTGCAGTCAGGGCCAGGGGCCCCTGGGCACATCCTTTTTCCATTTTCCCTGGGAAAGAAAACTCAGCAGTCCAGGTTCCTGATGTCAGTTTGTAGGGCTCCCTTGGGTCTATCAGGGCAGCACAAGTTTGAGGTGGGGACAACTTTGGTGTGGGCTCCATCCTTCGATATAAGGATTTTTTGTAGTGAGGCCCCAGCCCAGGACCAGGGACCCCTGGGCACATCCTTTTTCCATTTTCCCTGGGAAAGAAAACTCAGCAGTCCAGGTTCCTGATGTCAGTTTGTAGGGTTCCCTTGGGTGTATCAGGGCAGCACAAGTTTGAGGTGGGGACAACTTCGGTGTGGGGTCCATCCTTCGATATAAGGATTTTTTGCAGTCAGGGCCAGGGGCCCCTGGGCACATCCTTTTTCCATTTTCCATGGGAAAAAAAACTCAGCAGTCCAGGTTCCTGATGTCAGTTTGTAGGGCTCCCTTGGGTGTATCAGGGCAGCACAAGTTTGAGGTGGGGACAACTTTGGTGTGGGCTCCATCCTTCGATATAAGGATTTTTTGTAGTGAGGCCCCAGCCCAGGACCAGGGACCCCTGGGCACATCCTTTTTCCATTTTCCCTGGGAAAGAAAACTCAGCAGTCCAGGTTCCTGATGTCAGTTTGTAGGGCTCCCTTGGGTCTATCAGGGCAGCACAAGTTTGAGGTGGGGACAACTTTGGTGTGGGCTCCATCCTTCGATATAAGGATTCTTTGCAGTCAGGGCCAGGGGCCCCTGGGCACATCCTTTTTCCATTTTCCCTGGGAAAGAAAACTCAGCAGTCCAGGTTCCTGATGTCAGTTTGTAGGGCTCCCTTGGGTCTATCAGGGCAGCACAAGTTTGAGGTGGAGAACACTTTGGTGTGGGGTCCATCCTTCGATATAAGGATTCTTTGCAGTCAGGGCCAGGGGCCCCTGGGCACATCCTTTTTCCATTTTCCCTGGGAAAGAAAACTCAGCAGTCCAGGTTCCTGATGTCAGTTTGTAGGGCTCCCTTGGGTCTATCAGTGCAGCACAAGTTTGAGGTGGGGACAACTTCGGTGTGGGGTGCATCCTTCGATATAAGGATTTTTTGCAGTCAGTGCTAGGGGCCCCTGGGCACATCCTTTTTCCATTTTCCCTGGGAAAGAAAACTCAGCAGTCCAGGTTCCTGATGTCAGTTTGTAGGGCTCCCTTGGGTCTATCAGGGCAGCACAAGTTTGAGGTGGAGAACACTTTGGTGTGGGGTCCATCCTTCGATATAAGGATTCTTTTCAGTCAGGGCCAGGGACCCCTGGGCACATCCTTTTTCCATTTTCCCTGGGAAAGAAAACTCAGCAGTCCAGGTTCCTGATGTCAGTTTGTAGGGCTCCCTTGGGTCTATCAGGGCAGCACAAGTTTGAGGTGGGGACAACTTTGGTGTGGGCTCCATCCTTCGATATAAGGATTTTTTGTAGTGAGGCCCCAGCCCAGGACCAGGGACCCCTGGGCACATCCTTTTTCCATTTTCCCTGGGAAAGAAAACTCAGCAGTCCAGGTTCCTGATGTCAGTTAGTAGGGTTCCCTTGGGTGTATCAGGGCAGCACAAGTTTGAGGTGGGGACAACTTCGGTGTGGGGTCCATCCTTCGATATAAGGATTTTTTGCAGTCAGGGCCGGGGGCCCCTGGGCCTATCCTTTTTCCATTTTCCCTGGGAAAGAAAACTCAGCAGTCCAGGTTCCTGATGTCAGTTTGTAGGGCTCCCTTGGGTCTATCAGGGCAGCACAAGTTTGAGGTGGGGACAACTTTGGTGTGGGCTCCATCTTTCGATATAAGGATTTTTTGCAGTCAGGGCCAGGGGCCCCTGGGCACATCCTTTTTCCATTTTCCCTGGGAAAGAAAACTCAGCAGTCCAGGTTCCTGATGTCAGTTTGTAGGGCTCCCTTGGGCCTATCAGGGCAGCACAATTTTGAGGTGGGGACAACTTTGGTGTGGGCTCCATCTTTCGATATAAGGATTTTTTGCAGTCAGGGCCAGGGACCCCTGGGCACATCCTTTTTCCATTTTCCCTGGGAAAGAAAACTCAGCAGTCCAGGTTCCTGATGTCAGTTTGTAGGGCTCCCTTGGGTCTATCAGGGCAGCACAAGTTTGAGGTGGAGAACACTTTGGTGTGGGGTCCATCCTTCGATATAAGGATTTTTTGCAGTCAGGGCCAGGGGCCCCTGGGCACATCCTTTTTCCATTTTCCCTGGGAAAGAAAACTCAGCAGTCCAGGTTCCTGATGTCAGTTTGTAGGGCTCCCTTGGGTCTATCAGGGCAGCACAAGTTTGAGGTGGGGACAACTTTGGTGTGGGCTCCATCCTTCGATATAAGGATTTTTTGTAGTGAGGCCCCAGCCCAGGACCAGGGACCCCTGGGCATATCCTTTTTCCATTTTCCCTGGGAAAGAAAACTCAGCAGTCCAGGTTCCTGATGTCAGTTTGTAGGGCTCCCTTGGGTGTATCAGGGCAGCACAAGTTTGAGGTGGAGAACACTTTGGTGTGGGGTGCATCCTTCGATATAAGGATTCTTTGCAGTCAGGGCCAGGGGCCCCTGGGCACATCCTTTTTCCATTTTCCCTGGGAAAGAAAACTCAGCAGTCCAGGTTCCTGATGTCAGTTTGTAGGGCTCCCTTGGGTCTATCAGGGCAGCACAAGTTTGAGGTGGGGACAACTTTGGTGTGGGCTCCATCCTTCGATATAAGGATTTTTTGCAGTCAGTGCTAGGGGCCCCTGGGCACATCCTTTTTCCATTTTCCCTGGGAAAGAAAACTCAGCAGTCCAGGTTCCTGATGTCAGTTTGTAGGGCTCCCTTGGGTCTATCAGGGCAGCACAAGTTTGAGGTGGGGACAACTTTGGTGTGGGCTCCATCCTTCGATATAAGGATTTTTTGTAGTGAGGCACCAGCCCAGGACCAGGGACCCCTGGGCATATCCTTTTTCCATTTTCCCTGGGAAAGAAAACTCAGCAGTCCAGGTTCCTGATGTCAGTTTGTAGGGTTCCCTTGGGTGTATCAGGGCAGCACAAGTTTGAGGTGGGGACAACTTCGGTGTGGGGTCCATCCTTCGATATAAGGATTTTTTGCAGTCAGGGCCAGGGGCCCCTGGGCACATCCTTTTTCCATTTTCCCTGGGAAAGAAAACTCAGCAGTCCAGGTTCCTGATGTCAGTTTGTAGGGTTCCCTTGGGTGTATCAGGGCAGCACAAGTTTGAGGTGGGGACAACTTCGGTGTGGGCTCCATCCTTCGATATAAGGATTCTTTGCAGTCTGGCCCCAGCCCATGGCTAGAGGCCCCTGGGCACATCCTTTTTCCATTTTCCCTGGGAAAGAAAACTCAGCAGTCCAGGTTCCTGATGTCAGTTTGTAGGGCTCCCTTGGGTCTATCAGGGCAGCACAAGTTTGAGGTGGGGACAACTTCGGTGTGGGCTCCATCCTTCGATATAAGGATTTTTTGTAGTGAGGCCCCAGCCCAGGACCAGGGACCCCTGGGCATATCCTTTTTCCATTTTCCCTGGGAAAGAAAACTCAGCAGTCCAGGTTCCTGATGTCAGTTTGTAGGGTTCCCTTGGGTGTATCAGGGCAGCACAAGTTTGAGGTGGGGACAACTTCGATGTGGGGTCCATCCTTCGATATAAGGATTTTTTGCAGTCAGGGCCAGGGGCCCCTGGGCACATCCTTTTTCCATTTTCCCTGGGAAAGAAAACTCAGCAGTCCAGGTTCCTGATGTCAGTTTGTAGGGCTCCCTTGGGTCTATCAGGGCAGCACAAGTTTGTGGTGGAGAACACTTTGGTGTGGGGTCCATCCTTCGATATAAGGATTCTTTGCAGTCAGGGCCAGGGGCCCCTGGGCACATCCTTTTTCCATTTTCCCTGGGAAAGAAAACTCAGCAGTCCAGGTTCCTGATGTCAGTTTGTAGGGCTCCCTTGGGTCTATCAGGGCAGCACAAGTTTGAGGTGGGGACAACTTTGGTGTGGGCTCCATCCTTCGATATAAGGATTTTTTGTAGTGAGGCCCCAGCCCAGGACCAGGGACCCCTGGGCACATCCTTTTTCCATTTTCCCTGGGAAAGAAAACTCAGCAGTCCAGGTTCCTGATGTCAGTTTGTAGGGTTCCCTTGGGTGTATCAGGGCAGCACAAGTTTGAGGTGGAGAACACTTTGGTGTGGGGTCCATCCTTCGATATAAGGATTTTTTGCAGTCAGGGCCAGGGGCCCCTGGGCACATCCTTTTTCCATTTTCCCTGGGAAAGAAAACTCAGCAGTCCAGGTTCCTGATGTCAGTTTGTAGGGCTCCCTTGGGTCTATCAGGGCAGCACAAGTTTGTGGTGGAGAACACTTTGGTGTGGGGTCCATCCTTCGATATAAGGATTCTTTGCAGTCAGGGCCAGGGGCCCCTGGGCACATCCTTTTTCCATTTTCCCTGGGAAAGAAAACTCAGCAGTCCAGGTTCCTGATGTCAGTTTGTAGGGCTCCCTTGGGTCTATCAGGGCAGCACAAGTTTGAGGTGGGGACAACTTTGGTGTGGGCTCCATCCTTCGATATAAGGATTTTTTGTAGTGAGGCCCCAGCCCAGGACCAGGGACCCCTGGGCACATCCTTTTTCCATTTTCCCTGGGAAAGAAAACTCAGCAGTCCAGGTTCCTGATGTCAGTTTGTAGGGTTCCCTTGGGTGTATCAGGGCAGCACAAGTTTGAGGTGGGGACAACTTCGGTGTGGGGTCCATCCTTCGATATAAGGATTTTTTGCAGTCAGGGCCAGGGGCCCCTGGGCACATCCTTTTTCCATTTTCCATGGGAAAGAAAACTCAGCAGTCCAGGTTCCTGATGTCAGTTTGTAGGGCTCCCTTGGGTGTATCAGGGCAGCACAAGTTTGAGGTGGGGACAACTTTGGTGTGGGGTCCATCCTTCGATATAAGGATTTTTTGTAGTGAGGCCCCAGCCCAGGACCAGGGACCCCTGGGCACATCCTTTTTCCATTTTCCCTGGGAAAGAAAACTCAGCAGTCCAGGTTCCTGATGTCAGTTTGTAGGGCTCCCTTGGGTCTATCAGGGCAGCACAAGTTTGAGGTGGGGACAACTTTGGTGTGGGCTCCATCCTTCGATATAAGGATTCTTTGCAGTCAGGGCCAGGGGCCCCTGGGCACATCCTTTTTCCATTTTCCCTGGGAAAGAAAACTCAGCAGTCCAGGTTCCTGATGTCAGTTTGTAGGGCTCCCTTGGGTCTATCAGGGCAGCACAAGTTTGAGGTGGGGACAACTTCGGTGTGGGCTCCATCCTTCGATATAAGGATTTTTTGCAGTCAGGGCCAGGGGCCCCTGGGCACAACCTTTTTCCATTTTCCCTGGGAAAGAAAACTCAGCAGTCCAGGTTCCTGATGTCAGTTTGTAGGGCTCCCTTGGGTCTATCAGGGCAGCACAAGTTTGTGGTTGAGAACACTTTGGTGTGGGGTCCATCCTTCGATATAAGGATTCTTTGCAGTCAGGGCCAGGGGCCCCTGGGCACATCCTTTTTCCATTTTCCCTGGGAAAGAAAACTCAGCAGTCCAGGTTCCTGATGTCAGTTTGTAGGGCTCCCTTGGGTCTATCAGGGCAGCACAAGTTTGAGGTGGGGACAACTTTGGTGTGGGCTCCATCCTTCGATATAAGGATTTTTTGTAGTGAGGCCCCAGCCCAGGACCAGGGACCCCTGGGCACATCCTTTTTCCATTTTCCCTGGGAAAGAAAACTCAGCAGTCCAGGTTCCTGATGTCAGTTTGTAGGGTTCCCTTGGGTGTATCAGGGCAGCACAAGTTTGAGGTGGGGACAACTTCGGTGTGGGCTCCATCCTTCGATATAAGGATTTTTTGCAGTCAGGGCCAGGGGCCCCTGGGCACATCCTTTTTCCATTTTCCCTGGGAAAGAAAACTCAGCAGTCCAGGTTCCTGATGTCAGTTTGTAGGGCTCCCTTGGGTCTATCAGGGCAGCACAAGTTTGAGGTGGGGACAACTTTGGTGTGGGCTCCATCCTTCGATATAAGGATTTTTTGTAGTGAGGCCCCAGCCCAGGACCAGGGACCCCTGGGCACATCCTTTTTCCATTTTCCCTGGGAAAGAAAACTCAGCAGTCCAGGTTCCTGATGTCAGTTTGTAGGGTTCCCTTGGGTGTATCAGGGCAGCACAAGTTTGAGGTGGGGACAACTTCGGTGTGGGGTCCATCCTTCGATATAAGGATTTTTTGCAGTCAGGGCCGGGGGCCCCTGGGCCTATCCTTTTTCCATTTTCCCTGGGAAAGAAAACTCAGCAGTCCAGGTTCCTGATGTCAGTTTGTAGGGCTCCCTTGGGTCTATCAGGGCAGCACAAGTTTGAGGTGGGGACAACTTTGGTGTGGGCTCCATCTTTCGATATAAGGATTTTTTGCAGTCAGGGCCAGGGGCCCCTGGGCACATCCTTTTTCCATTTTCCCTGGGAAAGAAAACTCAGCAGTCCAGGTTCCTGATGTCAGTTTGTAGGGCTCCCTTGGGCCTATCAGGGCAGCACAATTTTGAGGTGGGGACAACTTTGGTGTGGGCTCCATCTTTCGATATAAGGATTTTTTGCAGTCAGGGCCAGGGGCCCCTGGGCACATCCTTTTTCCATTTTCCCTGGGAAAGAAAACTCAGCAGTCCAGGTTCCTGATGTCAGTTTGTAGGGCTCCCTTGGGTCTATCAGGGCAGCACAAGTTTGAGGTGGAGAACACTTTGGTGTGGGGTCCATCCTTCGATATAAGGATTTTTTGCAGTCAGGGCCAGGGGCCCCTGGGCACATCCTTTTTCCATTTTCCCTGGGAAAGAAAACTCAGCAGTCCAGGTTCCTGATGTCAGTTTGTAGGGCTCCCTTGGGTCTATCAGGGCAGCACAAGTTTGAGGTGGGGACAACTTTGGTGTGGGCTCCATCCTTCGATATAAGGATTTTTTGTAGTGAGGCCCCAGCCCAGGACCAGGGACCCCTGGGCATATCCTTTTTCCATTTTCCCTGGGAAAGAAAACTCAGCAGTCCAGGTTCCTGATGTCAGTTTGTAGGGCTCCCTTGGGTGTATCAGGGCAGCACAAGTTTGAGGTGGAGAACACTTTGGTGTGGGGTCCATCCTTCGATATAAGGATTCTTTGCAGTCAGGGCCAGGGGCCCCTGGGCACATCCTTTTTCCATTTTCCCTGGGAAAGAAAACTCAGCAGTCCAGGTTCCTGATGTCAGTTTGTAGGGCTCCCTTGGGTCTATCAGGACAGCACGAGTTTGAGGTGGGGACAACTTTGGTGTGGGCTCCATCCTTCGATATAAGGATTTTTTGCAGTCAGTGCTAGGGGCCCCTGGGCACATCCTTTTTCCATTTTCCCTGGGAAAGAAAACTCAGCAGTCCAGGTTCCTGATGTCAGTTTGTAGGGCTCCCTTGGGTCTATCAGGGCAGCACAAGTTTGAGGTGGGGACAACTTTGGTGTGGGCTCCATCCTTCGATATAAGGATTTTTTGTAGTGAGGCCCCAGCCCAGGACCAGGGACCCCTGGGCATATCCTTTTTCCATTTTCCCTGGGAAAGAAAACTCAGCAGTCCAGGTTCCTGATGTCAGTTTGTAGGGTTCCCTTGGGTGTATCAGGGCAGCACAAGTTTGAGGTGGGGACAACTTCGGTGTGGGCTCCATCCTTCGATATAAGGATTTTTTGCAGTCAGGGCCAGGGGCCCCTGGGCACATCCTTTTTCCATTTTCCCTGGGAAAGAAAACTCAGCAGTCCAGGTTCCTGATGTCAGTTTGTAGGGTTCCCTTGGGTGTATCAGGGCAGCACAAGTTTGAGGTGGGGACAACTTCGGTGTGGGCTCCATCCTTCGATATAAGGATTCTTTGCAGTCTGGCCCCAGCCCATGGCTAGAGGCCCCTGGGCACATCCTTTTTCCATTTTCCCTGGGAAAGAAAACTCAGCAGTCCAGGTTCCTGATGTCAGTTTGTAGGGCTCCCTTGGGTCTATCAGGGCAGCACAAGTTTGAGGTGGGGACAACTTCGGTGTGGGCTCCATCCTTCGATATAAGGATTTTTTGTAGTGAGGCCCCAGCCCAGGACCAGGGACCCCTGGGCATATCCTTTTTCCATTTTCCCTGGGAAAGAAAACTCAGCAGTCCAGGTTCCTGATGTCAGTTTGTAGGGTTCCCTTGGGTGTATCAGGGCAGCACAAGTTTGAGGTGGGCACAACTTCGATGTGGGGTCCATCCTTCGATATAAGGATTTTTTGCAGTCAGGGCCAGGGGCCCCTGGGCACATCCTTTTTCCATTTTCCCTGGGAAAGAAAACTCAGCAGTCCAGGTTCCTGATGTCAGTTTGTAGGGCTCCCTTGGGTCTATCAGGGCAGCACAAGTTTGTGGTGGAGAACACTTTGGTGTGGGGTCCATCCTTCGATATAAGGATTCTTTGCAGTCAGGGCCAGGGGCCCCTGGGCACATCCTTTTTCCATTTTCCCTGGGAAAGAAAACTCAGCAGTCCAGGTTCCTGATGTCAGTTTGTAGGGCTCCCTTGGGTCTATCAGGGCAGCACAAGTTTGAGGTGGGGACAACTTTGGTGTGGGCTCCATCCTTCGATATAAGGATTTTTTGTAGTGAGGCCCCAGCCCAGGACCAGGGACCCCTGGGCACATCCTTTTTCCATTTTCCCTGGGAAAGAAAACTCAGCAGTCCAGGTTCCTGATGTCAGTTTGTAGGGTTCCCTTGGGTGTATCAGGGCAGCACAAGTTTGAGGTGGGGACAACTTCGGTGTGGGCTCCATCCTTCGATATAAGGATTTTTTGCAGTCAGGGCCAGGGGCCCCTGGGCACATCCTTTTTCCATTTTCCCTGGGAAAGAAAACTCAGCAGTCCAGGTTCCTGATGTCAGTTTGTAGGGCTCCCTTGGGTGTATCAGGGCAGCACAAGTTTGAGGTGGGGACAACTTTGGTGTGGGCTCCATCCTTCGATATAAGGATTTTTTGTAGTGAGGCCCCAGCCCAGGACCAGGGACCCCTGGGCACATCCTTTTTCCATTTTCCCTGGGAAAGAAAACTCAGCAGTCCAGGTTCCTGATGTCAGTTTGTAGGGCTCCCTTGGGTCTATCAGGGCAGCACAAGTTTGAGGTGGGGACAACTTTGGTGTGGGCTCCATCTTTCGATATAAGGATTTTTTGCAGTCAGGGCCAGGGGCCCCTGGGCACATCCTTTTTCCATTTTCCCTGGGAAAGAAAACTCAGCAGTCCAGGTTCCTGATGTCAGTTTGTAGGGCTCCCTTGGGTCTATCAGGGCAGCACAAGTTTGAGGTGGAGAACACTTTGGTGTGGGGTCCATCCTTCGATATAAGGATTTTTTGCAGTCAGGGCCAGGGGCCCCTGGGCACATCCTTTTTCCATTTTCCCTGGGAAAGAAAACTCAGCAGTCCAGGTTCCTGATGTCAGTTTGTAGGGCTCCCTTGGGTCTATCAGGGCAGCACAAGTTTGAGGTGGGGACAACTTCGGTGTGGGCTCCATCCTTTGATATAAGGATTTTTTGCAGTCAGGGCCAGGGGCCCCTGGGCACAACCTTTTTCCATTTTCCCTGGGAAAGAAAACTCAGCAGTCCAGGTTCCTGATGTCAGTTTGTAGGGCTCCCTTGGGTCTATCAGGGCAGCACAAATTTGTGGTTGAGAACACTTTGGTGTGGGGTCCATCCTTCGATATAAGGATTCTTTGCAGTCAGGGCCAGGGGCCCCTGGGCACATCCTTTTTCCATTTTCCCTGGGAAAGAAAACTCAGCAGTCCAGGTTCCTGATGTCAGTTTGTAGGGCTCCCTTGGGTCTATCAGGGCAGCACAAGTTTGAGGTGGGGACAACTTCGTTGTGGGCTCCATCATTCGATATAAGGATTTTTTGCAGTCAGTGCTAGCGGCCCCTGGGCACATCCTTTTTCCATTTTCCCTGGGAAAGAAAACTCAGCAGTCCAGGTTCCTGATGTCAGTTTGTAGGGCTCCCTTGGGTGTATCAGGGCAGCACAACTTTGAGGTGGGGACAACTTTGGTGTCGGGTCAATCCTTCGATATAAGGATTTTTTGCAGTGAGGCCCCGGCCCAGGGCCAGGGCCGCCTGGGCACATCCTTTTTCCATTTTCCCTGGGAAAGAAAACTCAGCAGTCCAGGTTCCTGATGTCAGTTTGTAGGGCTCCCTTGGGTCTATCAGGGCAGCACAAGTTTGAGGTGGGGACAACTTCGGTGTGGGCTCCATCCTTCGATATAAGGATTTTTTGCAGTCAGCGCCAGGGGCCCCTGGGCACAACCTTTTTCCATTTTCCCTGGGAAAGAAAACTCAGCAGTCCAGGTTCCTGATGTCAGTTTGTAGGGTTCCCTTGGGTGTATCAGGGCAGCAGAAGTTTGAGGTGGGGACAACTTTGGTGTGGGCTCCATCCTTCGATATAAGGATTTTTTGCTGTGAGGCCCCAGCCCAGGGCCAGGGCCCCCTGGGCACATCCTTTTTCCATTTTCCCTGGGAAAGAAAACTCAGCAGTCCAGGTTCCTGATGTCAGTTTGTAGGGCTCCCTTGGGTCTATCAGGGCAGCACAAGTTTGAGGTGGAGAACACTTTGGTGTGGGGTCCATCCTTCGATATAAGGATTTTTTGCAGTCAGGGCCAGGGGCCCCTGGGCACATCCTTTTTCCATTTTCCCTGGGAAAGAAAACTCAGCAGTCCAGGTTCCTGATGTCAGTTTGTAGGGCTCCCTTGGGTCTATCAGTGCAGCACAAGTTTGAGGTGGGGACAACTTTGGTGTGGGCTCCATCCTTCGATATAAGGATTTTTTGTAGTGAGGCCCCAGCCCAGGACCAGGGACCCCTGGGCACATCCTTTTTCCATTTTCCCTGGGAAAGAAAACTCAGCAGTCCAGGTTCCTGATGTCAGTTTGTAGGGTTCCCTTGGGTCTATCAGGGCAGCACAAGTTTGAGGTGGGGACAATTTCGGTGTGGGCTCCATCCTTCGATATAAGGATTCTTTGCAGTGTGGCCCCAGCCCATGGCTAGAGGCCCCTGGGCACATCCTTTTTCCATTTTCCCTGGGAAAGAAAACTCAGCAGTCCAGGTTCCTGATGTCAGTTTGTAGGGCTCCCTTGGGTCTATCAGTGCAGCACAAGTTTGAGGTGGGGACAACTTCGGTGTGGGGTGCATCCTTCGATATAAGGATTTTTTGCAGTCAGTGCTAGGGGCCCCTGGGCACATCCTTTTTCCATTTTCCCTGGGAAAGAAAACTCAGCAGTCCAGGTTCCTGATGTCAGTTTGTAGGGCTCCCTTGGGTGTATCAGGGCAGCACAAGTTTGAGGTGGGGACAACTTTGGTGTGGGGTCCATCCTTCGATATAAGGATTTTTTGCTGTGAGGCCCCAGCCCAGGGCCAGGGCCCCCTGGGCACATCCTTTTTCCATTTTCCCTGGGAAAGAAAACTCAGCAGTCCAGGTTCCTGATGTCAGTTTGTAGGGCTCCCTTGGGTCTATCAGGGCAGCACAAGTTTGAGGTGGAGAACACTTTGGTGTGGGGTCCATCCTTCGATATAAGGATTTTTTGCAGTCAGGGCCAGGGGCCCCTGGGCACATCCTTTTTCCATTTTCCCTGGGAAAGAAAACTCAGCAGTCCAGGTTCCTGATGTCAGTTTGTAGGGCTCCCTTGGGTCTATCAGGGCAGCACAAGTTTGAGGTGGGGACAACTTTGGTGTGGGCTCCATCCTTCGATATAAGGATTTTTTGCATTGAGGACCAAGCCCAGGGCCAGGGCCCCCTGGGCACATCCTTTTTCCATTTTCCCTGGGAAAGAAAACTCAGCAGTCCAGGTTCCTGATGTCAGTTTGTAGGGCTCCCTTGGGTCTATCAGGGCAGCACAAGTTTGAGGTGGGGACAACTTCGGTGTGGGGTCCATCCTTCGATATAAGGATTTTTTGCAGTCAGGGCCAGGGGCCCCTGGGCACATCCTTTTTCCATTTTCCCTGGGAAAGAAAACTCAGCAGTCCAGGTTCCTGATGTCAGTTTGTAGGGCTCCCTTGGGTCTATCAGGGCAGCACAAGTTTGAGGTGGAGAACACTTTGGTGTGGGGTCCATCCTTCGATATAAGGATTCTTTGCAGTCAGGGCCAGGGGCCCCTGGGCACATCCTTTTTCCATTTTCCCTGGGAAAGAAAACTCAGCAGTCCAGGTTCCTGATGTCAGTTTGTAGGGCTCCCTTGGGTCTATCAGGGCAGCACAAGTTTGAGGTGGGGACAACTTTGGTGTGGGCTCCATCCTTCGATATAAGGATTTTTTGTAGCGAGGCCCCAGCCCAGGACCAGGGACCCCTGGGCACATCCTTTTTCCATTTTCCCTGGGAAAGAAAACTCAGCAGTCCAGGTTCCTGATGTCAGTTTGTAGGGTTCCCTTGGGTGTATCAGGGCAGCACAAGTTTGAGGTGGGGACAACTTCGGTGTGGGCTCCATCCTTCGATATAAGGATTTTTTGCAGTCAGGGCCAGGGGCCCCTGGGCCTATCCTTTTTCCATTTTCCCTGGGAAAGAAAACTCAGCAGTCCAGGTTCCTGATGTCAGTTCGTAGGGCTCCCTTGGGTCTATCAGGGCAGCACAAGTTTGAGGTGGGGACAACTTTGGTGTGGGGTCCATCCTTCGATATAAGGATTTTTTGCAGTCAGGGCCCAGCCCAGTGCCAGAGGCCCCTGGGCACATCCTTTGGCCATTTTCCCTGGGAAAGAAAACTCAGCAGTCCAGGTTCCTGATGTCAGTTTGTAGGGCTCCCTTGGGTGTATCAGGGCAGCACAAGTTTGAGGTGGGGACAACTTTGGTGTGGGGTGCATCCTTCGATATAAGGATTCTTTGCAGTCAGGGCCAGGGGCCCCTGGGCACATCCTTTTTCCATTTTCCCTGGGAAAGAAAACTCAGCAGTCCAGGTTCCTGATGTCAGTTTGTAGGGCTCCCTTGGGTGTATCAGGGCAGCACAAGTTTGAGGTGGGGACAACTTTGGTGTGGGCTCCATCCTTCGATATAAGGATTTTTTGTAGTGAGGCCCCAGCCCAGGACCAGGGACCCCTGGGCATATCCTTTTTCCATTTTCCCTGGGAAAGAAAACTCAGCAGTCCAGGTTCCTGATGTCAGTTTGTAGGGTTCCCTTGGGTGTATCAGGGCAGCACAAGTTTGAGGTGGGGACAACTTCGGTGTGGGCTCCATCCTTCGATATAAGGATTTTTTGCAGTCAGGGCCAGGGGCCCCTGGGCACATCCTTTTTCCATTTTCCCTGGGAAAGAAAACTCAGCAGTCCAGGTTCCTGATGTCAGTTTGTAGGGCTCCCTTGGGTCTATCAGGGCAGCACAAGTTTGAGGTGGGGACAACTTTGGTGTGGGCTCCATCCTTCGATATAAGGATTTTTTGTAGTGAGGCCCCAGCCCAGGACCAGGGACCCCTGGGCACATCCTTTTTCCATTTTCCCTGGGAAAGAAAACTCAGCAGTCCAGGTTCCTGATGTCAGTTTGTAGGGTTCCCTTGGGTGTATCAGGGCAGCACAAGTTTGAGGTGGGGACAACTTCGGTGTGGGGTCCATCCTTCGATATAAGGATTTTTTGCAGTCAGGGCCGGGGGCCCCTGGGCCTATCCTTTTTCCATTTTCCCTGGGAAAGAAAACTCAGCAGTCCAGGTTCCTGATGTCAGTTTGTAGGGCTCCCTTGGGTCTATCAGGGCAGCACAAGTTTGAGGTGGGGACAACTTTGGTGTGGGCTCCATCTTTCGATATAAGGATTTTTTGCAGTCAGGGCCAGGGGCCCCTGGGCACATCCTTTTTCCATTTCCCCTGGGAAAGAAAACTCAGCAGTCCAGGTTCCTGATGTCAGTTTGTAGGGCTCCCTTGGGCCTATCAGGGCAGCACAATTTTGAGGTGGGGACAACTTTGGTGTGGGCTCCATCTTTCGATATATGGATTTTTTGCAGTCAGGGCCAGGGGCCCCTGGGCACATCCTTTTTCCATTTTCCCTGGGAAAGAAAACTCAGCAGTCCAGGTTCCTGATGTCAGTTTGTAGGGCTCCCTTGGGTCTATCAGGGCAGCACAAGTTTGAGGTGGAGAACACTTTGGTGTGGGGTCCATCCTTCGATATAAGGATTTTTTGCAGTCAGGGCCAGGGGCCCCTGGGCACATCCTTTTTCCATTTTCCCTGGGAAAGAAAACTCAGCAGTCCAGGTTCCTGATGTCAGTTTGTAGGGCTCCCTTGGGTCTATCAGGGCAGCACAAGTTTGAGGTGGGGACAACTTTGGTGTGGGCTCCATCCTTCGATATAAGGATTTTTTGTAGTGAGGCCCCAGCCCAGGACCAGGGACCCCTGGGCATATCCTTTTTCCATTTTCCCTGGGAAAGAAAACTCAGCAGTCCAGGTTCCTGATGTCAGTTTGTAGGGCTCCCTTGGGTCTATCAGGGCAGCACAAGTTTGAGGTGGAGAACACTTTGGTGTGGGGTCCATCCTTCGATATAAGGATTCTTTGCAGTCAGGGCCAGGGGCCCCTGGGCACATCCTTTTTCCATTTTCCCTGGGAAAGAAAACTCAGCAGTCCAGGTTCCTGATGTCAGTTTGTAGGGCTCCCTTGGGTCTATCAGGGCAGCACAAGTTTGAGGTGGGGACAACTTTGGTGTGGGCTCCATCCTTCGATATAAGGATTTTTTGCAGTCAGTGCTAGGGGCCCCTGGGCACATCCTTTTTCCATTTTCCCTGGGAAAGAAAACTCAGCAGTCCAGGTTCCTGATGTCAGTTTGTAGGGCTCCCTTGGGTCTATCAGGGCAGCACAAGTTTGAGGTGGGGACAACTTTGGTGTGGGCTCCATCCTTCGATATAAGGATTTTTTGCAGTGAGGCCCCAGCCCAGGACCAGGGACCCCTGGGCATATCCTTTTTCCATTTTCCCTGGGAAAGAAAACTCAGCAGTCCAGGTTCCTGATGTCAGTTTGTAGGGTTCCCTTGGGTGTATCAGGGCAGCACAAGTTTGAGGTGGGGACAACTTCGGTGTGGGCTCCATCCTTCGATATAAGGATTTTTTGCAGTCAGGGCCAGGGGCCCCTGGGCACATCCTTTTTCCATTTTCCCTGGGAAAGAAAACTCAGCAGTCCAGGTTCCTGATGTCAGTTTGTAGGGTTCCCTTGGGTGTATCAGGGCAGCACAAGTTTGAGGTGGGGACAACTTCGGTGTGGGCTCCATCCTTCGATATAAGGATTCTTTGCAGTCTGGCCCCAGCCCATGGCTAGAGGCCCCTGGGCACATCCTTTTTCCATTTTCCCTGGGAAAGAAAACTCAGCAGTCCAGGTTCCTGATGTCAGTTTGTAGGGCTCCCTTGGGTCTATCAGGGCAGCACAAGTTTGAGGTGGGGACAACTTCGGTGTGGGCTCCATCCTTCGATATAAGGATTTTTTGTAGTGAGGCCCCAGCCCAGGACCAGGGACCCCTGGGCATATCCTTTTTCCATTTTCCCTGGGAAAGAAAACTCAGCAGTCCAGGTTCCTGATGTCAGTTTGTAGGGTTCCCTTGGGTGTATCAGGGCAGCACAAGTTTGAGGTGGGGACAACTTCGATGTGGGGTCCATCCTTCGATATAAGGATTTTTTGCAGTCAGGGCCAGGGGCCCCTGGGCACATCCTTTTTCCATTTTCCCTGGGAAAGAAAACTCAGCAGTCCAGGTTCCTGATGTCAGTTTGTAGGGCTCCCTTGGGTCTATCAGGGCAGCACAAGTTTGTGGTGGAGAACACTTTGGTGTGGGGTCCATCCTTCGATATAAGGATTCTTTGCAGTCAGGGCCAGGGGCCCCTGGGCACATCCTTTTTCCATTTTCCCTGGGAAAGAAAACTCAGCAGTCCAGGTTCCTGATGTCAGTTTGTAGGGCTCCCTTGGGTCTATCAGGGCAGCACAAGTTTGAGGTGGGGACAACTTTGGTGTGGGCTCCATCCTTCGATATAAGGATTTTTTGTAGTGAGGCCCCAGCCCAGGACCAGGGACCCCTGGGCACATCCTTTTTCCATTTTCCCTGGGAAAGAAAACTCAGCAGTCCAGGTTCCTGATGTCAGTTTGTAGGGTTCCCTTGGGTGTATCAGGGCAGCACAAGTTTGAGGTGGGGACAACTTCGGTGTGGGGTCCATCCTTCGATATAAGGATTTTTTGCAGTCAGGGCCAGGGGCCCCTGGGCACATCCTTTTTCCATTTTCCCTGGGAAAGAAAACTCAGCAGTCCAGGTTCCTGATGTCAGTTTGTAGGGCTCCCTTGGGTGTATCAGGGCAGCACAAGTTTGAGGTGGGGACAACTTTGGTGTGGGCTCCATCCTTCGATATAAGGATTTTTTGTAGTGAGGCCCCAGCCCAGGACCAGGGACCCCTGGGCACATCCTTTTTCCATTTTCCCTGGGAAAGAAAACTCAGCAGTCCAGGTTCCTGATGTCAGTTTGTAGGGCTCCCTTGGGTCTATCAGGGCAGCACAAGTTTGAGGTGGGGACAACTTTGGTGTGGGCTCCATCTTTCGATATAAGGATTTTTTGCAGTCAGGGCCAGGGGCCCCTGGGCACATCCTTTTTCCATTTTCCCTGGGAAAGAAAACTCAGCAGTCCAGGTTCCTGATGTCAGTTTGTAGGGCTCCCTTGGGTCTATCAGGGCAGCACAAGTTTGAGGTGGAGAACACTTTGGTGTGGGGTCCATCCTTCGATATAAGGATTCTTTGCAGTCAGGGCCAGGGGCCCCTGGGCACATCCTTTTTCCATTTTCCCTGGGAAAGAAAACTCAGCAGTCCAGGTTCCTGATGTCAGTTTGTAGGGCTCCCTTGGGTCTATCAGGGCAGCACAAGTTTGAGGTGGGGACAACTTCGGTGTGGGCTCCATCCTTCGATATAAGGATTTTTTGCAGTCAGGGCCAGGGGCCCCTGGGCACAACCTTTTTCCATTTTCCCTGGGAAAGAAAACTCAGCAGTCCAGGTTCCTGATGTCAGTTTGTAGGGCTCCCTTGGGTCTATCAGGGCAGCACAAATTTGTGGTTGAGAACACTTTGGTGTGGGGTCCATCCTTCGATATAAGGATTCTTTGCAGTCAGGGCCAGGGGCCCCTGGGCACATCCTTTTTCCATTTTCCCTGGGAAAGAAAACTCAGCAGTCCAGGTTCCTGATGTCACTTTGTAGGGCTCCCTTGGGTCTATCAGGGCAGCACAAGTTTGAGGTGGGGACAACTTCGGTGTGGGCTCCATCCTTCGATATAAGGATTTTTTGCAGTCAGTGCTAGCGGCCCCTGGGCACATCCTTTTTCCATTTTCCCTGGGAAAGAAAACTCAGCAGTCCAGGTTCCTGATGTCAGTTTGTAGGGCTCCCTTGGGTGTATCAGGGCAGCACAACTTTGAGGTGGGGACAACTTTGGTGTCGGGTCAATCCTTCGATATAAGGATTTTTTGCAGTGAGGCCCCGGCCCAGGGCCAGGGCCGCCTGGGCACATCCTTTTTCCATTTTCCCTGGGAAAGAAAACTCAGCAGTCCAGGTTCCTGATGTCAGTTTGTAGGGCTCCCTTGGGTCTATCAGGGCAGCACAAGTTTGAGGTGGGGACAACTTCGGTGTGGGCTCCATCCTTCGATATAAGGATTTTTTGCAGTCAGCGCCAGGGGCCCCTGGGCACAACCTTTTTCCATTTTCCCTGGGAAAGAAAACTCAGCAGTCCAGGTTCCTGATGTCAGTTTGTAGGGCTCCCGTGGGTCTATCAGGGCAGCACAAGTTTGTGGTGCAGAACACTTTGTTGTGGGGTCCATCCTTCGATATAAGGATTCTTTGCAGTCAGGGCCAGGGGCCCCTGGGCACATCCTTTTTCCATTTTCCCTGGGAAAGAAAACTCAGCAGTCCAGGTTCCTGATGTCAGTTTGTAGGGCTCCCTTGGGTCTATCAGGGCAGCACAAGTTTGAGGTGGGGACAACTTTGGTGTGGGCTCCATCCTTCGATATAAGGATTTTTTGTAGTGAGGCCCCAGCCCAGGACCAGGGACCCCTGGGCATATCCTTTTTCCATTTTCCCTGGGAAAGAAAACTCAGCAGTCCAGGTTCCTGATGTCAGTTTGTAGGGCTCCCTTGGGTCTATCAGTGCAGCACAAGTTTGAGGTGGGGACAACTTCGGTGTGGGGTGCATCCTTCGATATAAGGATTTTTTGCCGTCAGTGCTAGGGGCCCCTGGGCACATCCTTTTTCCATTTTCCCTGGGAAAGAAAACTCAGCAGTCCAGGTTCCTGATGTCAGTTTGTAGGGCTCCCTTGGGTGTATCAGGGCAGCACAAGTTTGAGGTGGGGACAACTTTGGTGTGGGGTCCATCCTTCGATATAAGGATTTTTTGCTGTGAGGCCCCAGCCCAGGGCCAGGGCCCCCTGGGCACATCCTTTTTCCATTTTCCCTGGGAAAGAAAACTCAGCAGTCCAGGTTCCTGATGTCAGTTTGTAGGGCTCCCTTGGGTCTATCAGGGCAGCACAAGTTTGAGGTGGAGAACACTTTGGTGTGGGGTCCATCCTTCGATATAAGGATTTTTTGCAGTCAGGGCCAGGGGCCCCTGGGCACATCCTTTTTCCATTTTCCCTGGGAAAGAAAACTCAGCAGTCCAGGTTCCTGATGTCAGTTTGTAGGGCTCCCTTGGGTCTATCAGGGCAGCACAAGTTTGAGGTGGGGACAACTTTGGTGTGGGCTCCATCCTTCGATATAAGGATTTTTTGTAGTGAGGCCCCAGCCCAGGACCAGGGACCCCTGGGCACATCCTTTTTCCATTTTCCCTGGGAAAGAAAACTCAGCAGTCCAGGTTCCTGATGTCAGTTTGTAGGGCTCCCTTGGGTGTATCAGGGCAGCACAAGTTTGAGGTGGGGACAATTTCGGTGTGGGCTCCATCCTTCGATATAAGGATTCTTTGCAGTGTGGCCCCAGCCCATGGCTAGAGGCCCCTGGGCACATCCTTTTTCCATTTTCCCTGGGAAAGAAAACTCAGCAGTCCAGGTTCCTGATGTCAGTTTGTAGGGCTCCCTTGGGTGTATCAGGGCAGCACAAGTTTGAGGTGGGGACAACTTTGTTGTGGGGTCAATCCTTCGATATAAGGATTTTTTGCAGTGAGGCCCCAGCCCAGGGCCAGGGCCCCCTGGGCACATCCTTTTTCCATTTTCCCTGGGAAAGAAAACTCAGCAGTCCAGGTTCCTGATGTCAGTTTGTAGGGCTCCCTTGGGTCTATCAGGGCAGCACAAGTTTGAGGTGGGGACAACTTCGGTGTGGGGTCCATCCTTCGATATAAGGATTTTTTGCAGTCAGGGCCAGGGGCCCCTGGGCACATCCTTTTTCCATTTTCCCTGGGAAAGAAAACTCAGCAGTCCAGGTTCCTGATGTCAGTTTGTAGGGCTCCCTTGGGTCTATCAGGGCAGCACAAGTTTGAGGTGGAGAACACTTTGGTGTGGGGTCCATCCTTCGATATAAGGATTCTTTGCAGTCAGGGCCAGGGGCCCCTGGGCACATCCTTTTTCCATTTTCCCTGGGAAAGAAAACTCAGCAGTCCAGGTTCCTGATGTCAGTTTGTAGGGCTCCCTTGGGTGTATCAGGGCAGCACAAGTTTGAGGTGGGGACAACTTTGGTGTGGGCTCCATCCTTCGATATAAGGATTTTTTGTAGTGAGGCCCCAGCCCAGGACCAGGGACCCCTGGGCACATCCTTTTTCCATTTTCCCTGGGAAAGAAAACTCAGCAGTCCAGGTTCCTGATGTCAGTTTGTAGGGTTCCCTTGGGTCTATCAGGGCAGCACAAGTTTGAGGTGGAGAACACTTTGGTGTGGGGTCCATCCTTCGATATAAGGATTCTTTGCAGTCAGGGCCAGGGGCCCCTGGGCACATCCTTTTTCCATTTTCCCTGGGAAAGAAAACTCAGCAGTCCAGGTTCCTGATGTCAGTTTGTAGGGCTCCCTTGGGTCTATCAGGGCAGCACAAGTTTGAGGTGGGGACAACTTCGGTGTGGGCTCCATCCTTCGATATAAGGATTTTTTGCAGTCAGGGCCAGGGGCCCCTGGGCACAACCTTTTTCCATTTTCCCTGGGAAAGAAAACTCAGCAGTCCAGGTTCCTGATGTCAGTTTGTAGGGCTCCCTTGGGTCTATCAGGGCAGCACAAGTTTGTGGTTGAGAACACTTTGGTGTGGGCTCCATCCTTCGATATAAGGATTCTTTGCAGTCAGGGCCAGGGGCCCCTGGGCACATCCTTTTTCCATTTTCCCTGGGAAAGAAAACTCAGCAGTCCAGGTTCCTGATGTCAGTTTGTAGGGCTCCCTTGGGTCTATCAGGGCAGCACAAGTTTGAGGTGGGGACAACTTTGGTGTGGGCTCCATCCTTCGATATAAGGATTTTTTGTAGTGAGGCCCCAGCCCAGGACCAGGGACCCCTGGGCATATCCTTTTTCCATTTTCCCTGGGAAAGAAAACTCAGCAGTCCAGGTTCCTGATGTCAGTTTGTAGGGTTCCCTTGGGTGTATCAGGGCAGCACAAGTTTGAGGTGGGGACAACTTCGGTGTGGGCTCCATCCTTCGATATAAGGATTCTTTGCAGTGTGGCCCCAGCCCATGGCTAGAGGCCCCTGGGCACATCCTTTTTCCATTTTCCCTGGGAAAGAAAACTCAGCAGTCCAGGTTCCTGATGTCAGTTTGTAGGGCTCCCTTGGGTCTATCAGGGCAGCACAAGTTTGAGGTGGGGACAACTTCGGTGTGGGCTCCATCCTTCGATATAAGGATTCTTTGCAGTGTGGCCCCAGCCCATGGCTAGAGGCCCCTGGGCACATCCTTTTTCCATTTTCCCTGGGAAAGAAAACTCAGCAGTCCAGGTTCCTGATGTCAGTTTGTAGGGCTCCCTTGGGTCTATCAGGGCAGCACAAGTTTGAGGTGGGGACAACTTTGGTGTGGGCTCCCTCTTTCGATATAAGGATTTTTTGCAGTCAGGGCCGGAGGCCCCTGAGCACATCCTTTTTCCATTTTCCCTGGGAAAGAAAACTCAGCAGTCCAGGTTCCTGATGTCAGTTTGTAAAGCTCCCTTGGGTCTATCAGGGCAGCACAAGTTTGAGGTGGAGAACACTTTGGTGTGGGGTCCATCCTTCGATATAAGGATTCTTTGCAGTCAGGGCCAGGGGCCCCTGGGCACATCCTTTTTCCATTTTCCCTGGGAAAGAAAACTCAGCAGTCCAGGTTCCTGATGTCAGTTTGTAGGGCTCCCTTGGGTCTATCAGGGCAGCACAAGTTTGAGGTGGGGACAACTTTGGTGTGGGCTCCATCCTTCGATATAAGGATTTTTTGCAGTCAAGGCCAGGGGCCCCTGGGCACATCCTTTTTCCATTTTCCCTGGGAAAGAAAACTCAGCAGTCCAGGTTCCTGATGTCAGTTTGTAGGGTTCCCTTGGATGTATCAGGGAAGCACAAGTTTGAGGTGGGGACAACCTTGGTGTGGGGTCCATCCTTCCATATAAGGATTTTTTGCAGTCAGGGCCAGGGGCCCCTGGGCACATCCTTTTTCCATTTTCCCTGGGAAAGAAAACTCAGCAGTCCAGGTTCCTGATGTCAGTTTGTAGGGCTCCCTTGGGTCTATCAGGGCAGCACAAGTTTGAGGTGGGGACAGCTTTGGTGTGGGCTCCATCTTTCGATATAAGGATTTTTTGTAGTGAGGCCCCAGCCCAGGACCAGGGACCCCTGGGCACATCCTTTTTCCATTTTCCCTGGGAAAGAAAACTCAGCAGTCCAGGTTCCTGATGTCAGTTTGTAGGGTTCCCTTGGGTGTATCAGGGCAGCACAAGTTTGAGGTGGGGACAACTTCGGTGTGGGCTCCATCCTTCGATATAAGGATTCTTTGCAGTGTGGCCCCAGCCCATGGCTAGAGGCCCCTGGGCACATCCTTTTTCCATTTTCCCTGGGAAAGAAAACTCAGCAGTCCAGGTTCCTGATGTCAGTTTGTAGGGTTCCCTTGGGTCTATCAGGGCAGCACAAGTTTGAGGTGGAGAACACTTTGGTGTGGGGTCCATCCTTCGATATAAGGATTCTTTGCAGTCAGGGCCAGGGGCCCCTGGGCACATCCTTTTTCCATTTTCCCTGGGAAAGAAAACTCAGCAGTCCAGGTTCCTGATGTCAGTTTGTAGGGCTCCCTTGGGTCTATCAGGGCAGCACAAGTTTGAGGTGGGGACAACTTTGGTGTGGGCTCCATCCTTCGATATAAGGATTTTTTGTAGTGAGGCCCCAGCACAGGACCAGGGACCCCTGGGCATATCCTTTTTCCATTTTCCCTGGGAAAGAAAACTCAGCAGTCCAGGTTCCTGATGTCAGTTTATCGGGTTCCCTTGGGTGTATCAGGGCAGCACAAGTTTGAGGTGGGGACAACTTCGGTGTGGGCTCCATCCTTCGATATAAGGATTTTTTGCAGTCAGGGCCAGGGGCCCCTGGGCCTATCCTTTTTCCATTTTCCCTGGGAAAGAAAACTCAGCAGTCCAGGTTCCTGATGTCAGTTTGTAGGGCTCCCTTGGGTCTATCAGGGCAGCACAAATTTGAGGTGGGGACAACTTCGGTGTGGGCTCCATCCTTCGATATAAGGATTTTTTGCAGTCAGGGCCAGGGGCCCCTGGGCACATCCTTTTTCCATTTTCCCTGGGAAAGAAAACTCAGCAGTCCAGGTTCCTGATGTCAGTTTGTAGGGCTCCCTTGGGTCTATCAGGGCAGCACAAGTTTGAGGTGGAGAACACTTTGGTGTGGGGTCCATCCTTCGATATAAGGATTCTTTGCAGTCAGGGCCAGGGGCCCCTGGGCACATCCTTTTTCCATTTTCCCTGGGAAAGAAAACTCAGCAGTCCAGGTTCCTGATGTCAGTTTGTAGGGCTCCCTTGGGTCTATCAGGGCAGCACAAGTTTGAGGTGGAGAACACTTTGGTGTGGGGTCCATCCTTCGATATAAGGATTCTTTGCAGTCAGGGCCAGGGGCCCCTGGGCACATCCTTTTTCCATTTTCCCTGGGAAAGAAAACTCAGCAGTCCAGGTTCCTGATGTCAGTTTGTAGGGCTCCCTTGGGTCTATCAGGGCAGCACAAGTTTGAGGTGGGGACAACTTTGGTGTGGGCTCCATCCTTCGATATAAGGATTTTTTGTAGTGAGGCCCCAGCCCAGGACCAGGGACCCCTGGGCATATCCTTTTTCCATTTTACCTGGGAAAGAAAACTGAGCAGTCCAGGTTCCTGATGTCAGTTTGTAGGGTTCCCTTGGGTGTATCAGGGCAGCACAAGTTTGAGGTGGGGACAACTTCGGTGTGGGCTCCATCCTTCGATATAAGGATTTTTTGCAGTCAGGGCCAGGGGCCCCTGGGCCTATCCTTTTTCCATTTTCCCTGGGAAAGAAAACTCAGCAGTCCAGGTTCCTGATGTCAGTTTGTAGGGCTCCCTTGGGTCTATCAGGGCAGCACAAGTTTGAGGTGGGGACAACTTTGGTGTGGGCTCCCTCTTTCGATATAAGGATTTTTTGCAGTCAGGGCCAGAGGCCCCTGAGCACATCCTTTTTCCATTTTCCCTGGGAAAGAAAACTCAGCAGTCCAGGTTCCTGATGTCAGTTTGTAGGGCTCCCTTGGGTGTATCAGGGCAGCACAAGTTTGAGGTGGAGAACACTTTGGTGTGGGGTCCATCCTTCGATATAAGGATTCTTTGCAGTCAGGGCCAGGGGCCCCTGGGCACATCCTTTTTCCATTTTCCCTGGGAAAGAAAACTCAGCAGTCCAGGTTCCTGATGTCAGTTTGTAGGGCTCCCTTGGGTCTATCAGGGCAGCACAAGTTTGAGGTGGGGACAACTTTGGTGTGGGCTCCATCCTTCGATATAAGGATTTTTTGCAGTCAAGGCCAGGGGCCCCTGGGCACATCCTTTTTCCATTTTCCCTGGGAAAGAAAACTCAGCAGTCCAGGTTCCTGATGTCAGTTTGTAGGGTTCCCTTGGATGTATCAGGGAAGCACAAGTTTGAGGTGGGGACAACTTTGGTGTGGGGTCCATCCTTCCATATAAGGATATTTTGCAGTCAGGGCCAGGGGCCCCTGGGCACATCCTTTTTCCATTTTCCCTGGGAAAGAAAACTCAGCAGTCCAGGTTCCTGATGTCAGTTTGTAGGGCTCCCTTGGGTCTATCAGGGCAGCACAATTTTGAGGTGGGGAAAACTTTGGTGTGGGGTCCATCCTTCGATATAAGGATTCTTTGCAGTCAGGGCCCAACCCAGGGCCAGGGGCCCCTGGGCACATCCTTTTTCCATTTTCCCTGGGAAAGAAAACTCAGCAGTCCAGGTTCCTGATGTCAGTTTGTAGGGCTCCCTTGGGTCTATCAGTGCAGCACAAGTTTGAGGTGGGGACAACTTCGGTGTGGGGTGCATCCTTCGATATAAGGATTTTTTGCAGTCAGTGCTAGGGGCCCCTGGGCCTATCCTTTTTCCATTTTCCCTGGGAAAGAAAACTCAGCAGTCCAGGTTCCTGATGTCAGTTTGTAGGGTTCCCTTGGGTCTATCAGTGCAGCACAAGTTTGAGGTGGGGACAACTTTGGTGTGGGCTCCATCCTTCGATATAAGGATTTTTTGTAGTGAGGCCCCAGCCCAGGACCAGGGACCCCTGGGCATATCCTTTTTCCATTTTCCCTGGGAAAGAAAACTCAGCAGTCCAGGTTCCTGATGTCAGTTTGTAGGGCTCCCTTGGGTCTATCAGGGCAGCACAAGTTTGAGGTGGGGACAACTTCGGTGTGGGCTCCATCCTTCGATATAAGGATTTTTTGCAGTCAGGGCCAGGGGCCCCTGGGCACATCCTTTTTCCATTTTCCCTGGGAAAGAAAACTCAGCAGTCCAGGTTCCTGATGTCAGTTTGTAGGGCTCCCTTGGGTCTATCAGGGCAGCACAAGTTTGAGGTGGGGACAACTTTGGTGTGGGCTCCATCCTTCGATATAAGGATTTTTTGTAGAGAGGCCCCAGCCCAGGACCAGGGACCCCTGGGCACATCCTTTTTCCATTTTCCCTGGGAAAGAAAACTCAGCAGTCCAGGTTCCTGATGTCAGTTTGTAGGGTTCCCTTGGGTGTATCAGGGCAGCACAAGTTTGAGGTGGGGACAACTTCGGTGTGGGCTCCATCCTTCGATATAAGGATTTTTTGCAGTCAGGGCCAGGGGCCCCTGGGCCTATCCTTTTTCCATTTTCCCTGGGAAAGAAAACTCAGCAGTCCAGGTTCCTGATGTCAGTTTGTAGGGTTCCCTTGGGTCTATCAGGGCAGCACAAGTTTGAGGTGGAGAACACTTTGGTGTGGGGTCCATCCTTCGATATAAGGATTCTTTGCAGTCAGGGCCAGGGGCCCCTGGGCACATCCTTTTTCCATTTTCCCTGGGAAAGAAAACTCAGCAGTCCAGGTTCCTGATGTCAGTTTGTAGGGCTCCCTTGGGTCTATCAGGGCAGCACAAGTTTGAGGTGGGGACAACTTTGGTGTGGGCTCCATCCTTCGATATAAGGATTTTTTGTAGTGAGGCCCCAGCACAGGACCAGGGACCCCTGGGCATATCCTTTTTCCATTTTCCCTGGGAAAGAAAACTCAGCAGTCCAGGTTCCTGATGTCAGTTTGTAGGGTTCCCTTGGGTGTATCAGGGCAGCACAAGTTTGAGGTGGGGACAACTTCGGTGTGGGCTCCATCCTTCGATATAAGGATTTTTTGCAGTCAGGGCCAGGGGCCCCTGGGCACATCCTTTTTCCATTTTCCCTGGGAAAGAAAACTCAGCAGTCCAGGTTCCTGATGTCAGTTTGTAGGGCTCCCTTGGGTCTATCAGGGCAGCACAACTTTGAGGAGGGGACAACTTCGGTGTGGGCTCCATCCTTCGATATAAGGATTTTTTGCAGTCAGGGCCAGGGGCCCCTGGGCACATCCTTTTTCCATTTTCCCTGGGAAAGAAAACTCAGCAGTCCAGGTTCCTGATGTCAGTTTGTAGGGCTCCCTTGGGTCTATCAGGGCAGCACAAGTTTGAGGTGGAGAACACTTTGGTGTGGGGTCCATCCTTCGATATAAGGATTCTTTGCAGTCAGGGCCAGGGGCCCCTGGGCACATCCTTTTTCCATTTTCCCTGGGAAAGAAAACTCAGCAGTCCAGGTTCCTGATGTCAGTTTGTAGGGCTCCCTTGGGTCTATCAGGGCAGCACAAGTTTGAGGTGGGGACAACTTTGGTGTGGGCTCCATCCTTCGATATAAGGATTTTTTGTAGTGAGGCCCCAGCCCAGGACCAGGGACCCCTGGGCACATCCTTTTTCCATTTTCCCTGGGAAAGAAAACTCAGCAGTCCAGGTTCCTGATGTCAGTTTGTAGGGTTCTTTTGGGTGTATCAGGGCAGCACAAGTTTGAGGTGGGGACAACTTCGGTGTGGGCTCCATCCTTCGATATAAGGATTTTTTGCAGTCAGGGCCAGGGGCCCCTGGGCCTATCCTTTTTCCATTTTCCCTGGGAAAGAAAACTCAGCAGTCCAGGTTCCTGATGTCAGTTTGTAGGGCTCCCTTGGGTCTATCAGGGCAGCACAAGTTTGAGGTGGGGACAACTTCGGTGTGGGCTCCATCCTTCGATATAAGGATTCTTTGCAGTGTGGCCCCAGCCCATGGCTAGAGGCCCCTGGGCACATCCTTTTTCCATTTTCCCTGGGAAAGAAAACTCAGCAGTCCAGGTTCCTGATGTCAGTTTGTAGGGCTCCCTTGGGTCTATCAGGGCAGCACAAGTTTGAGGTGGGGACAACTTTGGTGTGGGCTCCCTCTTTCGATATAAGGATTTTTTGCAGTCAGGGCCAGAGGCCCCTGAGCACATCCTTTTTCCATTTTCCCTGGGAAAGAAAACTCAGCAGTCCAGGTTCCTGATGTCAGTTTGTAGGGCTCCCTTGGGTCTATCAGGGGAGCACAAGTTTGAGGTGGAGAACACTTTGGTGTGGGCTCCATCCTTCGATATAAGGATTCTTTGCAGTCAGGGCCAGGGGCCCCTGGGCACATCCTTTTTCCATTTTCCCTGGGAAAGAAAACTCAGCAGTCCAGGTTCCTGATGTCAGTTTGTAGGGTTCCCTTTGATGTATCAGGGAAGCACAAGTTTGAGGTGGGGACAACTTTTGTGTGGGGGTCCATCCTTCCATATAAGGATTTTTTGCAGTCAGGGCCAGGGGCCCCTGGGCACATCCTTTTTCCATTTTCCCTGGGAAAGAAAACTCAGCAGTCCAGGTTCCTGATGTCAGTTTCTAGGGCTCCCTTGGGTCTATCAGTGCAGCACAATTTTGAGGTGGGGACAACTTCGGTGTGGGCTCCATCCTTCGATATAAGGATTTTTTGCAGTCAGGGCCCAACCCAGGGCCAGGGGCCCCTGGGCACATCCTTTTTCCATTTTCCTTGGGAAAGAAAACTCAGCAGTCCAGGTTCCTGATGTCAGTTTGTAGGGCTCCCTTGGGTCTATCAGTGCAGCACAAGTTTGAGGTGGGGACAACTTCGGTGTGCGGTGCATCCTTCGATATAAGGATTTTTTGCAGTCAGTGCTAGGGGCCCCTGGGCACATCCTTTTTCCATTTTCCCTGGGAAAGAAAACTCAGCAGTCCAGGTTCCTGATGTCAGTTTGTAGGGCTCCCTTGGGTCTATCAGGGCAGCACAAGTTTGAGGTGGGGACAACTTTGGTGTGGGGTCAATCCTTCGATATAAGGATTTTTTGCAGTGAGGCCACAGCCCAGGGCCAGGGCCCCCTGGGAACATCCTTTTTCCATTTTCCCTGGGAAAGAAAACTCAGCAGTCCAGGTTCCTGATGTCAGTTTGTAGGGCTCCCTTGGGTCTATCAGGGCAGCACAAGTTTGAGGTGGGGACAACTTCGGTGTGGGGTCCATCCTTCGATATAAGGATTTTTTGCAGTCAGGGCCAGGGGCCCCTGGGCACATCCTTTTTCCATTTTCCCTGGGAAAGAAAACTCAGCAGTCCAGGTTCCTGATGTCAGTTTGTAGGGCTCCCTTGGGTCTATCAGGGGAGCACAAGTTGGAGGTGGGGACAACTTCGGTGTGGGCTCCATCCTTCGATATAAGGATTTTTTGCAGTCAGGGCCAGGGGCCCCTGGGCACATCCTTTTTCCATTTTCCCAGGTAAAGAAAAATCAGCAGTCCAGGTTCCTGATGTCAGTTTGTAGGGCTCCCTTGGGTCTATCAGGGCAGCACAAGTTTGAGGTGGAGAACACTTTGGTGTGGGGTCCATCCTTCGATATAAGGATTCTTTGCAGTCAGGGCCAGGGGCCCCTGGGCACATCCTTTTTCCATTTTCCCTGGGAAAGAAAACTCAGCAGTCCAGGTTCCTGATGTCAGTTTGTAGGGCTCCCTTGGGTCTATCAGGGCAGCACAAGTTTGAGGTGGGGACAACTTTGGTGTGGGGTCAATCCTTCGATATAAGGATTTTTTGCAGTGAGGCCACAGCCCAGGGCCAGGGCCCCCTGGGAACATCCTTTTTCCATTTTCCCTGGGAAAGAAAACTCAGCAGTCCAGGTTCCTGATGTCAGTTTGTAGGGCTCCCTTGGGTCTATCAGGGCAGCACAAGTTTGAGGTGGGGACAACTTCGGTGTGGGGTCCATCCTTCGATATAAGGATTTTTTGCAGTCAGGGCCAGGGGCCCCTGGGCACATCCTTTTTCCATTTTCCCTGGGAAAGAAAACTCAGCAGTCCAGGTTCCTGATGTCAGTTTGTAGGGCTCCCTTGGGTCTATCAGGGGAGCACAAGTTGGAGGTGGGGACAACTTTGGTGTGGGCTCCATCCTTCGATATAAGGATTTTTTGCAGTCAGGGCCAGGGGCCCCTGGGCACATCCTTTTTCCATTTTCCCAGGTAAAGAAAAATCAGCAGTCCAGGTTCCTGATGTCAGTTTGTAGGGCTCCCTTGGGTCTATCAGGGCAGCACAAGTTTGAGGTGGAGAACACTTTGGTGTGGGGTCCATCCTTCGATATAAGGATTCTTTGCAGTCAGGGCCAGGGGCCCCTGGGCACATCCTTTTTCCATTTTCCCTGGGAAAGAAAACTCAGCAGTCCAGGTTCCTGATGTCAGTTTGTAGGGCTCCCTTGGGTCTATCAGGGCAGCACAAGTTTGAGGTGGGGACAACTTCGGTGTGGGCTCCATCCTTCGATATAAGGATTTTTTGTAGTGTGGCCCCAGCCCAGGACCAGGGACCCCTGGGCACATCCTTTTTCCATTTTCCCTGGGAAAGAAAACTCAGCAGTCCAGGTTCCTGATGTCAGTTTGTAGGGTTCCCTTGGGTGTATCAGGGCAGCACAAGTTTGAGGTGGGGACAACTTCGGTGTGGGCTCCATCCTTCGATATAAGGATTTTTTGCAGTCAGGGCTAGGGGCCCCTGGGCCTATCCTTTTTCCATTTTCCCTGGGAAAGAAAACTCAGTAGTCCAGGTTCCTGATGTCAGTTTGTAGGGCTCCCTTGGGTCTATCAGGGCAGCACAAGTTTGAGGTGGGGACAACTTCGGTGTGGGCTCCATCCTTCGATATAAGGATTCTTTGCAGTGTGGCCCCAGCCCATTGCTAGAGGCCCCAGGGCACATCCTTTTTCCATTTTCCCTGGGAAAGAAAACTCAGCAGTCCAGGTTCCTGATGTCAGTTTGTAGGGCTCCCTTGGGTCTATCAGGGCAGCACAAGTTGGAGGTGGGGACAACTTTGGTGTGGGGTCCATCCTTCGATATAAGGATTTTTTGCAGTCAGGGCCAGGGGCCCCTGGGCACATCCTTTTTCCATTTTCCCTGGGAAAGAAAACTCAGCAGTCCAGGTTCCTGATGTCAGTTTGTAGGGCTCCCTTGGGTCTATCAGGGCAGCACAAGTTTGAGGTGGAGAACACTTTGGTGTGGGGTCCATCCTTCGATATAAGGATTCTTTGCAGTCAGGGCCAGGGGCCCCTGGGCACATCCTTTTTCCATTTTCCCTGGGAAAGAAAACTCAGCAGTCCAGGTTCCTGATGTCAGTTTGTAGGGCTCCCTTGGGTCTATCAGGGCAGCACAATTTTAAGGTGGGGACAACTTTGGTGTGGACTCCATCTTTCGATATAAGGATTTTTTGTAGTGAGGCCCCAGCCCAGGACCAGGGACCCCTGGGCACATCCTTTTTCCATTTTCCCTGGGAAAGAAAACTCAGCAGTCCAGGTTCCTG